>NC_139231.1:67977933-69177933 GCF_977018435.1 Lepisma saccharinum
ACGACTGACAATACTAGCAAAGCGACTTAATATAAATTGGATTTAATGACTTTAATATGAAGAAAAAACATACATGAATTATGCAAAATTGGATTCAAATAAGTTGTTAATGTTTTAGCAGCCACCTTTGATATAGGGCGGAGGATGAGCAACTTCCGTGCTCTCTTATCTGGAGGCCACCTGCAGGTGGATTGACCTTGTGGAATTCCCTAAGGCTGGTTTCTTGCCATGCAGGTGTTTGTCTCCAATACCAGAAGATAGACGTGTTTCTCGCATCAAGATACCGGCCGCGATCCAGCCACGAATTTTAACATGAGCCACAAATGACAATATTATCAAACGGTCCTAACATAATGTGGATTTTATGACTTGAAAATAAAGAAAATACATTAACGAACAATATTAAATAAAAAAATTGCTGTCACACCCCACAAATAACAAAGATACATGCCCTAGAAGAAAGACGTGTTTCTTGCATTATGATACCGGCCGCGATTCAGCCACGAATTTTTACACGAACCACAAACTAATAAGATGAACTAAAATTGCTTTCGTCTATAATAAAACAATTACACCAAAGGAGATTTTAAACTGATAAAGGGTCGAAATCATTAAGATTGTCGGTAACTTGGCGGGGGGTAAGGGGGCACTTGTCCTCTCCCAGCAAAAATTCTCGTTATTTAAGTCACGAGTTTAGTCACATGAAAATCGAGTTCCTCCATGCCATGTTCGTATATATCCGAAGAACTAAGTACATAAACAAGATTTTGTTGTACCTGAAAAGAAACAATTATTCACATTGTTAAAATAGTTTGTTGTCAGTTCACTCCACGGCCGATAAAGGTCCGGATCACCGGGATTCGAATCCCGAACCTCCAAATTACAAGGAAGTCACGTTACCAGCTACGGCAAGAAGGAGATTGATGTGGACGAATTGAGTGTCACTCTCACGTAAATATTTCGGCTTCGAAATGTTTACACACCAGTCCGGCAACAATCAAGGAGTCCCGAATTCGTACCCCGCTGAGGTCTACGTCTCAAAAAACATCCACAGAGTCATGTCCTGGCAGCCCAACACAAGAAGATTTTGTTCAAGGCTAACAAAGAAAGGTAAGAACCGGGTCTAGTTACTAAAAAAACGCCAGTCATTCCCTTTCTCAGGTAGCGGTTCCTTAAAAGGAACCTTGTCATCTCGTTTTCTCTCCTGGGTGGACGGCAAACCTAGCCTGGGAAATAAAAATAATAACAAAAAAAAAAAAAAAAAAAACTAGGAGAGACACGTGTAAACATTATACATTATATACAAGACGATATAAATTCTGATATGCAGGTTAGTATTATTCTTCACAGTCATGTTTTCATGTTTTAGGTATTTATTGTTTTTTTTAATAATGCCCAGTGAACCTGGAAAATAATAATCAAAGAAACAAGGAAATATCAAAAAATGTCATACTGAGTTGATTATAGAGAATTTTCTGTTATAAAAATAGCTGGTGAACCTGAAAAAAAAAAGGAAAATGTAATTATGTACATTGTGAAGAAGATGAGATGAAGGAGAAGATTAATTCCCTCAGAAATAGAAAGGACAGAGAAGAATAATATATTAACAGAAACACGACATTCATTCACAGTCAGACAAATAAATATTTACAGTATGTGCACTCTGTAGAATTATATTTTATATAAATAAGTTTAAGTAAATAAATAAGTAATTTTATATATATATATATATATATATATATATATACTATATATGTATATGTACAATTTTATACAATGTTACTGTTACTATTTACTGTCCTGTTGCATGTTTTCGACACCTCCAGAGTTCCAGGGATTAAGAAAGCAAGAACTGAAAAAAAATGTCTGGTATCTTGTAAATGGAAACCCCAACCAAAACACTTTTACTGTGCTGCTGAAGTTGAAGTACAGCAGCTCACATCACCCCTTCAGAGGTGTGGACATAGTTGCTGAACATTAAACTTCCAGCAGCAGCAATTTGTAACCCACAAAAACTAACTTGCAAGTGTATGAAATATAATAAATGCAGTCCTCCAATACTCAACAACAAATGCTTAATGTTCACATTAAATGGTCATTATTCAAAATATGCAGGTTTCGCCTGGTTAACTTGCATCTCACATCACCATAATGGCGTGGACATAGTTGCAAGTTTCAGACTAAACCAGCAATGTTATTGTTACATAGCATGGGCACCTATCCTACAAACCATTTGCATGGCAAAGTACGCACTTAAAGTTACTTGACTCAAAGTAATCGCGACTCGCAGTTTTGCTCACACAAGGGATGTGCAGCCACCTTTTACAAACATCGCATCCAACCCAATCTACATCTTGTGTTAAACTACCTCTCCCACAATACATGCAAAAATCGTCAACTGCCCTTGAGGCTTTCAGCAAACTCATTTGTAACACCTTCCTGTACTCATTAGGATCAAAATTCTCTACTAGATTTCCCTCTACAAGTAGTTGTTTTATGAAATGTAGAACGAAAACACCACAGTTGTAACCGTCCGTTTGGTGCACGGTGTTCAAATTCAGCAAGTGCCACCTTTTGGTATCCAGCTTGTCTGTAGAAAAAGTGTTCCTTTTTTCTACGAACCTTTCAAACAATTGGAAATACTTCTCTTTGTGGGCAATGGACGTATATACAGAATCTAATATGGATACTGCACCTTTAACAATATCAGCAAAAATTAGACACCAGTGATTATGATTAATTAAGATTGGCATAACAAGCAAAGAGTAATGGGAGATTGTCATGGAGTTCACACTACATTCCCTAACGAAATTACACTCAATCAAATTGGTTGCTAGTTCACACGGAATGTAAAGGATGTGGGATTTCTTACTTTGGATTATGATTAGCTCTGCACATAAGTCAATGATAAAATTAGTTAAGAACTTGTTGCAACTGAGAGTAAGAAAATCGGAATGATATAGCCCTTGGGTATCAAAATTACCAATTACACAGTTTTTATCTCTTACTTGCACTGAGTAATAGACAGGACTCGAAACTAGCCCATTTGGGAGGAAGGATAGCTGGTTACTGATTGCAACATCTGATTGTGTTGAAGACACGAGTGGTGCCGAGCTTTCGGGACTCTCATCGCCATGTTGCAACCCTTGGACCGAAGCAGGTAACACACAGTTTTCTGATGGGGTTTCATGAATACCTGGGAACAAATTCTCACCTTTCAGAATGTGCCACGTGAAGTAAGTGCGTTTCCTCTTAACACGCTTTTGCCATGTCTCCACTGACATTTCCTCAGCATCCTGATCGCATCTTTTCCTCTTCTGCGTACATTGGAAAGTGCTTGGGATATCCAAGAGAAATTGTTTACACAACGCATCTATTTTCCCTTTGAGTGCCCTCACAAACCTTCCACACTTCTGATGAAGTTCACTATTCAAGACGTTGTGTTTAACATGATTAAACCAAGACTCTACTGCTGCGTTACTAAGCCTGTCCATGGGCAGCTTATTTCCACCAGGAAGCAGTAGCCGAGACCACAAAACAATGTACGGCATGTACTTTTTAATTATTACATCCGCCATTTTGGGACAGTAGTACTCATTTTTTTCGCTTTCAGCTTCATTCGAAATATCTTGAGGAACAAGGCTGTTAAAGTGCTTGAAATAGGGACTTGCTTTATATATTGTTTTAATGTCTGGCGTATCAGAGACCTGAACTTCAGACTGTACAACTTCATCCACGAAGTGTGGAACACCAAATGTTTGCAGAAGAGAAAAGGATTCCCTAACCTTATCATTTTTGTATTTGCTGTACAATATTATCAAAACGTTGGAAAATATCACCTCTTGTTGAGATAGCGTTGTTGAATTTGCTAGCATTCCAATACCTTCCAGTACAAAACGTTTACACTGTTTGTCATTTGTTGCCTTTTTCGCATCCTGTGCAACAATGTGCATAAAATGCGCAACACACACATGTAGTTGAACCACTTGAAATGTCCCTCCCATGTTATTATTGGTCAACATGGTGTACGTTAATTTCAAGTAACTCAACATAGACATCTTATTCCACGCTTGAAGGACTGCATTCATTATGGCATAACTGAAGTCTGTCACAACATGAAAAAACGCTGGCCACCGTCTGAACTCGTTATAAAAAAAAGCTCTGAAGGAAAGAAGAAAACCTGCTATCTGAGCGGTGTTGTGCACTGTAGAGATCATTTCCATTATGGGGAACGATTTGCCTTTGAAACTTATAACTCCCGCATAATAAAGAGGTCTTTTCTCCATGATGTCTACAGAACGTATTACTGAACCTGTAGCATCAAAATGCAAAATGCAGGTTTCCGGTTGTTTCGCAGATGAATACAACTTCCATACCTCAAGCTGCGGTTTACTATACATGTACGTGCAGAATGGCAAACTCACAAATTGAATATATCTGTTGGGCGATTGAACAGTTTCAGCATATTCCAAACACAAGTCGAGAAAATCATCTCGTGATTTATCACCCTGCGAAAGAGCTTCAGATCTTACTTTACGAATTACTGCCTCGGACTTAATACCCTGGCAGTTGCCAGCCTTAATAGCCTCAATATCAGCTGCAGATATTTCGTTTTGGATGTAGGCAGCAGGCTTCATGTGAAGCAGACGATTTTGGGCTACTTCCCTATCCAATCCCCTCAACTGGCTAGTTTTCTTCTTTCCATCATGATTTACCGATCCCTGAGACCACACTTGAAAACAAACTGATTCTGTGGTGTTCGGGTTCGGGTCAGCTGTCATCACAAATTTCATGCACCCTTCAAATGAACACTTTCCATAAACCTTTACCAAGGGGCAAGACTTTCGTTTTTTATCATTAATCCTACTCTCTTTGATTGCAAGTATACAACCGTTATTTATGTCAAAAAATTTCTTTCTAGCAAGAGATGGCCAAACGGATTTGTTCATGTGATCGCCTTCATACACTAAACGCCATTCTTCAGCACTAAGAAAAAACGATCCACAGTATTTCATATCTTTATGTTTTGTCCTACCGACCGATTTAACATTGGGGGGTTTCTCTGAAGCAGCAAGCAAAGACGTATGCGAGTCGGGCAAAACATAGTTTGTAAAGGCTTCATCACCTTCAGCAAGGTCAATAGCATTATAATCAACAGATTTATGTATTTTAGAAACACTATTGTCAGTTGCCTCATGTGGCCTACTGATTGTGCCAATTCTATCAGAAGTATAAATTTCACAAACTTGAGAAATAACGTTAGAAAAGTTATCAATACCTTGTGCCTGAGAACGTTCAAAGCACAAGGAATCAACAACCGGAATTTGACATTCTTTGGTCTGAATAATACGGATGTTGTGAGATTCACCTTCATTCATAGAAATGACACAATCATTTACACAATCCTTCGAACCACAAAAAGATTCATCACGACCCTCATTCTTTAACTCCGGAACGGATTTACAGATTACTTTCTTAGGAGAAGGAGTTTTGCGAATTGTATTATTAGGAGAAGGAGTTTTGCGAATTGTATTATAACCCCGGCGGGAGGCAATAAGCCTCCTGCATTCAGCCTTCACATCCCCACGATTCCAAACCTTCCACAATCTATGTGTAAACACGCGATCATCGTCACCAAAGAAATGCCGCGCGGCCGATGCAATAACAGATTTCACACCAAATCCCTTCACATGGGAAACATTGCTTACCTTAGTGCTTATATAAGCTGCCAATTCGTGCTTATCTAAACTGCTTTCAAACGTCATCTCGATTAAACTTCAACCGGCGACAGCGATCTATCTGGAACTCTGAATAACACTGGAAAACACGCGCTAGCACCCGGAACTGAAAATGCAGTTCTTTTAACAACTCACCCGGACACACGACTTCGACGGTCGGCTGAAGATTACTGAAGACTCAGCACCGATCTGTCAACACTCACGAACTCTCACGACCAGGTGTGCGATAAAACTTTCATGCCACGGGCAGCTGCACGTGTTGGGCACCTCGTATTTATACCATTTTCTTGCAGGGCATGTTTATTTTCAGAAGAGCCAATGACATTACGAGATTGCCTCACACCCACAAGCATAGGAGTATAAAAATATAGATATGTTGAAATAAACCTGCTTGTTTTGATCTTTCATTGGGAACACTGAGGTTGCTTTTGAATCACTATCATTACTTTTTTTGAGTTGAAATCCTCTTTTTCCTTTGGTAACTTGCACGAAATGGAAGCACGATTTGGAGAATACACTTTGGTAGGAGACAGTCTCCTATTACGATTCTGGGAGCACACCAGCGGAGTGACCATCTATAAAAACCGTAAGTATGACTATTTTTTTTTCTCCTTCCGGCCTACGTAATGAATGTTTTTTTTATTTGCTTATGTTGAGTTGTGTTTCTGTGTTAAGTTGCTCATCAGAGAAGTCGTGATTGGACCTACAGTTCAAAATAGAATCCGAACCATTATGTGCCTGCCGGAGTATCGAACCCGAGACCATACACTCTGTGATGCATATGTAAGTAAAGGGCTCCCACGTATGCAAATGATTATCATTCTTGCCTTTGGTGCATACTGTCCCGTGTTCGATCCCGCTGTGAACTCCAAAATGTCAATGAGGGGCACCAACTATCAAGGAATGTGTCGGATTCCAGTGTACGGACAACTAATTTAGTAATGAGATATGTTTTATAGAGCGTATATTGATACACCTACAGGGTGGCGGCGATTAGGGGGGGCGAGGGGGGCAGTTGCCCTCCCCCACTTTTCACCACTTTTGCCCCGCACTATGCTAAATCTTATCTACAAAGGGAAATGTAATGTCTTTGCCACCCCCCCCCCCATTTTGGCCCCTGCACTGGCCGTGTACTGCATACATTAACTAATACAGCAATTATCCACGAAAAGTTATTATTTGAAAGAAACATGCCTGTGAATGCGAAATATAACACAATTTCCGACTGCTCGTGTAATAATTGTAATCCTTTTCCATACACCAGGCAAGCAAGAGAGAAAATGCGGCTTGTGCATCAGCGGGCAGACATCTACGGATCTTCTTCGGAGACTTCGTTCGGGGGAGAATGCGATTAGCAACAAAAAAATACTTCTAATGATCGGGACAAATGATATATTGAAGGCAAGTACTGTCTTTTCGTTACCTCTATTCAGAAGATGTTCATGTAATTAGTAGCAATACACATTGTTACTTGACTTGGTGTTTTAAGTCCACTTTTTGTACAGTAAACCTAGTCAGGACACAGCAAGCAAAATAAAAGCTAAACCAAAGGGAACGATGTTTTGGCATTTTTTCCTCCTACATATCTCCAAAGCGTTTCAGTCGGAAACAACAGGGGGTACGGCCGTACCATCGTACCCCCCCCCCCCTTCTGGAGCCGCCGGTGCCTATATTGTGACTTCAGCAATATTTTTCGCGCAAGCAATCTTTAGAACGATATGCACATTATGTGAGGTTTCAAGATGATAATGATTATGTCGCCTATCACCTCACCGCTTCCATATTTCTTCAGTTAGAATTTCCTTTATGTATATGCCTTATGGTCCTGTATCATGAGCTAATGGTTGTTTATTTTTAGGGACTCGAGGCGAATCATATAACGTACAGGATACGTTGTATTAGTGAACTGTTGGAGAGGATGGGGAACTCTGTTACCATCCTTATCCCACCCGTTATACCGTTCATGACAAAGAGGAAAGAATGCCGTCAAAATTACAAATTATTTAAAGATGGCTTGGAGGTGATGAAGCCTTTACAAACTATGTTTTGCCCGACTCGCATACGTCTTTGCTTGCTGCTTCAGAGAAACCCCCCAATGTTAAATCGGTCGGTAGGACAAAACATAAAGATATGAAATACTGTGGATCGTTTTTTCTTAGTGCTGAAGAATGGCGTTTAGTGTATGAAGGCGATCACATGAACAAATCCGTTTGGCCATCTCTTGCTAGAAAGAAATTTTTTGACATAAATAACGGTTGTATACTTGCAATCAAAGAGAGTAGGATTAATGATAAAAAACGAAAGTCTTGCCCCTTGGTAAAGGTTTATGGAAAGTGTTCATTTGAAGGGTGCATGAAATTTGTGATGACAGCTGACCCGAACCCGAACACCACAGAATCAGTTTGTTTTCAAGTGTGGTCTCAGGGATCGGTAAATCATGATGGAAAGAAGAAAACTAGCCAGTTGAGGGGATTGGATAGGGAAGTAGCCCAAAATCGTCTGCTTCACATGAAGCCTGCTGCCTACATCCAAAACGAAATATCTGCAGCTGATATTGAGGCTATTAAGGCTGGCAACTGCCAGGGTATTAAGTCCGAGGCAGTAATTCGTAAAGTAAGATCTGAAGCTCTTTCGCAGGGTGATAAATCACGAGATGATTTTCTCGACTTGTGTTTGGAATATGCTGAAACTGTTCAATCGCCCAACAGATATATTCAATTTGTGAGTTTGCCATTCTGCACGTACATGTATAGTAAACCGCAGCTTGAGGTATGGAAGTTGTATTCATCTGCGAAACAACCGGAAACCTGCATTTTGCATTTTGATGCTACAGGTTCAGTAATACGTTCTGTAGACATCATGGAGAAAAGACCTCTTTATTATGCGGGAGTTATAAGTTTCAAAGGCAAATCGTTCCCCATAATGGAAATGATCTCTACAGTGCACAACACCGCTCAGATAGCAGGTTTTCTTCTTTCCTTCAGAGCTTTTTTTTATAACGAGTTCAGACGGTGGCCAGCGTTTTTTCATGTTGTGACAGACTTCAGTTATGCCATAATGAATGCAGTCCTTCAAGCGTGGAATAAGATGTCTATGTTGAGTTACTTGAAATTAACGTACACCATGTTGACCAATAATAACATGGGAGGGACATTTCAAGTGGTTCAACTACATGTGTGTGTTGCGCATTTTATGCACATTGTTGCACAGGATGCGAAAAAGGCAACAAATGACAAACAGTGTAAACGTTTTGTACTGGAAGGTATTGGAATGCTAGCAAATTCAACAACGCTATCTCAACAAGAGGTGATATTTTCCAACGTTTTGATAATATTGTACAGCAAATACAAAAATGATAAGGTTAGGGAATCCTTTTCTCTTCTGCAAACATTTGGTGTTCCACACTTCGTGGATGAAGTTGTACAGTCTGAAGTTCAGGTCTCTGATACGCCAGACATTAAAACAATATATAAAGCAAGTCCCTATTTCAAGCACTTTAACAGCCTTGTTCCTCAAGATATTTCGAATGAAGCTGAAAGCGAAAAAAATGAGTACTACTGTCCCAAAATGGCGGATGTAATAATTAAAAAGTACATGCCGTACATTGTTTTGTGGTCTCGGCTACTGCTTCCTGGTGGAAATAAGCTGCCCATGGACAGGCTTAGTAACGCAGCAGTAGAGTCTTGGTTTAATCATGTTAAACACAACGTCTTGAATAGTGAACTTCATCAGAAGTGTGGAAGGTTTGTGAGGGCACTCAAAGGGAAAATAGATGCGTTGTGTAAACAATTTCTCTTGGATATCCCAAGCACTTTCCAATGTACGCAGAAGAGGAAAAGATGCGATCAGGATGCTGAGGAAATGTCAGTGGAGACATGGCAAAAGCGTGTTAAGAGGAAACGCACTTACTTCACGTGGCACATTCTGAAAGGTGAGAATTTGTTCCCAGGTATTCATGAAACCCCATCAGAAAACTGTGTGTTACCTGCTTCGGTCCAAGGGTTGCAACATGGCGATGAGAGTCCCGAAAGCTCGGCACCACTCGTGTCTTCAACACAATCAGATGTTGCAATCAGTAACCAGCTATCCTTCCTCCCAAATGGGCTAGTTTCGAGTCCTGTCTATTACTCAGTGCAAGTAAGAGATAAAAACTGTGTAATTGGTAATTTTGATACCCAAGGGCTATATCATTCCGATTTTCTTACTCTCAGTTGCAACAAGTTCTTAACTAATTTTATCATTGACTTATGTGCAGAGCTAATCATAATCCAAAGTAAGAAATCCCACATCCTTTACATTCCGTGTGAACTAGCAACCAATTTGATTGAGTGTAATTTCGTTAGGGAATGTAGTGTGAACTCCATGACAATCTCCCATTACTCTTTGCTTGTTATGCCAATCTTAATTAATCATAATCACTGGTGTCTAATTTTTGCTGATATTGTTAAAGGTGCAGTATCCATATTAGATTCTGTATATACGTCCATTGCCCACAAAGAGAAGTATTTCCAATTGTTTGAAAGGTTCGTAGAAAAAAGGAACACTTTTTCTACAGACAAGCTGGATACCAAAAGGTGGCACTTGCTGAATTTGAACACCGTGCACCAAACGGACGGTTACAACTGTGGTGTTTTCGTTCTACATTTCATAAAACAACTACTTGTAGAGGGAAATCTAGTAGAGAATTTTGATCCTAATGAGTACAGGAAGGTGTTACAAATGAGTTTGCTGAAAGCCTCAAGGGCAGTTGACGATTTTTGCATGTATTGTGGGAGAGGTAGTTTAACACAAGATGTAGATTGGGTTGGATGCGATGTTTGTAAAAGGTGGCTGCACATCCCTTGTGTGAGCAAAACTGCGAGTCGCGATTACTTTGAGTCAAGTAACTTTAAGTGCGTACTTTGCCATGCAAATGGTTTGTAGGATAGGTGCCCATGCTATGTAACAATAACATTGCTGGTTTAGTCTGAAACTTGCAACTATGTCCACGCCATTATGGTGATGTGAGATGCAAGTTAACCAGGCGAAACCTGCATATTTTGAATAATGACCATTTAATGTGAACATTAAGCATTTGTTGTTGAGTATTGGAGGACTGCATTTATTATATTTCATACACTTGCAAGTTAGTTTTTGTGGGTTACAAATTGCTGCTGCTGGAAGTTTAATGTTCAGCAACTATGTCCACACCTCTGAAGGGGTGATGTGAGCTGCTGTACTTCAACTTCAGCAGCACAGTAAAAGTGTTTTGGTTGGGGTTTCCATTTACAAGATACCAGACATTTTTTTTCAGTTCTTGCTTTCTTAATCCCTGGAACTCTGGAGGTGTCGAAAACATGCAACAGGACAGTAAATAGTAACAGTAACATTGTATAAAATTGTACATATACATATATAGTATATATATATATATATATATATATATATATATATATATAAAATTACTTATTTATTTACTTAAACTTATTTATATAAAATATAATTCTACAGAGTGCACATACTGTAAATATTTATTTGTCTGACTGTGAATGAATGTCGTGTTTCTGTTAATATATTATTCTTCTCTGTCCTTTCTATTTCTGAGGGAATTAATCTTCTCCTTCATCTCATCTTCTTCACAATGTACATAATTACATTTTCCTTTTTTTTTCAGGTTCACCAGCTATTTTTATAACAGAAAATTCTCTATAATCAACTCAGTATGACATTTTATGATATTTCCTTGTTTCTTTGATTATTATTTTCCAGGTTCACTGGGCATTATTAAAAAAAAAAATAAATACCTAAAACATGAAAACATGACTGTGAAGAATAATACTAACCTGCATATCAGAATTTATATCGTCTTGTATATAATGTATAATGTTTACACGTGTCTCTCCTAGTTTTTTTTTTTTTTTTTGTTATTATTTTTATTTCCCAGGCTAGGTTTGCCGTCCACCCAGGAGAGAAAACGAGATGACAAGGTTCCTTTTAAGGAACCGCTACCTGAGAAAGGGAATGACTGGCGTTTTTTTAGTAACTAGACCCGGTTCTTACCTTTCTTTGTTAGCCTTGAACAAAATCTTCTTGTGTTGGGCTGCCGGGACATGACTCTGTGGATGTTTTTTGAGACGTAGACCTCGGCGGGGTAAGAATTCGGGACTCCTTGATTGTTGCCGGACTGGTGTGTAAACATTTCGAAGCCGAAATATTTACGTGAGAGTGACACTCAATTCGTCCACATCAATCTCCTTCTTGCCGTAGCTGGTAACGTGACTTCCTTGTAATTTGGAGGTTCGGGATTCGAATCCCGGTGATCCGGACCTTTATCGGCCGTGGAGTGAACTGACAACAAACTATTTTAACAATGTGAATAATTGTTTCTTTTCAGGTACAACAAAATCTTGTTTATGTACTTAGTTCTTCGGATATATACGAACATGGCATGGAGGAACTCGATTTTCATGTGACTAAACTCGTGACTTAAATAACGAGAATTTTTGCTGGGAGAGGACAAGTGCCCCCTTACCCCCCGCCAAGTTACCGACAATCTTAATGATTTCGACCCTTTATCAGTTTAAAATCTCCTTTGGTGTAATTGTTTTATTATAGACGAAAGCAATTTTAGTTCATCTTATTAGTTTGTGGTTCGTGTAAAAATTCGTGGCTGAATCGCGGCCGGTATCATAATGCAAGAAACACGTCTTTCTTCTAGGGCATGTATCTTTGTTATTTGTGGGGTGTGACAGTAATTTTTTTATTTAATATTGTTCGTTAATGTATTTTCTTTATTTTCAAGTCATAAAATCCACATTATGTTAGGACCGTTTGATAATATTGTCATTTGTGGCTCATGTTAAAATTCGTGGCTGGATCGCGGCCGGTATCTTGATGCGAGAAACACGTCTATCTTCTGGTATTGGAGACAAACACCTGCATGGCAAGAAACCAGCCTTAGGGAATTCCACAAGGTCAATCCACCTGCAGGTGGCCTCCAGATAAGAGAGCACGGAAGTTGCTCATCCTCCGCCCTATATCAAAGGTGGCTGCTAAAACACTGAAAGGGAACACATTAACAACTTATTTGAATCCAATTTTGCATAATTCATGTATGTTTTTTCTTCATATTAAAGTCATTAAATCCAATTTATATTAAGTCGCTTTGCTAGTATTGTCAGTCGTGGCACGTAGCCGCCCCCCATGGCGGAGTGGTTAGCATATCGCGCCTTGAAGCCGGGGTTCGAATCGCGGCTGAACATGGATGTATGTGAGTGTGCATTCATCAAGTTCATCATGTCTTCACTCATCCACATATTCGCAAATTAGTCAGACATGGCACAATCGAAAAGCGAAGTAAAAGGTAGCAAACCTTAGATCGCGGGCGGTACGATAAAACGTAAATAAAGTATTTCCTCAAGGGCATGTGAATGTAATTTTTCTTATTATGTATGGTACGTTAATGTTTTTTCTTTATTTTGAAGTCATAAAATCCAATTTCTATTAGGTCTCTTTCCTATAATTGCCATTTGTGGCTCTTGTTAAAATTCGTGGCTGGATCGCGGCCGATATCATTATGCGAGAAACACGTCTATCTTCTAGGGCATGTATCTTTATTATTTGTGGGGTGTGACAGTATTTTTTTTTTTTCATATTGTTCGCTAATGTTTTTTCTTTATTTTGAATTCATAAAATCCAATTTATATAAGATCTCTCCTTTGGAATTGTCATTTGTGGCTCGGGTTGAAATTCGTGGCTGGATCGCGGCTGGTATAATTATGCGAGAAACACGTCTATCTTCTAGGGCATGTATCTTTATTATTGGTGGGGTGTGACAGTAATTTTATTATTTTTTTATTTTGTATAGTTCTTTAATGTGTTTTCTTTATTTTAAAGTCATAAAATCCAAGTTAGCCGGCACCCGTCGTGGAGTGGTTAGCACATCGCGCTGCGACGCCCTGAGTCCCGGGTTCAAATCCTGGCTTGGGCTTGGACGTTTGTGATGTCTATTCATCAATTTCATCATTCATCCCCATCTTCGCAAATTAGCCAAAAGTGGCACAAGAAGCGAAGTCACATAAATCAAATCAAAATAAGAAATAAAATGAAATCCAGTTTATGTTAAGACGGTTTGCTAATATTTTCATTCCTGGCCCGTGTTCACATTTGTGGCTGGATCGTGGCCGGTAATATAAAGCGAGAAACATTTATTTCTTTGAGGGCATGTATCTTTGATATTTGTTGGCTGTTACATCAAGAAACTCCAGTCTATAAACACTTTCTGGTATTGGAGACAAACACCTGCATGGCAAGAAAGCAGCCTTAGGGAATTCCACCTGCAGGTGGCCTCCAGATAAGAGAGCACGGAAGTTGCTCATCCTCCGCCCTATATCAAAGGTGGCTGCTAAAACACTGAAAGGGAACACATTAACAACTTATTTGAATCCAATTTTGCATAATTCATGTATGTTTTTTCTTCATATTAAAGTCATTAAATCCAATTTATATTAAGTCGCTTTGCTAGTATTGTCAGTCGTGGCACGTAGCCGCCCCCCATGGCGGAGTGGTTAGCATATCGCGCCCCGAAGCCGGGGTTCGAATCGCGGCTGAACATGGATGTATGTGAGTGTGCATTCATCAAGTTCATCATGTCTTCACTCATCCACATATTCGCAAATTAGTCAGACATGGCACAATCGAAAAGCGAAGTAAAAGGTAGCAAACCTTAGATCGCGGGCGGTACGATAAAACGTAAATAAAGTATTTCCTCAAGGGCATGTGAATGTAATTTTTCTTATTATGTATGGTACGTTAAGGTTTTTTCTTTATTTTGAAGTCATAAAATCCAATTTCTATTAGGTCTCTTTCCTATAATTGCCATTTGTGGCTCGTGTTAAAATTCGTGGCTGGATCGCGGCCGGTATCATTATGCGAGAAACACGTCTTTCTTCTAGGGCATGTATATGTGTTATTTTTGGGGTGTGACAGTAATTTTTTTATTTCATATTGTTCGCTGATGTTTTTTCTTCATTTTGAATTCATAAAATCCAATTTCTATTAGATCTCTCCTTTGGAATTGTCATTTGTGGCTCGGGTTGAAATTCGTGGCTGGATCGCGGCTGGTATCATTATGCGAGAAACACGTCTATCTTCTAGGGCATGTATCTTTATTATTTGTGGGGTGTGACAGTAATTTTTTTATTTCATACTGTTCGTTAATGTTTTTTCTTTATTTTAAATTCATAATATCCAATTTCTATTAGGTCTCTGCTTTAGAATTATCATTTGTGGCTCGTGTTAAAATTCGTGGCTGGATCGCGGCCGGTATCATTATGCGAGAAACACGTCTTTCTTCTAGGGCATGTATATGTGTTATTTTTGGGGTGTGACAGTAATTTTTTTATTTCATATTGTTCGCTGATGTTTTTTCTTTATTTTGAATTCATAAAATCCAATTTCTATTAGATCTCTCCTTTGGAATTGTCATTTGTGGCTCGGGTTGAAATTCGTGGCTGGATCGCGGCTGGTATCATTATGCGAGAAACACGTCTATCTTCTAGGGCATGTATCTTTATTATTTGTGGGGTGTGACAGTAATTTTTTTATTTCATACTGTTCGTTAATGTTTTTTCTTTATTTTAAATTCATAATATCCAATTTCTATTAGGTCTCTGCTTTAGAATTATCATTTGTGGCTCGTGTTAAAATTCGTGGCTGGATCGCGGCCGGTATCATTATGCGAGAAACACGTCTTTCTTCTAGGGCATGTATATGTGTTATTTTTGGGGTGTGACAGTAATTTTTTTATTTCATATTGTTCGCTGATGTTTTTTCTTTATTTTGAATTCATAAAATCTAATTTCTATTAGATCTCTCCTTTGGAATTGTCATTTGTGGCTCGGGTTGAAATTCGTGGCTGGATCGCGGCTGGTATCATTATGCGAGAAACACGTCTATCTTCTAGGGCATGTATCTTTATTATTTGTGGGGTGTGACAGTAATTTTTTTATTTCATACTGTTCGTTAATGTTTTTTCTTTATTTTAAATTCATAATATCCAATTTCTATTAGGTCTCTGCTTTAGAATTATCATTTGTGGCTCGTGTTAAAATTCGTGGCTGGATCGCGGCCGGTATCATTATGCGAGAAACACGTCTTTCTTCTAGGGCATGTATATGTGTTATTTTTGGGGTGTGACAGTAATTTTTTTTATTTCATATTGTTCGCTGATGTTTTTTCTTTATTTTGAATTCATAAAATCCAATTTCTATTAGATCTCTCCTTTGGAATTGTCATTTGTGGCTCGGGTTGAAATTCGTGGCTGGATCGCGGCTGGTATCATTATGCGAGAAACACGTCTATCTTCTAGGGCATGTATCTTTATTATTTGTGGGGTGTGACAGTAATTTTTTTATTTCATACTGTTCGTTAATGTTTTTTCTTTATTTTAAATTCATAATATCCAATTTCTATTAGGTCTCTGCTTTAGAATTATCATTTGTGGCTCGTGTTAAAATTCGTGGCTGGATCGCGGCCGGTATCATTATGCGAGAAACACGTCTTTCTTCTAGGGCATGTATATGTATTATTTTTGGGGTGTGACAGTAATTTCTTTATTTCATATACCATATTTTTAATAGAATGATGTATTTAAGCATTACGTATGTGTATAATCATAGTTTACTTAGCTTATTTTGCGTGAAAACGTGCGTTATACCATACACTGAAATTCGTGATATTCGCGGCTTGCAACCCTGCTCTTGTGGATGTGGCTTGTGGTATTGTGGGCGTGGCTTGTATTTGTGGCTGAAGAAAATGTGGGGAACTTCACAGACGTCGAATACTGGTTGTTTCGGGGCCGTCGACTAACTGTACCCCCTCGAGAATTACGTCGATTTTTTTTAATCGACAGATTTCAACGTCTTACTTAATATAAAAGTGGTTCCAGCGTTAGGAAACCACAAGTATGACCCGCGTAAGCACAAGAAACTCCTATTCCGGACTACTAGCGCTCATTTTTCCCGTAAAAAAATTCCTAAACAGCAGCAAAACGAGAATATTTGAAATGTGCGAAAAATTGAGGGTGTAGAAAAGGATACCCGAGCCCAAAACTAACATTCCTGGCGTATCCTGACATGACTACGACCCCAAATTGTAACAGTTTGCCTAACCTAACCTTGCCATGCATGGTTCGTGGGCTATCCGTGAATGATTTGTGGGGCTACCCGTGCATGACGTCAGCGCCAAATTTTAACTGCAGATTCGTGGTTACGAGGTCTAAATTATTGACTGTGAAAAATTAAAGAAATTTGCCACTGCTTACTGCCGCATTTTTTACTTCATCCACACATTCCTGGAATATCGTCCACTGCATTTGACACATTTATTTTTTCCGGTCACTAAACCATCATCCTGCAACTCAAGGATATACACCTCCGGCCGAAGGACGCCTCGATACTGAAAATGTCTATACACTCCCCAGTAAGCATTTTCAATTAATAGCACTTACCACACTAAAAACACACACCCACCTTGCAAACGTCTGCAGTAAATCTCGCGCGACCTGACGTAAACTCCAGGATTGCCAACCTTCAATCTGATATTTCCAACACGGCTCCAAGTTACAAAACACAAATAACGTAACAACATGTTCCTTCATATCACATGCAGATTGCAACAATGAAAATGAAGTCATAAATAGTCCCATCAAAAAAACTCATTACTCCACTATAATACATCTCCTAAAGCTAAAAACAACACAAATTGTTCGCTTTCGTATGGAATGTAATCTTCATAAATGACACAAATATCATCACCTTATTGCAAGGGTATGGAGCGTCGACGGTACCGTTGTTTCTTTTGCCCCATCAATTCGACGTTCAGACCTTTGTTGCGATTAAAATGCGAATTAGAAAGTGAATAGCCAGAAATCACAATTGGATAACCTGCTTTCTCTGAGATTAGTGTGCGGTATAAGTTTGAATATTACAACGATCTTGAGGAATATCGTGATGTTTTCAAAATATTTGGAACCCATTTTAACACCTCTCAAAATACTCTATTATTGAGAATATTAGTCAAATTATATAATTATAAATATTTATTCATAGGAAAGGCCAAGGCTAAGGCAAAGAGTCGTTCTAGCAGGGCTGGGCTGCAGTTTCCTGTGGGCAGGATTCACAGGTTACTCCGCAAGGGAAACTATGCAGAGAGAGTTGGGGCTGGTGCTCCAGTCTACCTGGCAGCTGTGATGGAATATCTTGCTGCTGAAGTCCTAGAGTTGGCAGGGAATGCTGCTAGAGACAACAAGAAAACAAGGTAAAGTTCATCTTCTGCAAAAGGGTTTTTTGCAAACACAAAGTTTGAACCAGTTTCCAAATTCAAATACTTAGGAGTAATATTAACAAATGAAAATTATATTAAAGAGGAAGTAAAAAGTAGGCTTAATTCAGGAAATGCATGTTACTTCTCTCTTCATAAACTTTTGTCTTCTCGTTTAATATCTAAGAAACTAAAAGTTAAAATATACAAAACAGTAATTTTGTCTGTAGTATTATATGGATGTGAAACTTGGTCCCTTACATTGAAAGAGGAACATAAATTGAGAGTATTTGAAAATAAGATCCTTAGGAAAATCTTTGGACCTAAAAGGGATGAGGAGACAGGTGAGTGGAGAAGGTTACATAATTTAGAACTACATAATTTGTATTCATGTCCAGATATTATTAGAATGATTAAATCAAGAAGACTTAGGTGGGCAGGCCATTTGGCACGAATGGGAGAGAAAAGAGGAGTTTACAGGATTCTTGTAGGGAAACCTGATGGTAAGAGACCTGTAGGAAGGCCAAGACGAAGATGGAGGGACAATGTTGAGATGGACCTAAGGGAAATCGGTAGGGATGGAAAAGAGTATATAGATCTTGCTCAAGATAGGGACAGATGGAAGGCCTGTGTTGCTGCAGCCATGAACCTTCAGGTTTAAGAAGGCTAGAGTGTTAAAGTTTTAGTAACTCAGTGCTTACTTCCATGCTCATTTCCGGGATTCTAATCTTATTGGCCCAAGTTCCAATTGTTTAATTCCAAAAATAGTACAAATGTATTTTTAACATGGATCAATTTGTATCATTTTTTTTACACTTACTTCCTCGGCTTATTGATTTCTTGTTCCAATTTGCAGGGTTCTTTGTGAGCGCAATTCATTTGTTGTTGTCTTGGGTACAGACTGATGCTACTACCTCACACTATGTGAGGTGCAAGGTGGTTTATTTTACATCTGTAAATGAACACTGCTCTTATTGAAACTTAACTGTGCTAATTAGTTTTTCCAAGCTACAGATTTGCTTCCACAATCATGTCTAGTATTCTACAAAACATCACAATACAACTATAACACTTGCAATTACCAACATATCCCTTTAATTTAATCTATTTTCTTAATTAAAATACTTTCGAAATATTCCTATACCCAGACAATTTTTTTTTTTTTTTTTTTTTTTTTTTTTGTGATGTGGGCGACTGTATTTCATGGAGGAGGGGATCTGGTCTCAATTCAAGGCTTCATGGTTTCACAGCTTTTATTTTGTTTACAGCAGCAGCTTCTATAGTGAAAGGCAAAAGAAGGAATGAAAATGTGCACTCTCTTTCCTGGAAGAAACTAAAAATACAGAAATTATAGTAATGAGACAGACAGGTGGTTGAAAAAAAGAGTTCTATAATTGTCTTGTCTCCTCCCTTTTTTTTCTGTGTATAAAATTTTAAAATATCAGCATTTCCCAAATAGCAAGGTTACCCATTCTGTCTTTTCTTTTTCTCCATCTTTCTCTCTGGGAGAAAAACAGTAAGAAAAGGGAGATAGTTGGTTAGTGTAAGAAAAGATGCAATTTTAAGCTCTGAAAATATGATAGCATTAATGTATGCTTAACTCAGAATTGCACTTTGCTGTAAACAGAATTTTAGCTACTGCTACCATGTATATTTCGTCAATGGTTGGCAGTTATTCACAATAAGAGCAATTACATTATTTTAAAAATATATTGTTAATTTTCTGAAAAAATTTGAGAATTGATTTTCAGCAAAAAATGCAGGTTCGACCAGGACTCGAACACGGGTCTCTGATATACTGTGCCATTGCTCTAACCACTGAGCCAGCCTGGCCTCACCTGATTTTTCGCTGTCGCTGTTTTACCTGCATGGAATCTTCTCTGCCAGTGCTACCGCAACGGGATCTGTTGCAATACAGTAGACTTCGACTTTGCCTGGTTCCTCCCAGCGTAGAGATGTTAATTATTGAAGATCAGGCACACACAGGAAATGTACTACGTAGAAATTTTCAGCGAAAAATGTATTAAAATCTTTACGCTGGGAGGAACCAGGTAATGACGAAGTCTACTGTATTTCAAAGGCAACAGATTCCGTTGTGGTAGCACTGGCAGAGACGATTCGACACAGGTAAAACACCTACAGCGAGGCCAGGCTGGCTCAGTAGCTCATTGGTTAGAGAAATTGTACGGTATGACAGAGACCCAGGTTCGAGTCCTGGTTGAGCCTGCATTTTTCGCTGAATATTTCTACGTAGTAAATCTTCTGTGTGTGCCTAATCTTCAATAATAATACCAACTCTTAACAATTTGTGGGATCATTTGTTGGTGTTTCACTGGTCGTAAAACAGTTGCTTTGTGAGGTACAGCAGAAGCAGGGGATTTTTCTTGAAAAACCTCTTGCACATGAGTGTAAGAATAAGTAGTAAAATCTTCAGCAATGCACATGTGCTGCTTCAAAGAATACGCCATACTGAATCAATTAAAAGAACAGGCATAGTAGCGTCGAAAGTGAGGGAAGAGAATTCAGTGTAACCAGAAGAAGACTAGGATTCTTTCAAGAGTCCAATTTCGGCACAAAATCTTGGTTATGATTTTTGAAGTAAATGTGTGGCCAATACTTAGGCACATGTGGCGTGCGTCTGTTGACAATATTTCGACCTGCTAGCATTGCCATATATGTCCCAAACATGGCACTTTTCCACTCAACCCATAAAATTGCCAATAAAAAATCCATCAAATGTTGCACTTGACCAATATTGGTCGCAAATGACAGATTGATATGGCCGCTGCCTTCCGCCAGTTCTTGATTTATCTAAATTTTCTGTATGGAGAAAACTGATAATTTTAAGCATTGAAACATATCTAAATGGATAAGATTGTATAATGCAGAAAACCCGGTGTAAATCTCTTACTGTTTTCATGATATACATTTTCAAAGTTTGGGTTGTGCAACTTGAAACACTTTGTATAAGAAGCTGAGCATCACGGTATTCAAAACATCGCTAAATCATTCGAGAAAACAGGATATGGGGTGTTGGGGGACAAGTAAGAAATGATTATTGACTCTGGAATGTTCAAAACATTGATTTAAAAAAAAAAAATCATTTGCTAACTTATGCTGTACTGCCCACAGTAAGCTTACATTCATGCTACTTTCATGTCACTTGTTCTGCCATCTGCAGACAAAACATTCACTCTGAATTTCAAATGTTTTTGCATACTGTGTGGATTAGCAATCTACATTGACTTTCTCTAAGGTCATTTCATCATTTTCATTTCTCAATTTTATTTTATTCAAACGTCAGCCACTCCCTTGGGTACCTTTGATTGGACTATATTACTTGAAACTATAGCTAGCAAATGCATATCATTAAGATCATCCCGTATTTTGGTTGGGCCAAAGTATTTTTTTAAAAAAATGGTCATGTCTTATGCCTTTTTCTCCTTTGCAGGATAATTCCTCGCCATCTTCAGCTGGCAATCAGGAATGATGAAGAATTGAATAAGTTGCTATCTGGCGTGACAATTGCACAGGGAGGAGTTCTTCCAAATATCCAAGCTGTTCTCTTGCCGAAGAAGTCTGCCGCTCAAGCACCAGCTGGGAAAGGAGGAAAATCCAAAACCCAGTCTCAGGAATATTAATTTGTTTTACAAGATGTTTTCATCTATGCAGCATTTTACACTTTAAATTGTACTTACTTCTTTTGCTATAATCTTAAAATTGTGTGTTTTTAATCAATTGTGTTTTGTCTGATGAATGTGGATGAATGTAAGTAAGTTTTGATGTGAATAAACATTACATCTTTTTGCATATTGCATTTTTTACTTTCATATAAATCATTTTTTAGTAAGGTATAATTTACAAGTGGTTGTGTGTTCATTGTAATGTGCTACAACCAGAGTTTCTGGTTCAAATCCAGTGTAAGGTATGTGTCACATTTTTTTCTGTTCTGATTGTTGCAGTTAACCCAAGAGGTAGAAAAGTGACAAAAAATAACCAGCGTAAAACGAAAATGTGATAACTAGGGCTAGGCAATTGTTGAGTGAAGTATTATTAATTTAAATAGTTCTAATATTATAACAATATTATTTGACTGAATATCCTTAATTTTTATAGGATTAGTTATATATATTTCTTCTATAGTCATTAACTATAGAGGTTTTGACCTAAAAATGGTAAAAAATGACAATAATTTTTGCTCTGAAAATGAAAGCTTGATTTTTCATAAATTCCAAGAGTAGTTGAATAATTCGATACATTCTGTTTGGTGGTTTGAACTACTGAAGCAAAGGGATGAAGGCAATTAAGTGCTGATGTAGTTTTCTGTATTTTCGAGGATACAGTAGTCTGCCAGCATCTGAAAATACAGTTGTCTTGCGTACATCAGATTGTTTTTTAATGCGACTAATTTTTCTTTAAATCTCAGATTAAAGTGATAATAGAGGATAGCAAGGAAACCTCAAAGTAGGCTTCACACTAAGTATTTTAAGTTTGCTGGAGAAAAAAAAAAATTACAAGTAATTATTTAATGCTTTGCCAAACATTTCAGTTGAGAATAATATTTGTGCTTTTCCATTCACCATATTTTCGATTAATGGCATCCTTGCCAAAAGGGCTGTCAAAAATTCCGGAAACAACAGGTGAGAAGAAAAAGAAACCTCAAGGCCAAGAAAGGCTGAATAATCTTTTTTTCCCCCCCGATTCTAACTGAAGGGATCAGGTTTAGCATTGTTTTCAAGGCTGAGAAAAAAAAATCCATCAACTTCAGTCTTGCACATAGAGTAGAAACCGAAAATGAAAAGTTCCTTTTGTAACATATTATATCCTTTGCACTGTGAACACTCATGGTTACTAAAGATTTCCAAATTTGTTACCATTATTTTTAGTTTCTATTATATGTGTTTCCCCTTTAATTTCTTTCAAATTATTGCTTATGGTGAGGATGGCCAGTTCCTAAACCTTGCATTCTTAAACTAAAGATGACTTACGTATCCAGCTTACTTGGCTTGTGAGATTCGAAAACTGTTCTCGGTTGGCTGGAGTGTAAGAACACAAGGCAAGCTGAACTAACAAACAAAAACTGGCAAAAAACAATGCTGCAGCTTTCTTTCAATGACCAAGCCAGTAACCATATTTGATGCCTTCATAAGTCAGAAGACAGTTGAAAGAGTAGATAGTTATGTAGTTAATATTATTTTATAATCATTTTCATGGATGTATGTATGGAAAAATAAAATGTGTATCTACAAGACTGGTATCTGAAGAGAGAAATCATGTGAAAAAGTAATTTTAATTTCAAATGCCATGGTGCAATCCTAATTTTGTTCTTGTGAATTATTTTTTAAACCTTAATTCAATGTTATTAGTGGGTCTTAATACATGGTACTAAATTAAATTCACCATAAAATGAAAATAATTATTTTGATATGTACTATTTTATGAAGTTTGTTGTTTTGGTTATTTTGTGTGCCGATTTCTAAAAAATTAACAAAATTTTCTATAAAGATTTTGCTATTCGCTAACTTTATGGAGAGATTTGGTGCCATCGACACCAAATACTATTTCCAAAGGAAAGTGAGCTGCTGTTAAACATGCAGCCCAAACAATTGCATTCACCATGAGCTCAGTGTCAAGCAGACAATCCACCATGTTGTTCATAAACTACAGGTTCAATAGTGATGTCAAAATGACATTACCTGTGATGCCTGTGTAAGCCACTTGTATGACCTAGATTGACTTGACTAGTTTAAGAATGCACCTAAATAATGGATTTAATCTGATGTGAATTCATTCCCCGATGATGCAAAAACTTTATGAAACTTTCAAAACATTCCGATTCAATTTCTGTATTGCTTGACCATTGGCCTCCATCACAAACTTTTCTCAAATTTCTCTGATATTTCAGATTCAGAAAAATTACATGTTTAGAATTCCTTCTAGAACAATCAAATGAATCTTTGTGTGGTTTTCTTTCATTGTTTGGATATTTGTCATAAACCTATTTTCTATTGTTATCTAGGCACCAACGAAAGCAAACCGCATGAAAGAAAAAGCACCTGCTATAGTTAAACCACAAGGGAAAAAACCTTCAGTCAGAAGCGTTCATGCATCTTCCCTGCCGTTGTCAGTGCTCGGGGAAGTGTTGCCAGGTCAGACTTGAAAAAATCGGGAGATTGTTCCTTGGGGAAACCAGAAGATCTGCTACAAAATACAATGATCTAATAGTAGCGGATGAACGACGTTTTTTAAGGGGAGCGGCATAGGCGTGCGCACTGGGGGGCAAGGGGACATCCACAGATTTTTTCCAGCAAGGGGGAAACAATTTATTTTTTTTATCAGGCAGGTAAACAAGGCATATTTACCCGTAATAGCATTGCCCTCTCAGAAAACACCACTTGAGTTTGAAATTATCACGTTCATATTATAATAATGGATGTAAATTACTGTGACTGAAATCAACTCAAATGCTTGAAATAATAGGTACTTTTATGTCAACATTAATTTTCCAGAAGGGAAGGGAAGGTTGTGAATAACCTATAGTCGCCAAGCAAGGGGTCACAATAAAAGCCCCCTGCTGCAGTGGCGCTTTGTTTACGGTGTAAACATCACAAATACTTTTTTAACAATGGTGCTAAACCCAGCACCCTGTGTTTGGCGAAAATAAACTGAACATCTCCATCAGGAGTGGACGTGTTTCAAACAAAAGAAAGTAAACCGTCCGAGGGACCCGACCAACATATTTTGACTCTTCCACATCTTCGGATGGTAAAATCTTAGAGGGTGCATGGAAAACGCCCTCAAGTTTGCCCTTTCTCAGCACCGACACAAGGGGTCTGCCATGTATCTATTTTCCCAAAGAAAATTTATGATAGTAAATCGTAGAAAGTTGTGTTCACAAATGAAGCTAACGTGCTGCCTTTCGTTGTCGGCGATTTTCCACAATCTTTCAATGCTTCCAAGTCAAATGCTAACAATAACAAATTAATTTGCCTTCTGCCGGTGTTCGGTGTACAGGTATCGTTAGGGGTTGACACGCGTCCTGCACCGTAATGAGAAAATGAATTACGTATGTGAAATATATTGGTGAATTATACAGCATGTCTTCCTCAATAATTGAAGATAACGCTTATGCTAGGGTTCCACCTATCCTCCCCATCTGCTAGAAATACACTCCCCACAAACATATACACGTATAAAATAATTTGCCCACACTACGAAGTCAGAGGTTCTACCTAGTAAGGCATGGATGTTTCAATGTGTTTGTGTCTTTTCATCAGTTTTTCATTCATCCGTGTTGTCGTACTTACACGTAGAGGCACAAAAGCGAGGTAAAATAACTAAAATATAAATAGATTTTGGGTTGGGGTAAAAAAAAATAGTAATAAAATAATAATTTTGTCCTAGCACAATTAAGTAGAGTTTGGCATAATTTCACAGTTCAAACAGCACTTTTCACTGCTGAGTGGAGTCCCACTCTACCTTTCCCCTCTATGTTCAAGTAAGATGAGCAGGAAACGTGTTTTTCAGCAGGCGTTGGAGGTTCCATAGCAATAGTTTATTAAAGAATTCTCCATAGAAATCAATAGGTCTGGCAACACTGACGTGAGCCTCTCTGAATGTTCCTTCCCCCTGCCCTTTCCCACACCCGCC
Source organism: Lepisma saccharinum (assembly GCF_977018435.1). NCBI lineage: Eukaryota > Metazoa > Arthropoda > Insecta > Zygentoma > Lepismatidae > Lepisma > Lepisma saccharinum. The sequence goes on from NC_139231.1 coordinate 68,003,622, forward strand.
AGCGCAATGTGCTTCTGCGGAGATTTTTTTGCTTGTGGTTCCACTATACATGGTAACCACGTGAACTTTAAATGTATTTTCCCAGTTTTCCAGAATCTTCAAATTTTTTTCCATAGTCAAAACACAGTGCAGCCAGGGGTGCCCACAGGGAGGATTCATGATGTGCCTGACGGGGATAAAATTTTGTAGTTTAGCTATCAATTATATGTATCTTCAGTTGATTACTGCATGTTTATCCAAACTATATTTGTGTGTGGAGGGTGGAGTGGTTATGATGAACAATTCTTTTTGGGGGGCATGGGCACCTCTCAGTGCATATTGTTTATTTTTTTTACAATACCTTCCATTTCCCCTCAAAGCCATAACATCACCACTATTATTATTATGAGATGAGATCTGCTGATGGACTAGCTCATTGATTATTTAAAATTTTTGGGTGCTTTGGCCTTTGTGGCCTTTTTGCACCCTTCTACATGGGGAAAATCTCCTTATCTAAAAACCCTTATCTTAAATTAAAAAAAGGATGTAAAGAGAATTTTGAGGAAGGTTAAAAATGCAAGTTGTAAAAGCACTTCCACAGGACAAACACGACATTAAAAAAGGCAAGTTATTTTCAAATTTTCCTCTCCATTCAAAAAACCACTGTGATATTCCAAAATCTGAAAAATTACATCAGTTTAGTATTCCATCTAGAAGAGCCAGCCCCTATGATGGAGTGGTTAGCACATTGCACTATGACACCAGGGGTCCCGGGTTCGAATCCCGGCCTGGGAATGGATGTTTGTAAGTGTCCATTCATCATATCATCACTCATTCCCATCTTCGCAAATTAGACAAAAGTGGTACAAAAGCAAAGTAAAATAAAGCAAATCAATCAATCCTAGAAGATTGACGTGAATTTTCATGTAGTTTGCTTTCACTGTTATCCAAGGAGGGTGCAAAGGGTGCCCACCCAAACAAATTGATGAAAAAACATATATGTTTAGGAAAATATGCTTCTATAAATATGTTGTGATTTCGTGAATATTTATTGTGAATGTTGTCGATTCTAGAAATGTTCAAAATGATAATTTCAGTCAGATTCACTGACATTTGAAGCAGAAATAGTTTATAGACAAACGTTACGAAAATCGTAGCCAATGTTCTTATGCTTAAAACCTGCAAAATTTAAATAATTTTAGGTTTGCTTTCAGCTTCCTTAATGTTTTTCTTAGAATGCAGAAATAATTTTCAGTGCATTTTGAACATAAGAAAATTGTAATTCTGTTAATATTTATGTGGATAGAAGCACTGTAATATCAACCAACAAGCTGTAGCCAAGGCACTTGTTTTTGTAGAAGATATGACAAAAATAATCCGCAAGCAAACAAAAAATGAAAACTTTTCTCACTTTGGTTTCTGTTGCTACTTTCTGCACTGGAAAACAATAGGAAAGCATGGTTATTTTCGACTGACACTTTTATTTCTTTAAGTAGTATCTCATAATGAAAAGGTTGATCAGCAATATATGCATAATGTTTTTGAATGACTGAATTACTTTGATAGTGAGCTAATTGTTAGTGTTGTATATATTTAACTATTTATTGGGGGTGATTCAAGATTAAATATGGCACAACAGGGGCGGCCGCTCATAAGGACGATACGGATGCCGCACTGCCGTCTTGTAATCACAAGTGAACAAACATTACTTTAACATTTATATATTATCTTTTACATTGTCTGAATTACAAATATTCCGTTGCTTAAAGATCGTTGGTTAGTCGGTTCTGTATTCATTCTTCCGCGACAATTGCGAAGTTTGCAGGCCACCGTGCGGGGGAATACGGAACTTCGAGAGAAATCTGGCGGGGTGCCGTCCTCCCACCTTACGAGACGTAGAGCATTTTCAGGCGCTGCCGCGAGGGGTAAGAGGCGAGGGAACTGGCGGAATAACAAGCGCGGGATCTGTGGCTGGGAATGGGCTGGGAGGACGGAGGGTTTGTCGTCCGAAACCAACCCCCTAGGCGAAACTGGCCCCCTCTCCGGAGAACGGTAAACAATGAAGAGTTGCCAGAAGCAATGAAGTTAACACAAGAAGGAAAATTACCAACCGTCGAAAGAAATCATTCTGTATTCCATAGAGCAATAAATAATGCAATTTCCAATGAGGAAAGAAAATATCGGTAACTGAAAAAAGTACAGACAGGTGCTTGATATTTGTTATATACCGTCGCTTTCTGCTACTTTTCGGTAATCACGACGATAATTAAATGATGGAAGGGCACTCACAAAGAACACCCATGTCCAGGCCGGGATTCGAACCCAGGAACCATGGCTTTGCAATGCTGTATGCTAGCCACGGAAGTCGGCTACAGCTTCGTGTTACTCACAAAATTAGATTTAATTACATGTTTTGATTAGCACGTTTTGAAAAACCCCTGATAGTGTGACAAAGTTTCACAATTTCTTTTCGATCCGGCTGTTAAATAAATTAGAAACTAGTCATCTAAACTCACCAAAAGCCGCTACAGAAACCTGTGTACTACGAATTTCTGAAAATTTGGCAAAATTGTCTGGCAACCCCGAGGCAATAAAATGACTGCATGGGAAGACGATAGCATTGACACTTGTTGCAAAGAGAATACTCGATTCTCTTTGTTTGTTGTTTCTTCGTTTTCCATGGAAAAGTGAAGCTTTTTCGGTAGTGTGCTGTAGTTGTGCGTTTGTTGCGATGAGCTATGTGGAGAACTTGTTGGTGCGAAGTTTTTTTTCCCAGAAGTCTAGATGAATAAAATAAACATAAAAAACCTAGGCCTAGACCAAATTTGAATCTAGAACAAGCATGTCTGAAGAAGATTTCTGGTAAGTTTGAAGTTTTTACTGTAGAGCTTGAGCTTCTGGTAACACAGATATCACCTTTCCAGTGAGATATTTACTTTGCTGCCCTATTTCATATATCAATTAGTCATGTTGGACAGGAAACGTTTTTTGTGTAACATTTTTACTAGAAATTTTCACGTTCAATGCACGTAAATATTCGTCGTTGTGCTTATCAATTTTCCCCTCTGTTAAGTTAAAAAACAAACAACTAAATCTGTTAGAACTCTATTTCTTCTTTCATCTTTCGTAATCTTCGCATTACTGTTAAATAATTATTAATTTATCATAATATGTGCAAACGTGCAAAGCATGATATTCGGTAAAGACGAATATATCAATTTCTTATCATGTTGGCTGTTATATACGAAATTAATAAATTAAACTCACATTACAAGTAGAGCAAATTTGTGAGCTGTCGCCCCTCCACTTTGGTTCACCACGAGCCGCCACTGTGGCACAATCCCTCTAAAACTACGATATTAATTTGTTCTTATTCTTAGGGAGCAGTCATACTATTCACTCATACATTACATATAAGCTATTATATTTCACAATAACAGTTAATTTTGAATCTTGGGCTCATATTTCTTGTACATTTGGAAAAATCGTGCAGAATCATTAAGTTGATAATGATCAAGGGAAGACTTCATGATCAATTTTGATAATTTTTGGTGTTCAAATTGCTACTCCAAACGCATGAGAACTATGTTATATCAATGAGCACGATTCCATTGAACAGGTTCCTTCTCCTACCTGAAGCATGTCGATAAGTGTTTGAGAAATTGAATAAGTGATAGCTATTTAACTTACAGGCTATCTAAGAATACTGATAAAAGTTATTTTCTCCCAAAATGGATTATGTTAATTAGTTAGGGCTTTCCCGATGGCACAGTGGTAGCATCATTGCCTTGTAATCAAGGGGTCCCGGGTTCGATACCTGGTGGAGGCACATAGTGGTTCGGATCCCACTTTAAACTGTAGGTCCAGTCCCAATTAGCCTTGCTGTGTATAAAGTTGACTTAAAACACCAACTCAATCTATCAATCAATTATGTTATTTAATTTTAATAATTTTACCAAGATCCTCAAATAAAAAAAAATGTACTCCCAATAAGTTTTCACATTCCTAATAAGGAAAACAAAAGCCCTTCGGTGAAGCAAACGGATCATGAACCCTCAAAGAGAAGCAATGCTTTTTTCAGTTAAAAACTCATAATACGATTTTGCTACATACCCTTGAATTACAGGCATTAAAATAATTTTTCGCAAATTTTATACAAATTCTATTGTTGTCATTGTCAAATGTAACCAGCATTAGAGCAAGAAAAACACAGATGGTATTTTATTGCTCTCGATGTGACTCAATTCCCAATCAATTACATGCATAAACTTTATGTTTATTTTTGCAACGTCATATGCATGTACTAGCTAGCAGTGATTGTGATATATATCGTTTCCTGCCAACTAGTAATTTTTAAACCATTTTTCTTGAGTAATTTATCTGTTATATTTTCCAGAGTAATTCCATGTATAAAACAGTTTCAGCCAGCTCGATGCATAAGTAGCGACCTTCGATCTTGCCACCGAAGACTCCTAGTTCGAGTCCCCCCTGGGCATGCTGCTCCTTGTGAGTTTCCCTTCGTCAATTTACTTGAATAATCACTCATCATGATCGTCGCTACTAGTCAAACTTGGCTGTAAAGCAACATAAAAGATACTAGGTACGAAAAAGTTAATTTGTTTCACCTAAGAAGATTAAAGGTTAGACAAACATATCGAAACCATCAAGAACAAGTACAGACAGTTGTGTACACACTGAGTAGTCGAAAAAGTCTGGGAGACAAAGTTAGGCAAAGAAAGGAAACATACTCGTAACAGAAAGTGGGAGATTATAGGACATGATAGAGCAATGCAATTCGAAAAATCAATTAGGAGGAAGATTTGAAGATTGGATCGCTGGGAGGTGAGTAACACAAGCTGAGAAAGAATACTAGAAATAACTAAATAAACATATATGGACGGGAAGAACATAGATAGTGGAAAATATGTTTTTTTGAAACTCATAAATGCCTACTGTACATGCCCTGCCCACCCTAATTGATCAATATTGTCTAAGGAGATTTAGGGGATAGAACCTCAGGTTATGTGAGAGCCTGGGGCTAGGGGGATTAGCAGTGAAGAGGTACACGTAAACAAACAACGTAACCAAGTAAAGTGGGGCTTGCCCCTGTGAAATAAGAACAACACTTACAGTCGGGACGCGATAAGAAGTGGCGTGCAATCAGAATGCAGAACGTGACCAAATTTTGTCTCCTCGTTGGCTGCTATGTGGCTGGGGGTTTCCTACGTTGCCACGTTCGCACAAACACACGGACAGTCTAGTCAGCTGTTGGCAAGCTCGGGAAAAAATTAAGCGTCACGCGAAATTAAGCACGTACGTATCAGTATGCTAATATATGTTATTTCAGTCATAAAGTGATAATTTAACGAATCTAGAAGTTTGAATCTCAAGTTTCTTGTAGGTTAACGTTAACTTCCCGTGTGAATTTCACATTCTGGCAAGCATGAAACATTTTATCTTCCTGCTCTACACAGCAACCGAAAACCTTCACTGAAAGAACCTCTGTTGTGTTTTTATTATGGTACATTGCAAGCATCAGTTACTGGCATATTTTTACTTGTGTTGTATCGTATCATAATTACCTACAAAAGAAAATGCACCTTGTGTTATGAACAACTGTGGCAAATTGTTCTCCTTTGATTTCATGCCGCCTCTCTTTGCCTTCTTTGTCACACCGCGAAGTTTGTCTTTTTCGCAGCTCGATACCGACCGCAGATATGCCCGCCTGTTGATTTGTATATGAAACTCGCCCTCTTGTTTTGTAATGACATGGAATTTATACTTCTGTGACATAGTTGAAGCTTCAGAACCTACAAATGAAATGTATTTCTTGAAAATTAGGGCAAATTACGTATAAACAAATTACGTACAACTTGGTTTCATTAACACGTTTTTTTTTAAATTATATTTTGCGGAACCTACAAAATTTTACCTTTTATACAGAATTTCACAGAACTGAGTTACAGAGAAGAATTTATCAAGAACAAATCAATTGTGTGTGAATTGATTGATTGATTGAGTTGGTGTTTTAAAGTCCACTTTATGGACACTACGGCTAATCTGGAACGGACCTACAGTTGGAAGTGGGATCCGAACCACTATGTGCCTTGACAGGGTATTGAACCCAGCACTACTAGATTACAAGGCGACGACACTTACCCTACCACTGCACCATCGGGGAGGCACATGTGGGTGTGTGAAGTGAGATAATTTGGGAAGCTACAGGATAATACAGGCTCTGGCAATACAGAGTTCAATTAATTACAACGAAACACTTTGCAATTGCTCGATTTCCTAAACATTAATGATACATTTGGTACATGTGTAATTAATGCTTCGATCTACCTGTATGTAAAAACATAAAAAAATGAATGAAAGAACAGAAGTAGTAGTTAAAGAATCAGTTGTTTTTGCTGAGAATGAGAACAATGGAAGTGTCCAGTTGTTGACTGTTTAAGCAGATGTTTAATCCTACACGTGTTTCTGTGGACTCGCGAAAATCCTGAAGTAGGTCAATCCGGCAACTGTGCGTCGCTACCAGAGCGGGTGGTTCCACTCTGCTTGCTAGCGCATCCCGACTCTAATCATTAGTGTTTAACACTTCGATGGTTGACTGGTCTGGCAGGGTGCCGAGAAAAAGAAGAGGGGATAAAGGAAAATTCCTTACCTATGATTTCCTGTAGCTTGAAGATCTCATAGAATCTGTAGATTCTGTTATGACAAGTGACGACACACACAGTCCTTGAAATAAAACTTCACCAACGCACCACTGCCCACAGGAACTCTTTACGTAACATCGATACTCAACCCATAACTTGGGGAAGACAAGCACTGTTCTCGCGATTGATTTCTAATAACAACTGGGGCGAGAAATATTCTCAAGCTATTTATGTGGAATTCGAACTTTCATTTGTTAAAACCGTTGACTCGAGCATCTCTCTCTCTCTAACAGTGTTTTTAGCGTAAAGCTGTGTTTGCTTATTTCCGCTGCGAGTTCTGGTAGAATTCACATCAGCGGATTTTGTGTGTTTGAAGGAAGCTCTTTTCCAGCACTTCACCGGGACCCTTTTTATGAAGTGGATTAGCATATTAATTTATGATGGCCGGGGTCCTAGGTTCGAGCTCAAAAATTTTCTGGTGCCGTCCCAGCTGTCATTTAGATATTCTCAATAGTTCCGCGATTACATAAGTATTAAACTAATGATATCATCTAGATAACAGTGAAAGCAAACTACACTAAAATTCATGTCAATGCTCTAGAAGGAATTCTAAGCTGATGTATTTTTCTTTATATATATATTGGAATATCAAAGCAGTTTTTCAAATGGAGAAAAATTTGAAAAATTCTGCCCTGATGGCTGCCAAAGGTCCAGTCAAGCCTCAAGGACTACAGTTACACATTTGTCCGAGTTAACACCTTTTCCAACTATATTGCAGTGCACAAAATAATATTCCAAACAAATGTCTTCGAGTCCCCAAGAGAGAGTTACAAACTGGAACTCAAAAACACTGAACTGAACGATTTTAACATGTGCTTTGATGTAGCAGCGAAGGTCTCTACAAAGATCAGCAGCTTCCGTCCATCCTTCACCAACAGTGTTAAGAATTGTTTCCCCATTTGTTTATTCAGCAGACCAGTTTGTGGTTTTCAGTTTGCATTTATAATAGGGATGGGCAGATATGAAATTTTGGCCGATACTGATAAAGTACCGATATAAAATTAGAAATAGTCCATGAAGAACCTAGAATGTTCATTGATCTCCTTCATAAATGTGTGTTTCGAGGTGACTGCAGTGCAAAGGAAGTTGAATATTTAGACAATTACTTTTTAAAAAAGTAGGGAATCAAGATTATCCATAAAAATTACAACAAAATGGCACAATTTTACACTAAATTATAAGATATTTATCGATATATCAGATTGGTAAAATAATCTGTAATTTTACCGATATGCCTATATCGGCCGATCCCGATAAGAGTATCGATTAATTTATAACCACTTTCTTGAAGTGTAAACATAATGTATGTAGTATTGCCTTCCTTGAACAAGCCTTGTTAGTTTCAAATTACAAAACTTGTTTGTTGGCTATGGTAAAATTTTGAAAAAATAATTACTGCCTTAGTGGAAAGTTCAATAAGTGGATGAATATTGCTCTCGCCACTGAAGTTCACTGGTTAGTGCTGGCCTTGTGTTCTTTGCGAGTGTCCATTCATCAGTGTCATCCAATAATTCATCCTCATCATCGCGATTGGTCAAAGGTGGCAGAAAATCAAGTGTTAACACAAAAACCAATTGTTGTAGAAGAATTCACTTTCAATTACATTTTTATAGAACCTACCAAAAGTTGATTGGTATTAACATACGTACATGTTTGTTTCATGTTTTCAACATTGCACCCCCTTAATTTGGGGCCACCACTGTTATATAGAGATTGTGATGATTCTTACTGTTGACAAATACAAATATGTGGACTTACGGGAACGTGAGATCACTGCGCAGCAAAATTATTTTAAATAAAATATAGCAGAGATGTCACTAAAGATGCTGTACAGTATTATGTTCTTAAAATTAATTTCAAGGTTTTATTACAAATTTTCTTGCTGAAAGTTTTTACGTGATGAAATAGAACAAGTGTTAGCCAGCGACGATATTTTAAAATACATAACCCGAAAATTTTTGCGAATAATGGAACATTTTACTTTTTTACTTCACATGCTTATACATTTTGTGCATAAAATATATACTGTGGGAATCTATGAACCTTAACAATGTTTCACTATTTTTTCCAACCCTCGTGTGTCACTCACTTCTTCCATTATTTTTTAGTTTCAAGTAAAAAAAATAATATCCTTAATTTCATGAAAAAAAATGTTGCTGAATGGCCAAGGAAGTATTTCGGTGTAAAAATACATCGTAATGTTCTTTACATTATGTACTATTTTCTAACATTTTTTTCAGAATTACTGAAAGTTGAAATTGTTGCTTATTCGCAAAACTCTAGGTGGGTGGTGAGACCTTGACACTACTGTTTTAGTGGAGGGGACAGATTTAAGACATCGAAAAATGGAGGCAAGGGGGATTAACAAGTCATTACGAAGGAATGCAAAATCATCTATTTTAGCAATTTGAACTCATTCAAGTCTCCCTTCGTTACAGTAATGCAAGACACTGCTGCCTAATAATATTTTGGGTGTCTGAAGAGCATAAACAATACATATCTTAAATAATATACATACATATATATGATACATGAATTAATCATAATGTGTGTGTTAACACAAATTATGAAAAATAGCTAAAAGAAAAAAGGTTTAACCTTAAATCCTGGTAATCAAAGTGTCTACAGGGAAAAATGTACAGAAGGGACTTCTCTCAGTGTGCATCAGATTCATTTTTGAAACTTTCTAATATCAACGGTCTGATCAGCTTGATGACAAATAAGGATACCAGCATCTAACCAACTGCTCTATATTAACTTCCTGACAATATACCCTTAAAAACACATCCACTATCCTGAGTTCCAAGCACATTTTCTTGACAAGCCGTGAAAATTATTACTGTATTTTTTGAGAACTGTTCTATATTATGCATGGTATTGTAAATAAAATGTCGCATGAACTCCTCAAATTTGCTTCTTTCTGCACAAACTTGGTGATTTCCTCCAGGTGGAGAAAAATTGAAAATCTTCTACAGCAGCATTTTTTGTCTAGTTGAGGGACAAACTCAAAGTTTGTTACTCTCAGCTTGAACTGAAGTGCAATGTTGCTAAGTTTACGAATTCGGGACTTAGAATTCTTTCGGGGCAGTCAAATGCAAAGAGTACATATGATAACATGAAAATAGGGACATATGAAATTTGCATCGCTTTATTTTCAGAAATTGTACATAAAGTATATAAGAACATGTACTTTACAAATTATTGTAGTGGCACTTAAAGCACTTATTTAAAAAATGCATCCAATTTTCAACAAGCAATTCCACAACTGTATTGTACAATAGAGAGTTACAATTTTTTTCTTACAACGAAGTAAAAAACTTATTTTGGAGTTGTAATATAGTTTCGCAATTGTGCACAGAGGTCTCAATATTTGAGACATGATATTTTATAAAAAGGCACAAAACAGCAGTTTTAACTTTTACACAAATGAATAGTATGTACATAACATATGATTAGGATTTCTAGAGAAGCAAGTGGAGGTGGTAATATTTCTTAAAGCATTTACAATAATACTTGAAATGACTGGGTTCAATTAAGATTAGTCACAAATTCAGACTTTGCCATCTCGCAGTTATTCATCTAGATTCTCTCCAACTTATTTCCTATTTATCTCATTCATGGAAAATCTGTGTTGCGTATTAATTACAGGTACATTAAAAAACCACATACATCAAGCCAACTAGCATTGCGTTTCAACATCTCAATCTGCATAGAACTGGACTTTCTGAACATAAGGCACATCCAGTACAAAAAAATTACAGAAATATTACAATAGCACAACATACAATGGAATAACAACAATATGCAACACATTACAATGTTTTAGCTTTTATCACAGTTTGTAAAATGTCAATGACTAAAAAAAATGGTACACATTAAAAAATATTAGTGATGTACAATTCTTACAAAGATCAAATGTTTTTCAGTCTTCTCATGGAACAGAATTTGTAGCAATGGCTATTGGCCATGCAACCGGACCCTTTGCTATGATTTTAACCAAGCCTTCCTTCAGCTTCAGGAAGTGCCTCTTGAACTCTAGTCCATCACCTTTCGACAATCTAAAATCCAGCAATATTTTTCCATCCATGTCGATCAGATTAGCTTTGAATATGAGACGTGTCTTTCTTCTGTCAACAGTATTGATTGTTATCTGTAAAGAGATTTGGCCTAGATCAACACCAGATGCTTTGAATATTTTTTTTTATTTTCAAACTCTGCATCACTTGTTGGATTAGTAATGATAATGAACTACAGTAGTTCCTTTAATTGCAGTAAGATGGCATTAGTGTTTTACATGTCTAGCAGTGACCACACTAGAGTGTTGCAATGAGTTTTTCGCTCTAGCGGCAAATAGTTTGCACTTCAGCTCAAGTAAGCGGAATACACTTGAACCCTATTAGTAGACATATTTGTCACTTGTCCATGGTACTGGGCCCTCAAATGTGGATTCTCAAGTAAAATACTAATTGAAATTGAAAAATAAGTGAACATAGTTATGATCTCCATGTTAAAAATGCAGTTTTGTACAATTTACCAAGATATGTGAAATTATATATACAGTAGATTATTACGGGCTGAAACTACCTAGACTGACATTTTATGTTTCTACAATTATTGTCACGTTAAAATCAATGATTGTTATAACTGCATTTTATTATTTTGCAGAATAGGATCATCCTTTTCGGTAGAATATATTTGCAATTGCTTAGGCAGCTCTGTCAGAATGTGTATCCATTTTAAGTTTTGGTTTGTAGATATTGCATACTTTCATATACAGTGTGTTCAGCTTAAAAGTACAATAAAAGAAAATTTTATAAGTTTTAAGTATTTCCGTAGAGTGTTCTTCTACCTATTGAGTAACTCAATTTTTTTTTTACATACCTAGTACACCTCAACATGAGCACCATTAGTTGCTCTACAGATGTCCAACCTGTATTCAAGTTCCGCCCATGTGTTGTTCAGCATTACTGCAGCACAAATGTGATGTCGTAGATCACCCCCCCCCCCCAAAAAAAAAAAGAACACACCACACCTTCTGCTGCGGAGTCCACGTGGCTATTGTTCATTCAGTTCAGTTCGCGCATGCTGCTGAAGTTTTGCAAGCGTGGGGAAAAAACCTTTTTAAGATTATCTTTCAAACTACGTAAGGCATAAGGTGCTCTTGGTTAAATATTGCACGTAATGATTTTTTCTTTTATTGTACTCTTAAGCTGGACATGCTGTATACTGTATTTGAGTCTTACATAATACATATGCGGAATTATTATTTAGAATTGTAGTTGCAGAGTGGTTTGCTTCCATGTATGGGTTTTTAAGTTGACAGTGCTGCTTATTAGGATCTGAAATAGGGGATGTTGTCAATCATTCCACTACAAGTGCAGTACGCTCAAGCAGCATGGGGAGACTTGAACGAGTGAAAGTGGTCCCATGCACACATTCCAAAAAAAATGTTAAAATAGTTAATTATGTACAGTACAACAAAAGTACAAAGAACACCAGAGAAAAACTAAGAACATTGTCATAGCACAAAATCTGCATAGCTTGCTAAAAAATCTATGGTTGTATGATTATTTCTATGCAAGTGAAGTTTGCATTAACTTGGTAAAATCCTGTTTTTGGTACTGCAAAGTTCTGTGAAATGTGTGGATCAACCCAATATCATGTGTGCATCTTTGGCATACCACTGAACTACCAAACCAACCTGTCTTTTCAACAATATCTATAACTTAGATATCTAAGTTTTATGTGAGCATACTAAAATTATACTATTGAACATTAACTGAATTAACTAAGTTGTGGCACAACTTTGCAGTAAGTTATTAATATGCCCTATATGAGGGGTTTATGCGCACAGGAGTGGCCTTCCTAAAGAAGGTTAAACTGGTAATAGCATGAATATAACTGCAATACATTCTAATGTATGGCAGTCTACCATACTGCTTCAGATTTCTAAAATTTGGCTAAGAGTGAGTGCATGTGATGCAGAAAACACCCAAATATTAAAAAACCACATGCTTTACATGACATTTAAAAAAGCAATGGAAATTTCCATCAGCAACAAATGCTGCTGGGAGAGCATTTTCTTTTGCACGAACAAATTAGCATGAAAAACAAAAAGGTAAAAATTTTTGAAATGTAAATTCTATTTTTGACACTCACCACACCAGCAGAATTCATTTTCCATGTGTATCCAGCCTTCTCCAGCAGAGCCTGCAACTCCTTCAGTGTTGCCTGTCTGTCAGTGATAACGAAGAACCTTGTCATACGACGAACCAGCTTTTGCATAGGATTCTGAGGGGGATAGAATCATGAAAACACATTAACTTACATTAAGCAAACAAATTACCTTATTTACTATAGTAGTCTGCATTTTTTTTTTTTTTGCTAAAAATTATTAATTTTATCCTGTGTAGGAATGGAATCAGCGATACTTCATGGCATACCGTAATTCACTTATGAACTGAGGCAGTCCTAAGTTATCAATTCAATAACAATTATAGGTTCCCTTGCACAATTATAGTTTGACCCTTTCCTCCTTCACCTCCACCTAAAAGCAGCCCACTATTACTTAGAAACCTGTTTGTATGAAGTTCTGACAAAAGGAAAACAACATCTCCCCCTTCAGAGAAACACCCTCCCTGCAATCATTCAGTCACATTGGTCCAAGATTAAATACAAACTAAGACAGCAGACCAGTCTGATTTAAGAGAGAAAGAGGGAGTGGGGGGGGGGGGGTTTGAAGGTTTTCTTGCATGTTGCACTTGACATTCTGTAGATCCACAGCTTTCTCTGAAACCTTGGAAAATATGCAAACTACAAAATTACCCATAACTAACTAGCGACACTGCTCCCACACCAGGGTTTCAGATAGGTTGGTGAATCTATAGTAGGGTCTTCTCACCTTGCTGTGCAGTGTTTAGACATTAGTATTAAAGGTATGGAACTGATCTTTTTTTACAGCAGAAGAAAAGTTATGAATTATTAAGCACAAAGATGAAATGATGGAAATGTGAAATCCTATTGCTGCTCTCAGCTGTGTGAGAAGATAGGGAAAAAAACTTGATTGTCCTTTTAGGAGGAAAGGATAAACTTTCAGAATCCGGAGGAAAGCTGTATGATTGTGTGTACAAAAAGCAACAATTTGGTTTGCAGTTCAGACAGAGACATGTCAATTGAAGGCTCTTCAGTAGCAAAGGAAACAAACATGTTCAAGAATTTAAAGCAAGTTGGGGTTTGATGGTCAGATTTGTAGTGCTCTTTGCTTTTCTTTTGTGCATCGCAGCAAAGTCTGAAAAGGACTCATGAAAAGCAGTTTTGAATATATCTCCGAATTTTCATATGTTTTTGCAAGTGATCAAAGTTGGGGTCACGTTGACTTTTGAACCCCACCACTTTGTGTGTAGTTGCATCAGACGGAAGCATATTATTTTAAATTAACTTACTTGTGTTGATGTTTGAGTTCCATTCAGCTGAGAACTCAGGAGCAGGTCGTCTATATGGGCTGGCTGCGAAAATGAGAACACAACCTTCTCCTCCAAAAAAATATCCGAGGGGACACTCATGAGACACGGCTCCGGTTGTGAGCGGCCCAATCTCGTATCACTGTCTTCGTTCAGGACCGGTGGAGACAAGTCACTACCCGAGCATATTCTCTTCCCAGCTGGTGGTGTCTCAGCAGGCCTAACCACTGAACAAAAAATGGGAGAACTGTTATTCAAAGCAATAAAAGCAATAAAAAAAAGTCAATTTCATACAGTGACTGAATGAGGCTAAAATTTGACATATCTGTTCAATTTGCTCCCATTAAGACCATAGCAAAGAAGAATAAAACCCATTTATTTTCCTTCTACATTTTTATCTTCATACCAGCTGATTCTTTCAAGAATGAATCATTTTAGGGAATACAATTCTTGCCAATACCAGTAAAGTACAAACTACCAACCCATTATGTTGAAAAGATTGATTTGCTATATTTTACTTCGCTTTTGTGCCACTTTTGGCTAATGCTATGAGTGATGAAATTGATGGACACTCACAAATATCCATGCCCAGGCCAGGATTTGAACACTGAACCCCTGGCATTGTAGCACGATGTGCTAAACCACTCCACCATGGGGGGCCAGCTATGTGAAAAAGAGACTGCATTGAGCCAGTTGTAACAAAAATAGGGTTTATGAATTTTATATTTATACCGATAAAAATTATGAAATGTCAGATTGATAAAAAGTGTACACATTAATGTGTCCCATCCATACAAAATACGTAGCAACAGTACAACAAACAATTCTAAGCATAAGATTACCTGTACACACACAAATATGTAGTTTCTTATTTTGAAATGTCATCTTACACTAATAAAAAGTGTATTGTAAGAAATGTGGCATAGTGATACATCATTATGTATTTTACCAGGTAATGTCTACAGAGAAATTTGGAAAATTAAATCTTGTCCAAGTGATGCCTACAGCTTTATGGAGGGTGTGGGTACTCGAGGAAGAGAAATTTTCCTCATTCCCTGACCATAAATACAGGGTAATCATACATGAAACAACTTTATGTTCATATTATTAAAAACTATGATAGTATCACGATGGTCCGGCATCTTAGGCAAGGTGCCTAACCATTATGCAACCCAAAACTCAAAAATTCCAATTTTCTACAAAAAAAAAAAAAAAAAAAATTCAAACCGGTTTTCATGTGACCATCCGCTAGAGAGAGAGATGCGCCATTTGGAGTACCACAGTGCAGATGAGTTACAAATTTTTGAATATCTATGCCAAAGAAATATTTAAAATTATTACTAATCAAAACTAAAAATACATATAAAAACCAACCTACTTTACAAACATCCTGTACTGTACCACAATATTAGGCAAGGAGATGTGTGTAGACTAACGAGAATCACTGTTTCTTTCCCTTAGGTGAAACTTTAAAAGCCTACAGCAAACTTAAGCCAGTAAGTATGTGTGTCACCCACTTCTTGACCACCCTGTACCCCAGAAAAATACATGGAGAACTGTCATCAACACTAGTAATCACTCATTTTGTTAGAAGGAATTATGTGGAGTGTTATTTAAACAATGATAAACTGGATCACCCCCTTTTTCTTTTTTTTTGTCAATCAGTAATGCACACATGCAAATGGGGAACAACTTCTTCAAACATGAAGTGAGAACCAGGATTTAATACCCCCTTTAGACACCAGGGAAGTATTTCTCATGCTCTTTTCCTAAATACATTGCATAAGTATGCAACATCACCCAACATGCACATAGCTATCCATCTGCTGAAAGGTAAAATAATTAAACAAATATGGCAACACTACAGTCAATTCAGGTATTGATATTCAAGATATAAGTTTTGAATGACTATGATGTTTATTACATGGATAATCAAGTAAATATCAAATATGAATACTCAGACCAGGACCAGTGGTCTTAATTCTTAAACTTTCAATAACAAACCTACAAGGTTTTCACTGAAATCTATTTGAACTCAAGAGAGATTAACTGAAACTGATTGCATTACAGATAGGCTTAAGGGGGAGAGGTCTTTCTCGCTGCTGATCACTGTTGCCAACTTTGCTCATTTGGAGCCAGATCTGGCTCTTTCCTGCACTCGTTTGGCTGTGAACTGTGGCACCCACCCCCTGCCCCACTATGATGCCGCCACCACCATTGGCTCCGGCCCACAAAGACCAACTTTTCATGTGATATTGTTATATTGGCTGCATCACCCACCCCCTCTTACCTCCCCAGCTACTTTTATATAGCACCGTGGCTAAGGGGAAGATTACAATATTGTATTCCGGGAATCCTTTATTTTCGATTTTATATGAGCATCAGTGGATTATCGAGATCGGTGATGCCGGCAAATCTAGGCAGTGAACATTAACAATAAATTGCCATCACTTTAAAGCTAATGGTAAATACGGAGAAATTAGTAGTACTCACTTTATCCACGAAACTGTTTTTTCTTCTTCGTTCGATTAATTTCAGTGGCCGCTGCCACCATCCTGTACCCGTACACCTATACGTGGACATAATTATCAATATATATATATCATTTTTCTTTTACATCAATTATTTTATATTATCATTGTATCGAACATTCAACACGTCCCCAAATCCTCGTCAGTTTCAGAGAAGCCAAGCAAAGGTCATTTGCCTTGCTCACAAAAGGAGACTGCTATATTTACGCTTTCTCTCCCAGAAGCCCCTTTGTCTCCCCAACGTGAAATATTTCCATTCTTCCCTGCAACAAACCCCCTCCTCCACGTCAGCCGATAGAAAGTGGACATGGACAAAAAACCCTAACCTAACTGTGAATTTTGGCAGTTCAGTGTGTGTCTATAAGCTAGAGAGAAGAGTGTGTTGAGAATTCAGGTGACAAGTCTGTGTTGAGAATTTACGGTGACAAATCTGTGCCTAGGAATAGTACAGAAAAGTGTGTCATGAAGAGCATGCGTTAAGAAGCCAGTGTCCGCCAGTGCCCAGAGTATTGCACGTAACATTTCAGTTACGATGAACGGGATAGTTTTCGTCACAAAAACTATATATTTTTACATATAAAAGTATATATGTAACTGGTCAGTGTACAGAAGGCAGATGTGAACTGTGACGTGTGCTTCCGCAGCCTGATATATATGTAGGAATCGTCACCGGAGGGCAGTGTTATTGATACCACAGACTTGGGACAACCAGGTTCCCTAATGACAGACAATGGAGATATCAATACACAGCACCAGGACATCGGAGTAAGTGTGAATGGAATTGAAATAAGGTGTGGACTTGCAATTCTCATTATCATGTAGAGATTCTTAACATAATACAAATTCACATATCACAGTCCATCAATTTCACATATCACAGTCCATCAATCAAATCGCTATAATTTCATATGCAACCCCATCCTTTTTCCCCATCTCAATATTTTCTATTTGTTTATGTGCACCGTGCAGGTACAGCCAGGCATCGAACCCTGGAAGGCTTCGTCCCCAACCACCTATTGTTCGGTTTCAACCAAGCGGCCCAGGGGGTAAAGAGCTAGCCTGTACGTCCACAATCCTCGTTGGAACTTCGTGTACTTCTGGACCCAGATGCACAGTTAACAACAGGACACCTAGTGTCAGCCGGAGAACTACAAACAAAAGACGCACGCCAAGCAACAGTACAGCAAGTTCCAACAAGGATGGTGGCAGCGGCCACTGAAATTAATCGAACAAAGAAGAAACAACAGTTTTGCGGATAAAGTGAGTAGTAATTTCTCCGTATTTAAGCACAAAGTTATTTCATTCATTTATAATACCCTATACACTGCTTACAACAAAAGAGATACTACAATGAATCCATTTTGGCTCCAACACATGACAAAGCATTCAGCAGGAACATTTCATTTTCTCACTTTTCAACTGTGTATATTATTACTCTACTCTATAATTGAATGTTAGCATTACAATGAAAAAAAAAAACTCCTGTAAAACTGCACATTGACTAAGATGTAAACATTCCATTATTATTTTATTACTCCTAAGCAGCACAAAACTGACAATTACCATACTCACACTTTCACCTAGGACATCTTTCCATTTTCTCAACAGTTGTCTGCACTGTGTTCCTGACTTCGGTAATCTAGCTTTATGATATCCATTCTTCTCATACAGCTAGATCACCAAAGAAAGGACTACAGCCTGTCTTCTCAACTATGCTGCGAACAGACCTTCTGCTACATCTACGCGAACTCCTGGGTGAAATTGCCAATGTTCCCTGCTTTGGTAATCTAGCTTTATGACGTATGATGCAATCATACAGCTATATCACCAAAGAAACGACAAAGGCACTTTGGTCATCTTGGTTCTTCGACATCTCCCTACTTGCTTCATTCTAACTACCTTTGTTACTCTGCAGGTTGTCCGAAAAGACCCACAGCATAAGTGAAATTGACTATTTTGTGGATTTGGCAAGACTGACTGGATACAATGTTTCTAGAACACTGGACTGGTTGCAGATGACCTGCTAAATCTATTGGACTTTACATTCTAGATATATCTGAAATCCCGGATGTACAACGTGAAGATTCATAACCTGGCACACCTCCACACAAGGATCGAGGTCAAATACCATGCCACGTGGCCAGAGTATGTTCCCATGTGCTCAACCTGGAGTTCTGCCTACAGACCTGCGTGTAACTCAACTGAGGATGTAAAAAAAATGTGATTTGGCCTATGGTGGACTTTTTGGACAACTTGCATTTAATGGTGATCTATAATGCACTGAAAATAACATACAATTCAGGCAGGTCGAAACAGATTACATGAAAAATATAAACTTAACATAGAAACAGCCCTGGGATACATATTTACAAAACCAGGGTACATGAATCCTATATTTACGTGCATACAAATAATAAAATGGAAGAACTTTGTCAAAAATTACAGGCTATTTATAGATATCCATAAAATTACACCGTTTCAAATTGTAACTTTTCTCTTTCCTGAGAAACTTCACCTGACTACGATAATATCTGTGTTGCTGATCATCAGTGGAGAAATCACCTTTCTATCAAGCTTAGGTTATGAAACTAATTCATGTTGCAATATTCAACTAAGATTTACTCAAAATGTACAACATTCAATCCCTTATGTTTATCTGTATTCAGTATTCTGTATGCAGACAGATCTCTCTCTAACATTAGATTTATGTAGTCAAATATTGTAAAAATCAATTAAAAAATCAACCAACAAAAAATTGTAAAGCCTACAATACACATCCATGTCATACCTCCACACATACAAAAACATTAGAACAAAACTGAAAGATCAAGATCAGTTTAGGAGAAACTATTAGATCATGTGCTGTTTCCCAGCATTTTAAACAATTAAACACTAATTCCTCTACCTTGCTATCTTGGGGATACAAGGCAATATTTAATGTTATTTATGGTAAGATGCATGGGCCTTTTTGCTCAACAATTACTATACATGATACACACTTCATGGTATTTTGCACTCGCAATACATATGCAAGGTGACTGATGATCACTGCCCCACTACCCCAGACACCGAGTAAACCTGAACTTGAACAAGACCTCAGAGTCACTCAGTACCTGAGAGAGGGAGGCAGCAAAAGAAACTTTGAAGCTGAGGTTCAACTTTATACCACTTGAGCATATACATTACAAAATTAAAACATTATTGGGGATTCCTGTATATTGAGAATCACCCTGTATGAACAAGAATAATCAATCCAGTTTGTGACCATTTCCAACACACTGTTATTTCCTAAACAGAAATACACACGTCAAGAGTGGAACTTCATAAATGATATATTTTAACTGATAAGAAGGTGGATTACATCATAACATACAAAATCATACATAAAGATACACAAAGAAGGTGCATAATAATTGCTATTCACAGACTAATACACTTGGTATAGCTGCCAGTTCACCATGCATAATAATGCATGTTATGGTATATAACACACATATACTGCAAAATTAAGTTCTACAAAAGGCAACTGTTTTGTACAATTGGAACTTACTAGCAGTTTCAAAGCTATTCAGTTAGGTATGAACACATTTTGCTCTCCCTGGTGTTAAAAAGCAAGTATGCTGTGTGTTAACAGCACTGCATGCGGTTACCAGGACTTTTTTTTAAATGAGATTTTAAAACTTATACTTTCAAGAAGTATCGCATAAATACAGTTCATAAAATAAAGACTTCCCAGAAGTGGGATACTACCAATAGGAGAGGTTCTACAGACCCGTTAAAATCCTACCCTTGTACACTATTGACAATAATTACCAGACACCAATTAACTAAGGAACATCACATCTGCACCAGCAATACACACATCATAAGCCACTAGAATGACTCATGAAGAACATTGAGTGTGTTGCAGACGTTTATACTGCTGCCGGCAGTCAAAATAAGTGCAAGTCAGTGATGTAGTGGTGAAATGAAAATGTGTGTGTGAAAACCACAACTGCGACCTGGGAAGCGAAAAAAAATTACCCGATAGGCAAGTGATCCGACATGTGAAGTCAAACTGGCAAGTTTCTCTGGACAGTGGCCACACTTCCGAATGGTATTGGGGAAGTGACACCAGAACTGTACCATTTGGCTACAGGTGGTGGGTGGCACTGGGATTCCATGGAAGACTTGTGGCACAGAAGCCGCCAATGATTACTATCTGGAACGTGCCACGTTGATTACAAAGGTCCAAAGAAGGTCTCCAGGTTGTCCCTAGAACAATGAAAAACATCGTACCCACCCTGAAACTTGGCGGCGATTGAATCATAATATGGCAACTCCGCTCCCCACCTTGTGACAGCAGTTCGGAAGTGGCACTTTTCATTTCCAGCACGACAACATGACCATCCATAAAGCAAGGGCCATGACCAAGTGGTTTGACAACATGGGAGTGAATGAACCCAATTGGCCACCTCAGAGCCCTGATCTAAACTCCACATCTGTGGAATGAGTTAGTGCAGTTTACTATCCAGCCTAAACTGCTCATGCACAACCAGCGAGCTGTTAAGTCATTTTTCGGAGGAATGGAAGTGACTACTGACAGACATTTACCGCAAACTGATGGAAAGGCTTTCTTGGAAGGGTAGAGGCTGTGATAGAGGCAAATGGTGGATCATACAGACACCAGATCAACACTGAAATTTTTGTGAACCCAGGACCATCCACACCAAAAGCAATAGTGCTAAGATCGGTACACAGGAGGTCTACTATTTATGATAGACACTTCAATTCCATTAAGATAGATTTCGTATTACCAATTCATTATCCACAACAGCTCAATACCAAGTTGAGCCACACATTTCACAACTTTTCAGCAAATTATATTTCTTAAAAACTTTGTGGAGCATTTTTAGTTTTCTTTACAAAATATTTTTATTGTGTCATGAGGACAGGCTACAAGAGCACACACTATATATAAAACAAGCCCACTTCAGTTACAAAACAAATCAAAAATAATTTTATATGTACATACATATAAAATTCTAAAAGAAATTGAGACACGTTCCTAACAAGCTAAACAATGAAAAATAATGATTGTAAAAATATTAGACTTCAAAGTTCATAAATCATGAAACAAAATTAAAAGGACAAAAGAATTATTGCTAAATAAATGAACTAGTTTAATTGGATATGTAAAAACCTGCCATTAAAATAATACACGATATAACTTGCTATTCATTTTATGCAACTAATGTTTGCATAAATAGGCACAAAATGTAATTTTATGGTTATTCTAGTGATAAATGAACCAAGCAAGAATAAATGCTTTGAATGTGTGCGAGATCAGTGACATGAGTCTCTCTCAGTTTAATACTGTCAATGATCGAACTAACATTTCAGCAAATTTTCAATTATGTATTATGCAGTAAGGATGGACTGTTGAAATCTTTGCCAGTAAGGTTATCAATATAAAATTGCATATGTTGCTTAATCTTTGCTTTAGAGTAAAAGCAAGCAACATACATGTCATTCATAATGCCATTGTTTGCTTGTTTAGCAGACTGAATATGCCTACTTTGTACAACTGTAACACTGTCCTGTAAATCTTTAAGGCCACCGAGATGCTGGAAACAGAACTCAACAGACCCGCATCCAGCGTCTGTGGGCGATAACCTGCAGACTTCTGGCACGGAAATCCCAGCAGTGGGTGTTAAACCATTTGATTTCAATAGAAGCAAACAACAGAAGTTCTGTTGCAGTGTATTTCAGAGTTTCGCCGCATCTCAGTGGGCATCAAGGTTAAGATTGAATATGCCTTTCCAAGTCGTAACTTAGACCTCTGATTTATGGGTTCTAAAAAGCTTTTAGGTTCCAAGAATAGGCTCTAAAAAATTCTAAAATAGGTTCAAAAAAAAATTAAATTAGGTTCCATAAAACTTGAAATGGTTCAAAATTCCTTAAAAATGATTCTCAGATACAATCCTTAAAAAGAAATATACTAAGAAATTTACCATTTATATACCGACGAGACACTTTCTGAAGTATCCTGCGAGTTATGCAATTCACGGGAAATTGATTAATTCTGCTGTAAATATTTAAGAAGCAAAAATGGACCCCTTTACACAGGAATAAACTTAATACTCTGGTAACTACATAAATGTGCTTTTAGAAGGGATAAGTTTATTTTGTGTAATAAATGCAGTTTTAAATCAAATTTAGGATTATATTCACAATTTAAAAACCAAATTGTCATTTTATATAGCACTTTTGATGTGATTATTCACCGCTATAACACAAGACATTTTATTTTACCGCTTTTGAACCCGAAATACTGTTTTTGTACCAAAATTTTGCTTTTTTATTTACCAAAAATATGTGCCTCTACTTATTTTTTATTTACCTTCAAAGGTAAAAATAGATTAAAAACCTAAAATCAGAGGCCTAGTCATAACCTTGACACAATGAACGTGCATATGGAGCACGTCATGTGGCCACCGAGCACAATCATAGCCCAAACAAATTGAATAGAACTGTAACCTTGTGTTTGTCAGAACACAGCAATCAACTGGAAGCATAAAGCAAAGCAAGCAGCTGTGCCATGTCGGCACAGTAATGTTGATATAGGAACTTGCTCTGCCACCTACCTTGAGTCTTCAAGAACCTCTTCTTGAGCCACATGTGGTTCCTGACCTTCTTTATGGTTGACCGACTTGAAGGGAGAGGCACAAGAATCTGCATAGCAAGGGACAACGCCATGTTGTCCAGCTTCGTCCAGGGAGTGCTCGTGAAGTGGTGGTCTTTCCAGTTAAGATACTCCCGGCAGTTCGAAGTTGGGCTATCCCATGGCAACTCTGGAATAACAAAAGCTTCGTAAAAAATCTGTCTTGTTTAGTGTCGTAACCACAGGTTCTAGAAAAACACAATCAAGTCGCCATCATATAAACAATATAATTTTAAGACAATTTACAAATATGATTCCCAAATCTTTGCAGACTTGTATCTAATCAAAATGCAATTACTAACACTAAGTCTTCAATAAAGACTAAAATACTAAATTTTACTTTATTGTGACAAGTTTTCACCAAGTTTGTAACCAAGGTTTCAGGTCCAGTTGCAAACGGGAATATGTGTAGGGTTGGGACCATATTTTTATGTGAAACTTTTTCCTGCTGGGAGATGTATGGTCCCCGATCAATTAAAACAGTAACACATGAGAAAGATGAGCCTTGAATTAGCAACTAATAGGAATTGTACAAAATAAATTAAAAGTCATTCAGAACTCTTGGCAAATTCAACACTTGGATTGACTTCTAACATACCATTTTGTATCAAACTCTCAAATAACCATATCCAATTAATTGCTCCCATACACTGAGTAGTTAATTCCATTCCTGACCTTGGTAACCTAGTGTAGGTGTTCTTAAAACACATCCTACAGCTAGGATACCAAAGAAAAGAACAAAACCAGTTCATCCACTTTGTAGTTGCTTCTGTCGACTGGAAGTGTGTTTCCAAGGTTGCAGGAAAACTTTTATCGCTGAAAATAAAACTAGTACAGTGTTCCAAGAGGATTATGTTGACATGGAGAGAGCAAGAAATCAGGTGGTTCTTTAGGGGTGGGGTGGGGTGGGAGGAGGGTCAATAAAGATTTTTAACATGTACAATGCTCAGACTGCATAGCCCATCTGGTACTGAAATACTCATTATAAAAATAACAAATTCTGGTAACTCGAAGTGGTTACTGAATCTGGTGGACCCATGCATGACATGTCAATATCAAACAAGTTGTTAATGTTTTACAAACAAAAAAAATAGTGATCTCAGTTGTGTGTTTTATGGGGGACAGAAGGGTAAAACCTTATAACTGAGAAAAACATATTATTCAAATAATTAAAATTGTAAAATTAAGTACACAAAAGAAAGAAAAGGAGTACTACATATACACCAAAGTTTGCTATATTGCACTAATATATTCTAAATAGTTATTGTAATTTCACAAATTGAAGGCACCAGGGGGGGGGGGGTGCGAGGGGTGCAAGCAAGGTTACCCGTTTGATCCATTCAGCCAATTCCCTGCAAAAAACTATGCTGAACATTAGGACATTCATCTCGATCTTATGTTTACTGTAACTCTCGTATCCCCGCTTTTTAAGTTTTCCAAACCCCGTCAAAAGCCTGTCCTGTATGCCAGTCAACCTCTCCCTCCCTCTTCCTTGCTTTTGTAGCTGCCTATTCAATCACCATGCGACCTTGAACTCCTGCCTTACGATCGGGAAACAAGCTAACTATTACCGAAACTAGTCTTTGAATGCTGATTTCTCTAGCATTTTAACACATTCTAAAAGCGTGACTTGGGTGTCTTTGTTGTGCCTCCCCCCAAAAAACATATGTGGACAATTGAGAACATGGCTCAATCACTATTCCCATTTCTTTATCTATGTAATTGTTCCTAGTAGAAGGGGGAAGGAGAGAGGGAACTTGCTTGGAAAACTTCTCTCTTGTTTGCCGGGAGAAGCTTAAGAATAATTTGCCAATCCAAGTTATCCAATATTGGTTTAGGAACGGGGTGAAAAAAGTCTCTAATCTCCTCTCACAAGAGATAATCTGCAACTGCTGTGCAGGGCCAGTGCCATGCCCAGGATTTTTGAAAGGAAGTGGTTTAAGTATATTTTTTTTAGTAGTCAGCCCTAATTTTGCCATATTTTCCTGCCTACAACGTTTATTTTAGGAATACTGGGCCAAGGAGGAGGGGGTATGATTCCCACCAACCCCAACCCCCCCCCCCCCCCTTGGGCACACCACTGTGCAGGGCCATTCATAAAGCAGCCTTCTGTTTAATGCTGCTATCTGCATAGGAAATATTGCTCCTGTCCCCCTTACATTACAATAATCCTTCCCCCTTTCTGTACCTTGATATAGGAATAAGCTTGCTGCTGACTCTGGTGGATAATACAAGATTAATCCTTTTGAACACTAAGAGTCAGTGGCGTGACAGTATTTTCAAGGGGAGGGGGGGTTACGTATACATTTCTTTCTTGCCTCCCCGATGGCATCTGCATCGTTTTGCAATCAAGGGGTTCCAGGTTACATACCTGGTGGAGGCACTTTAAACTGTAGGTCGTCCCGATTAGCCTTCTGTGCATAAAGTGGACTTGAAACCTTTAGCAGATGGCACCTTTGTAAGCATGTGCTTTTCAAACTTGCTGCTAGCACAAAAAAATTGTAGCTCGAGAACTAATTGTTTTAGAGAGATTAAAATTTGTTTTGTTTTCTTCTTAAACACATGGCTTTTAGCGGAGTTAAAATTTACACATTGTGCCTCCCAATAGTTTGGGTTAACCAAATTTCAAGGGAAGCACAACAAAATACCACTCTATGAGGATATGTAATGCTAGAGTTACAGCTTCGAAAAAAATGTAATAAAACTGAAATCGCTGCATTCTGAAATTTTGCATAATTACGGAATTTCGCTTTTAGCATCGACCCCTATGCATGCTGTATGGACAAAATTTTGAGAGAAACAACACAAAGGCCACTATGAGCATATGTAATGCTCCCCCTGCAAATTTGAAAAAGATGGAAATTACAGTGTTCAAAAATTTTGCGTAATTACGGAAAAATTCAAACTTTGGGATTTTGCCCCCGCTTCCCCCCTGGACTCAAATGTCTGAAGTTACTTAAAATGTTGTTTTCTGTTCATTCTTATATTTAGAATTTAAAATTTTATAAAAGAAGCAGTGGTTGAACAGTATAGCCTTTTATCTTTAATTTATACCATAGAAACAAAAGGGAAAAAGTGCTCATTACAAATGGAGCTTGCAGAAAAAAAGGCACACAGTCTATGAGCGCTGCTTTCACACGTTAAAAATAAGTCTCAATGTTCAATAATTCGTTTTTCTGCGATTTAGTTTTGCATAATAAAAAGTACTGCAACACCTCAGTCTTCAACAACCGTATTATCTTTAAATATGATGGTAATAAGACCCAGCTGAACTCCCCCCTGCAGGCCGCTGTCTACTCCCCCTCCCTTTCTTCAGCTTGTTTGTAATGTTTACGACAGGCTGGGAAGTGTGGCACCAGTAACTTCTCTGACAGCTTGAAAGATATCAATCTCCGATCTGCTTCAGGCAGATACGACTTGTGGAAGGCAATGCAAAGAACAAAAGCAGGATTATTTAGCACATGCCAATCTTGTTGAAGGGTGCATAGCCCCTCCACTTCTCTCCAATGCGATAAAAATAGAATTCCAAGTCGAGAGTCTGGTCCCATGGTTGCAGCTAATAAGAAAACCTGTATGAGAATGGGAGGCAGATGTTATTATCACGGAAATCTTTAACTTCAAGAGCAGCATTCTTTCAAGCAAGCAGAGTTATAAACGTATAACTGAAGTCTTTTCCTTGTTGGGACTGAGCTTGTCGAACGTATAACTGAAATATAATAGCACGCAGTCTTATGGGAATTGGCAGGGACTGCCAGAAAAAAAACGTACTATCGCGAAACTTATAATTGCAATGTATTAAACTTTATCATGCAAATTTTTTAAAAAATATATATATTTGATGAAAAACAGCTGTGTTGCTTTGTTTCACTTGGTCCGAGTTCCTACAGTTTGTACATGCCCCCGACCCAACAAGTGGTCACAGTGATAATGCAGGTCATCACAGAATGTGAAGAGCCAAGCACAAACTTGAAATGCACAAATGCATTAAAATTACTTCCAAAATATACAATTACAGTGGAACTCTCAATTTTATATCATTCCAAGATTTCACATATTTCTACATATACATGCAATCCTCATGGTCCCAATACAGCAACATAGAATTTTCCTGTATTGTACATTATTGTCTTGATCCCCTAAAAAGATTCTACAGTACATGTACATTAAGCTAAAATATAAATTAAAGTCTTAACCATGCATTACCTAAACTATAAAAAATTAACCAGAGGATTCCAAATAAATTGATGAAGGCAGACAATTTTTTCTGAACGGAAAAAAATATACATATGCAAAATACCCCCCCCCCCCCCAAATAATCTAAATCCCAGGAAGGGTGGGAGAACAAACTTATCTCAAATGTTAACGCAGTATTGATAAAGGACAGCAATAAATGCGAAATCAACTCCATAAACTTCACACAATACAACTCAAATTTTAAGTTCCTGAATTTTAAATTTTCCAACATCATGCACTCAATTTTGATGGTCTCAACATAGCAAAATAATGTCGGCCAACACTTTGCATTAGAAATTTATCCAGACTAGTGATACTTACCACCAGTTAGCATAGCAACCAGGATAATGCCACACGACCAAATGTCTGCTGGTTCTGCATGGTAAGGCCTAAGAAGAACCTCTGGTGCTACGTATGGAAGAGTACCACAACGCTTGTCTAAGGGACGTTCCTGTAACAAATGTAATCCAAAATCAAAGCAATTCTTATGACAACCATATCTCAACTACCAAAAAAATAGTATTTTTTTCTCAAATGAATGATCAAAATTGAAATGATTCTAGTTACTAGCAGACATAACGGCAGAGTATTTACTGCAGTTTTCAAATCAAGCACACATGGGTGATCACAATACACTCTGCAGAGATTGTTGCCCCTGCCCCCCCTCAATTCTCTCAACAAGAATCATTCGAGCAACAAAGCCACAAGTTTTTAGATATGGCACTTTTTCCAAAAATCTCATTCACATGTTTCATAGTTGTTATCAGGAATAGGCAATTTAGTCCTCAAATAGACAATACAATCATAGTACTGTAGAGTACCATTGAGCTATGTGTGTTCTAAACTATACACAGTGAAACCCCGATAAGTTCCCGGACTTTTACATTTTCCTGCATTATACACCCGATCTTTATGGTCCCAATAGAGCAAAATGTTATAAAATTTCCTCGATATTACATTTTCCTGCATTTAAAAAACAAAAAACTAAGGTGTGTAGTTATACAACCTGAAAACTTTTCACAAAAAAAAATTGAAAATGGTGTTATTTTCTGTTAATTGTGCACAGTTGTTGCTCTTCTACGAAATTCTTCCAATTGTAGTTCATGAGAAACCAGTTTGTATTGAGACCTATGGAAAGGAAAAAATCTAAGTTTACTGCAAGTGAAACTAAGAATCTTGACAGCAGTCACACTGGCGCCAGCAAAAGTCTGGGCAGAATGAATGTTGGATTTTATACTACTAGAGCAGTGGTATACAACCTGGGGTACTCGTACCCCTGGGGGTAGGCAAATATTTTTAGGGGCACAATTTAAAATAATTATAAATAATGAAAACTGTTTCTGACAGAGATAACTTGAAAATGTAATAAAGGGAAGCAAAGAAAATAGACATTTCTATGTCAACATTTTCCTCAAAGTAAATATAGAGAGGGAGAGAAAGGGGGATTCAGTGTTATTTCGTGACTTGCGTGAAGGTGCGGTTTCTTCTAGTCTCTCCCTCTTTATAGTTACGTTCAGTTTCTCGTTATTAGTGTGGTGATTTTAACTTCTGTTGCATCATGGATAAATTCATAAGAGGAAAACAAAATCAGCGAGACAAGTGAAAATAGCGCTAGTGTTGAACCACCGACACTGAAAAGTGCTGCAGAATCGGTTCCTCCTCCACCAGATATCACTGAAAATAGTGTCGAACCATCTACAAGGAAGTCGAAAATCTTGAAAAATGTTAAATACAGTTATTACAATGAATCTTACATTAAATATAGATTTGTATCTAATACATGTGACCCACCTCTTCCCCTCTGCTTTATTTGTAATCAAACTTTATCGAATAACTGTATGAAACTATCCCTCCCTCGCACACACTTGGTAACATCATAAAGAGTATAAAGACAAAACAATCGAGGAGCTGGTGTGCAGAAAACAAGCTCAGCGATCTCATTAACAGGTAAGAAATATACCTGTAATTTTCCTTTATTTTATAGTTCTCCTTTTTATAGTAAAACTGTATTTATTAGGTAATGATTTGCATAATTTATTTTAGATGTAGTTATGTATAATCTGAATTAAACTTGGGGAAAGGGGGGGTCCATGCTTGAGTGAAAAAGTTTCTTTAGGGGTACACTGAGAAAAAAAGGTTGAATACCACTGTACTAGAGCATTCTCCATTTCAGGATTAACTGGTAAGGTAAGACCTCTCACGAGAGACCACCCCTTTTCTAGGCACCAGAAAAAAAGCATGTAAATTTCGTTCTGGTTTGGCTGTGTAAAATACATGGTGTAAAAAAGTCACGAAAATAAAGTTTTCTTTGCTTCAGTCAACTTCATTCCAGGGAGCCATCCAAACTCTTCCTCCACTTGCATTGTAATCTGCACTGAAAAAGAAAACACGCAACTAGCGATCTGTTTGCACCGAATGTTTATCCTAGGACACTCAATTATTCGGGTTTGGAATTGGATTTCACTTTAAACTGTATATTTAGTCCTGATTAGCCCATCAGCATAAAATGAACTCAAACAAGCTTCATGAAACCTGCACATTTTCAGATATTAAAATGGGAGATTGTTATTTACTGTCACATTAATGAACAATTTAATGTTGGATTTAGGAGTCTTAATGTCCAACACCCACTCTGCCAAAAGTTTTCCCCCTCATTTTCTTTCTTTAAATCGGTCTCAAGAGTTAATTTCTACATTGAGCATTGTGTGATTTTTCTTATGGTAGGTGAATGGTTCTGGAGAAAAGTGGCGATTATATATAACTTTGTGTGTATTTCCTTCTAACACTGCTCTGAGTGGTCAAGAAGTTTACTCTTGTCTCAGGTGCAAAATAAAAGTTACAGTTTTGCTTATCAGAAGGTGCAGAACATCAAGTTGCTTTAACGCCCTGGATGAGTCATTGCTGTTATCGGCAAGCAACAGCGTAAAAATAACAAGACAGGCAGGGAATTAGAGCAGCAGGTGACAGAAGAGAAAATCCTCTGCATTTTAAAAATAACGCAACTGTCGAAGACCAAACTTTTATCGGCAGTGTGACGAAAGAAATGATCCTTGCTTTAAGTTTTGGCATGCAACAGACAATAATACAGGCAATATTTCCTATGCAGACTGCTGCATTAAAAAATAAATATAAAAAAAAGACCTGAAATCTGCAATTATCACATTGCCGTGCACATTTGTGGCAGAGAATACACTGGAAGGGGAATCATTTTATTTTTTACTTGTTCTTGTTAGTTTTTAAGAATGTATCCAGAACTGGTTGCTTCATTTTAGACGTCAAAGGAAAGGAGGAGGGGTCCACTTCCACCCTCACCCTTAATCAGCCCCTGTGCACACACAAGCAAGAAAATTGTGGCTGAAACAATCAGCATAATTATTTATCAGTGTCAAGAATGTCCTCTTTCAACTCATTTTACAGAAATCACGAACAGTAATAAATAGCGTGGGTCGTCAAAAATCTTTCACAAAATTAAATAAAAAAATGTGAACAAATTGAAATATAAAATAGCATAAGTCGTCAACAAGCTGTAATCAAAACCAAGAGAAATCCACAACACAATGCACAAATCCAAGTCATAATAGCGTAAGCACAAAGACAGTGTAGCATATCCACGAGCAAGCAAAATCACAATGGCAAAACAAGCCTGGCACGTGAATAGCAGCAGTCGTGTGCAGGGTAACATTGTCCTCCCCTACACCCACATGCCAGAGGTCTAGTGAAGGGAATAGCAACACAGCGAATGAGTGCAACATATTTCTCAGATTTCTTTCAATTTTTCAAGTTGTTTATTTTTTTCCAAAATTTGTCACGGTTCCCAGGAAAAGGGTCGTTACTTCAAGAGTCATAGGATCGAGAGCCAACTATAACAACTTTTCTCCTGAGATTTCGGTCCGTGTAAGGAAGGGGGGACTGGTGGTCACCCACCAACATGAGGAAATTGGGGAGCAAGGAATGAATAGCAAAACAAGGTCATGTTCTGCTGACCACACTTCAACCCGTAACTGGTTGGATGATATCCCACTTCTGGTGGAAGTGAGGCCGGCAGTCTGTAGATAGGTCCTGGCCCTCACTCCACAGGTTACGGTTCTGTTTTACTGATGAACAGCATTTTAGAGGCCTAGTGCATGCCTTGTACCAACATTAGGAATAAATAATGTTAAGTGACCGTTTTCCTCTTATAAACACACTTGCATTGTTTCAAACAGTCATCAGGTAAGATAATAAGGATGATTGTACAGGGTGGCTCAATAAGGTCACTTAACACCCTCAGTACAAGGCCACTGCGGCATGGAATTTGAAATTGGCGATGACCAATCATTGCCTGGCCAAGGGGGAACCACATTGACGCCACCCACATGGTCGGCGGCCATCTTGATGTCTGCCATCTTGAATTCAACTTCAGAATTTTAAATGGGAAGGGGGTCGTGCGACATATCAAAATGGGCTAGAATTTCACGAGAAATGCAATGGTGAAGGTTTTTTCGACGTATCTTTAACCAGTAAAAAGTTATGACTGAATTCTTGTACCAATTTGCTCCTTTTTGAGGTGTTAGAAAAATGCCTTAAAATTTTATTAGCGCATCGGTAATGCATCGAGATCAAAGTGA
This sequence comes from Lepisma saccharinum, assembly GCF_977018435.1. Classification (NCBI taxonomy): domain Eukaryota; kingdom Metazoa; phylum Arthropoda; class Insecta; order Zygentoma; family Lepismatidae; genus Lepisma; species Lepisma saccharinum. The sequence goes on from NC_139231.1 coordinate 68,035,854, forward strand.
CGATGCTTTTTATCTGATAACCCATTTTTGACAGATCAAAGCTGAATGGTTAGTGTTGGTAAGTTAATGGTGTGACGTGCTGTGTGGAACACGATTGGTTAGTCAATTTTCCATCAACGGAACCTTAAATGCTTAGGGCTACTTGGATTTGTTAAATAAACAGTTTTTTCCATCCTTCCTTATGGAAGAAGGTACTTTTTACAGAGTTTTTTCAATAGGGAAGAACACCAGAACACTTATGGGAATGTTATGAAGCAGTTTTTGTCCAAAGTTAGTTATCAGATGACAAGGGTCGCATATTCTGTTTATGAACTTCCTTCTGAACATAAACATTAGCCTTGTCACTGTGAAGGACTTTTAATTCAGTGGAAGCATCACACTGTAAATTGTTCGCGACAACCATTCATAATGAGCAGCTCTTCATGGATGTATCCGATTAAAATAATGTGCAATGGCATGCCAACTTCTCTCCCTAGACGTCACTTTGATCTCGATGCATTACCGATGCGCTCAACAAATTTTAAGGCATTTTTCTAACACCTCGAAAAGGAGCAAATTGGTACAAGAATTCAGTCATAACTTTTTACTGGTTAAAGATACGTCGAAAAAACCTTGACCATTGCATTTCTCGTGAAATTCTAGCCCATTTTGATATGTCGCACGACCCCCTTCCCATTTAAAATTCTGAAGTTGAATTCAAGATGGCAGACATCAAGATGGCCACCGACCCTGCAGGTGTCGTCAATGTGGTTCCCCCTTGGCCTGATAACGATTGTACATCATTTCCATGTTGCGCGCTGCAGTGGCCTTGTACCGGGGGTGTTAAGTGACTTATTGAGCCACCCTGTACATCTGATGTAGCTAAAGTTAGTTTGATTCTAATTCTTCCATCTTTCATCCTCTTCTCAGCTAGTAGGTACATATAACATTCATATTACAACTTTAAGAAACAAGTGTTGCAAATAAGGTCTTTTAAGCATATTAAACTTTTGATTCAAAGTATGGCAGTGGTGATATTTTCTAGTAAAGAAAAATTGGGTTGGTAAAATATTGGATGATTCTATGTTCAGGTCTATGCATACTTTTGTTCACCCTCTTTGGTAAAATCACAATGATAAATAACATGAAATAAGATTGCAAGAACGCAATAAAACTCATGCTCTATCCAGAGTTTCAACCCAGAACACACTACACTACACACACACTCCACTAAGCTAACAAAGAAACAGTGGGAAGGGAAAAATACTCACCCTGCCATTATTTCTATACAGCGTAGCCATGCCAAAATCGGTTATCTTCAAATCATCGTGAGCATCCAGCAGCAGGTTCTCTGGTTTCAGATCCCTGTGTGTTACCCCTCTGCTGTGAAGGTATTCCTTTTACAAAGAAAAAAAAAGTTGTAATTGTAGTGTAGAAGTTTACTTGCATTTAATTTTTATTTAGCCTCTTTAGGTTGTAATGAGGGTGAATTGAGGGACACTCACAAAAGAACACCAATCCCAACCTGGAACCTCTTGACTACCGACCGTCCACAACATTCTGAGCCCCAGAGGCCAAAAAGTTTAAGAAAATGACACATTGGGGACAGAAAAGAGATAATGCACATGCATGGGAAACTCAATGAAAAAAAACACTATTAGTAGAGGCACATATTTTTGGTAAATAAAAAAGCAAAATTTCGGTACAAAAACTGAGTCAATTTCGGGTTCAAAAGCGGTAAATAAAATTAAACTGTTTCCAGCTTTAAAACGAAGTAGGTGTGGCCAATAAGTTACCGAAATTTGTATTAATGCGCGCGGTGCCCACTTTCTATTCGCCAGCACTTGCCCCTCCCTCCTAGCGCACGTGTTAGCTTCAGTGTCAGTATTTTTCACAACGTTTCGAAACTAAAGTGGCTTTTAAAAATGTGCAAATATTAGTTTTTAAAATGAACACTGTTGTAAATACGAGAGATGAATAAAATATAATAAAATAGAGGTAAACACTTACGATGTCAGTTCTCGTCAATGGTAATATACCATGTAAGAAGAATTCACACAGCTGGCGGAGTGGTTATCACTGTGCGCTACGACGCCAGGAGTCCCGAGTTTGAATCTTGGCCTGGGCATGGATGTTCTTTGTGAGTGTTATTTCATCAATTTCACCATATCATCACTCATCCTCATCCTCGCGATTAATCAAGTGTGGCAGAAATGCGAAGTAAAATAAACCAAATGAATCATGCAATAATTTAACCATCGTAGACAAACTCATATCCATGAAAAACAAACATCCACTTTCCTGCTGACGGCAGCAAGTACAAAATCGGCTAAAATGTGCCATCCGCGTTTTTGTTCGGCTGAATTTCCTTGCGGACCGCATAAATCCTTGTTTTTAAGACACCTGTTCAGAAGTTAACGATTCAACACAATACTCTGGATTCCCCGCAATTTTGGTATCGCCACTTGCTCAAGGTTTCAAATGTAGATGTTTTGTAACACTTGCTATTGAAGCCACATCAACATTCAATGATACTTACAACCTATAAACACTACGCAAAATCTCGAGAACCACCACACGGCAAGGGAGAGGAGGGCAGGTTTTGCAGGGTCGAGGGGAGGAAAGCTATAAATAGCCGTGTGCTTGAGGGTAGTAGTGTTTCGGAAGATTCTTGACCACCAGAAGTAGTGTCTCCAACTATGTTAGTTTTTCCCTTATGAATTAGATACAAGAAATGTGAATGTCTTATTAGGTACACGCGTGTTGGAACATTAATAAAACTTTGTAGTTGCGAAGTTGGCTATGTAGCAATTAGATACGATAACAGCTTTGGAATATTACCGAATTGTAACGATGTTTCTATAAAGGTCGGGTAGCAACACTGAATGGCACAGTTTGCCCATCTGTAACGCCAAAAGCTTGTGTCCCCGCCCTCTACAAATTCCTTCCTGGAAGCATTTGCCAGTGTATGCATCTGGAATTTTCTTTGACAAGCTGGGGGAATTCAGGTTCCTGAAATCTGAGCATGTTTTATGTGGGAAGTAAGGAAAGGAAGCATAGGTGGATCATTTAATGAATGCTAAACTAATATTCCGTACGATTTTAAGCATCACTGGTTGTATTTGCACCAAGCAATTTGGCTTTCTCAAAGGTTTCGCTACAATCTTTTGCAGTGTGTTGATTTTACCATTCTAGATAAAACGCATGAAGTTGAAAGTAGTGTGTGAGTGTTTGTGGTATATACATCAACACATGTGTAATCTAGAGATTCCCATGTCAGTTACTGTCAGTGTAAATCATGTTTTCTGATTCTGTCTAGTCCTGTGTTTCAAGATTATAGACTGTACTTAATATTGCGAATTTGCAACACTGCACAACACGGAGTGACGGACAAGTAGCGGGAATTTCGTTAATTTAAATGAGTGAATGTCTCCATAGGTGCTTTACTAAAGAATGGTTATGAATTCATAAACAAGGGTAAGGCTAGTAAATGCTTTGAACAGCATACAATGCTGTATTACTCTAGTTTCAAGACGGCATTGAATGGACTATCTATCAGGGTGCAAAAGGTCTGCGGAGGGACTATTGCCAGAATCCACCAATAGGGCTGCACTGGCTTTCTCCAGAACACGTGCTTTTGTTTACATCCACTTCGTAGTGGAAAAAAATGGACAATAAATATCGGTGTTATAGCGGTGAAAAATTGGATGAAAGTGGTATATAAAAAGACATTTTGGTTTTAAAATTGTTAATATAATCCTAAATTTGATTTAAAAACTACACTTATTCCACAGAATTAACATTTCACTTCTAATAGCACATTTATGTAGTTATAAGAGTATTAAGTTTATTTCTGTGTAAAGGAGTCCATCTTTGATTCTCCAATGTTAGCAGCAGAATTAAACAATTTTCCGGGAATTGCATAACTATCAGGATAATTCAGACCTCAGAAGGTGTCGTGTCGGTGAATAAACCCTGAATTTCGTGTTTAAGAGTTAATTTTGCTTTTTGCAGTTCATTTCGCATTATTTCGTGACAAAACATGGTCACAAAATGCATCTCACACCTTTCAAAAACGAAATATGCATGCCTCTAACTATTAGTGTTAGGAAAAGGTTGAAATAGACCTAAAGGAAACTGGTAAGGATGATAAGATTGCTTAGATCTTGTCCGTCAAACTTCAGACAATATTAATACTGCTTTCGGACCAGCCCTACTTTCTTTCCTACAGACTGAAGCTCTGAAAGCTCAAGTAGCACAAAGACTGCCAAGTATTTTTACATTGCTGCCTTATCTCCCTTTCCCCACCACATCCTCCCCCTCCTTTCCAAATATCTTCTCAACCTTGCCAAATTTTAGTGCTCTGATCAGTTCGGATTCTTAAATTTGCACCAGTGCTAAGTGGTGGACATTCATTTAGGCAGTAGGCCTCACAAATATGGTAATCATCTTCCTACCAAGAGATGGAACCATTATAAAAAAATCAACAAATGTCACTATTCTCTGTCCACCATCAGAACGAAGTTAAAGTAAACAACTATGAGACTGAGAAATAGTTCCTTTCCTGTGTACCTGCTCTAGTGTTCTTAGCCCATGAACACATTCATCGCAGCTGTGCACATTATAATGTAAAGTACCACAACTTCAACATAGAAGCTGTGTTGATTTATATGACTATTACTTGCACTTCAGTAGAACCCTGGTTTTACGTTCTTGATTCAACATTCAATGGTCTCAGTAGAGAAATATGTCACAAAAGTTTCCTGGATTTTAAGTTTCTTCAGTCTGTGGTTTCACCCCATATCCATATCTGCAAGATTCCTGCCCTGATGCCATTTGAACCACCAACAGGATTTCTCAAAGCACATGTATTTGTTTATTGACCTTGTTCTTACAGCCAACAGAGAATAAATTCGTGATAATGAACTTTGAAATCTTAGAATTTATTGCATTTAATTCCTGTTAAAGAATACCACTAAATCAACATAAAATGAACAATTTAGAAACACATTTTAATATCTCGTAGAACCTGAAACCTTCAGTATCATTAGATCACTCATGCTCTGCCGAGGCAGATGTTATTCAGTGTCCAGTGTAGTAATTTTTAAATGTCAGAGGAGGAACGAGGTAATGAGAAATAGAACTCACTCTCAGAGATCCTCTAAAATTTATCTAGGAAGCATTTAATGAATGTGTGCATGTATATACACACACACCCATATACAAGAAACAATGCATCACAGATTGCGATGCATTTTAAACTTCCATGATCAACCCATTTATCACATCTTGGGACGCTGCGACGCCTATACAATTTCTATTTTTCTTTCTTGGCCATTCTTGATCTGTCTAGGTGTGCCAAAACCCCAACTTTCATGCCGCACGGTCTATTTCAGAAAGCCTGTACCATAGTGCAAACTTGTGGAAAATCCCTACAAAGACAAAACCCTCATGAGCCAAACTGAGAATAGAAGGAAAGAGATTGTGATGAAACTGGTGGACACTCAACTTGGTATTGGTCTAAGTGTTTCGAAGAGCACTAGTAACAATTACCATTACTGTATCGTTGCATTATGACAAAATGGATAGTTTGAGTGGTGATAATGCCACGACTGCAGCCTATTGGAAGAGGAAAGAAGAGAAAAGAGATAAGACAGCAACATTCCCAAAAAAACTTGTGATGTTCTACCAAAGGAATTGCACATTTCCAGTGAAGCACAGTGAATATTACTGTAGGTGGAAGCTAACAAGTACGGAATCAAACTTACCACTCCATTTAATAATTGCTTGAAGTATTTCTGAGCCTCCCATGATGGCATGCCAACATCAGGTTCTGTAATAAAATTACAAACAAATGGTACTCAAATGCAATCACTGAAAGCATTGGAACAGCACAAAAGAACTGTTACAAATGACAATTTTATATATATTGCATACCCTAAAGCAACATTTTCAAATCCATCCACTGCAAGAACAAAGATAATGCACAGAAAACCATGTGCCTTCTGAGAAAGTTACTTTCCTGCATGTTCGTTCCTGTTTTATTTAGCCCATGTATACATAGGTCTCAGCAGTACAGCTTAATGTAAGGTCCCACAATTTCAATATAGGAGCTACATAAAGTGGTATGGCCTTATCGCATGCACTATATTCCTAAATGCAAGATTACTGCACAGCTGCCACTGTAAAAACCAGTATGAATTCTCAAGGCACATGCATTTATTTACACTGAATATTCTTACAGCAGACAGAATAGTTAGATATTCAAATGTTATGCTTTACTACTCTATGCAAAGACAACAATCTTCCTTGTCAAGAAAAGAGCTCCACTCAGAATATAACTAGCTTTCTGCTGTAATTACTTTTGCAATTACTTCCATGGCAGAATATACTACATAAAATATAACTTTAAAATTGTAACAAATAAAAGTTGTTCAAAATATTACTGGGTGAGTATTCCAGTTCAATTATAGACATTCACTTACCAGAGTTTTAGAACAAAATTTATAGACTTATAACAGAATATTGAAAAACCTATTATGTAACCACAAAGTATAGTTTTTCACACAATATTTCTGACAAATTTCGAAATTTGCATAATTTCAAGAATAATTAAACTCCGTAAAATAGGAGTGACTTTCTTAGGGACCCTGCAAAAGACCAAAATGCCGGAAAAGTATCAACTGGTATCTAAATAAATTCCACCACCAGCAGATACCCACTTATACATGGGCATTGGTAACAGGTCAGCCACAAAAAGTACAATGTAAAAACCCTGAAAGTAATGAATAAACCTTACCTATTCGATCAAAAAGCTCCCCTCCAGCTGCATACTCCAAAAATATGTACTCCATGTTTCCTTCCTTGCGTTGGCCATAAAACTTGATGATATGAGGGTCATTTAACATGCGAAGGATGCATATTTCCTTTTTAATACTGGAGCCTGCCTCAAGGTGCCTCTCCAGATTCACTATTTTCATAGCAACAGCCTCCCCTGAGGTCTGGTTGACCAAGAGTTTTACCCTGAAAGTGTAGTTGCACAACTCAAATGTGGTAACTATTGCAATATGGAAATACAGCGTGACTCTTATGCTACTCGAGTCCAGGGAATATGAATATTCGAAAGACTACATTTACAACATACAAGAGTATATGACTTCATGAGAAGGTAAGGTTCTGAAATTGTCCATCACCACAATCTAGACTGAGCCAAATATGATGCTCAGAAGCTGATGGCCTAAAAATAAATTTTGCTCTGAAAATGAAAGCTCAATATTTGTCCAATTAAAAAAATAGTAGTTGAATAATTCGATAAAACCCATGTTTGGAAAAATGCAACAAAACCTGCAAAAATTACTGAAAAATGTCCTAAACGCCTAAAAAATGCAAAATAAAAAAACAACTTCTGAGCCCTAATGATCAATGTTTTAAAATATATAGATTTTTTTTCTGCCAATAAGGTACAGATATTCATTCTACCAATGGCTTCACTAACCCCTTTTTGTTAATATATCTAGCATGAGACTGAAGTGCGTTCTAGCATCCAAGAAAAAACAGTACATTTAGACATTTACTTTATAAAACCGAGGCATGTAAATTGCATGTTTATTAACAGCTAGAGGCTTTAATAACGTGGCTATAGTGAAGAATGAAGTGTGTGAAATTGACAAAAAGAAATTAAACTATCGCAAAAAGAGCAATGCTATTTATATTTTTTTAACAAAAAATTACCGGATTAAAATCAACCCACCTTGTTTTGATGAAAATTTTTCATAGGTTTCATTTTTTAGGTATACTACATGCAAAGTTAAAGGTTCACCTTAAACAAAATTCTTAGTGTATTTGGGTTGCAGCTAGATATTAAAGTTCACTACATGCAGAGTTGACAAATAATAAAAAAAAGGAACCAGTTAAACTAAAAATTACGAGAGGTTAAGTTTGCAGCAACTTTTCACATATATAGACCCAAATGTGCAAGCAGAATATAGTTCCGCTGGAATACTGCAGATTTTCTCAGTCTGTGATATGAACAGCTCAACGGTTGAGGAAAGACTGGCACTGGAGATTCTGAGCGCCGTTCTCTCATTGTTTAATACATAACACCTGCTGCAAACTTTACCTGTCGCTAGGCTTGGGGTAATTTCGTGGACATTGACAGCACATGGTGTAAAATATCACCTTTCTAAGCAATATTTAAGTCATTCAAAGTACAGTTACAAACATACTTACTCTCCATAAGCTCCTTCCCCTAAAGTTTGGACTATTGTCCAACCTTCCACAAATTCAGTTACCATATTATCCCATCAATGGTCTTGATAGGGATAATTGGAGCCATATCCAACCTGTAACAAGTAAAAGTATCTTAATTGAAAACAGTCCTCAAATTGGATAATACAAAAAAATACATATAATGCCCACATTCAAACTGCTTATAGTTTTAAAATATGTGAAGATCTTGCTCTGGAATCAGCCAGACAGCATCGATATAAATGTTCAGTTTATGCAAATAAATAGTACCTTGGCAGTGGAAATAAAAAGCTTACTAAACAAAACAGAATAAATGAGCTTTTGTTCATTGTTAGGCTACTTAATAATCAGAAAATCTAATCGAGACTGGACCTACAGAATGTAGGATAACGCAAAGATTGATCAAATTATTTGCAAATGAGAATATTCTCAATTTGTATGTAGAGCTTGACCAAGGTGAGAAGAATCGCAGAAAACTCCTGAAATAAAGGAGAAACTACTTTGTTTTCACCTTCGCTTGTGTCAGACTCCCTCCCCCACTGTTTACATATTTATAGCTTAGCTACAAAATCACTTATTAAAAATTCAGCATTAAGCCACAGAGAGAACAATAGAAAAAGCTCAGTCAAAGTGACACCCAGACAAATGTAGCATGCCTCAAGTCACTAGAGTGCAATGAGTCATCTGTCAAGTCTGTTTCCAAGTGGTGCACACCACTTCGGTTTTAAAGCATCATTACAAAGCCACCAAACCTAACACATTAAGCACGGGAAGGAATCCCATATATTACAGTAGGTACTCCTGTCTCACTTCACCCTTTCATTTTGGTACAAGAATGAAAGCGACTTTTCTTCTTCCTCCCCCCCCCCCTTTACAGAGGAAGAGAGAAAAAGGTAAAGAGGAAATCGAAAAGAAAAGGACATGTAAAGAGGGCTCAGAGTATCACAACTACATATAAACATATTGTTGATAAATTACATCAAGAATTAATAGAATTTACAAAAAAAGGTAATATTGGTTCAATTACAAGAAAAATTAAAACCACAGCTTTGATCATGTAAATAAACAAGAGGTGATTGCGAAGTCACATAATAGTATTAAATATGTAAGTTTCAAGAACGTAAGAGAAACTTTATTAATAAAAGCAAAACATCAGTAACAAATTGCTGCGTTATTCCAACAAGCTGATTCAGTTGACTGATTTGATTGTTGGTATGCTGTAAAAAGCCTTATAGCACAAAATGGTTTTTGGAACAAAAATTACAGCTTCAAAAAATATAAACACACACACTACAATTTTCTAATCCTCCTATTACCCTTGCGAACAATAGGTTCCGATTGGGTAACCATTGAAAAAAGTCTAGCACTGGTATTTATCGCTTTGTCCATAGTTGGAAAAAAAATGTTCACACATTTTAATCTACAATGCCAGACCATAATTTTGTGCTGCAACATGACAATCCAATCACATTTATCATAATTATCAGACATTTCAAAGTCATTGGAAGACACACCTGCCCTAGTTTAATCACAGTCTAAACCTGCTCTGTAGTACAGTCGTGGACACTTCTGGGTTGTAACTACTCCATTTACTTTCAATGGAATCATTACAACCCAGAAGTGTCCATGACTCTACATGCCACAAACCCCCACCAAAATCAAATTATAACGCATGGAGGTACTGGGGAGGATGTGGGTGGTTTCAAACCATGTCCCAATTCAAACATCCATTGCTCGAATATGGTTCTATTGAAGTAATTAGGGCAATATGTGCAGTGGCAGACTAATAAGTGTAAACAGGCTCAACTTCAGATTGTGACATGACATGACGTGAATTTGGTTTGTATGAATGAATGGATTTATTTTACTGACTTTCTGCCACTTTTTGGCTAATTAAGAAGATGAGGATGATATAGATTAAGGGAAGACAAGTCCCATGGGTGCAGATGGCAGAGCCTCTTTAGTCTTTTATTACGTAAAAGGGAAAGTTGATATTTGGGTAGGGACATTGAATTTTCGCGATGCGCGAAATGTGAAAAAAAGATGCAATTCTGAACATTCTGCACGTAACTACACCTCCAATGATGAAATATGCATGAGTTTTATTCGTGAAGTAATGCGAAATTGTGCTTTTCCACGAAATGAACGCTTTTTCGCGAAATAACCGTGAAATATCATCAAATTAAGTAGAAAACACGCAAAAACCGGCAATCGAGGTTGTGCGCGCAAACTCTCGATTTGTAACGAAACGTTTGCCTAAAGTTTCCTACCACTTGCAGCTGAAGGACGTTTTATCTTCGATCACAACAGGAAGATGCTGCAAATTGGGATTTCCCATGCACATAATCTCAGTTCAAAAACTTCGCTCCCTGTCAAGCTGCATTCCTTTCTTCTCCCGAATGTCTACTCAACTTCCAGATTCATTGAAATTGCTAGCTGTAGCAGCGATAATATTAGTCTGTTTCCGCACATCAAAGGAAACAATGGTATCATTTGTGTTCAGTCATGAATGAATGTTGTTTATCATGTGATTTTCAACATGTGTTTGCATATGTGCAGTAGTGATTATTTTATTTGTTGGACAGCAAGGATATCCTTTAAATACATACAATGAATAAATCACTTGAGATATGCAATTTAGAAATGAAGTGATTTTGTGTTGATGTTTTCTTTTTGGTTGGACAGCTAAGTACTTGTGTATGTGTACAGTATATAAAAATGAAGTAGTTTATCAATTTATAGCTCTTTTGTATGTTGTTTCCTCTCATAATGAAAAAGTGTGTGCCATTTTTTTTCCACCACTGGTATATACTAGGGGTGGCCAGATCCGGATCCTGGCGGATCCGAAATCCGGATCCGGTTGGTTCCGGATCCTAAGGATCCGGATCCTAAGGATCCGGATCCTAAAATTTTTCGGATCCGGATCTGCGGATCCGGAATTTTCAGATCCGGATCCGGATCCAGTACTTTCGGATCCGGATCCGCGGATCAGGAATTTTCAGATCCGGATCCAGAACTTTCGCATCCGGAATTTTCATATTCGGATCCGGATCCAGAACTTTCGGATCCAGATTCAGAACTTTCGGATCCGGATCCAGAATTTTCGGATCCGGATCCAAAACTTTCGGATCCGGTACTTTCAGATCCGGATCAGGTACTTTCGGATCCGGATCCGGAATTTTCGGATCCGTTTTGCCATCCCACATGCGCTTCTTTGGAAAGTAAGAATGTGCTTATAACATTGTTACCTGCTAATATACATATATATATAATATACATACACATATATATATATAGTGTGTGTGCTCGCGTGCGCGATTTGTAATTAATTAATACACTTACTTACTAGGGAGGTCTAAGTCTCTCCCTCTGATTTCCATGAAACTTGGCAGGTGTATAGAGCCCCCCCCCCCTCAAATGTCAAGATGAGGAGATTGAAGTGGGGATCTGTCCCCGAAACCACGTAAATATGACATAGGAAGAAACAGGGGGCATACGGCCTCTCTATACACCTGTCAAATTTCATGGGAATCGGAGGGGGACACAGGGGTCAGATGATTCCCACGGCAATTTGTCCTAATCTTGACATTTGAGGCGGGTTTTGCCCCCTAAAACAGTATTTTAGCCGAAACAAAAAAACACGTATTTCTTCCTTTGGGCCCCTCTATACACCTGCGAAGTTTCATGAAAATCGGAGGGGAACACAGGGGTCAGATCCTTACTTCAATTTGTCCTCATCTTGACATTTGAGGGGATTTTTCCCCTGAAACAGTTTTTAGCTCAAACAAAAAAACGCGTAATTCTTCCTTCGGGCCCCTCTATACACCTGCCACGTTTCATGGAAATCGGAGGGGAACTCAGGGGTCAGATCCCCACTTCAATTTGTCCTCATCTTGACATTTGAGAGGAGGTTGCCCCCTAGAACAAATTTTTTTCCGAAACAAAAAAACACGCATTTCTTCATTTGGGCCCGTTTATACACACACCTGCCAAGTTTCATGGAAATCTGAGGAGGACATAGGGGTCAGATCCCCACTTCAATTTGTCCTCATCTTGACAATTCAGTGGGTTTCGCACTGTAAAACAGTTTTTTAGCTGAAACAAAAAAAAAAACGGCTAGAATTTACAATATAGAGAAAGTCTCCAATTTCGTTAATTTTCGGTATACTAACTAATTTTGGCCTCCTAATCATGAATCTGTTGGAAAAAACCGGCGGTCACGTCTGGAAATTGTACAAAAATTTTCGTTAGCGCCAAAAGCCATCCACGGGTAGCCCCACAAACCATTGACGTTAGCCCCAAAAACCATCCACGGGTAGCCCCACAAACCATTGACGTTAGCCCCAAAAACCATCCACGGGTAGCCCCACGAACCATTCACACGAGGTTAGGTTAGGCCTGTTAGGTTAGGTTCCATTAGCACTCATTTCACCCCTAAATTCATCGAAATTTTCAGACGTGACCGCCGGTTTTTTCCAACAGATTCGTGATTAGGAGGTCAAAATTAGTTAGTATACCGAAAATTAACAAAATTGGAGACTTTCTCTATATTGTAAATTCGCTCCAAAAAAACATGTATTTCTTCCTTTGGGCCCCACTATACACCTGCCAAGTTTCATGGAAATCGGAGAGGGACACACAAATCAAATGCCCACTTAAATTTGTCCTCATATTGACATTTGAGGGGGGGTTGCCCCCTAAAATCGTTTTTCAGCCGAAACAAAAAAAACACGTATTTCTTCATTTGGGCCCGTTTATACACACACCTACCAAGTATCATGGAAATCGGAGGGGGACACAGGGGTCCGATCCTCACTTCAATTTGTCCTCATCTTGACATTTGAGAGGGTTTTGCCCCCTAAAACAGTTTTTTAGCTGAAACAAAAAAAAACACTTATTTCTTCCATTGGGCCCCACTATACACCTGCCAAGTTTTATGGAAATGGGAGGGACACAGGGGTCAGATCCTCACTTCAATTTGTCCTCATCTTGACATTTGAGGGGGTTTTGCCCCCTAAAACCGTTTTTATCTGAAACAAAAAAAACACGTATTTCTTCCATTGGGCCCCACTATACACCTGCCAAGTTTCATGGAAATCGGAAAGACACAGGGGTCAGATCCTCACTTCAATTTGTCCTCATCTTGACATTTGAGGGGGTTTTGCCCCCTAAAACCGTTTTTTAGCTGAAACAAAAAACATCACGTATTTCTTCATTTGGGCCCGTTTATACACACACCTGCCAAGTATCATGGAAATCGGAGGGGGACACAGGGGTCAGATCCTCACTTCAATTTGTCCTCATCTTGACATTTGAGGGGGTTTTGCCCCCTAAAACCGTTTTTTATCTGAAACAAAAAAACACGTATTTCTTCCATTGGGCCCCACTATACACCTGCCAAGTTTCATGGAAATCGGAAAGACACAGGGGTCAGATCCTCACTTCAATTTGACCTCATCTTGACATTTGAGGGGGTTTTGCCCCCTAAAACCGTTTTTTAGCTGAAACAAAAAAAACACGTAATTCTTCCTTTGGGCCCCACTATACACCTGCCAAGTTTCATGGAAATCGGAGGGGGATACTTAGATAACCTCCCTTGTTAGTCTTACATTTTGTAATTATTTAACACTGCATATATTATAATGTTTTATTTTAATTTGTTGAACTGTAACTGTAGAACAATTGTATAATTTTTGTATAACATTTCTATCTTGTTATATGTGTTAAAGGTTTCATCCTGGAATGGAATGTCTCACATTTATGTGTGTTTTCATTTCCAATACATTCGAATGAATACATATTCGTTTCAATGGCATTTGCAAAATCACTTCGGACATTTGTGCACGAGTGTGTTAGCCGATGCGTAGCAAAGTATTTTAGGAACAACACTTGAAAAAAATTCTTGTAGGACTAAGGTGTGGTAATATTATAATGGGATTGAGATACGAAACTTTCGGACCCGGATCCGAAATATTTGGATCCGGATCCGAAACTTTCAGACCCGGATCCGGATCCGCGGATCCGGAACTCTCGGATCCGGATCCAGATCCGAAACTTTCAGACCCGGATCCGGATCTGAAAGTTTCGGATCTGGATCCGGATCCGAAAATCCGGATCCGGATCCGAAACTTTCGGACCCGGATCCGAAACTTTCGGACCCGGATCCGAAACTTTCGGACCCGGATCCGAAACTTTCGGACCCGGATCCGAAATTTTTGGATCCGGATCCGAAACTTTCAGACCCGGATCCGGATCCAGATCCGAAACTTTCAGACCCGGATCCGGATCCGGAACTCTCGGATCCGGATCCAGATCCGGAACTTTCGGATCCGGATCCAGATCCGAAACTTTCAGATCCGGATCCAGATCCGTAACTTTTGGATCCGGATCCGAATTTTTCGGATCCGGATCCGTTTGGCCATCCCTAGTATATACCTCTGATCTAACGTTTTATTCACCGCTCTCCTCCGTTTTTATTTACCATAAATTTGTCTCCCTATATTTGGGTATCTTCATGCAGGGTCACCTCTTACACCCTGAATCCTGTTTGTGACTTAGCACATACTAAACAAGTTTTCAAAATACTGTGCGAGTGTGTGTGTGTGTGTAACAATTTTGCCCAACACAATCCTATATGCTTACGTGAGTTACGCTACACAGGCCAACTTTGTTGCACTTTGCATTATATCCCTGCATGCACACTGTGTTACTATTTGCAGGTTTTAGGTGTTAGGATTGTGAAGTGACTGCCTTAATACCACTTTCGTCCAATATGTATGATTTCAACACAAGGAATTCTTCATACTGCAGCCCAAACTTCAATCTTTCTCCCAAAACCTGAACAGTGTTTGCAGGACCTCAACCCATGTCAACATGCAGTTAAATCATGTTCAGATCTATGCAGTGTGCATATGTAAACCTATCTATTCACACCTGAAGAGGAACATGCAAGCTCAATATATACAGTTGAACCCGAGTTATACGTATGTCAAGGTGAAGAGAAAATATGTATAGCTAAGAATTACTTACAAATAAGATTTAGATACCATGTCATATTATAATAATACTGTAATTTCATCTATTTGAGTAACAAGATATACATAATACAGGTTATTTATGCGAAAGTGGCAAATTAACAAATCTAAAAGTTTGATTCTTAAATAAACTATATTTGCCTCTTTACATTAATGAACACGGATACTGAAATACTACAGTAGACACTACAGTTCTATAGTTTTACTACCAAAATTTTAAAAAAATCTTCTAAAATAGCATTTCTTTTACTAATGACTGGTGTAACTGATGCCTAAATCTAAAGCTATTTCACTTTTATGTGGATTAACGTCCACTTCCCGTACAAATTTTACTTTCTGATGAAGCGCGTAACTTCTCTTTGTTCTCCATGGCTGACCAGTAGCAAACTGAACTTTGTCACTTCTGTGACACTGTTGTAGGTTGCTTACGTAGAAATAAAGTGTAATGCATGAAAATTAGTATGTATAACACTGAACTACGTATAAATAAATTTAATTAACAAGTTTTTAAATTATATTTTGTCAGGACCTGCAGTAATTTACTTATAAAACAGAATTACACAGAACTGAGTTACGTACAAAGCAGTCTGGGGACCAAGGGAAAAAAATTTATATGCCGAAAAATTTAAAATCCAAGAACTTGAAACTGGGGTCCCACTGTAGGTATGTGTGCATATATGGATATGGATTCCACTATTGTTTACACACATGAATTTCATTTGTATTATTTGGATGATAAGATGCACTCTTAATTTTATGATTAAAATATAGGACAAAAACATATCACTTTATTCTGTGGTGCTAAAAGCTAAGCTTGGTCACTGAATGTCACTTCACTTAAAACAGTTACTATGATAAACATCTGCAGTACACCCGCCACACACAATTGAACACAGAAGTGAGATCAAGGTGGGAGAAGCAGCTTTTCCTGGAGATAAAACTCACTACAAACGAGGAAAACAATGTTATCTTTGGCAAATTCAACACACATTTTGCCTGAACATTTCAGCATACCAAAAAGACATGCGACACTACTTAACCAGTTATTTGCATATGCATACAAGAAATTATTTGGCCTCAGGTAGACAATTTCAATGATGTGCCTTACCTTGCTTCTCCACTCCATATGTGTAAAACATGAAGAAAAAAATGGAAAAAAAAATGCCATGTTATTAGATTTTTAGGTTGAATGGTAAACTGCGTAGAAGATGGCAGAATTAATATCTGTAATCCACGTAATCTTGAGTATCTTAGTTTACTTTGTCTTCACCAAATTTCCCTTTTCTCAATGCATATGAACATGTTAAACCAAGTTATTGTAGCAAAGTGCAAAAAGCAAATATTGGTTATTTTATTCTTTTGAAGTTATAAGTCAGGTTCACGTGGAGCCCAATGAAAATATAGTGGTTCCAGTTAAGGGTTAAGAATAATTTGGATCATTCTCAAAAAAGGTGTAGAAACAAGAAGGCAATTTCTGCATTATTTCCCGTAACATTTTCTTTGGTGAAAAGTAGACAAACAATTTCTTTTTGATCACAAAAATTATCTTTTAAGTGAAAGATCTAACTTTGATATAGTATTTATCTTTTATAACAGTATTTCCTGTTAATACTTGCAGCGTAGCTGCTTTCTTCTTTGTGAAACATTCTATTGGAAAACATTTCATTAGCTGGTCTTTGACAACTTCAACAAAGAAAAATCTTTTATACAAAACACTACAGCCAGTTATAAGTTATACAGGGTGTGGCAAAACACCCTCCCTAATTTAAAGGTTGAACAGGTATGGTTTTACAATACCGGACACTTCCCCAATTTTGTTCATATTTCACATACTCAATAATTTAGGGCTCCTAATCACTAATCTGCAGTTAAAATTTGGCACTCACGTGTGGAACTTGCAAAATAACTTTTAGGAGGTTGTGATTTTAGAATTAAAATTGGCATAATTTCGTTAATAATTCAAATACTCACTAATTATGGAGTCCTGGTGACGTATCTGCAGTTAAGATGTGGGGATTACGTGTAGAAATTTTAAATTAACATGTATAAGTTGTAAAATAACTTGAATTACCACTATGATTCTAGAGACAAACTGATTGGAAACCATGTTTTCTCATATAAACAAGTGACATTCGCAATTCGTTATGTTCTCGGTGTAGGGAGCGTTCAGTAGTTCATGTGAGGAAGGGAGGAAGTAATGCCCATTTTTCGAAAGTTTTGCTTTGAAAAAAGCCATTTTTTAGTCAGTTTCAGTTAGGTAAATAATAATATGGGGTATTCGTTCATATTTCGCATACTCACTAATTTAGGACACTTGATCAAGATTCTGTGGTTAAAATTTGTCACTCAAGTGGTACGAAACTGACATTTTTTGACTGTGCCTGGTCGCAAACAGTTAAAATTTGGGGTCGTAGTAATGTCAGGAATATATATTTAGTTCTTTAAGTATTTCAAACTCAAAATCTTGCGATAAGTAATGAGCAATCTTGCATTGTCAGTTGCGATCACGGACGCCCTTTATTTTGCAAGTTCCAAAAGTGAACGCCAAATATTAACTGTAGATTCGTGATTAGAAGCCCTAAATTATTAAGTATGCGAAAAATGAACGGAATTGGGGAAGTGTCCCGTATTGCAAGATCGTTCAGGTTTAATAAAAAACAGATTGTTCAAAATAAAGAAACTATGACCATGAATGAAATTTACACAGTTGGAAGTTATGGTTACATGTTCACAAGTTTAATTTCTTGAACAATATATCGCTCAAGTGGTGTCCTTTGTTGATAATGCATTTCCCAACGTCAGTTAAAAAGTTCTCCATCACTCTAACCAACATTTATTGAGGAATACGAGCAATCTCTTCTTGTATCGCATTTTGTAGAGCTGGCAGTCCTCTGTCGATGTCTGAAATACTCAGCCTTAAGATACCTCCATAGAAAAAAATATGGGGGGGAAGGTCTGGTGATCCTGCTGGCCATGATATGTCACCACGTCAAGAAATCAAGCACCCTGGAAACAGCTCTCAGCTCCTGGAGACATATCCTAGCTCTGTAAGTGGTGGCCCCGTCCTGCTCAATATGCAGCGCATTGAGTCTCGAAGCAGAACAAGGGTTGATCATGTGAACGTATCGTTCAGAATTTACGGTTACAGTGACACCTTCCTCTTCAAAAAACGTTAAGGGCCAATGATCCATACTTCTCCAACCGCGCACCAAACAGTAACACTGTCACTATGCAGAGGCTTTTCATGAAGTTCCGAGGCAAACCGTGATCAGACAACTAAAGAGTTGAAGCATGTTTGAGAGCAGCCTGCTTTGGAGACCGCAGAAAATAACACCCCACTGCTTCAAGGTTTTCTGGAGTTCTAGGGCTGCTTTCCCACAACAAAGGAAAAGGAACTGATAGATTACAGTAACCACACTGGACACGAACTAAGATAACAAATATATTGATTTCAACCTTCAATGTCAAGCCCTCCCCCCCCCTGACTTTCAACTGTTGACATTCCTTTCTTAGAAGAATAATGGAGCAGATTCATAAAGTTTGAAGTGTAAAAAATGGAAGATAGAAAAAAGTCTAGATAGAATCCACATTGAGAAAAAAACACCACTCCCTTCAATTTATTTTAGTTTCTTATTCAGAATTAAGAAAATTTGGCAGGTTACATTTAAAAAAGTGAATTGCTTATCAATAAGTTAACTTATTCATTTGGTGGACAAGGAAAGAAATAAATGTATTCGAATTTACAAGAACTCACTCAAATTATTTTTCTATCAACGTTGTGAACATCCCCCTCCCCCATGTCTCCCCCCTCACATGATTCAGCTTCTTATACATTGTTTGATTTTTATTGATTTCCTTTATTTTACTACGCTTTTTGTGCCACTTTTGGCTAATTTGCGAAGATTGGGATGGGTGATGATATGATAAATAAACACTCACAAACATACATGCCGGGATTCGAACCCGGGACACCTGCTGTCGTAGCGCGATGTGATAACCACTCTGCCACGGGGGCCAGCTCAGCAGCTTATAGTATGCACTACAGGTGTGCGGGACTGAATTTTTTGGGTCGGGATGGGAAATTTTTAAAATCCCGATATTCGGGACAGGAAATGTTCGAAATTTCCCGAAGCTAGAGTTCTACACGTCATTTTCACCTTAAGTGATTGTTTTTGCATTTCTGGTACAAAAAGTACCATTTTCAATAAGTTCCAGACATTTACAATGCAGAAAACGTCTAGAACTAATGACTTTTTTAAAATGACCATTTGGTATTTCCAGACTCCTCGGGATACCAAAAAGATGGGAAGTCATTTCCCGAAGTTGGGATCAGAACGGGATTTTTTCCCCCAATCCCGACTTTTTGGGATCCCGCAAACCCCTAGTTTGCACGATTGCTAGTAGGTGGTTTCCTGGCGATTGATTTTCAGTGCTGGCACCTAGCTCTGAAGAAGATTTTTCGAGCACTGTATATTACAAATATTTTTATTCATTAGGATTTAACAAATGATAAAAACATGACCGTGGATAACACTATGCCCTTCATGAACATCTCTGTCAACGGAGAGCACAAAAAGTTTTCTTTTACTTTATAACTCCATAGAAATACAAGTTAGGCAAACAAATTTTCAGGGGTTCTGTACATAATGTTTATCACTAAATTCATAATAATTACTGATTTGCAAAATATCTCACCTTGAGAAGCTTGTCCACGGAGCGACATGATCTGAGCAAAGTTCAGGTGTCGGAACTTAATCCCAAAAATGTCATACAAAGGGAAACACAAGAAACTCCCAACTGTCCCTTGAAATAACAATGGCTTCCTTCCCCTCCCAATTTCCTCATTTAAAGTGAACAGTTTCCCCCTGGGACATTATATTTTGATATAATGATATTTTGATGCGAGTTTGTGTTGGATTTTTTCTTGACTATTTATCAGAAGACTGCCAACTCAACGTGGGAAATTATTCATTGTTACTTCGAATGTTTATAAATGTTATTGGTTTTATGCACTATGGATTACAGAGAAATAGGAAATATATTAAAAATCAAGCTGCATGTGCTTACATCGTTTCGGATCATATTATAAAAGGATTATGGTATGTGATGCTATCATTCATGCAGGTGAATTTTGTACACAAGTATGAATGAAGTGATTACAGTAATTTTCATTTCAGTTAGGAGTGCTGTTTAATGTTAGAATTTCCACATGTCTCTTGGCTTTGTGTGTGTGCATGCAATAATTTGTTACAAAAAAGGGGGAAGTGCACTGTACAACTGAGGCTGTGTTTTTTAATAAGTCATTTATGTGTGACTTGACATTTTACCCTGAAACCACATTCAGAAAAATGAAAGTATCACCGGTCTGAAAGGCCCTTACAGGAGCCTACGCAGATTATTATGGAGGTATGTGCAGCCTGTAGAGAGTCACTAAAAAAGCCTTTCATCACTCCATGAATTGTCACCAATACGCTTTATAATACTGCAAGAATCTTTGGTAAATTTCGGATATCTGACAAACTGCTGAAATTTACTGCTTCATTTAATTTGAATATTCGTACTTATGTATTCTGCATTGAGAAACATTGTTTATTGTTGAAGGTGGCATTTCGCTTATTTCACGGAAATAAGCTCTATTTGCGACATATCGAGTAAGTTTTCTTAGTTTCCTTTTGCCTTCGGTAACACGCAAAATGGTGATCATTTTCGTACTCTGCATGAAATGTTTCCACCCCACTGCACCCAAAAATACCTAGGTAGCCTCACAAACCATTGATGCATAGTCCCACGAACCATTTCTGGTATGGTTAGGTCATGTATAGGTTACGATAGTTAAAAATTGGTTTCGAAAACAAAATGTGTAGCACAACACACCATTCTCGCATAGCCCCACGAACCATTGACACAGCTCCCCAGGAAGCCATTTGCGGAAACGTACCTTCTTCAGTTACAAAAACACTTGTTTGGAAACAATGACTGACATTGACCGTGATTGCATCATCACTCAGGTTACATCCACCTCTAAGTAAATGGATCCAAGAGCTTTCGTGCATCGGTCACAAATTTACCGGCAAAATTCAATGAACGATGCGAGAAAACACTTCCCCGAACTTCCACAAGTACAAAGAAACTGCATTCGGTAAGTAATTTCTCCTGTGAATTTGAAGAAATTAGTTTGTCCAATATCCGGAATTTACCAAATTACCTCTAGAAGCACAGAATTTTGGAAACGATTAGATAAGCCGGAGACTGATTTCTTCAAATTTACAGGAGAAAAGACTAGAAAGTACTTACGGAATTGCGTTCTTGTGGACTTTCTGAAGCCGGGGAAATAGTTTTTTCGAATCGTGCAACTTATTTGGCCTGTAAGTAAGGTATTTTTCGTCATTCACGCATCTCCGTTGCACGATAGCTCGTGCCGTCGACTATGTGAATCGAATGTTCCATGCGTTCGGTTATGTAACCCCGTCAGTGTAGCAACCACGTGGTAGTTTGACAAGATGTTAATTTTTTTTTTTGTTGAAATTTATTTTTCTAAATTTTCCTAACCTAACCTGCTGTGAATGGCTTGTGGCACAATTTTTCGATTCGAAACATTTTGTGAATAGCTTATGCAGCATTTATAGCTGACAATACTGCATATCACCTGACAGACGTGAGTCAAGATTTGTCCGCTGAATTAGCAACGACAAATAAAGACTTGTTAAAAATAATGTGTTTTTCATTGGGAAAAAAGTGATCCCCAGGTTGAAAAATGTTCTGCTATGCATATAAGTAGAAATGATTTTTATTTGGAAAAAAAAAACGAGTTGAATGTGTGTCCGACTTATCTAACTGGTACTGAATTTTGCACTTTAGGCATATTATTGTAGGCTGCGTAAGGACCAGTTTAGATTAAAGCATTTTCCTTAACATTTAGGTTATGGACAAAATGGTACAGTGTAAAGCGAAAATGCCATGGCATTTCTAAAGAAATCAACTTTTAATGATGAAATAGCTCTTAAATGAAAACTTTCTATTGCTATAAAGTGCATAGATTGGTTTCTCTGGACTGCAAACACTCGTGATCATCTCCAGTACTCTGAACACGTTCCCCATCCTTATGTACAACTTGCAAAATTATCACACAATCTGAACCACGTCCATTGCCTGCTTTCATTATTTGCAAGTAGGCTACCTATTCTTAAATTATACTGTACAAGAGATTGTAAAGTCAACACATGGCCAGTATCCTGCCAACTCAAATATTTAAATCTAGAAACACCCACCATCAAAGTATTACTACAAATAACCCTTGTGTATAATTTGCACCCATCCTTTGAAAATAGGATTTCATCACGCTTGCAGTTTTACGTATTCAAATTTCAATTCAAACATATTTAGTCACAGCATGATTTAAAATTCTTCAGTAATTTTTGGTTAGGTACCATGCCTACTTCAAGTGTAAGAATTTTAAAGATTTTATAATCATGCATCATCGTCTCTTTTCTCGTTAAAAATATTTATCATGCATTACTCTCATGCAACAGTAACTAAAAATTCCATTGTGTTCCCTTACCCACTGAAGTTTGATTCAACCTCCTTTGTCAGTTGAAGTTTTTCATACCATATGGTGATATTGTATTATAAATAAATTTATCCACTTCCACCCATTGAAACAACAAAATCCTCATCACGCAAAAGAGTATTCGATTAAACACACGTGGTAACTAATACATTACTTTCGAATTCTAACCGAACCAGTAATTAGAAGGTATACTCCTTTTTTCCCTTTGGCGCCATCTACTCGATATCGGAATGCAGTCGATTCACACATTACAGGGGGTACTGTACATTAAAAGCTTACACATATTCTACAATTAACAAGCATATTTTACTGTACTGAAGACAATTTTCTTCAACATTTAGAAGTTCAAAAAGGTGAACTTGCTCCTCCCTATAAGCTTCATACACAAAAAAATGTCGCCCGGAAAATGCCATTTTCCGCAAATAGGGTACATAAAACAAAAGTTGTTCCTACAGATATTACGATTTCATTAAATATAATGCAATTATATCTACAAAAAATCCAATGAAACAAATCTAATGCAAGGCTTTCATGCACTTTAACAATGGAATCCAACACGTGGTTGTCAAGCCCAAAGACATTTTTCTCTCAAACCTTTAAGCCTCTGCAGACAAGTAGCTACATTTAAATGCACCGTGAACTTTCACCTACCTCTTATGATCTTTTTACCACCAGCCATAGCATACAGCTAATTCTGGATAACTATATAGCTTAAGTACACTTGATTAGCAGCATTTCTTTCCGGCTTAAAATGTGTCTAACCCATTTTCACTGACTTCCCATGGCTCCGTTCCTCCACGCTTTCCTCCGTTTCGCGCCGAGGCCAATAATACAACGACATCTATTCCTCCTGGTAGAGATGTGATGTCACTTCCGATAAAGTTTATAAATGGTATATATCACTGAATTTTTTAAAAAATTTGATTATTTATTCACTTCATACCACTCGCGCCATTTTATTAAATTATGTTGCTATTTATTTTCTATATCCATCAATGAATTCAGGAATATTACTGTCACATGATTAACGTTGTAGTATGTAGAATTGAACAAGGAGCCATGTTGGATCCTAAATCCGTCAGTTTTTCTTTCAATTGAACTGTTTTCCGGGATGTCAAAACCAAAGGGGCAGGGGGCAACTTGCCCCCTCACTCATCATCGAGGTTGAGCAATAAGATACATTTGCTCCCTCCCCATTCGCGTCCTAAAAAATGAAACTATATTTTTAAAATTTATTTTTGGTTCCGAAGAAAATTTGAGAAAATATTGAATATGGACTCAAGTTTCGCTAACAGCAAGAACAAGAAGTACGTGACTCACAGGTCCCTAATCAGATTAGGAATGGCAGTTTGGTCTTTTTAAATCAAGTGCAATGTGAATTGTACCCTCCCTACGAATTCTCTACTTCTTTTGTTTCCAGTTCCACAAGGTTTTCTGCTCGCTTGTAATACTCCATGGAGGAAGGGGGGGCAGAGGTCGGTGAACTCAGATAAGAAGTGCCTACACTTCCTAAATAGATACAACCTGAACTATTTCTGCGAAACAGGTGCCGTGGTGAAACTAAATGTAATTTGAAGAGTTCCTGGCCTCGCTCTCTGCATCCTTCACGCTCCTCTATGTACACAGCCTCTTTGTTGGGCAAAGGTGAATCTTAAAGTTAAAGCAGCCTTTCGGAAGTTGTCCCGTTGGATAGTTCCGCGGTCTCTGTGCGTCCGTCGACCATCACGTCGTATCATTATGAAAAGCAGTGGCGTATACTGGGTTAAGAACCTGGGCTATCGCACCATCTCATAGTGTTCGAATGGACAAAAATTTGCTGGTGGGGGTGTTTTTGTTTATTTAACTCATTTGGGGTGGCGCGTTGAAGTGCTGTGACTCTGTGATTAGAAATATATACCTCATAAATAAAACATGGAAATATACACTGTCAGTTAGGAAAGGATTTCAAGAATTTCCTTATTTGCATAAATCAGAGGCCCATATTGTGAAATATGATGTAGGCCTATATACAGTATGTAACATTGTTATTCGTACACATAGAATTTCCGAGGAAAAAATGTCATATCTACTAGCAAATATAATCATTTTAATATGTACCTGGAAATTAATGTTAATGAAGGTTTCACCAACAAATGTCAATAAAAATGTATGTTCAAAGTGTATAAACAGAGCATATAATTTGTGTGAAAAGATAAAAACACGCTGTTCCATGCAACATTCTTATTCGTACAGGCAAGAGTTTCAATCTTTCTCGCATACAGCGCCACCGCTATTCGGGCGATTTCGTGCAGTTTGCAACTTCGTAACAAGTTTGAACATGCAGGCGCGCTCCCCGTCAAGCGGAATGCTGGCGTAATATTGTTGTAGACCTGTCGTCTATCTATCAGCGTGTTCGAAATGGGCAAGGTGAAGGAACTTAGTTCCGATCTGAAGGATGTTATTATAAATTTAGCCCTTAGAGGTTATTCGTTAAGAAAAATTGTACAAACAAGCAATAAATCACACTCCACAGTTCAATACATAGTAAACAAATTTAGAGTGGAAAGTTCAACACAGAATGTGCTGAGAAAATCAAAAGAGAGACTGTTGAATAAACGTGATGAACGCTTTATTTTAAAAAGAGTGCGAGAAAACCCTCGACTAAGTGTTCCTCAGTTACGACCGTTAGTAGAAAATGTTGCTGGCAAGATGATGTCCGATCAAACTGTCCGACGTGCCTTGTGGAAGCATGGATATCATGGTAGAAAACCACGAAAGAGGCCGTATGTAAATAAGGTGAATCGCAGGAATAGACTTTCATTCGCGAAAGAGCATATCCACAAGGACCAGGAATTTTGGGATAGTGTCATATGGTCAGACGAGTCCAAGATTAATATACACGGGTCAGATGGGATAAATAGGGTCTGGAGAAAATCAATAAAGACAATGATCACATTAGCACAGTTCCAACAGTTAAACACGGTGGTGGGTCATTAATGATTTGGGGCTGTATGTGGTCCAAAGGTGTTGGTACCATCCAGTTTATTGGTGGTATCATGGATGCATATGTCTATTTGAACATATTGAAGAACAATATAAAGCAGAGTGCCCAAAAATGGACATGCTGCCTATCTACAGATTCCAACAAGACAATGACAGTAAGCATAAGGCGCGAGTTAACATGAATTGGCTAATATGGAATGTGCCCAAGCTACTATAAACACCAGCTCAAAGTCCAGACTTAAATAACATTGAGCTTTTATGGTCAATTTTGAAGAGGCGAGGAGTCCATAAAGCAGGCGTCAAGTCCAAACAGGAGTTGAAAACTGTTGTGCAAGCCGAGTGGAATAAAATAAGCTCTGAAACATGTCGTAAACTGGTTAATTCTATGAATAACAGGTGTCAAGCAGTAATTAAAGCCAAAGGATACGCATCAAAGTATTAGAACTGTCAGTCAATTTGCTCTGAATATACTTTTTTTTCTTTTATATTATCAAGTTTACGAATAGGAAAGTTGTACAAAAAATTGCATGTTTCTTTCAGTTTCATTTAATTTATTATTGTCATTGGTTATAAAGAATTGGGTAAGATTTTATGTTCCTAATGATATTAGTTCCTGAATTGTAAAGAAACAATTTCAAAAGAGTGTATTTCCTTTCAGATATTAAAGCATTTTCTTTGAAAATCCGTGTGTACGAATAAGAATGTTACATACTGTACGAGAATAAAAATAAAATTTCAACCTACCTATTTTCACGATTTTAAGTTTGGGTACTCCTTGTTGTCTTGAAACGTTGTTGCCTTGAAACTAAGGGGTTCCGGGTTCGATGCATGATGGTTTAGATACCACTTTAACTGTAGGTCCGATCCCGATTAGCTTATCTGTTTATAAAGTGGACATACAAGAATAATCCACAACGATTTGGAGCTTATCGTCATTCGTAAGCCGAAAAGACAGCTTGTTAATTATGTCCCTCATTTCAGTTCACTACACAACACACAGCACATATCATTCACAAAAATACAATCCACTCACTACTGTATTCACACGCTGCCTCTAAATAAATTCCACGCACCAAGACCACTCGACGCAATCTAGACTAGAACTGGTCCTGGTCATTTCGGTAAACCATTCCCGTTCAGCCAACAATTTTCTACTACCCACTGTATCTAATTGCTTGACCTTTTGACGCCCAAGACCTTTTTCACAAGTAAGCCTCTGGGTACCGAGCCGATTTTGAGCAAAATGCAGAGTTTCAATTAAATAAGTGTAGATCGGAAGCTAATTGCTCTAGAGAGATGAGTGATATACCGATTGTACGCGGAATGAACCAGAGATTCAGACTATATGAATTTTTTGCAATTTCGGCGTATATGTGGCGGGGGGAGGGGGCTAACTCTCAAAATTCCAAAATTTCGAAAAAAATATTGGTTCCCCCACCCTCCTCAAACAAAGGTTTCCTTTAGCGCGCTTCGAAATTCCATTCTCACAACGCAGATTCAACAACCAGTCTTCCCCCTCCCCCCCTGCTTGCACCCTCAAGGAAAACTTTCAATTTGACATCGGATATTGATAAACAAGCTTCCTTCGACTGCACTTAGCAGGAGGGAGTGAAAAGCATTGCTTTAGAACAACAAAGTCGGTCTTCCTTTGTCGGCAAAAAATTGACCTTGAAAAGAGACGCAAAAGAGAAGTCCCTTTTCCCGCCTTTCCCCCTCCATTTTCATGAAGGCAAAAAAACATTTCTGTTAAATACATGTGTTAGGAACAATATAAAAAAAATAAAATCGAAATTCTAGCCAAAAATAGAAAAGTTATAACGTAAAAACTACGACCTTGACACAGCGTCTCGATCGAGACGCTTGGTACCCCGAGGGTTACTTTTGGGTATCTCGTTCGAGACGCTTGGGCACCAAAAGGTTGAAGGTCAACGACCTGTTTTTCAACTCCTCTGCAAGCGTTCAATGATGTTCTTGTCCCTGCCACATGACACTTTCCCCTTTGGTTGCGATAATTTGGTTTCAAAATTCCCCATTCCTGGGAAGATTACATGCTGGGAAAAATTGGTTTGCAACATTGACGCAGACTGTTGAGGAAGTTCAGAGGTTTTTTTTCCCCGCCATATGCAACCCTGTTCTCTCTTCTGTAACAGTTTGACTCCACAATTTGAGACTGTCCTATTCTCAAACTGTCATGTTCAAAGTTAATATTATTTATGTTATTGATGTTGTTTTTAACTTATGCATGTTTATTTTATATATATTGTTATAATCATCTTATGACGCTGTATAAAATACAAGAAATCAAATTGCTGTAACCATAGCAACGAGAAATAATAAGTACGAAAATGGTGATGGAAGTAGTGAGATTTTCTGCGCCTGTATTGTATTTATTTTAAATATAACGGTTATCGTTAATTACGCAATTTTATTTGCATTGATAATCGTTCTGCAAGTTTAAGCGCAGCGACGGTTATCAAGAGTGGCGACCCAGAAGCCAGGATTGTTCAAAAAGTGTGCAATCTTCTGACAGTGGTAAGAATGTCTGTTGTAATGGAACAGAATTTTTGTCATATGCTGAAGTAAGACTTACGTCACAATCTTCAGTGTGCTTGTATAACGTAACTTCTTAAGTGAATCGTCATATGTGAGAAGATCACAATGGCTGATAAGTTAAAGCAAAGTAAATCTAAATCGTCGCGTAAAGAAACAAACATTCAGGCTAATACAATGACTACTTACTTTGATGCTGATAATCCCGTAGTCGCTTCCAGTAATGCGAATACTACAGAACATGATGTTTGTTCTACAAAACCCGACAAATTATCTTGTTGTAATGAACCAGACAATGATTTGAGGTATGTTCAGTGTACTCAGTGCTCGTCATGGCATCACATATCTTGTCTCAAACTTACAGTCACTCACTGGACAATTTATTCGACTACACTAGAAAATTATTATTGTAAAGGTTGCAAACCAGATTATGATCCTTTTAGTTTGCCAGCTTATCTAGAAACTCTTAACCCGAATTTTGGCGATTTGTTAAGTACTGTTAAGAGTATTCAATTGCTTATGGTCGCTTCTAATGAAGACCTCAAGACGAAATTAGAACAGTCTAATGCTGAAATGAAATCGCAGTTAGAACAGTCTAATGCTGAAATGAAATCTCAGTTAGAACAGTCTAATGCTGAAATGAAATCGCAGTTAGAACAGTCTAATGCTGAAATGAAATCTCAGTTAGAAA
Organism: Lepisma saccharinum; assembly: GCF_977018435.1. Classification (NCBI taxonomy): domain Eukaryota; kingdom Metazoa; phylum Arthropoda; class Insecta; order Zygentoma; family Lepismatidae; genus Lepisma; species Lepisma saccharinum. The sequence continues at coordinate 68,064,904 of NC_139231.1, forward strand.
ATTCTATGAAATCACAGTTAGAACAGTCTAATGCTGAAATGAAATCGCAGTTAGAACAGTCTAATGCTGAAATGAAATCTCAGTTAGAAAATTCTATGAAATCACAGTTAGAACAATCTAATTCTGAAATGAAATTGCAGTTAGAACAGTCTAATGAAGAACTAAAAACACGAATGGATCTTGCTAACCAAGATCTGAAATTACAGTTACAGCAATCTAATCAAGAATTTGCAGAGTTTAGTGAGAATATTAAGTCTCAGTTTGAACAATTGGAATTGGATATTTATAGTAACCTAACTTCAAAATTTGAATTGGTTCATCAAGAAATTAATACTGTTAATCAAAGATTAGACAACTTGACTTCCGATGTTAAAACACAACTTGATTCAATAGCTTCCGAATGTGTCAAGAAAAATGAACATTTGGGAAGTATTTTAAATAGCAATATTTCTCAAATCCGAACAGAACAAGACGTTCAAGGTCAACAAATTTTAATAAATAAAGATTTGATTAGTGAATACGATAAATCTATTACAGTATGTTCATCCAAAATAACTGATATTAATAATAGATTGACATCGTTGGAAGTTGCTGGTAAGGAAAATGTACATTTTGGAACGTATCTTATTGATTGTAATAACAGGTTTCAACATATAGAATCTCGTATTGATGTTTTGCAAACTAATTATGCAAATTTTCAACACAACACAAAAGGAAATTTGAAACCTCCCCTTGCACAAAATAGTTCTCAAACTAAGACATCGCGTGAAAGGGCTAGAAATGCAGTTGACTCGGGGGTGACTAATTCATCTACTTATTCATCTGATGAATCTTTAACAACCCATGTGAAAACAACGTTCGATGAACCGCATGTTCGAAATCGTGTTCGCTGGAAGCGAAACAAAAGATTTATTCCAACCTGCAATGAGGAACATTATCGAAATAATATGTCACCTAATAGTGCACAGTTTAAGGATACAAGTAATTATGCGATTAACAATATGCAGACAACTTCTAGATTGAATTCTACCGTTACAAATATTGATAAACATTCCAATATTCAACAATGTTGTTCTGCTGATGGTGAAAATAGTTACATAAATCAAATGTTTACATACTCGCAAGAACCTAACCTCCCTATCGTTCATCATAGTAATGTCCCTGGTGAAACGTGTGGGTTTCGTCATATTTCTTCCTTGCAGAATGAAGCTTGCAGACCATGGTTTCAAGGTGAAAGGCGTAATGCAAAATTAATGACTGGCACAAGTTGTCCAAATGCTGAAATTGGTGTTAATGAGTCAAATACAAATAACAATTACTGTGATAATCCACAAAGTCAATTTGATCGTTGTATTTCTCCAACGTCTTTACCTGTAATTACTGTTGGGGATAGAGGAAACAGATATGTAAAGATAAATGAACTGTCTCATTTACCTAAATTTTCTGGGAAAATAGAAGACCAATCGGCTCGAGAATATCTAGAACATCTTAATTCTATGCTTGATCTTATGGGCATTCCAATTAACAAAAGGCTACAGAGTATTCAGCAGTGTTTCACCAACAGAGCTGCGTACTGGTATAGAACTCACAAACGTATGTTTTCTTCATATGATCATTTTCAAAGGGAATTCATGAAGCAATTTGCAAGTCCGGAAATAATACAGTCTCAGTTATCAGTATTAAGGAACAGGAAGTATGATCCTACAGTACATGGTGATTTAGAAAGCTTTGCGTTGAAAACATATTCAAATTATTGCAATTTAGTTGAGAATCCAAACGAATTGGATGTTATTCAATTAGTTATTAGCCAGTTACCAAATAATATAGCTAATAACATAACTTGTCATGAGATACGTTCTATGGACCAGTTAACAACTATGTTAAGGAAATTAGATGTTGTCCGAACTAGTAGAAGAGGACTTATTTTCTTACCGGAAGAAACCGATAATAGTAGTAAGGTTAAACCGAACAAGAATCCTGACAGTATGAAATCAAAATTTAGTGTCAAGCAAATTAATGTTAAACACACCAAAAACACTTGCTCATCTTCTACTCAGACTTCGTCGATGGATGCTCAAGTACCTTTTACTAATGAATTTGGCAATGCTAATTCAAGATATGGACAGTTTAGAGGTAGCAATTTTAGAGGACGTAGAAATAATCGAGGCTATTTACGATTTTCACATAATAACAGAAATAATTTCAGATTCCAAAGAAATAATGCATACTCTGGTATTTCCGGTGACATTACAAATAGGCATTATAATCAGGATGCTGTAAGTTCTCAGTTACCTAACAGTAGTCAGAATGGAAGGATTTTCTACAATAGGCAAGCGCAGTATACAAGTGAGCCTGCTCTCGCTCCTACTTACAGTCAACCTGTTAATGTGACTTCATTACAACCACAAGATGCATCTACAACTTCTGGAATATCAAATTCTCCTTCTGGAAATGTATCAAGGACCTTTACACGACAATCTGGTATTGGAACATCTTACCAATCAACAACAAATTTAAATTAAAGGAGCGGATGGAAGTGCCTCGTTCACTCTGCTTTCTTTCAGAGAGGCCAAATTTGAACAAGCGAAATTCATTTCAAACACAGGAAATTATGAATGTACGTGATGATAAAGACTTAATATCGGAACCACTACAAGTGAATTTTCTATTGGAATGGTTTGAAGAAGAACCTGAATGGACTGTTAGTGATTATGATATTCCGGTTCCATTAACTGAAGTTCCAGTTATTCATGGAATTATTTGTCAAATACCTGTAGTTTGTATTATAGATTCTGGAAGTCAGGCAAATGTTCTAAATTTTGACGTTTGGTGTAAACTATCGTTTTTGATTGGCAACATTAAACTGGATAACGTGGAAGATGTAAAACTCACCGGTTTCGCTGGATCCAAGAAGTGTAAAGTTGTTGGCAGTAAAATTATTAATCTGCAGATAAAGAACGAATACTTTTCTATGGAATTTTTTGTTCTTAAAGAGTTGAATGCCGATGTCATTTTAGGAGTTCCATTTTTGAGGAAATATAAAGCTGTAATTGATTTTAAAGAAGGGAATGTAAGTTTGCTAAATGATAAAGGAAAGGAAATTTCCTCTGTTTTAACTCGGCAATGTTCTTCTACAGAAGATTTGAAGTATTGTACAAAGTCTAACTTTTGTTCCGAAGATACATTAAATGATAATGAAAGTTATTCATGTAGATTGTTACGTGATGCGTCAACTTTGAATGATGATGTAGAATATATGCCAGCTAAGAAGTCCATTTATGAGTCTGTTTCTAGAAATGATAATTTAGACAATTTGCAGAAAGCTGATTTATTCAAACTTCTGTCGTATTATCACGTACAATTTTCAGATAAACCTAGAAAAGCAATTGTTGAACCTTACAAGATTCAATTAGATACTGTAACACCTATTACAAGCACACCTTATCCCATACCAATATCAAGGAGACTACCTTTAGAAGAAGAGCTTTCCAAGTGGGAGAAATGGGGAATTATTTACCAGGATTCTTCACCATATCTTAACCCTCTACATATAGTGCCAAAGCAAGGAGGTCTTTGGAGACCTGTGATCGATTTTAGGAAACTAAATCAACATGTTATCTCTCCACAAGTGAGAGTAGAAGCAATCAACGAACTGTTACAGAGGTTCCTAGGATGTGTTTATTTTTCTTCAATTGATTTATCATGCGGTTATTTTCAAATACCGTTGACTGAAGATTCATATCCTTACACAGCTTTTTCTTATAGAGGCAGACAATATCTTTTCCGCTATCTTCCGTTTGGGATTCGATCAGCAGTCTCAGTGTTCCAGGATAGGATGAATAAAATATTCTCCACCGATTGCAGAAATTTTGTTGTGTGTTATTTGGATGATATTCTAATTTTCAGCAAAAATTGGTCTCAACATATGCAACATGTAGAACTAGTTTTACAAAAGATAAAGGGTGTCAATATGTCTATTAAATTTTCCAAATGTAAGTTTGCTTACAAAGAAATCTGCTTCCTTGGACACATAGTGTCCGGTGATAAAATTATGGTTGATCCTGCAAAGAATTCAGCAATTATTAATTTTCCAATTCCAACAAACAAACGCTCCTTGAGAAGGTTCTTAGGATTAGCTAATTGGAGGCGAAAGTTTATTGAAGGATTTGCTGAAATGGCACAGCCTTTGTATGATCTGTTGAAAAAGGAATCAAAATGGCAATGGAATGATGTTCATGCTTCAGTTTTTGAAAACCTCCGCAAGTCACTGATATCTCCAAAGGCTTTGTATCAACCAGATTTCACGCAGCCTTTCAATGTCAACACGGACGGTTCGAAGAAAGGAATAGGAGCTGTTCTATGGCAAGACTCAACTGAAAATTCTGAAGAAGGACCACGTATAATTCAATACGTTAGCAGATCTCTTAAAGGCAATGAGTTATCATATAATACTCACGAGATTGAATGCTTAGCGATATTATTTGCTTTTGAAAAATTCTACATTTACATAGCTGGAACTAAGGTGAAATTGTTTACCGACCACCAATCTTTATCTTGGCTAGAATCTACTAAAACTTTGAATCCACGATTAAATCGTTGGAGTTTGAAATTACAAATGTTTGATTATAATGTATATCACGTGCCGGGAAAATCGAATGAAGCTGCAGATGCTTTAAGCAGATATCCTGATTTAAGTACAGGTTTTCCAACTCTATCGGAACTATATGTAAATAACATAAGTCTTGATTTTCTTGACGAAGATAGTGTAACATTTTGGCAAGAAAGTAAAAATTCGGATTCTTATTGCAGTGCCATTGTACAAAAGTTACAAAATGGGAATTTGTCACAGAATATAAAAAGGCAATATTCGATTCAAGATAATATATTATTCCTGAAACATTTGAAAGAAGACAAGTGGAAACTTGTAGTACCTATTATTGTTGTACCCAAAATTCTTCATAAATTACATGACTTACAAGGTCATTTTGGATACTATAAACTATTTAATAAGTGCAGAAGTTTATATTATTGGCCTAAAATGAAAGTTAGTATCAAGCAGTATTTGAACGACTGTCTAACATGCGCAAAAACTAAACAAGCTCACACAAAAATTAGTAAGGATGAATTGCATGTATATTCTACTACTCCACATGATATGTTATCAATAGATCTTGTTGGACCGTTACCCAAATCACAAGGATATAGTTACATATTAACAATAGTTGACACGATGTCCAAATTTTTAATGGCTTATCCGTTAAGGAAGGCAACGTCAGGTGAAATAATTAACAAATTCAAGCTCCAGTATTTTTACCACTATCCAGCATGTAAGGTAATATTATCAGATAACGGTTCCCAATTTAAATCACAAGAGTGGAAGTTATATATGGATGACTGTAACATAAAACATATCACCACGTCAGTTTATTCGCCTTTCGCAAATCCTGTGGAAAGGTACAACAAAGAGTTAATACGATTGTTACGATTATATACTTCGCAAAATCATCAGGACTGGGTAAAATATTTGAATTATGTAACAGGACTTCTTAATAATTCCGTTTCGGAAATAACAAGTTTCACACCTAGTGAACTTTTCCTTCATCACGAATTAAAGGATTCAATTATCAATCAAATTAACTGGCCAGATGATTTAAAGTTTGTGCCCTGGAAACATAAGTATTTTATCGCCAAAGCACGTATTAAGGAAAGATATAAGTCCAAACCTATTGAGTATGATGCAAATAAATTGAAGATAGTCCCAGGTGATATTGTTTTAGTGAAAAATCATGAACATAGTAGTGCAATTAACAAGAAAATTCATAAGTTTATGGAATTATGGCTTGGACCCTATATAGTTGATGCTGTGAAAAACAATTATACAATTTTGATGTCTATGGACGGAAATAAGATAACAACAAGGCAGAACTTGTCAAATATCAAGAAATTTAATTGTTCTGATGAAAAAAAAGAAGAATTGCTTAAACTAATGTAATTGTCATGAAGTGATGCATAAGTAGCTGTAAATTCGAACACTAAGATGACATTTTCAGAACTTTAGTAAAAAGAGTATTGTAAATTTGTGAATTGGTTCATTATGTCAAGTGAACTCTTTCATTATCCTGACGAGTGTATATTAAAAGCAGGACTCAAATCTTATATATTATGTAAAAAAAAAAAAATGTTATGTTCATTTTTTTTTTTACCAGGAGAAGGGGAGAGATTGAGACTGTCCTATTCTCAAACTGTCATGTTCAAAGTTAATATTATTTATGTTATTGATGTTGTTTTTAACTTATGCATGTTTATTTTATATATATTGTTATAATCATCTTATGACGCTGTATAAAATACAAGAAATCAAATTGCTGTAACCATAGCAACGAGAAATAATAAGTACGAAAATGGTGATGGAAGTAGTGAGATTTTCTGCGCCTGTATTGTATTTATTTTAAATATAACGGTTATCGTTAATTACGCAATTTTATTTGCATTGATAATCGTTCTGCAAGTTTAAGCGCAGCGACGGTTATCAAATTCCCCGATCCTGGAGAAATTACATGGTGGGAAAAATTGGTTTGCAACATTGATCGGAGCCCTGTCAAGCTTACCCGTCAGCCCCGTGAATTGCCAGCCAGCTGGCCCAGCCGTCTCGCGAATTCAAAGAAAGCGGGCAATGTTTCCAACATCTAAGAAATCAGGTTCATCTTCTTATTGAAATGAACAATTTTATGCACATTTTCTGATAGATATTTTTTCTGTATTTTATTCCCTGAGTCTGGGCTTCGCAAATAGCCTAGATAGCCCAGAATATACGCCTCTGATTAAAAGGTGGTTGCAGGGGAAGATGAAAGAACTTAGAACAACCAGCACAAAATACGCCCTTGATCATTTACATGAGAGAAAGCTGTTGTGGTAAAACCGCCAATGAACGTCGAACCAAGAAACACCAATTTATAACCCCAGTCTTGTTTTTTAACCTTCAACGTTTTCTGCTTATTGCTGTTAGGTAATAGTAAGAAATTGTCATTACATATAACACCTGTACATCAAACCTAAGAACAAAAGTCTTTGATTTTTCAGATTTCTGCAATATTTTGGTTATACCCTGTATACATTTTACGTCCCTCACAGGGCCGGCCCTGATATGGGAGGGTAGGGTGACCAGACGTCCTCTTTTATCTGGACATGTCCTCCTTTTTAGATGTCTGTTCGGCGTCCGGGCGGATTTTTTAGAAATCGTTAGATGTCCTCCTTTTATGGAAAGAGTGTGGTATCGACCATAGCAATTGTGCTGCATAGATAATGCTGCCACACATAACGATCATCATATCACTTGGGGTGCATTAAGTATTCGAACAATGTCCACGTAGCATCTGGGAGCTGAACACAACACAATCACTTTCCCGGCTGAGCCATTAGTAGGGTGCGGATTTATAGGTATCAAAATGATTAAAGTAGGCACTTAACAAAGCACTATATTCTAAAAACGCACGAAAATAGGCACCCTAAAATAAAAAAATAAAACATGAAAATGAGCAATGAATGTGAACTTATTTTAATTTTCTTCTTACAATGTACTGTATTCACTTCAGTACATAAAAGTGCGCCAATGATTCACAAACTATTAATACTCTTTTGATCGAAATTCACATTTGTGGGGAATCGTCAGTTAAAGTAATTCTCACAAAAAGAGTTTGTGCTTACGACTGTGCGGATTTGAACAAGTGATGGAAAAACAATTTGCATCATTGTGACAAAAAATTGTAAACAGTGTTCCAATTGTGACCCTCAAATCTGCCGAATACCAGATAACACCAACAAAGCCTTCTCCAATGTAGGGAAAGCCAAAGGCACGTAATAACAACCTGAAGTATGCAAAAATTGCAGAATAGCAATTTTTTGGCACGATTAATCGAAATAGGCACTAACCCTCAAAATAGGCATTTATAGGCACTATAAAAATGTGTTTTCGGACTACAAACACCATGAAACGAACTTTAAACATTAAAGCCTATGTTTTACTACAAAGAAATGAAATAGGCCAAATTTCACACCCTAGTCATTAGTATTATTCTACTCACACCCTAGTCATTAGTATTATTCTAACTCGTTGCTTCGCCCTTTGAGACTGCAGGAACGCACGTAGTCTGTAAAAGTAAAGTGCTCTCCTGTGCTTTGCACCAGCCATGAAGGCTTATAGGGGGGTGGAGTTAGGGCCCCCCACTTCCTTGATCACGGTCGGAGGTGGGGGTGATGTGATACAGCACCAAGCCCCTGGCCGCCTTTACCCCCCAGAGTTTCCTCCAGGAATCCACTTAATACGACGCTGGGTGAGTGTCGGAGCCGCTTGACCCGGTAGAAAAAAAAATCCCGGATCTCCTCCGCCAAGGATCGAACCTCTCGCTCGCATGGTAGTCAGACGCCCTAACGACTGAGTCTGTGCAGTTCCTTTTCGATTGATTGATTTGGTTTATTTTACTTCGCTTTTCTGCCACTTTTGACTAATGGGTATGAGCGATGATATGAGGATTTTGATGAATGGACATTCACAGATAACACCCATACCAGACCCGGGATTAGAATTCGGGACCCCTGGCGTTGTGGCATGGTGTGCTAACCTCTCCGCCACGGAGATCGGCCAGTTCCTTTTCGAGTTATACATAGGCGATACAGAAACGCGTAGTGAGAATTTTGATTAATAAGTAATATTAACTTTCATGAAATAACGAAGCGAAAGTGTAAATTCAACAATGATCTTGCATTTAAAAATGGAAGAAACGAATATGAGGTAAGTGTAAGGTGGCTGTCACTTTCCCCTGCTGTTGAAAGAGTGCTAGCAATGTTCCTGGCATTTAAATCATATTTCTTGAAACAATGTAAACTACCTCAAATGTTTATTCTGTTTTTGGAAATAAGTTAAAATAAATCTGACTTGTTACATTTGCATTCACTTGTGGGGATATTTCATTCTGATATCCAAGAATTAGAAAAGGAGTATAGATCTGAATTAGAAAAGGAGTATAGATCTGTGCTTCAAATTGTAGATATTCTTTGTCATTTGTTAAATAGCAGATTAGGAGATTCCTTTCTTTACTTAAAGGTAAGAGGAAGTTATTAAAAGAGATCACCTGAAAAGTATCTGTGAACAAAGTGTTGTTAAGATTTTTTAATGTTGCTTAAATTGTCAATAATGGCAAATGTGGTGCCATATTTTGCGGTGTTCTCTTTTTTATGACTCTGTCCTCCTTTTTCGCCATGCTCTGTCCGCTATTTTGAATGTATGTGACTGGTCATCCTAGGGGAGGGTAAGATTTGCTTTACCTTCCAAGAATCATGTCGCTATTTGAAATTCTGAGAAAAGAACATAGATTTTTAAAGAGTATTAAGAATATTTTTTTATATTAGTTTGCATTATTACTTGACTGTTTATTTGCAATAATTTAGTGACGGTTCCGGAAATAGCTTAATATTACAAAAACTGGATTTTAACCAACGATAGCGTAGTGGCTAATTCACCCGACTTATCATAAAAATGGCAGGGTTCGATTCTAGGGGAGAAAGGACAATTTCAGTGCTTCGAAACTATATATCCAGCTCGAAATAGTATGTAATGTTGAATACAATATTTGTAAGTGAGATTCTTGAAAAGACATGACAGTTTTGAAAAGTTACTTCTAACGTCACTTATATTTGAAATTAGATTAACCTCAACGACGATTGAAAAACAGTAACTCCCCAAAACGTGTGAGGAGGAGGTAGGGACTGAGCGAGACTAATTTATGGGTGGAGATTCGAATTTTACGAGATGGCCTATACTCGTATACTGTCTCTCTGGCGGACAAAAGTTCATTAAACTGCTAGGTTATTTACTACTTGAGTCTTCATCATTGAAACTGGAGAGAGATGTCCCTATCTATTAATATTAAAGGTACAACATCAACACTCACCTTACAGGACTGAGACTGTGGAAAATGTGAAAGGATGGATGATTACTGGATTTGAATCTGCGACCTCGAGAATTTTTGTCACTCGTTGAACATATACGTACTAGTGACTTCCATGCTAGTGTTACAACATGAAATGTTTACAACATACAATGCGTGACTTCCAATGTTTCAATTTATACACGGCCATCCAAACTACTGCACGCGTTCCACATCTGATTCGTCATGGTTTTCCATATGGTTCGTCCTTGTTCATAAAAATATTAATGGGTATATTACGCAATATCATTAGTGTAAATATGGTGTAATATATCCAGCAAACAATCGCTCAAATAGTTACTGACTCTGCACATAAAAAGTTTGTGAGCCCGCGACTTTAGTGTCGTCAGTGGTTGCGTCTGGGTACCTTTATTTTTCCATATTTATAGTATGCATGTATCTATAATCGCAGGAAGCATCAGGGATGACGGGACATTCTTTTGCCCCCTTTTCCATTTCATTTCCATCTTTATTCCCCTATCGATTTTTCTTTGCTAAATCTTGAGATTTAGTCTTTAGTATAAAATAAATTACAGTAAAAAAAAAATAAGCGCGATTTATTAAGAGACGGCGTAAAATCAATCTAACTGAACAGTCAGTCTGGTATCTTTAATCATCCGAAAGCCATAGGCAGCAATTTAGAACAACTGCCCCCATACGAAATCTTACAACCTGCCACTCATGGAAGCAAATATACCTGGAAGGTGAAATGCTTAACGGTAATTAATAACAGTTATTCATTCCACTTCACATTTCTTGATTTTAAGTAACGTCGATAACAAATTTCCTTAAGTTCAGACAGTAGAGCAATGGCCGTAATGAATTTCGAACTTTGAAAATGCATTAGTTTCTATACATGATTTGAACTCTCAATGTCTGTACACATAGCAAACTGCTTGTAAGGAACATGGAAGCAAGAATTTAACTTCCCTTGCGCTTGCAACTGGCATTTGAAACCACGGAGGATGTTTTAGGTTCGAATCCTGTGCAACACATGGATGTGTCGTTGTTGTCACAGTGTTATCTACTTAATTTAATGCTAATCATTGTTCATTCTCAATATCGTGATTATAACTTATGAAATATAAATGCCACCAAAAATGAATAAAAAGAGTTTCTGACTTGAAGAGAATTTTCCTGGATGTAGACCAGGTTAAATAAATAGGCCTCCATCAAGGACGTATTTAGGAGGGGTTCAGGGGGTCCGGACTCCCCCCGAAAGACTTATCAAGTACTAAAATTAAGTAATCAAAATATAATTCTTTTGCATTTGCAGTGGCGTGGCGTGACTTTTTCAAAAGTGTTACCGGCCAGCAGCCGTTATCATCTCCACCCTACCGCCCCCCCCCCAAAACATCCTTTGATCTGGATATATAGTTTTTATTATTATTATCAATCCGCTCAATTATTTATTTAGCCACAATCACTCCTAGAAAGAACTACCACTCATGAGAGAGTTACCGCGAAAATCCAGAGAATAGTAATCGAGCCTTGTCAACCATCTCTGTTTCTTTGCAAAGAGGTGGAAAGGGAAGAAGAACCACACATTCGGGTCAGTTTGACGTTTCTGCGTTGAGCAGACGACAGAATACCCCTCCTCCAGCGGTGGAAGGGAAGTCCAGATGTACGTACTACTGTTGCCAACCTAGTTTTTTGGAGCAAGGTTTGTCCAGGTCACGAATCGCATCAAGTACTTATCTTTTCGTCTATTACTAAACTGTCTCAGTTGTAGTTAAATTCAGCTTTGGCTGTGCAGTCTAGCTCTTGTTGCTTCAGAGAAACAGTATCCCCGTTTTAGGCGGGATTTAGCTCTTTTCTCGAAATCCAATGTGACAACACTTGCTGATCCGGTAGGCCGCAGCGGCAACAGGGCCCCTAAACAGGCATATGAATAACCGCCTTGCACACTTGGCTCCAAGTCTTTCTCCGCCCCGCTGTTCCCTTGCATTGGCGCCCCTTTCTTCCTGTTGCCTCTTGAGGGTAGCGGAACGGCCTGTCTCTTCGCTTTTGTCGGCTGCAGAAAAAATGTCCTCTGCAATATACACTCAACTGCAACGCTGTCGGTTAACTTATTTAACAATGTTGTTATTTTATTGAGAAAAAACTTTTTTAATTTCTTTACATTTTGCTGTTACCTGCGGTAACACCGGTTACATGCACGCCACGCCTCTGTGCATTTGTTACATAACACTGGTCTACATATGAATTTTTTCCTGCTGACTTAGATATTTTAACTGATTCTATATAATTTGAGGTCGCTGATTCCAAATATGTAGTCAGAAAAAGTGTATCACGTCACAATTTTTCACAAATCACATTTGAAAATTTTCACAATATTATAATACTGGGCTAAACTCCAACAATTTTTCATATAGATATCTGCACATAATGAAATTATAGGACTATACATAGGTGGCGTAGCTGATAACAGGCATTGTTTCACAAGTCATATTTCAAAATTTTCAGAAAATTATATCCGGCTACATTCCAACAGAACAGCACTTGCAAAGAGAATGCGGCGTAGTCAGATGTCCATGCATAGTATCACGTCACGTTGTTTAACAAACATACGTTTCTATTTTCTCAATAGGGAGTTCTTAATGGACCAAAAGTTTAGGCAATTCCGGCAAATTGATCAATTTGTTTCACGAGCACATACAGTCTAGTCAACACCTGATGCCTGTACTTATGCTAAACTTAACATACAGCACAGAATAGCACAACATGCATACCTACTTAGGCAAAAATTTTCGTTTCTTTGATTTTCTGGAGTAGGTGGCCTCAGGAACGTCACTCTGCAAGCACCAGCAATAGTCGGCCATCATGTTTTCATTCCATCTCCCCTGACATCGGTGCTCCATGGTTTTTATGTATTGGTGGAAGCGTTCGCCCCGTTCTTCACTTACGGCACCAAGATTGGACGGAAATACATCTAAGTGGCTGTGCAGGAAGTGAAGCTTGACACTCATATTTACTCCTAACTTTTGAAACGTAAAAAAAAAGTAAAGTGCTCCCCTGTGCATAGTACCACGCCATGGAGGAGTATAGGGGGTGTAGGGGTAACGCCCCACACTTTCTTGATCCGGTCGTGAGTGGGGTATGATGTGACCAGCACCACGCCCCTGACCGCCTTACCCCCCACAGTTTCCCCCGGGTACCCATGTTATTCGACGCTGGGTGGGCGTCGGGGCCGCTTCCAACGTTAGAAAAGTTCCCGGATTCGAACCGGCCGGGATCGAACCCGGGACCTTTAGCATGGTAGTCCGACTGAGCCACCGCGGCCATTACGTCACCAACAAATTTTCAACTAGAACCTCGTAGTTGTGCGCCCTGAAGTTTCCAAGAAAGTTTGTAATGACATCAGAAAAGGCACACCATGCATCTTTCTCTGTGCGGTTCATTGTTTGTAAGAATTCTTCATCTTTCATTAGCATCCCTATCTGAGGACCATCAAAAATACCTGCTTTTACTTTCTCATGCGTCAATGCAGGAAATTTTGAGCAAATGTATTTAAAGCAAGCCCCATTCTTATCCAGAGCTTTTACATACTGCTTCATTAAACCCAACTTAGGATGTTTCTCGCCCCGACTTCAAAGCTTTTCCTGGCAGGCCACAATCCTCGTACAAAATGTTCGTTCCTTGCTCGACTGCCCCATAAACACAAAAAGCATGGATATTTCGTGAAACCTGCTTGTTTGGCCAAGTAACATTGAAATTACCTTGAGATCTCCGCACAGAAGCCAACTGTCATTTACATACTTTATCTTTCGAAGCAGTTCTTTCATTGTTTCGTAGCTTTCCTTCAAATGTAGGGAGTGGCCAACAGGAATGGATGCTAACTTATTGCCATTATGCAGCAACACACACTTCAAACTCCTCTTCGAGCTATCAATAAAAAACATCCATTCTTCTGCATTATACGTACATCCCATAGCTTAAATTAGTCCCTTCACATCTGTACAATAAATAGACAAATTCTTCGTCCCTTTGAAAATATCTTAATAGATGCCATTGGTATTCCAAAACTGAGACTTTTTCTTTCACCTTTACATTGTCTGAGATTTTCTACACAGGTCCTGCATACTTTATGAGGTGCCTAGGATTTATCTTGGTCTCCCAATTTAATTCCGAAATATGCACTATTTGCTTTCCTTACAAAGTCAGTAATATTTGTCCTTTGTTTTGGGCTTGTCAAAGAACCGCAAATGTAACAAAATATATCAGGGTTGTTCTTGTACTTTCGACGAACAGATACCATGTCAACAAAAATACACAACAGCTGAACAGGTAAGTGGATGTGTATAACGTGATGTACCTGTAATTCCGCACACTGCAATGAACCGAAACAATACACAAAACACCACCAAAAACAGCAACTGTACACAAAACTTGCGTAAAGTTAATAGCAGCAAGCACAATAACAGTCGAATTCGTAAACACAAACTACTTAGTACTGTATCTTCATAAATATAATTGTGAATACTTTGGTATTCGAACCGCTTCCGTATACGATACTCAGTTCTATTTGTAATTGGATAGAATTTTAAATGAATAATCTCTTTAGTTAATATATATACTCTTGTGCTTCTACATTTAACAATGTTCGAACAACTGATTGAAATAATTGAAATAATATTCATTATAATATTCCATGTGCTGTCATCTTGTGACCTCTTTACGGACTACGTTGTTTCATTGCTCTAAATATACATCCTTAATATTAGATAATTTTCTGTTTTCCTCCGAAACCTGACGTGATAGAAAAAAACGGATTTCGGTTTTGGATTTATCACCCTCGAATTAGATACTAAAGATCAACCATCAGCCTCCAGTCAGCAGAATGGACGTAGACCAGTGTAATCGATGGTTATTAATTTCCGCTGAACTTATTGGAAGGCAAGGAACTTGGCTCATACGGCTTTGAAGGACAGTTCCAAAGATTTATGCACGCTACTACTTATGATAATATGCATAAAATATTAATCAGCAACTTTACTTTTCGTCAATTAATAGGCAATTTAAAGTGATCACCGTACAATTATTTTTGCCTATTACAATTGGAACTAATTCATTCATTGTTATTCAATAAATATTCAATTAATATCTATTTGACATTAATTTTCTTGCCAGAGCCTTTTTTTTTATACATATTTTGGCGAACTTAAATACACGTAAGGTAGATAATGAATACATGCTGTTATACAGGGTGTCATTTTAATGGCGCCCACGGACCACTGATTCGTATAGAGGACATTAAAACAAACAACTTTTCTCAGTAACATTTTTCTCGTTGGTGCATCATTTCGGCGTTACAGTCGTTTAAAAAAGCTCGTTTTGCC
This sequence comes from Lepisma saccharinum, assembly GCF_977018435.1. Lineage (NCBI taxonomy): Eukaryota > Metazoa > Arthropoda > Insecta > Zygentoma > Lepismatidae > Lepisma > Lepisma saccharinum. Next base: position 68,080,226 of record NC_139231.1, read on the forward strand.
GCCTGAATGCTGGCAACCACACACAACATTTGATTCCATTTGTGATGTCATATCCCGTCGTGAAGCGATGCGTTCCAGAGTTGCTAGGAACACACATGTTCTGTGAAAAATGACATAGCTAGAATCAGCCACATTATGTACCATAAAACAAAACGAGCAAACATATTCTGTAACCTAACAGGAAGTAAACAAACTATACGAAAAATGGTAGAAAGAAAATATAATTTAAGTGGAAGTGGTCATATTGAATTTTGTCTCAGCTTACATGTCAAATATTTGCAAATCTAGTTACCAAGTTGGCATTTACAATTTAGTCTATCCACTTCGTCCTTCTGATACTAGTTGTCTGTGACACACTGAACAGATGACAAAATAGAAATGAAAGAACTCAAAATTCCAAAGGTAAGCAACACATGATATAATGTATATTCAGGGCATTATGAGCCAAGTGGTAGAAAATACAGGGATATAAGTAGCAGTAAAACAAGCTCTCCGACGACTGTGTTTATCTACGCACCGGATACGCATGTAATAGTTTGCAACTGTGAACAGGGCAGTATATTCGCTACTGATTCATCATTAGATGTTTTGCCGCAGGATATGACGTCACAGATACGATCAAATGTTGTGTTAGGTTGCCAGCATCCAGGCGGCAAAACTGTCTTTTTTGAACGGCTGTAGCGTCGAAGCGACGCACCAACGAGAAAAATGTTACGGAGAAACGTTGTTCGTTTTGATGTCCTCTATACGTTTCTGTGGTCCGTGGGCGCCATTTAAATGACACCCCGTATGTATATTATTTTACCATCTATTTACCTATTCATGTAATAATAACAATACAATATTAATTAATTTACATATTTAATTAATATTATCTTAATTTAATTTAATTTAATCATTTTAATTATATTATAATTATTACTATATTATTGAGACACTTTGTCGGACCCTATGTATTTCTAGATATGTGCCTGGCTTCCATTCTTATCATCAGTCCCCGAAAACTTGAGAACATTCCCACAACAAACATGGTCGATATCCCGGGAGAATCATGACAATTCAGCAGCGTGAAACTTAAATACGTATTTTGGATAATGCATTTCTCTGTACCGGATCTCAAGAAGGATGTAGCCCTTTTGCCGGATGTCCCCTAAAATGTATTTGTTCATTTCCATTTTATTTTATTAATTTATTTATTACTAATTTTAATATAATAACAATCGGCAGTAATGCTACAGTTTAAATTAGAATATTATTTCTCACAGGCATGATTTTTCACCTGATGTTGAACCAGGGACCATTTAATTACAAGGTGATAGCTCTAGGACGCCCAAAGGGAAGGTCAACAAGGTCACTTGACCGCCTTCCGTAGGGAGTTCATCTCCGATGAATGTGTATTTTATAGGGACCCTGCAAACCCGTGATGCATGGGCTTATCAAAAGGTTTGTTTCTATTCTCAGCCATTAAGTTCTTCTAATTTTGTTCTAACCACTGGTAATTTATTTAAATGATATGATTTAAGGAAAACAGTCTTGAAAAATTAAGAAACTTGATTTATAAAGGAGCTCCTGTTCAACATCGTGACCTGAGCCGGCCCCCGTGGTGGAGTCACGGGTTCGAATCCCGGACTGGGCATGGATATTTGTGATTGTCTATTCATCAATTTCATCACATCATCCTTCATTGCCATCCTCGCAAATTAGCCAGAAAGTGAAGTAAAATAAAGTACTTGTAGAGTGGGGGTGAGTCCTCTGTTTCGGCCTGTGTTGTGTCCTGTCCATATGTGTAATTGTCTCTCGCTAATATCATCTTATCACACTTCATCATCAGCATTGCGATTAGCCACAGCTGCCAGAGTTAGTCAAATCTTTTACGCTCGTCACGCTACGAAGCCAGTGGTCCTAGGTTCGAATCCCGGCCTAGGCATGGGTGTTTTTGAGAGAGTCCCCTTCATCAATTCCATCGTATCATCACCCATTCTCATCTTCGCGATTAGCGAAAAGCGACAGAAAAAAATCGAAACAAAATAAAGCAAATCAATCAATCAAATCTTTTAGCAGTCCTTCAAGCTGAGACCTCTCGCAAGTCGATCGGGAACCTTCACGACTTTTTTTTTTTTAAAAAAAAAAAAAGACTCGAGCGCTCGGACAGCATTAAAGGACGAAGCCACCCAATATACGAGTACATAAAAAAAACAGGGCACAGTATTAGTATTACAAGAAAAAGTGCTTGTGGAGCACCTAGAAGTCTGAGAAAATAACGAATATATAGCATATGAGGGAGACTATATATGGTATGCTAAACATCCGCCATAAATTGTTTAACAATAAATTTATACACAGATATGTAGCTCTAAAACTAACTGAACCGAAATGGAACTATATATTTTATAATAGAGTTTACATATCCAGTGAGTGCGAAATAATTAACCTTGGTTGGGATGTGTCATTCATAACCAGAGGTTGGGAACCTCTCCCTGCATCCTTCAAATCGTACTCTGTATTAAAATGAATGGTTGTTGTGTGTTTGTGAAAGTCACGAACAAACATTCAATTATTCGTTTAAATACAGAGTGTGATATGAGGGGAGATTTCCCCCCCACACACTATCTTGAACCATCCCAACGTCTGGTTATGAATGACACATCCAAACCAGGGATAATTATTTCGCATTGACTGAATATGAAAATTATTTTGTTATATATATATCGTACTTTTAGAGTCCCAGTTCAGTTCAGTTAATTTTAGAGCCCCATATTCAGTGGCGGCGATTAGGGAGGGTGCACTTTTTGACACTTGTTCACCCGCACTATGCTAAACCTTATCTACGAGGGAAAGTAAGCTCTCTCTTTGTCCCCTCCCCCCAGTTTTGACACCTTAGTATGACTTTTTACTCTATATAATCTAATGAGCAAATGTATTAAAAACATTAATCTAGGATGTGTTAGATGCTGTTAGATGATTACTTGCAAACATATCAGTTCCTTGAAAAAAAGCAGGAGTGATGAAAAATTTCAAACTTTCTTAGATGTCACTTGGCAGCCTGGCAGGGCCTCCCTCCCTCCACTCGTGGAGGCGTCGCGGGGCGGCGACCTGTGAGTCCCGGTTGATGAGAAGGAATTGGCATCGAATTTAGATATAGATGATCTAAAGATAGGCAAAACTGTACAGGGCCGAAATCGAAAGAAGAAGCAATTTCAGTGTGTTGAAACTGTTGGAGATCCACAAAAACGGTAGAAAGCTGATTTTTATTACCAGGTCCTAGACGATTATTTTAGCTCTAAGAGAAAGATTTGAGAAGCTTCAACATCACAGTGAATTTTCGGTTTCTTTTATGACATTTGTAAGCATAAAGACATGTCATCTGATCATTTGTCTGCAAAGTGTAGAAAACTTGCCGGAATGTTAACACATGAAGAACACTGAACTAAAATATGAACTAAAAGTGCTTTCGGCTATAATAAAACAATTACACCAAAGGAGACCTTAAACTGATAAAAGATCATGATTTTGCACCTAATGTGAGTGTAGAACTTCGAATTTATTAACGTTATTGGTAACCGTGGCAAGTGGCGAACGATTTTTTTTAAAAAAATAAGGCTACTTAAAATACTATCTTCGGTTAATCATGTCTGAAACACGCTTGTTTCCATTTTATGCAAGATAGCATTATACGAAAAATAATATTACATGCAAAGGTAAAGTTCCCTGTGCACATAGCACCATGTCATGAAGGCACATTTACAAGATGTGTGGGTAGGGCCACACACATTCTCGATCTCGGCCATTTTGGAGGTGATGTGATCAGCACCACTCTCCAGCCGCCTTTACCTCCCAGGGTTGCCCCCAGGTACCCATTAATTTGTGGCTGTATCCGCTTTATGCGGGGACAACACAGGAAAGAATTCAAACCTTACGCAGGAGATCCAGGAATATTACATGTAAGTCTTTTAAAAATCGAATCATATATCACAGACCTACAACGGTAAACATATGAAGTCAAAGGCTTCATTTCTTTCCTAATACTTGTTACATTTAAGATACGTTTAAGAGAGAGAGAGAGAGAGTTTTCATAAAATATAATCTAATATACAAAAAAAATATGTATGTGTGTGTGTGTGTTTGTTCCTCGCATAACTCTCGAACGCCTGGAGCGATTTCAACCAAACTTGGAACACATACGACTTGCAACCTGGAAAGAAATACTGTGGGGGATAAGACACCCCTGGCATCCCCGGGGGTGGGACGAGAGGGGGTGACATGAAAAAATAATGGAAAAACGACCGTTATTGGTGTGGAATCCATAGTTTTCGGAGTCTGTAAGATGAATAGTGACACTCCCAATGCCGTTCAACTCGAAGACACCCCTGACACCCCTAGGGGAGGGGATGGGAAGGGGGTGTAAAGATAATCGAAAACGACCAATATTAGTGTGGAAACCATAGTTTCCGGGGTCGTTAAGATGAATAGTGACACTACCAATGCCGTTCAACTTCCAGACACCTCTGGTACCCCTATGAGAGGGGCTGGGAAAATAATCGCAAACGACCGACATTAGTATGGAATCCATAGTTTTCGTGGTCGCTAAGATGAATAGTGACACTCCCAATCCAAAGTTTTTGGGGTCGTTGAGATGAATAGTGACACTACCAATACCGTTCAACTTCAAGACACCCTTGCGCCCGGAGGGGTTGGGTGGGAAGGGGCTGGCATGTAAAAATATTAAAAAACGACAGATATTAATGTGGAATCCATAGTTTTCGGGGTCGCTAAGATGAATAGTGACACTCCCAATACTGTTCAATTCCAAGTTCATTTTACACTATAGTTAGAATTCATTATTTTCCTGTCTAATAGAAGATTGGAATAAATTAATACCCGGGCAACGCCGGGCGATCAGCTAGTCTATATATATAAAAATGTATGTATGTATGTGTGTATGTTTGTTCCGGCATAACTCTCGAATGCCTTGAGCAATTTCAACCAAACGTGGTACACATATCACTTTCAATATGGAAAGAAATACTGTCGGGGTAATACGCCCCTGGCACCCCTAGGGGTGAGGGTGGGAAGGGGTGACATGTAAAAATTATCGAGAATGACTGATATTAGTGTAGAATCCATAGTTTTCGGGGTCGCTAGGATGAATAGTGACACTACGAATGCCATTTAACTCCTAGTTCATCACCTATCGGCATGGGGGTGAAAAATAAAATGTAAAAAACGGCCTACATTAGTGTAGAATCCATAGTTTTCGGAGTCGCTAAATCCTTTGGTGAATCCACCCTTCAGCACGGAACACTATAGTTAGAATTCATTATTTTCCTGTCTAATAGAAGATTGAGATAAATAAATACCCTGGCAACGCCGGGCAATCAGCTAGTAATAATATAAAATTAGTTTCGCATTTTTTAAAGTTTAACTGTGGTCGAACGAGATATCCTTTTGTGCTCAATAGTATTTAAATAGCGTAACAATTCTCATAATGTATTTTATAATTTGATGTCTTACTTGGGAATATATTGATTTTCAGTTTCCCGTTGCTGTGTAATGACCCGGGGGGGGGGGTCGAAAGGGAGCGGCATCTGCCGCCACCGCCCAGGGCGGCAAAATGACTAGCGCCGGCCCTGTATGTGTTCAATCGAAATTGCAAATTCAGTGTCACAAATCTTACCTTAACTGATCAGAGAAATCATTTATAACTTTCAATACTTTTAGCCTGCTTTTCCTTTCAATACATGAACCTCCAGTACATTTCTTCGAAGCAGAAAAATTTGCAACAAAATGGATCGAGTCCAAGCATCACAGTGCCCTTGACAAAGCAACTCGAACCTAAGGAACAACTCCAGTCAGACATCTATTCAGCTGATTATATCTATCATTTTCTTACAGTTTGGTTTTACATTTTAACTTGGAATAATATTGATTTGTGTTCAATATCAAAATTGGATTTGAAACAATTAACATTAAATTATAAGCAGTAATATAGGTAAAAGAAAGTGTATGCGAGGTTTAAATTAATGGAAACCTGTGTTTCTGGGGAACTATTAGCAAATATCTACACGTTATATTTTCTACGAGATAGTAAACCCAAGTTCATCACTTCCTCTGAAAAATTTAAAGTTCGGAACCCCTTCGGAACATCGCTGCTACATTTCAACTAGGAATATTATCGAGATGAGACGAACAATACTCCTGCTTGATGAGGTCGTTCTCGTTATTGTATTTGCTTCTTCTTGTCTCGGTCTCTACTCAGAAGTTTGTCAAAAAACTTATTCTAGATTCACTTTATGCTCAGATAGGCTAATCGGGAGTTTAAATAGAAATAGAAAAATCTGCAAACACGTAATTGGTCCAATAAAATTTGTCTGATCACAATTTTCAATGCATGCATATAAATTCTGCTTATAGTGACGGAATATGAAGTTATAACTTATATAATTTCATAGTCACTAAAAATTTTCACAATTTCTTTTGTGAGAATTGTGGAAGCATTTGGTCAAGGAAAACTCTATTTGAAAAATTTGAAAGGAAAGGTCAGTCGTATACTCTTCTGAATGAAGCAGATATCTATTTTATCGTCAATCAGTATACTACTACTTTAGAAAAGTGTAACCCCCCTCCCGCTTTACAGAAAGGGGCACTACCTGCAGCATGATTCCCTGAAACTAAACTTTATCTTATTCCATCTCTCGCACTCCTTTTAAACAATTCTCATCTCTTCAAAATGGTTTCCAAGAGTACAGATGAAGTGAACTAACTTAGAATACCAAGAATAGGTTTACAGTGGTTTGAATTTCTTTTGGAAAGGAAAGTAATGTTTGTAATCAATATTAACTTTCTTTTGAGCTATTAGAAAATAGGTTCTTATTACAGCAGCACTCTTGAGTCTTTCAAATATTTTTAGGGGGTACAACTCGAATCTACGGTTTAGGGGGGTACTGTATATGTATAATGTACAGGGTGCCACAAAAAATCGTTGATTGTATAGTGACCTAGTATTACAGTAAAGGTTACGCATTTTTTTTTTTAAATGGGTACCAGCGCGGGTATTTACAAATATCTTTGAGCTAATGTGGCCTGCAGTGTGTGTAATGCCGGTTTGTAATGAGCAGAAATGTCCAGCCTCCGGAGGCCGGGTCTCAGCGCTAGCCTCGGCCTCCAGGAGTCTTGCGAGGCTGAGGCCGTGGAAGGCCGAGTTGGAGTTCGGAGGCTGAGGCTGTGTGAGGCCGGAGGCCGACCTTGAGCTTGGAGGCTGAGACCGAGATGTAGGTCGGAGGCTGAGGCCCTGTGAGGCCAACCTTGAGCTTGGAGTCGGAGGCCGAGATGAATTTTGGAGGCTGAGGCCGTGTGAGGCCGAGATGAAATTCGGAGGCTGAGGCCATATGAGGCCGGAGGCCAAGATGGGAGTTCGGAGGCTGAGGCCGTGTGAGGCTGGAGGTTGGGCCTCGCAAGCAAATCAAATGAACAACTCTCACTACACGATAGCAGAATCCGATCTGCATCTCGCTTCCAATGTATTTTAGTACGGGCATTTCTAAGAAGTTCGAACTTTGTGAAACTGCCACTGTCCTTCAGAAAGGAAGCCCGCCTTCTACCAGTTGTTGATATGAGCCATGCCAGAGGTAATTTTTGGCCTCGAGGGTAGGTTGCATTCAGGGGCGGCGCCAGAAATTTTCGACCGGGTGGGCAGAAGCTCCTTATTGACAGATTTGGGTGGCCAGTATAAATGTAAGACCATGTGTACGTAAGAAGTATATGTATCCCCCTCTCTCTTACACTCCCGATTTTCCTCTTACTTCTTTTCCCTTTCCTTTTCTTGTTTTCCTCTTTATTCTTTTCTAAGCTATTCTCGCATCTTGTTCCATTTCCTTTCGCTTTGTCTCGATGGACAATTATTTCAAGGAAGTGTTTACCCATGCACAGCCATACATTCTAATCACATTCTTTCATGCGTGTTAATACAGTGAAATAAATGTGAATTAGGTTTAAGCTTGTGTTGCAAATACAAGGCACATTCTTGATTTTATGTATTCGGCGACAGTGATAGAAAGTACGATGGTAGACAATCGTGAAGTTCCTCGTAATTTAAATGCATGTTCCAGAGCATAGTATTTCAATGGTACGAGTTTTTGACTGAAAGAGTTTTCTTACTCGTAGGGGGTCACTTTTTTTTAGCTTATAAGGTTTTTACAACTGACAAATCTATCTGAATGTTTGTAGTAGCAGTGATTGGGTGCCAACATTTGAGGGGCAAGGACAATATACTTTTTCTTGGCAGAAAAGGCTTAGCATAAAGAGGCCATAAGTGGGGGGCAAAAAGTAGCAAAATGTGGCGGTGGGAACTGCATCCCCCACTTCCCGCTCCTCCTAATCGCCGCCACTGAATGAATGTTTGGATTAAAATGAACGTCTTATTAGATATGATTTAAAACACACATGGTAATCCAATTCTTTCTTCATTGTCCATGAAGTATTCCTAGGCTAATGAAAGGCTATTTTGACAAAATATCACTCATAAGTAACAAACAAGTAAGATTGAAAAATCTGTTCAGAATTGAAGAGATTATTACCTAAGTTGCTATTCGTTTTCTGAACTGTCATGTTACTAATGCGGGAGAAGCAATACACGTATGGTTACATGAACATATTTTTTGAGGTAACAAAATGATTTAGGACACAAGGAATTCATCGAAGTTGATCACCGTACCAGTAATAATTCATATATTTTTCATAGATGACTTGGGTTGTATGGCGTGACCATTTCGAAGACACTAGAAAGTCAACCTCTAACCTGTGCAGCATACCCTGGAAACTTTATTCTTTCGCGGCAACGAGTCCCTGGCTCCTGGAACCACTGTCAAATAAATAATTTATAAGGGTTTGTATTTTGAGTGTCAGCATGTGTTTGTTTTCGCCCCTTCGTTACTTTCATCTAATCACCATTGAACCTTGTCGTCGTCATTATCAAAATTAGCAGAAAAATGACTTAAATAAAACAAATCAACCAAAACTTACTCTTCCAAAAATGAAGTTTCATTAGTTCATACCTCTTAGAAAGCTGAGTTGGTGGTAGTTTCAATTGCACAGCGTTTCATTAGTGGATCAAGGTAGCTAATTCCGTGAACAATGACGTTATTTTTCGAAAGTCTCAAACATTTGTGTCAGGCAATCACCCTCTTAAAATGGATGCATCTTCAGTGGTGATAAAATGACACGTTTGGTGCGAGTTCTTTCTGTATACAGAACTGTATTTTTCCCCAATGGCATAACGCTGTCGCATTATAATGAAGAGGTCATGTGTTCAACTCCCCCCCCCCCCCTCCTCTGGTGGAAGCACAATTCACACTGCTTCGGACTGCACGTTAAACTGTAGGTTTAGTCCCGATTAGCGATTAGCCTATCTGAGCATAAAAGTGGGCTTATAAACAAACTAACAAAACGTCTTCTGGATACTTCGTGACATAACTTTATTCTTTACTTCAGCTGCATCTTCAGATTCTGTCAACATTTTCGGCTGATTCATATGGAAAAATTTACGTGTGGAACGAGGATTTCTAAATATAATTGAATAATAGCAATTGAATAATTCTGTAGCTTTTTCCATACATAACTGGTTTATTAAAATTTATTCACTTCGGTATTGTAGTGATTATTGTGATTCCTTCTTATTAGTAGAACGATTATAAAGTTGATATTCCACATACCATATTGATATTTGAAGATGACAGCTATATAAAAATTGTAATGAAATAAAAAAATACACTTCTGAAATTTCAATGCAGAGTTAATTAAAACTATACTATACTCTCTAGCATACTTAAACCCAAAGGTTTTTGGCTGCAGCAACACAAGCCTTCCAAATGTCCCTAGCCTGGGCAAGATCAATCCAATCTTTTCCATCCTTACAGATTTCCTTTAGGTCCATCTCAATGTTATCCCTCCATCTTCGTCTTGGCCTTCCTAAAAGTCTCTTACCATCAGGTTTACCAACAAGAATCCTGTAAACTCCTCTTTCCTCTCCCATTTGTGCCACATGGCCTGCCCACCTAAGTCTTCTTGATTATTCTAATAATAATTAAAAAGTCGAAATAATTTATTGTGTTGCTGAAGGAAGTAAAGCTAAGACGATGTTTTTATTTGTTTATTTTGAGATTATTTTAACCGTACTCAGGATTTATATTCGTATGTGGAGGCCCGGAACTTACAGCACCAAGACCTCACTCCAATCCCCTCTACACAGTTTCAGTTATAACTTCTCGCCAAGTTACATGATGTAGTTTGTTATTATATTTTTTACCACATCCGAAGTACCTAATTTTTTTCATTATGTGGTACTTTTCAAAGCAGTCTTTACGAGTGAAGGCCCGGAGCTGCAGTCCTCAAGTTCACCCTAAATTCTGATCTAATCTTGATCATACCCTGCATAATTTTGAGCTTCCTAAGCCTACTAGCTGTTTTTAATCGTGGAAGTGTTCGTTTGATCACAGTTTTTGTTTCAATAGCTCTAGTAATTACTTTCACTTTCTAATGACAAAATTGACTTTTTATGGGTTGATAATATGTGAACATTTCTAGAATAGATAATATTCACAAGTAAAATATACATGTTATGAACACCAGAATACACTTATTTATTGAATCATTCATATATCCCCAAGTATATGTACTTATTGAATTTGATTGGGTGGGCAATCGGGTCGGCACAGGAATTTTTGGGTGGGTGCTTGCCCACCCGTGCCCACCCCTGTCGCCGTCCCTGGTTGCATTCCTTTATTTGGCATCTCGCTTGGCTCTCTGTGGCGTCGAGTGCAGTCTGTTCCTTTTTCTCTGTTTTACTTTTGTCAGATGTTATCTCGAGTGTATTCTGGAAAGAAATTCCTAACTTCTGGACTATCTAGAAATCACATCCAGAAATTGTACGTACAGTTGTTGTCGCGTGTCTCCTGGAAAGGAAAGTATGCTCCTGTTCACTACCTCTGTTAAGAAACGCGAACACAGCAGACTATAACTGAGGTGCTTATGTTCTGAAGAAAGTGAAAATATAGACACGTTCCGTACCTCGTAAAATTCTATGTTAAATCTAACATGATTATTAATATTGTGTAATCATTAGTCCCTTCTCTTAACACATACAGGATTTCTCATGAACTGTAGAAGAAATTGGCCAACTTCTTGTCAGATCAGCAGAGATGTCCAGCCTCTGGAGGCTTAGGCCGTGTGAGGCCGGAGGCAGAACTTGAGCTTGGAGGCTGAGGCCGTGTGAGGCCGAGATGGAAATCGGAGGCTGAGGCTGAGTTGGAGTTCGGAGGCTGATGCCGAGTTGGAGGTCGGAGGCTAAGGCCGTGTGAGGCAGTAGGCCGACCTTCAATTCGGAGGCTAAGGCCGTGTGAGGCAGGAGGCCGACCTTCAACTTGGAGGCCGGGCCTCGCGACGCCGAAGTCAAATGGGCATTTAATGAGTAACGCCTGAAAATGCAAACAATATAACTATAATATTTATCATGCGAGAACACTCCAGTACAGCAGTGTTGACCCGCAGAATTACAATTGCAAAATAGTCCTTTTTAACTTGGATAGCTTGTAGTCCTCCCAGTCACAATCCGTTTGTTTTCAAGATGGAAACTCTTAGCACCATCTTGTGGCGATTTGACAAAACATGTGTGTTTTGCCCTTAGAGGCTTAGCGCATTTCTCTGTCCCCCCCTTCAATATTATTATTCTTAACTAGCTGATTGCCCGGGTATGTATTTATCCCAGTCTTCTATTAGACAGGAATATAATGAATTCTAACTCGTGTAAAATGAACTTGGAGTTGAACGGCATTGGGAGTGTCACTATTCATCTCAACGGCCCCGAAAACTATGGATTCCACACTAATATCGGTCGTTTTACATGTCACCCCCCCCCCCGAGGGGTGTCTTGGAGTTGAACGGCATTGGGAGTGTCACTATTAATCTTAGCGACCCCGACAACTATGAATTCCACACTAATATCGGTCATTTTACATGTCACCCCCTTCCCACCCCCACCCCTACGAGTGTGTTGGAGTTGAACGGCATTGGGAGTGTCACTATTCATCTTAGCGACCTCAACAACTATGGATTCCACACTAATATCAGTCGTTTTACATGTCACCGCCTTCCCACCCCTAGGGGTGCCTTGGAGATGAATGGCATTGGGACTTAGCGATCCCGAAAACTATGGATTCCACACTAACATTGGTCGTTTTACATGTCACCCCCTTCCCACCCTAGGGGTGCCAGGGGTGTCTTACCCTCACAGTATTTCTTTCCAGATTATAAGTGATATGTGTACCAAGTTTGGTCATCGTGAATGTCACCAATTAGCTTAGACACTCCGAAAACTATGAATTCGATGCTAATCTAGGTAATTTTTGATATTTTATTTTTCACCCCCTCTCACCCTCCAACCCGATAGGTGAAGAACTTGGAGTTGAACGGCATTCGGAGTGTCGGAGTGTCACTATTCATCTGAGCGACCCCGAAAACTATTTATTCCACACTAATATCGGTTGTTTTTTTATTATCTTTACGTCACCCCCTCCTACCCCCACCCCTAGGGGTGTCTTACCTCTACAGTATTTCTCTCCAGATTTAAAGTCATACGAGTACCAAGTTTGGTTAAAATGGCTCCAGGCGTTCGAGAGTTATGCCGGAACAAAACACACACATATAAGTGGACTTACATGAAATAAGAACCGTTCTATTAATAGATCATCAGTGCTAGAAGTGTGTGGGGGGAGGGGAGGGATGCAGCGGGATGCTTTCCCCCAGCTAAGAAAAATTTCATAAAGCATATTCCACAGTTAGATAATTTGCATAAGCATCCTCATCCACCTACTATATTGCACTGTGACTTCCGAGAGTGACGCGAAGGAAAGCAGACGTACGTGCGTGACCTCCGCGTTTCTGCGCCTTTTCGTTCCGAGATAACGGCTACTTATGCGTTTCAGTGTACTGGGAATGAGTATATGTGAGTGTTCGTGTGTTGGTGAAGGGTGGAGGGATACTCTCCCAGAGAATTCTGGTAAGTACTGTGTTTTTACACACTTTTTACTTATGTGAACTGCCCTCCATATCTTCCCACGTTCGAGGAAGCTAACGCGAAGCACTTTGAACAGTCAGCAAAACAGCCGCGTGCTGTTATGCGATACGGTTTATTGAACCAGGACGATAAATTCTGAATTTTACTAAAGTGAAAAAACTGCAAATGCCCCAAGAAGGGGGCTCGAAGCATCAAACATCCCAAAGTCAGAAATCACAACAGAATGACACTCCCTCGTTTGTAATAGGAGGCCCGGTTTCGGACCGATCCGGTTTGAACTTACTCGTGTGTAATGCGATAAACGATAAAAGGAAACGATCCCCAGAAACTCTAGAGGATCCCAGGAAGAGAAAAAACTTATTGAGGAGTGACGGCTCCCAGACACCCCCTTCCCCAAGTGCTGGTGCTCCTGCTGGTCAAGATACAATGAACGTTGCAATGGATAATATCCCGGATACAGCTGATATCCAACTGGGCTTGTTTATCAAGCTGTCCCTCGAATTAAATACCATTATAGCTAAAGATAGAAACATTCCTCCTGAAAATAAATCAACAATCCTCGAAATAGTAGCCAAAATGGGTCAGGTTCATCAAGAGACGGTGGCTGAAAACAAATCGTTAAAAACCGCCTGCAACTTACTTCAAAGTGCAGCAAAGACAGAAGGTAACGCTAAACCATCCTACGCACAAACAGCGGCGTCACCAGCTATCGTGCAAACAGGAAGGGCAGCTCAAATTCAAAAAACTGTTCAAAATTTGAAATACACTGTCTTCATTTCAGATGAGAACAGAAATAAAGATGCAAAAAAGGTTCAAGAAACATTCACAAAAGTGATAAATCCCATCAGAGACGGGATAAGGATTAAACAAATGAGACAAACAAACAAAATGCTGATTGTGGAGACAGATACAAAAGAGGAGGCGGACAAAATAATTAACCATGGGGAACTAGCCAAACATAAAATCAGGGCAGAGCTCCCCAACAAAAGGCACCCATTATTAATACTATACGAAGTCCCTGCACAAAAGGAAGAAACTGATCTGTACGAGGAGATATATTTATTAAACTTAAAAGACAAGATGTCCTGGGAGGAGTTCATTAAAAAGTTTCACTTGAAGTTCAAGACTGGTCCACGAAATAGGGCAACCTGCCACTGTGTTTTCGAGGTGGCTCCAGATTTAAGAAAAATCCTTTTGAAAAATGAAAAAATCTTCGTCGCATTCCTGTCCTTATCCCTTAAAGATTACATTGTCGTCCCAAAGTGTAATAAATGTTGCGACTATGGACATTTGAGCCGGTTTTGTAAAGGAAAGGAAATCTGCGCCCAGTGTGGCCTGGAAAGCCATTCTAAGGAGGAGCAATGTCCTAAAAAAGATGGTCCAAAGATATGCATTCCTTGCATGAAAAGAAAAAAAGAATGTAATGGCAAGGACTGCCCCACTTACAAGTTACAGTTACAAAGGTTAATAGAAAGGACATATTATGGATTGTAAATCGACTGTGAATTTTAGAATGACAAAGAAAAACAAAAATAGGAAAACTCCCAGCCGTCTTCGCCGCGACGCGGCTAGAGCAGCAGCTTACAGGGAAAGGAAAATAAAGGAAATTAAGCTACTGCTAGCCAAAATTGAGAAGAATAAAATGGACAATTATCAAAACATAAAACTACCAGAAACGTTTTTCGAACATATAGAATCTTCTGCCTTCACGACGCAGGGAAATGAAAGAACCATAAACTTCATATTAAAGAACAAAATATATCTAGATTCGAACCACATTAAAACACCAGTACAGCCATCACAGCCTCTACTTAGCTCAAAAATACCCAACCTTCCCCCAAGTGTTTTTACCTATTTACCTGATGGCATAACTCTGCACAACCCCTTTGTAACCCCCCCAGAATCGCCTCTTAATGAAAGACTCTTTAGATACCCAGTAGTTCCCGAACCACCCTTCCCGCTCAATAACGAAATTGAAAACGAAATTGAAAGTGGGATACAAGAGGAAATAATAGTAACAAGCACAGAGATAGATCAACATCCAGGAGTGAGCGACGCAGGCCCCACTTACACTAACATGTCAGAGAAGAAAACGACGAAATTAAATCCGAACGCCCGTGCCTTTCATCCGGAGATCAAGTATAGTAATTTCAGTAAACCGCAGACTCTTCATCCGCCATTCTCTCCGGCGAGTGCTGAACCGCCTTCGGGTCTGGTCGTGGAAGAGAAATGTAAAATAAATCCAGCAAAAATCTACAACAACTTTGAAGAAGCGCTGAGACTAAGCAGGCTCGAGGAAAAAGAAAATTTGGTCACGGCTTTGAGGATTTTGATTAGAAATAAGCACGAAAAGGGAAAATCTATCACCTTCCCGTACCCGGAGGCGGTCGACATGATAACTCTAAAGTCTAACAATATTCCTACTGAAACGGAGGAATTATCATCATTGCTGGAAGAAGTTTTTGCTCGCCGAGGCGTCTCCCTGGATATAAACGAAATTTACTCAGACTTCGCGAGGGCTCACGGGAGGGTGGTGTTTATCCCAAGAACAGAATGGCCGCAGTGCTTTCAGATAGCGAGACACCCTTAATGGAAAGGTACGTAAGCGTTGCACAGGCAAACCTAATGGGGGCAAAACTGTCAACCGCGGAAATTTTTGACTTCGCTAAAAACAAAAAACTGGATATTCTGGCCTTGCAGGAACCATATATTTTTAAAAACAAAATTCCATCTGCACCGATAGGGGCGAGAATTATAATGCATCATCAAAATGCCAAATCTGCAATAGTTATTCTAAACAGAGAGATTGTACCAATTAAAATCGCTCAATTTTCTACCAGTCACATTAACTGTGTAGAATTATCCTTGGAAAATTTATCATTCATAATTATAAACTGCTATTGCCAATATAGCCATAATATCGAACAGTTTCTGGAAAAAATGGGCGACGCGTGCAACGTCTATAGCAACAAAGGTCTCCTAATAACAATGGATGCGAATTCCTCCTCCCCGTGGTGGCACGGGCGTGAGACGAATCCCAACGGAGAGCTGGTGGAGGAATTCGTGGCAGGAAATAATCTGTTTGTGCAGAATCTACCAGACAATCCTCCAACTTATAGAGGCAGGGCGGGGGCATCCAGTAACATCGACGTAACTTTGTCCAACAATAGATTACTGGGAAAAGTAAAAGAATGGAAAGTGAATGACATGAAAACTACCAGCGATCACAATGTGATTACTTTTAAAATATCCAAAAATTCAACTGAAGAAGAAAGATCACCAAAAATAAGATATGACTGGGGAAGAACAAATCAACAACTTTTAATTGAATCAATACACCTCCCCCAACAGGCGGACTCCACGAAAACGATAAACGAATGGGCAAGAGTGGTGACAGAAACTATACAAAACGCAATAGAAATTGCAACGCCTAAAAAACAGATTAAACATAACAACAAGCCGTGGAACAAGAAGCTAACTAAGCTCAGAGCATTCATGAGAAAAACACGGAAAATTTATCAAAAAACAAATATTAATGAAATGAGAATTAAAAACTTGGAATTATACAGGGCGGCCAAAAAAAGATATGAAAATGAACTAAGATCCTACAAATGTAAACACTGGAAAAATTTCGTTACAAACAAATTAACAATTGATAAATGGAGACTGCCGTATAAAATCGCGTCTGGGAAAATTAAATTAGGAAAAGCTCTCTCAACACTAGAGAAGGAAGATGGAACACACACAATAGATTTGCGAGAACAATTACTGCATGGACTCCTGCCGGACGATGCGATGGAGAATGAGGACGACTACCACACAAATACAAGATTGAAACTCCAGGAGACTTACAACAACGATCCAATTCTGCCTTTCGCGGAGGAAGAAGTAGCTCTCCAGATAATGACGTTGAAAAGAAAAAAATCGCCGGGTCCGGATAACATTCCAGCAGAAATAATCCAGATGGCGGCGCAGAAGCTCATTCCAAACCTAACGTCCTTTTTGAACAGATGCTTGGAAGTTCAAAAATTTCCCACGCCCTGGAAGGAGGCTAACGTTATTATAATACAAAAGGATGCTGATCGTGACGAAACGCAGTCGAGATCGTACCGCCCAATCTGTCTCATAAATGTTCTGGGAAAGGTCTTTGAAAAAATGATAACAAAAAGATTATTAGAATTCCTTGCTTTGAAACCAAATACAGGACTCCAATACGGCTTCACAAAAGGGAGATGCACGGAGGATGCAGTAAATACTTTATTAAACACAGTCGCTTCGAACGAAAACAAATACGTGGTGGCAACACTGGCGGATATAACTGGGGCGTTTGATAATCTGTGGTGGCCTAACTTACTCTGTACTCTCAGAGAAATGAAATGCCCGGGCACCCTGTATAGAATTCTGGAGGACTATTTCAGGGATAGAAAAGTCACCCTACATATTCCGGACCAAGATATCGCTAAAACAATGACAAAGGGTTGCCCACAGGGTTCCGTTTTGGGACCCCATCTATGGAACGTGAACTTCGAACCTTGCATCAAGACCTTGCAAGAAACACTGGAAGTAGTTAAGTGCATAGCCTACGCCGATGATCTGATAATTATCACCACAGGAAACTCAAGAGCAGAAATCGAGAAAAATACTACCACCGCGTTACAAAAATTGACACAATGGTGTGATAAAGCTAAATTAAAATTATCGGATACAAAGACCAAATACATAGTTTTGAAAGGAAAATTTAGCCAACATCGGAATCCATTAATAAGAATGAAAGGCAAATCAATAAAAAGGGTAACCGAGATTAAATACTTGGGAGTGACGCTGGAAGAGGGCTTGCTTTTCAAAAGCCACATTGAGAACATAACCTCCAAAGGGGAAGCTCTCATGAACAAAATAGCTACCATTGCATCCAACAGCTACAGACTTCCTCCGTCAGTTATTAAAACTTATCTAGTGTCCATCTACTTTTCAATCATCACTTACGGGGCATCGGCGTGGGCCTCATCGTCATTGCATAAAATAACGTACGTTCGTAAGCTAAGATCTTCTTACAGGAAAGTAATTCTCAGAGTTACCGGGGCTTTTAAAACTACTTCGTCGGAAGCGCTGTTTGTCATGATGGGAACTTTGCCAATTGATTATCAAATTAAGCTGAGGGCAATGACTTATCACTTCAAACGTGGGAACGAGAGGAAGATAACCGAACAAATGGGAGAATTCCTCCCCACCGTCCAGGAGATCAAGGCGAAGATTCATCGAGACTGGCAGCGAGAATGGGACGAGTGCGAGAAGGGTGGAAGACTGTATAACTTCCTCCCCTGCACGCAGGAGAACGTTTTTAACAGGGACGTTACGCCAACCAGAGGGCTGATACATCTTCTAACAGGGCACGGACCATACGGGAGTTACCTCACAAAAATAGGTAAAAGGGGAACCGACGTATGCCGAGACTGCCGGATGGAAAGAGACACGCCAGAACATAGAGTATTTTCCTGCCCCGCCTCTGATGAACAGATAATATTGGCCAGAAGAGACCTGCCGAATAACATCATCTTCGAACTGATAAGGAGCGAACATTTAAATAAGTTATGCGACCTCGCAGATTTAGTGTCCAATATCGAGTTGCGGAGGTACCTGACGGAACCGGAAACCCGGCGCCCACCAGCCACCCCTCCTCAACAGGAGCCCCGCAGAAGCAGCAGGATACAAAACCAAGTCCCCACACCCCTTCCCCGGAGACCGTCACAATCGCGTCGGGAGCAGATACCACAGGAAGAAGAGGAGTCAGCACCGGAAGATTCAACCCGAAGGAGAAACTTCAGAGTGTCCACTGGGAGACGAGGAGCCGCCGCCAGGAGAGGGTTACCCCCGTCCAATCAGCCTGGAGAGAGCCATGAAGGTTGCCCGGAGAGAAGTCGTCGAAGATGAAAATGACCTAAAAACCATCTCTAGGGATAAAATAATACAATAGCATAATAACGAAAAAAACAACAAAAACAACAACTTTAAAAGTAATATCAGAACCCCACATTAAATCGTGACTAAAGTTTCTTTAATAATACATCCAAGATGAGGGGCCATAAACTCTTAAAAATTTAACTTGAAAATTGCTAGACTTGGAATCTGCTGGAATCCAGTAGGCACCAAAGAGACTTAATATAAAAGGAAATTTCGAACAAACAAATTAAATTAAAATTAATTTTTTAACAATGTAAGTGTAGTAAAAACCATGAACATATATTTATATACTTATTATTAATTAATATAATCTAATATAAAAGTTTGTTTATCTTTTTCCTTTTTAAATTTTTTATTATTATTATTATTATTATTATCAAGTCTACATATAATTATTTGCGTTTTTTATGTCATATTTATTTATCTATTACATATCTAACAATTACAGTTTCCGCATAATTAGCATTCTATCAAAACTTAGTACCCGTTAATTCACGTTAAATTGTGTGGCTGTGATTTCATTCTGAGATCTCATAGCAGCCTCAGTCTGCACGGACATTGAACCTCGCACGGCCACTGTCGCTCCCGTGGAATGCAGAGTCAGCTTCATGTCGCATAACCAAGTTGACACGGAGTGCTGACGCCGGTATCTTATCGGGCGTGTGTCCTCAACACATAAATGAAACAACGGCGAGATAAATAAGGAACTACAAAACCTCTTACAGTAAGTGTATATTAGGAATCGACATCCACTAAATTAATGAACTAGCCCAGTATTTCATTTAACTTCCAAATAGCAAATTCTCCCCACACACTACAATAAAGCCTGATCTGGAAACCAGACAGGGAACTTGCATCCGTGCAGACTAATCCAAGCAATCATTCACCCCAATCTAAACTCTCACCCCATCATACTCTCCCCTCAAGCTTAAAACAGTTCTGGATACCAGAATGGTTGTCCCTCCTGTACATAGCATTTCCTATAGTACTATCTATACGATAACTAAAACTAACCAATAAACTAACATAAACTAATCCATAACTACTATTAACAAATTTAATTAACTACCAATCATACAAATGCACAGTAAATTTACAAGAAATCCTTAAGACTTGTTCCGGTCACCAGAACGGTCTATTAAAATAATACAAACTAAAAATTATTAAATGTAGCTATGTATAGAATCTCCATGTATTTTATTTTATTTTTTTTTATTGTATTTTATGTATGAAAATAAAGATGAGAAGAAGTAGGATAAAAATTCAGGAAACTGACGTCCTGGTTTATTTAAAGGTACCAGGACATTGAGAGCATACCCTCGAAAGTACGCGGGTGGAGGCGGGCTACTTCGGGAGGTTTCCCCCTTTGGATATGTATATGTGCTGTATGTGTATATGTGTATGTATATATGTATGAATATGTATGTGTGTATACATTCTAATGGCCAATAAATCTGTCTGTTATATTGCACTGTCTTCAAGTTGATCCCAAACTCGAACAAGAAAATTTGCAGCTAAGAATTTTCACATCGAACACTGTAGATCACAGAATGGTCACACACTGGAAAAGAAGAACTGGTTCGACAGAAATGTCCAAAAAAATTTCAATATGTAAGAAAAATTAACTTCACAAAATCCTTCAAAATTATGATGACATTTAACTCATATGCTGTATACCGTGCGTGACAAAGAGGAGATACTTACTGGCTCTTAGGGCAAAGTGATAATTGTCCCCTGGACTCCACCTTCTACTGAGTTTTGTGGCTCCTTTGAAGTAAACTGTAACTAGTGTGGTCAATGTGGGAAAATTATCTCAGCATTTATTTCAATATGAAAAGGCTTGGGGCAGGTGCGGTTGGCCCTATAGCATGCAGGAGCAGTGAAGCCCCCGTAATATACAGTAATCACCTCGAGAATGAATAATAAAACAATGTCTTTACCATTTCACAATATTTCACTAAAATATTTACACAATAAGTAATGTATTTGTGTCCGTAACATGGCGAACCCTTTTGTTGAGAAAGAGAAATCGCGAGTCGGCTGCCCTGGTGCAGGTCCTCAGTTGAACCCCCATGCCAACTCTGCCTGGCAGAGAACAAAATACATTCTTAGTTCTCCTGTCAGTGAATAGAAGCACTTTCATGCATTGAGTGGCAGGAATTGTGTACCATGATAAACTTTCTTTGGAGACGCCTCTACTTATGAAGACATCTAACCTCTGTCACTCGGAAATTACTGACCACAAAATGTTTCTATTGGATCCACCTGTATGCTCCATCTTGGCTGTGTTCAATGAAATTAAATTACAGGTTGTGTTGGGCAAAAACAGCCGAATGTAATAGGTAATCCTTGGGCATACACTGAACCAAGGTTATTAGAATTATATACACTGAACAAATAAAATAATCAAGAATATGAAGACATAATTTAAAGGACACCTATCTCCTGAGTAATTTGTAACTTTTCTTTAAAATGTTTATCTTTACCAATCCAGTTATGTGCTTTTAAGATTATAAAAAATTATAATTTGTTTTAGGACTTCACAGACATGTTCTAAGGTACAGCAAATAAGCATGTAGAAATAACGAGTTACTTGCACTGCAGTCTGTGCTGCAGTTGTAAGTAGCAGTTAGTTGCTTTTTCAGGTAGGAGTAAAAAAATTAATAATTACTCTTGCAATTACTTTTACCTATGGCTCAACAATAATGAACAAATTTAGTTTTGCTAGAAGGATGCAAGTGCAAAAAAAAAACAAGTAATAATAAAAAAAGGAAACACTTACCAGACAATGAAAAAAAAATTCACGGTGGCGAAAATTTTGAATTTTTCCAAAATCAGTGAGTGTTTCCCTTTTTCCTTGTTTTATGTATATATATGGGGAGCGCACGTGCATGTGTGTGTATGTATGTACTTGTTACAAAAATTTTAACCACTATATTTTCATATTGAAACTTTTAAGGTTTATTACAAATTAATGATTTTTAGTGTTTGTTTAAATGGCCATCACTTAAGAAGAGAACAGTCTACTTGTAGTTCACACACAGAACATTTTATATGAGTTATAGATAATCTAGAAAGAATGCCAAAGCAAATTACAGTTATTGTTTAAGAGCCATTATTTTGAAATTCGAACAAAAAAGGAATATTTGAATTTTTTAATTGATTGGCTTTATTTTTTCATATGTTGAAGTAGGTCATTAGAAATGAATATTGTACAATTTTGAGACCTTAAAAATTTTTTCCCTCCCCTGTAGAAAATATCAAAGTTCAAGGTCAGACTGCCCATTTTTCATGAAAAGTGAAACATGGATAAGTTCGGAGTGCCCCATATCTTTGGAAATCAACAACATCCCAAACTTTTGTTTTGATATACTGTTAATATAAGACTGGTTGCTTATACATTCAATTGTTTTGATGGGACATTGTTACTTTCCATTGTTATGTGGCAACGAAGAGGGTCCAAAATGCAGTTTTTTCCTGTTTTCGGCCCTTAATATCTTGGTTAAGCAACCTACCCCAAAGATTTGTATACTGGGCATTGAAGCTCACTATTAAGACAAGCTACCTGATATAGCACATTACTGGGATATTGATGCTGTTAGCAGATATAACCCTTTGAATACTCAAAAACTGGGAAATCCGCATCTTTGGAATTACGCCTATCTCCAAACACCATCAAGGTAAAAATACACTAAGTATGCCAACTTGTAGGTGAATATATGTACTAATACCAGGAAATGAAAAAAACTTTGGGGTCTCGTCCCACTTTCGAGAAAATAATTTTTAAAATATTAGGAAATGTCCTTGTAAATTATCACACTTCGCCCCCCCCCCCTCCCCTATCAGAAAGTGGAACAGACCTTTCTCCTACTTTCCTTTGTTCCAATTGGAACAGCCCATGTCTTGACAAGTTGTGGGACAGTTTTCGTTTTTCTTTCTTTGATGGATAGCGTAGTGGTAACGTGGTATCCTGTAATCAAAGGGTCCCGGGTTTGATGCAAGTTGAGGTACAAATTGTTCGGATACCACTTTAAACTGCAGTTTTATTTTGTTATTCGGTAGTTAAAACCACCAAACAACGAGTTTTTCTATTAAACTACTCTCTTGTAATTTATGAAGAAATTAATCTTCCATTTTAAAAGCGAAAATTATTTTTAGGTCATTTTTTGGAGTTATTTAGCTCATCATTCCGAGCACTAATCATAACGTTTACTACTTGAATGCATGCATGTGCACTCCGATACAGCAAGGCCAGCAGTGGTGACACACAGCATAACTGTTACAAGTTAATTCTGTAACTTTTGTTTTTTTATTATTTCTTCCGGGTTGCCTCAATCTGCAAGCCTCCAAGGTTCGTCTTTTTCGGATATGGGGCCATCAACATCCACTCGCAGCACGTTGACAAAACATGTGCGTAACATCACCCTGGCCAGCCTGTAGGCAGTCAATGCCATCAAGGTCCCTAGGAACCAACGAGCGACCTTGAAGAATCCAATGGGACTTTAAGCTATGTAGGGGGAAATTTGGGTTTCCCAATGGGCAAGCGCTGAACGAAAGCCAAAGTGCCATCCTTTCACTCGGTTGATGGCCTCAGTGTTGCGAACTTCACGATAAGTGTCCAAGTGCACTGTATACTGTCAGCGATATTGCATATCCACCAAGCTACTTAAAATTTATATTCATAAATATATTATAAAGTTTCAAAACACAGGAGAAACACAAAAATATGATTGCTGACATACGGATGATATATTCTATGTGAAGATAAACGTTTCCGAGCATTCGGTCTAGTAAGACAGCTAATATGTCCATGGGCCCATCCGCCAAATAAAGTTGGTAAAACTCGCTGGCCACGGTCACACTTTTTTCAAGCGCTTTGCAAGGTGAAAAGTTACAGTTTTTCAGGCAGGTGAATTTCTATTTGTTTGCTTCAAAAACTTTAGTGTTGGCATTGTTTACTATTTACTACGGGAATTGTTTCAATCATCCCTGATCGTCTGTTGAATTAAATACGTTTGACAACACACCAACTGAAATTCGAAAAAATGAACAACTGCGCCAGGACATTTATCTTTCCCCTTAGAGATGTTATGAATGAGTTAGTTTACTTTACTTTGCGTTTTGTGCCTCTTGGCTAATTTGCGAAGATGGGGATGAGTGATGAATGGACATTCACAAACAACCAAGCCCGAGAGGGATTTGAACCCGGGACCCTTGGCATCGCAGCGCGATGTGCTAACCACTCGGACACAGGCTCCAGCTAGAGACGTTATGGAAAGAGTATCAGGTAGAATGCTAATTCTTTTCAGTATAACGTACCATGTAGAAGCAATGAATTCTTGGTTTTCTTATTTTTTCTGGATCTGCTTCCCAGGGTGCGAAATCTAAGGAGGATGGGGGATATACCCCCACGAACAATCTTGGCCTCAAAAATTCCCCCACCAAAAAATGTTGGGAGGTGGTGGGAGAGTTTTTGTTACAACAAACGAATGATAAGCAATTACTTTTAATTTCAAATATACTGTAGTTGTGAATATTCAATGCTTTTTCTATCTCAAGAGATCATTAACAAATCTACACCAATACGCACAATAAAAGTAAAACAAGAATGAAAAACAATAATAACTATGAAATCTAATCCATTTATATCAACATAAAGAAAAATATAAATAAAAATTTACACATAATAAAACCACTTCAACTATTTCATAAACTATTAACATCTTCAACCAGTTAGTAAAGAAATTAGTTTGATACTTTATAATATCTGATATCGTATAACAAATGTATTTCTTTTTTTGTAATTAACGACAATAATAATATATTTTTAATTTAGTAACTTATTTTTACTTTTAATAACATTATAAATATGTATATCGTATAATTTATATGTATGTTTGTGGGGGAGGATGATTTGTAGATTAAGCTTTCTCCCCCCCCCCCCAACCACCAGCCTTGGATGATTTTGCACCCTTCTGCTTCCCCAACGGAAAATGTCACTGCACGCCACTGCTTGAATGGTATAAAACATCAATACTTCCAGTATATTTGTCTCAATATCATTTTTTTTAAAAACTTTAAAATATTCAAATAGTAAATTTTATTTTGAGAGTGAAAAACTATTTTTAATAGTCTGAGGGGTGATGTGGACGTGTCCTTATGTCTATATTCTTCCAAAGTTTAAAAATCTATATTCACACACTTTAAAGATTTATCTGTACACAATGCCCCGTTTAGTGATTATTGTGTGCATGTGTGCGAGCACATCCACATGTACAGTGTGGCTTTTCACTAAATTTGTGTATTTTCACATCCCAACACATGCACACACCAATCCCTAATTGCAATGATCAACAAAACTAATTTTCTTTTGCTCACAAGGTGAGCAATGAACCCAAATATTCATGTTTGGGAAATGAGAGAACTCATGTGTATATAAATAGTTCATCATCACTTTTTGCAACACCCAAGTGAAATGTTTAAAAAAAAAAATGGTTCATTACATAAACCTAATCATCATACTTAAACTATGAGGACTGTTGATTTTCTTCCATATCTGGCATCTGTAATATTCCTCCTGACTATACAACAGTAATCAGCACTCCACTTTCCATGGATAAGATCCACAGGGAGAAGTGTTGGAGACAGCAGTCGCTGTTCCCTTAGTGAGGGGAATTTTGAACACTTGGTTTCAGGTGGAGGAGAGGAAAAGGCAACAGACACAGAGGGAGAAGGTAATTAAGATGGCGTGAAGAAAATAATTTACCATCTAAGGGCTTCAATAACAACTCACTGTTATTGTTTGATGCACTTTGGAAGGACTCGTGCAACAGCCTGGCCAGCTCCCGCATTTCTCAACAGACCACTGAATGGAGGCAGTGATCAGAACGCTACATTTTAAAAGTAGCTTCGCTACAGCTACAGCTACTCTTCCAAAATGTAGCTTCGCTACAGCTACAGCTACATTTACCATAAAGTAGCTCGCTACGCTACTCCTGTTCGCTACTTCGCTACTTTTCCGCTACTTGTGCATAAAAGAAATTAACAACCACATGGATATTCCAAGAAGACCCTAGTATGATAGTTGTACTTGCTGGAAAATAGATTCCGTTATTTATTATCATGATTCCCGTCATTCTGTAATTTTGATAGCAGTGTTACTTCAGTTGCTTATTTTCAATATAGTGTATCAGAATAACGTACCTATGTAAGCGGCAGATCAATTCAATTAGGATGACACAAAATTAATGATTACAACTATACACAAATAAAATTTGGTAGAATTATTTACATTTATATATCAACATATTTTCCTTGAGAATAAATATTGAGTTAAGTCACATAGTGGTTCGAAACCAGTCTTGATTTGCTTATCTGTGCATAAAGTGGACTCCAAATGAAAACTAGGAAAGACGCCTGGAGGGTGGGATCCTCCTGCTCCTCCATTCCCCACACTGCTCATCGTCTTTCATCATTCTTTATCATTCTCACAATTAGCCAAAAGTGGCAGAAAGTGACTCTAGATAAGATTGATTGACTTTTTGTTTTAAGTCCACTTTATGCACACTAAGGCTAATCGGGACTGAACCTACAGTTTAAAGTGGGATCCGAACCACTATGTGCCTCCACCGGGTATCGAACCCGGGACCCGACTGTAAATAAGATAATTAGTAAATAAAGGATTGATCTTCATTGTCATGATTAGCAAAAGTAACAGAAGAGCTAAAGGGAAATATATTGAGAAAACTGATGTGTAAATCCGAGAGTTCTGTTAACATACTGAGCCATTGATTGCTGGCACTATTGCTGTCATTCTAGTGGAAAATGGATCGCTCCTTTTTGCACTGCAAGTTGTGTTTTACACAGTAATTAATTACATTTTGCTGCCTCTTATACTAGGAATATCCACAATACATGTTCCGGGGTGGCGCAAGCGAGGTATTTTTTTTTTCAGGGGTGCCACAAATGAGGCATTTCCTCAAAATCTCAAAACAAGTAGCTGTTAGTTGGAATATATTCATATATGTCAGTTAGTTATCTGGATATTAGAATTATTAAGATACTAATGAAATAAATTACGCGGATACCTTTACTGTGATATCAAGATATTTATTATATTTATTGAGTATTTCCATGTAATAGACTGTCTTTATAATCCTCCTGCAAAAGTAAGCATTATTGTCGATTTTTTTAATGCTGTTGCCGCATTCAGAATTTACCTCAAAATGCTGAGAAGAAATGTAGCTGTAGCAAAATTTTCACTACAACTACAGAAATTTTGTAGCTTCGCTACCGCTACAACTACAATTTTCAAAATGTAGCGCCGCTACAGCTACAGCTACAAATTTTGTAGCTAGCTACAGTAGCGCCGCTACTTTCGACCACTGAATGGAGGTGCCAGGTTAAAACTTCTGACCAGAGTTTCAGAATTGTCCAAGAACAGTCCTCAGTCTGTCCTAGATGTATAATTGTTCTTGTATGGCCATATTGCTTTATTGCAGAGTTATTTCTCTCTAGTTTACTGTTGTTACAAGCATTTAAACATTTTTTGGGAGAACACACACTCCCTTCTTCAGATGCTTATTTGTAGTTTGATTTAAAAATAAACATTACATAAAAAAATGTTTAAATACTTCAACAACTAAAAAGTACAAGAGGAATAACCTCACTCTATCGTTTTATGTTCATAATTAGCACAACTATCATATTGTAAACATTCTTGCAACTGAGTAATTATGTTATTCAACAAGTAATGTACGTAGCACTGAGTTAAATAAGTGGCAGTTATTTTAAGGTCTTTGGCACACTTTTTGGAAATGAGAACTCGTCAAATTTTAATGTGGTGTGCTCTCTCTCTCTCTCACACACACACAGACATCTTTCTATCAAGACAGAAACAGTAGTAATGGTACTAGAAATTATGATAGAACAATTTAATTGTAACTATATCACAAATATTTGCAGTGTGTTGGAAATCTTCTAACAAAGGTTACAAATAAGAATAGGTATAAATAAAATCGCTTCTTAATGAGCATACATTTTTGTTCTTTTAACAGTTGTATTGATTAAAGGAGGAATCCTTTCGTTTCAGGGTTCAGATGATTGAAACAGTCCTACATGAATCTGTGTGTGGAACTTCTTGTTAGTTTCACAATATGGTGTGGTTTCTTTTATGGACTCAATAGCATTATACAAGCATGCGAACTGACAATCCACATTGTCTCCATTATTTATGCATTCCTTACTACATTCCCCATATTATGGTCCTATTCTACCAACTTACTGCATTGCATGACCCCAGGTAAGTTGGACAATATATCTTATTGTTGAACAATGTTAATTTTCAGGTCTCAAAACAGCTGATAGCTGGAATTGGTCTCCCAGGAGGGACCTCATTTACCAGAAGGAATTGCTTAAAACACAACGGTTTTTCAGAATTTTCAAGGTCAAAAATGAGCATAATTATGTGCAGGACATGAAATTAGGAATGGGAGGAAGTCTCCATTCTCGAAAGCCAGAAAAATAGCAGCAGTGGGACTCAATGTGCCAATCGTGCATCTTTGAGCCACAGAGTTGTTTTCTTTAGGCATGGATATCGCAACAAATCTTGTAGCTGTGGAGGAGGTTGTCGGAGTGTTGATATAAAATTGAATAGTAGTAATAACAATAATAAAACAACTAATATTATCATAAACTATAAATTAATAACATAGCCCGTGGCTCTACAGTGCTGCAAGGCCCTTGGCCTATCTTCCAACTGCCAGTCTCCCTCCCACAATCCTACCTAGAGGTGTGGATAATAGGGTGACATGGGGTCAGCACGTTGAACCCTCAGTTGTTGTAGGAGATTTCCCAGACCAGGTTATGCTACTCACTTGAGCTCCCGAATTTCCTCACGATGGTGGGTTGTCAGCAGTCCTATACACAGGTTAAAAACCTACAATGTAGCTATAATCATGTTGAATATAGTTGAAAACTGTCCAATAGTTTACCTTAAAAAACAATTAAAATGTATTGCACAATAACTAAAAAGTAGTATTGTCAACCAGAGGGCGACACTCAGGAGGGTAGATTTCACCCTCTGGAAGACTTGTGAGGATGAGGAAGGGCAAGGGCCTGGGTGTCATGATGGTGAGGGCAAGCAGTAAGGGTGATGCATGTGAGAATGAAGTCACATGCAGGTGCGGTCTGGCTGAGTTAAAATGAACACCTCTGACTATTCGTAAGTAGGCTACTTGGTCAGCCAATGGCTATGTAAGCTAGTTACTTGAGTTTACATGCCAGAAAATACTACTCTTTCTGAAACTTAATTTTCTTTGAAAAATCCACAAAAATGTTAAAACGTAAAATAATTAGTATTAATTTTAGTTCACTCCCGTTTCACCCCTATTTAGCACATAGTGAGAAAAACAGATTGAACATATACACAGTAACTGCAAATAAAACAATCTTTACATAGC
This sequence comes from Lepisma saccharinum, assembly GCF_977018435.1. NCBI lineage: Eukaryota > Metazoa > Arthropoda > Insecta > Zygentoma > Lepismatidae > Lepisma > Lepisma saccharinum. The sequence goes on from NC_139231.1 coordinate 68,109,710, forward strand.
ATACTGCTGGACTATACTAGGGTACTTATCGACACTTAACATCTTTTTTTATTATTTGATTGCACTGCATAATGCACTTAATTTATTTTAAAACTACTGAATATTATCAATACAGAGGTTGTTCCGTCTACGTTTGGCCAATTTCGTTCCTCCCCCCCTGCACTCAGAATGAACTCACCCAACCTTGGTCAGGCATGTTTGTCAGTGTAGTGTGTGAGCTGTAAAAGAGTGGTTGTGTTTTCTCACTGGGCCAAAAATCCCGCCAAAACTGAGCCGCTTTTTGGGAGGAGTGCGTTGTATAGCTTTCCAAGTGTTTGCATTTTCTCGCTTGGCCGAAAATGTTGCCAAAACAGTTGCTTTTGGGAAGGTTATGTTGTAGCCTTTTATGACGCAAAGTTCAGTGTGTCAATGATCAGGAAGTAGTGTAAGAGCAAGAATTGTGACGTTAGTTTGACTTTATTCAAGAATGTGATCGGCAAGTATAAGGATTGCATGGCCCCAGCGTTCGGTTCTCCAACAAAGGGGACGAGAACACGGCCGTGCACACAAGCCACCACCAGTATGCAAGTGCAAGGTGCTGTTAACAGTTTCCAAAGACATATTTAGATGATTTTCCATCTGTCTTTGTTTCGGTGGATTCTCTTGCATGCCCATTCTGCGAAGTTTCGCCTGCATACTGGTGGTTTGCTTGTGTGCACGGCCGTGTTCTCGTCCCCTTTGTTGGAGAACCGAATGCTGGGGCCATGCAATCCTTATACTTGCCGATCACAGTCTTGAATAAAGTCAAACTAACGTCACAATTCTTGCTCTTACACTACTTCCTGATCATTGACACACTGAACTTTGCGTCATAAAAGGCTACAACAAAACCTTCCCAAAAGCAACTGTTTTGGCAGCATTTTCGGCCAAGCGAGAAAATGCAAACACTTGGAAAGTTATACAACGCACTCCTCCCAAAAAGCGGCTCAGTTTTGGCGGAATTTTTGGCCCAGTGAGAAAACACAACCACACTTCTACAGCTCACACACTACACTGACAAACATGCCTGACCAAGGTTGGGTGAGTTCATTCTGAGTGCAGGGTGGGAGGAACGAAATTGGCCAAACGTAGGCGGAACAACCTCTGTACAGCTCTGCACAGTTGTAGGACCCTAACAATACTACATTCTAGAATATTTTTTCCCCTGTATATTTAAAATTTTCTTCTTGTAATAGTGTTCTTTGGAACAAGATACCAAAATTTCCCTTCCCAGAAACAAGATACTCTTAAGAAAAAAGAAACCAATAACAACTATCTACCGTAAATAGTCTTCCTTCTATGATTTTTTTTTGTGCAGCACTGCACATTCAAAATGTGTGTGTCTGGAAAGGTTCCTGGCACCTAAAGGATTGTTGTTCTGGAACCATGCTGATTGGATCTAATCTCTTATTTAATCCTATCTTGGCAAGCTTAGATTTTTTCATAGACATTTCAGTATTCTTCTCCGAAGAAATTTTCAGAAAAAGCACTAAAACAAGTTTCTTCTGCAGGTATCCTTAACACAGATTTTGAAGTAATCATCCTGGAAATGACATTTGGTTTTTTTGCAATTGATTTTGCATGTACCCTGTACCTAAGGGAGAGGTTGTCGATGGTAGCCCATCATGTTGTTACCATTGTGCTCGTATTACGAATTCTAAGTAAGGGCTTCTCAGCGTCAGTGGCAGTTGCAGGCATTGCTCAATTGGAGTTGTCAAACATTCTGTTACACACACGATGGATTCTTAGGTACTTTCATTGTGAGGACAGTTTGATGTTTACATTTGTTGAACTGACTTTTATGATAACTTTCACTGTTACTCGGTTTGTATGTGGATCTTATCTGTTGTATGCAGTACTGTCCCATGGTGATATTGATACAGATTTAAACATTTGTGCTTTAGGACTGTATGCCATCTCAATTCTATTTTTTATGGATATGGTAAAATATTTCCGTATTAAATACATAAGGGTACATGATGAATAAACCATTGAATAACTGTTAAGTGTATATTTAATTAAGCAATATAAGAGTTTACTTTATGTAGTTGACTCAGTGTGGAGGTGTGTACGTGTGAGTACCAGGAAGTTGAAATGGCTAATGTAATAGCAAATCCAGCCAAATGAGAGGTGAGTTCGTTGATTAGATTTCTCAATGCAAAAAGATGAGTGCAGCTAACATTCATTGGGAATTGTGTGCCATTTACGGACCAACAGTAATGAGTGAAGGAAAGGTAAGACAATGGTGCCATGCTTTTCGGGAAGAACGTTCAAATGTTCATGATGACAAGCAAAGCGGCAGGATGACCTTGTGCAACATGTTGATGAAAAAGTGTGATCCAATCGCAGTTTCACCATTACTGATCTAGGCAAGGAGTTTTTTGAAGTGTCTGATAAAACACTGCACCGAATTGTAATGGTCAATCTGGGTTATGGCAAACTGTGTACAAGGTGGGTGCCAAAAATGTTGACAAACACTCACAAATCACAAAGATGAAAGAATGAAATCAGGGTGTGATTTTTTGGCCCGTTGGGAGTAGGATGGGGATGACTTGTTTTCTCACTTAGTGACTGGAGACGAAACCTGGATATCGTACGTCACTGGTGAGTCGAAGAAGCAATCCATGCAATGGTGTCACTCCGGTTCACCGAAACAGAAGAAATTCAAGCAAACACCACCACATCGCAAAATCATGGCAACCATGTTTTGGGACCAAAAAGGTGTAATCCTCGTGGAATTCCTGGAACCGGGACGAACCATTACAGTAGATGTGTATTGCCAAGTGCCATTCAAAACTGGAATTCTTCTTATGCATGACAACGCTCGCCCACACAGTAGCCTGTACTGTTGCAACAATTCAAAAATTCCAATGGGAACATTTTAGTCACCCACCATACAGTCCCGATCTTGCCCCAAGTGATTACTTTCTGTTCCTTCACCTCAAAAAGTGCCTTGCTTCACGTTTCGATGATAGTGAGGTTCTCAAGACATCAGTTCTCGACTGGCTGAGATCCCAGTCGGTAGATTTCTACGCAGAGGGTATACGTAAACTTGTTCCACGGTATCAAAAATGCTTAGTGACTATGTAGAAAAATAGCCAGGGTATGATACACTTGTAGCATCAAAATAAACATTTTCTAGCTTGATTTTATTCTCTGTAATTGACTCTTTTATTTTGACATGCCCTCGTAGCTCATTTTAGGCTCAGACAGGCTAATCAGGACTGGAGCTAGTTTAAAGTTGTTTCTGAACCACTATGGGTCATTCCAAGACAATTCACCCTGGTCATGTTACCCACCGACATGGATTTCAACAAAATTTACATACTTGTAGCTTTGACCTAGGTAAAAAAACATATAATTTTCTTCTTCTCTGGGCCTTATACTTTTACAGTTACAGGATAAAGTTTTCAGGATTTGCTTATATATATATATATATATATATATTGCTTCTGACTCTTCATTGGAGTGCAGTACATTAATAAAATAATTATATTTCAGCATGTAATCTCCGTAGCTCCATGAATTTTTTCCTGTAAGCCAATCAAAGTGTGCAGATTCAAATAAAAATGCCCAAGACTTGGGTTTTCTCCACGCAAAAAATTATTTTACATAAACAAAACATGTTTCTTACAGCAAAAAACATCAAATTGCATAAATTAATACTTTAGCCAAAGTATTTACTTACTTGTCTGTATTTGTTTTTCACTAATCCTCTAAGTATGTTTTAACGTATTATGAAATAAAAATTGTGGGTCTCAATGGCTTATGTATAACATGTATGCTAATTTATGAAACACTCTAATGGAGACTTCAATTAAAAACACTGATAATGCACATTTCCAAGACTTTTCTAAATGTATTATAACTGTCAACAGAGAGTGACAATGACTATATTTATAATTGACTGCATGAATTTTCATGCTACAACATATATTTACATACATTTGTGTATAGGATGGGGCAATAATTTAGAACCACCTCTTTACAAGACAGACGAGCTGATACAAATAAAACTAATGTGGGTGAGGAATAAAACCATCCAAACTTATAATAATAATAAAAATGTGGCGCAACAGGCCTCGAAGAACCAGGGCCTGCCAGAGTGGCGTTTCATTGAGTGACGCGTGGTCAGTGCATCGGATCCCATCGCCGCTGTTATCTGGGTTTTGTGACCAAACCTTCTACTTCTTTTTCAAGTAGCTTCCCAAATGACCTCACAATCTTGGGTCAATGCTGACATCTTGGCAGAACCCATCAGGAATCAAACTCCGCTCACACCAAAAGTGAGAGTGGTAACCACTTGGCTATGCGGGAGCCCACATAACCAAATCTAGGCCATTATGGCCTCCATCTTGGAGTCAACGTCATTTTCTTAAATGGAAATGTGGTAACATATTAAAATGGGCTTGAATTTGACGAGAAACATAATGGTGAGCTCAGTTTTATCGAAACTTCATTTTAATGTAATTGGTCATTTTATGTTGTAGGCCAATAGTTTGGAACCACCCCTATAAAAGACAGATGAACTGATACAAACCAATCCAATGTCGTGAGCATGATGTGGGTGAGTGGTAAAACATTTCACTTCTTCATTGGGCGAATTGGCATGGAATGACTGCTATGCCATTGGGTAGACCTAGATTTAGCTATTAGAATAGCTACATGAAGGATTAATATTAACTGATTTACTTTCATAACATACATATAGACACTTTAATGAAATTTAGGATGAACCTTGGTGGCTCAATGATAATACCACCACCCTGTAAGAGGATGAGAGATTCAATACCTGATGGAGAAAAGTAGTGGCTCAGATCCCACTTTAAACTGCAAGTCCAGTCTGTATTGGCCTATCTGTGCATAAAGTGGACTTAAAACAAACTTTTTGACTTTGTGAAAAACAGATTTGACCCCTGATCAAACTTTAAAAAAAAATCACACTTTCAACACTTTTCCACTCATCCTTTGTTTCTTTTGGCAAAAGATATGTACACTGACGCTGGAAAAATGTATTCATTACTAATTGCAACCAATAGTAATTGCTTGTCATCAGTCAGTCAAGGAATATTTATAACCTCTCAGGTTCTGGAAATATCCTTGAAAGAGTTGCCAAGTACGTACTAACATTAAATAAGGACAGCTTAAAATAAAACTCAAGATTAAAATTAACAGTGTTTGGAAGTAACAGTAACTTTCTTAGGAATTCTAACTGTAACTGGATACTTTTAAAAAATAAGTAGCTGGAACAGAGTTAACTTTTTGCAAAAAAGTAATGTTATCAACAGTTACTGTACGACAAATTGTTTACTTGTAAATTTTATAACGTGCGGAAGAGTTAATTTTGGCAACTCAAACTTTGCACCTTCTCTGGATGCTAAGGTGAAAGAATTTTCGTGGAGTTCCCTATGCAAGCAAGCTAGACTTTGTTGCATTTAGAACATGCATATTATTGCAATTCATCATTTATAATTGCACAAGAAGACTTCAATGTTTTGAGTGGATGCTGCATTCACAATTATGTTAATAGTGTTAGAAAGAAGTCATTGTCGAGGGAGTAATCTTGCAATGGAAGAGAAAAAAAACAGGTACAAGTGGAATAGATGCCACCACATGCAAGTACCTGGGCAGTTACTTGCATTTAAAGAAGCTCTACCAAGTACAATAGTGGCATGTGCAGGGCATTTAGTTCAGATGGGAATTGTGCTGTCAGCATATAGAAGGCACTTATCAACTTCATATAACTTAATAGCAACTTCATGTAATGGGAAAAAAAAAATGATTGTAAGCAGGTTTGACTTTGATACTATTTCCTATGGAAATTAATTATTTTGTATTGCAATGCATGTTAAATTTGCTAAATTTGTTGACTTTCTTGTTAAAATCATAAGTATAAGCTGAGTGGTTGATGTTGAAGTCTTCATATTAGTCTATTTTATAATTTTTGGATTGCAAAAATATGGAAATTTATAATATTTATAACTTTTAATAATAATGTATTGGTTTTGTTTTATAAACAAATCTCATGGTGTAACACAACTTTAATATATAAATGTATGTTATTAAAATTTGAGGAGCTTTCAGACTGAAGTGACATGCAACAAGTGACACACGCTTGTCTCTTGCAAGTTGCTCGGACAGGGGTCGTTTTCTCAATAAAATGCATCATGTCGCCTCAGCCTGTTGTTCACGCATGTGCTGTGAATGCTTGCTTTATAGACTGAAGGGACCCGTGTTGCTTGTTTGTCACTTTGGTGTGAATCCTTACTGTCGCTTGTCACCTGTCACTTGTTATTTTGGTCTGAGGTGCCCCTTACAGGTATTTGAAGAATAAAAAGTATTTAAATCATGCCTCTTAACACAACATAATGATTGATGATATATAAGATATGTTAAGTATTCCAGTCAGTTTTACGAGTCATAACAGAAAAGGAAAAGTCTATGGAGGAACAAGTAGCTGAATTTATTGATTGTTTACAGTGACATGTGGTGACCTTGGAACTTGGGTAACAACTGATGGGTAAGTGGGCAATCTTTAATGCATCGTCCATTCTCCACCTCCCTTTCTGTACACACACACACACAAATGCATAGATTGTATTCTTGTTTCTATAAAATTTGTGAAGTAAATATTACAATTTCTTGCAACCCTTCAACGTTTGCAGCGGCCAGTGGGTTGAAGGTGCGGGAGTAGGGAAGTAGAAATAGAAAATTCAGTTTTCCTTTGTTGGCAGTCTATACTTTAAACTCTTCAGGTTGTTGAAAAGGCTGCTGAGTAACTCCTTCCAGTCTGCTAACTTATCATAGAGGAGGGTGAGAAGCACGTGAAAAAGACTGTTGCTTATGAAATGTGCCATCAACAAGATAATAAATACTGCAATTAGAGATGTGAGAGCACTGATAGGCTCTGTATACATCAGTGAGCATCACTAGTTGTTTATTGCAATCTTCAGCCAGTTGTAAAATGCCCAGTGAAGTAACTGTGTTTTATACGCTCAAAGTAATTTTTAAAGTGAATTAATTGAAATTAATTGTTATTAATTTTTTGTGTGGTCTGTAGTTGATAAAAATTGTTTTTAGTTTATTATGAACATTTTATGCATAAATATTTTTTCGATATTAAGACCTTGTATCTGTAACCTTTCTAAAAATGTAAACACAAATATACCATTTTCAATTTGATTACCTGATATTAAAAGTGATAAATTTTAGGTGCTACCATGTTATTTGCAGTCAAAAAATTATAAACTAGACTAATATGAAGACTTCAACATCAACCACTCAGCTTATACTTATGGTTTTAACATGAGTGTCAACAAATTTAGCAAATTTGACACACATTACAATACAAAATAATTAATTTCCATAGGAACCCATTGCCGTCAAATAATGAAATTTTGCATGCAAATAGTCAATTGATGTCTTCAAAACATATATTTAAAAAAAATAAAAAATTAAAAGGGGCCTTTTTGAGATTTTTTAAAAAAACTTTCTTTCGAGTTTTATAAAAATTAGAAAATTGAAATTCCACAGCCATGTTGCATTTCCAATAAAAGCCATTAAAAGAAGAAGAAAATGACCAATTTGAGCTCTCTAGGTCAAATAGTTTTAGATCTACAGCTGTTCAAAGATTTCAAAATGTCGTCAAATTTTGGGACTTTTCTTTTTTGGAAGTCAATAACTCAAAAACTATGAGTGCAAAAAATCTGAAATTTGGCACTTTTTGTCCTCTTTATAGGTACAATGAATAAACAAAAAATCTTAAAAAAATCTGAATCCTAAAGATTCAAAAATATATTTTTTTTGGGTTGATTGGAATGAATTGGAATTGGAATGACCCACATATGAAGTAAAATAAATAAAATGAATGATCATTCAAGCAAAGTAGACTTCTTGTTCCACCATTTATTTGTTAGAATATTATTATTATATGCAGACTTATTTTATGTACCAGAAACACAATAGAACAAATGTAAGTCATCACATATTTATTTTATTACAATTAATGATCAGTGATGATGTGTAATTTGTTTGCAAGAAAATTACCAACAGGAAGTAACTTGGTTACTTCAGTTAGTTTTAAAACGTAACTATCCAAACAATGAAAATGAAATACTTTTACACTGTTTGTTATGTACTATGAATTCGACTTCTTTCTACTGTACTCACATGAAAGCAGAATTTCATTGGGATTAAAAAAATCAATGCATAGTAATAGTAATCAATATAATAAATAATACTAATCAGGAATTTTATTTTCTTATCAGCTGAAAATAATTATCTTAAAAATATTGCAATCTTAACTAGAAGTAAGTTAGATCATGGATAAAATTTATATTCTCTACTTTTCCACCATTTATTTACCTTTTCATGTAATAATAATAATTGCAGTTTCACCTATTAATAATAATTAAATCTATTGAAAGACACTAAGTTGGCATGAAATGGTTCCCTCCAGAAATAATTTTTACATACATGCATCATCAAGGTATAAAGAAGAAAATTCAATTCTTTGTTCATGGTGTTCAATATTATAACCTATAGATATACATAAAAATGTACAGTTGGATGCACAAGTATTGCTTGGCAAATTGTCCATGACTACTTTCACTAATTTTTGTCTTGCATCGTACGTGCTTTTAAGGAATGCATTTACATATGCTGGTGCAGAAGTTGTCAGCAGCTTGAATGTCATTTTGTTTCAATTCTTGAAGCTCAGAGTGTGTAAAGAAAGAGAGTTAACACGATGATGGACAATTTGCTTCGTACCCACTCTACATAGAATTGCATTCATTCATTATGAATTATTAGGATACATAGTACTTCTGTACATTCACTCTCAGGCTGTGTCCGAAAGGTGCAAGACTGTACTTGAAGCGAACATCCTCCAAGTATGATCTTGCGGTTGAGTCTTGAAGCTTTGATTGATTGACTTGCTTCATTTTACTTCACTTTTGTGCCACTTTTGGCTAATTGCGAAGATGGGGATGAGTGATATGATGAATAGATACTCACAAACATCCATGCTCAGGCTGGGATTCGAACCTGGGACCCCTGGCATCGTAGCGTGAAGTGCTAACAACTCCAACATGCGGGGGGAGGGGGGGGGGTTCTTGAATCCTTGGACTGGAAGTGAAAGTCTTTCAAATTGTACTTTCACTGCAGTGCCAAATACGATCAGTAGATAAAAAAAAAAAGTTTTTCCCAATTATAAACACTTGTTTTTCACTATAGAAATCACACAGCATTTTAAAATATCCTTATATTTACATTTCCACACATTGAATTAACTTCAACAGACACCTGGTTGACTTTCAACTTCTGTGATAATTGAAACAAATGAATAATGAGAGTACAAGTCAAGTATTCAAGCCTGCAACAATCCATGCTATGGTCTTGATTGCTCGTTTAATTGGCACTTTTGACCGATACTAGGTGGTCACTTCCGACAAGTCTGTACTTCAAGCCTGCTTTTTTGGATCTCTTGGACAGAGACTAAGAACTCTCATACAACATAAATCATGACCAACTTAGTGGTTGAACACTTAAGAGTGATTCTGTCTATCACTTTTATCTCATAATTCTTTGTCACTCACCATAACCTGATGATGCAGAATATAAGCTTAAAGCAAGTAAAATTACAAATAAAAAAAATACAATAAATTCACAATCAGTATTTGTGCCTCATGTGAGTTATTATTGTTGGTAATATACATCAATTTTATCTTAGACTGACAATAAAACATTGCTAGCATGTAAAATAATTTATTTTTCAAGTACTACTGAATTTATACATAATACTTTAAAAATTTCACTAATACCTTATTCTCACTTTTCAACCTGCTATACTTCATTCCTACACTCAGTCTACAACTCAGGTGTTTTACAAATTATTGTACTACAGTAAAAACTGCATATCCCGGAACCTCTATAAGAAGGAAACCTGTAAATACGAGAGAGAAAAAAGTCCCCAGAACGGACCGATTTTATACCTGAAAATGACCTGCTTAAGGCGGAAACCTCCTTAATGCGGTAACGGAACACCATTTAAAGACCAACGAGATGTTTTTATTCTCAGTAAGACGGAAATTTCTTCCTTTATTTTTTTCGCTCACAAGAAAACAATGCAATACTGTAAGTGCAACACGCCTCTGTTGCCACTCGCTTATCGGTAACATTGTCGATATGAAAGAATGTGCTACAATACTCATAGCTGTTACGATTCAGTTTCTTTCTTTCATCTCTTACCCTCTTTCTCCACCTTTCTTTGTCTATTTCTCCTCTGATCGTTCGTCATATTTCTATTTTTCTTGTTATCTCTCTTTGTTTCTTTCTTTTTTCTTCACATTTATCTCAATCTTTCTTCACCTTTCTTATTCCATCTTTCAATCTTTCTTTTTCCCTCTATGCACATCGCGATAGGACGACAGGGGTCCCGGGTTCGAAAAGATACATAAGTACGTACAGTATGTTTTTACAATACTGTAAAAACTGTACCAACTAGTTGTGTAGTTACATAATTGTAATCTCTGCTATGCTTATTGCGACGTTGTCGCATTTTTATCATGTATGTACATGCATTAGTACTCTACATTATAAGTAATGTGAAATGTAAATCTGTCTTTCCATTATTTCCTGCAGCACTCTATACTGTATTTAAAGTCAACCCTGTATAACAAGGAAAACTGTTAAGATGGAAAATTTTGCTTGGAGCCATCATGTTCTGGGATAGACAGGTTTTACTGTATAACAATATCTAGACAATTTTACCTGCTAGCCTCCATGAAGCAGTAGACATGCCAATGTGCTACAAATTCAGAGGTTCCAGTTTCAAACTTTGGTTAAGGCACTGTGTTATCCCATCATCCATTTCATTAGCTCATCCTCACAATTAGCCAAAGAGGTAGAAACAACGTAAAATAATAAAAATAAAGAACAATTTTATATAGTGTCCCAACAGATTGGCTTCAAAATTTTGAAAAACAAAAACAAACAAAAAAAAAAAAAACGGGGGCCTTTACGGGCTATACATTTAAGTCTTAGGTACACAAACAAGTTTGTATCTTTTACTCATTCATGTATCTCATAACTCAGCTACACAACTTTCACCTTCTCCTTTCTGGAGAAAAAATTCTCTGAATAAAAACTGAAATTAATATTATCACCCATCAGAGAAGGAAAACAAGAAAAAACACAGCACACACAAAAATAAAAGTGTACAATTGATTTATTTTTACTTAACATTTCTGCCACTTTGAGTAATTGCGAAGATGAGGATGAGTGACAATATGATGAAATTGATGATGGAAAACACAAGGAACACCAATGCTCAGGTTGGGACATGAACCCAGGACCTCTGGCATCCGCCATGAAGGCCGGCACAAAATTTACAAGTTCCAACAATTTGCTGGTTTCATGCTGGCATTTTCAAGGATAAAAATGAGTTAAGAACTGGTGCAAACAGTAGGAGGAGCAGGAATAATTGGTAGAAGCAAGTCTCACAACAGATATCTGGAAGTCATTTATCCTCGACAAAGCTTGCGAGGATCCGGCAAAACCATCAGAACTTTAAAAGTTTTATTCTGTGTGCTGAGTTTTATCTTGTTTCTTCGCTCTCTGACAGGCAAGATAAACCTATTCTGCTTGATACATGGTGTTAGAAGTTATTCGTAGGAAATTTATAGTACTGATATTATCCAGAAAAGAATGCTATTTATCCTAAATGTCTCTTAACATTAGCTGTGATCAGTCAATTTCCAGAGCAGCAAAAAAACGTCATGCAAAAAGGGAACGTTTTTCTTCTTGTTTGTCACCTGTCACTTTTGGCTAATGACAATGATGAGGATAAAGTTGATAAAAAATTGCAAGCCAAGAAATGCCCAGACCAGAACCCACACATGGAACCTTAGGTGGTGATATCGTAGCATGCAATATGCTGGGTTACCAGCTGGCATATGGAAAAAGGTGACAAAACGTACGAGGGACATTCCGAAAGTAAGTTTCGTCATATTTTTTTTTCACAGGGAAGCTTTATTACAAACAGAAGAATACAATGTCATAACAAAATACAATCTTTTGGCTATTTTTCCACATAGTCGCCACCGACATTGATACATTTGTTGTACCGGGATATCAATTTCAAGAAATCCTCCTGGTAAAAATCGGTGCCCAGTGATTTAAGGAAGTTCTTCACAGCCTGTTGCACCTCTTCCTTGCTTCCGAAGTGACGTCCCGATAGTGCTGACTTCAACTCAGGAAAAAGGTGGAAGTCTGATGGGGTAAGATCGGGTGATTCAATCTCTCCCATTCCAGACGACAAATGTGTTCTGCAGTGACCCTTGCTGTGTGGGGTCTTGCATTGTCGCTCAAGGACAAAACCCCTCGACTTAAGAGCCCTGGTCTCTTTCGTCGAATGGCAGACTTCAGTTTGCTTAGTGTGTGGCAATAGCGTGCCGAACTTCCATTTGTGACCACGTTTCCAGCACACGTCTTTGTGCCATACTGGTTTGTACTCGAATGAGCTCAGGCACATCGGTCTGCTGCTTATCTCTATTCTTCGGCACTCTGCGCATGTGCCATCGCTCCTCTGCTGTCGCTCCTCCTGTCGTGAATTCAGAAAAGATTGTCTTTTGTTATGGCAATGTATTCTCTCACTTTGCAATACAGCTTCCCTGTGAAAAAAAATGACGAAACTTACTTTCGGAATGTCCCTCACAAGTATTTGTTTCAATTGGGTTTTAAGTCTACTTTTTTCACACACAGGCTAATCGTGACTGGACCTTCAGTTTAAAGTTGAATCTGATGTGTCTCCACTGAATCAGGGTGTAAAGAAAGTTACTGATATATTGAAGATGTGAAAATATGCTGCAAATGAACAAAAAAAATGCTCAATCTTGTAGCAATGGCAAAATACATACACCTTAATTCAATTAGTTATTCATAACATGAATCTCAATACACTCCAGGAGCATGTTGCTTTCACCAATAAAAAACTTTAAAAAATTAAAAGTGATGATAATCCTACACCTATTTATCAGCATCCATAAAAATTCATATTGGCACATTTGTAATAAAAATATTATAATTTTGAATAAATAATGTATCTAATCTGAATCAGATTTCATTTATTTTAGTAGTTGATTTGCATAATATTTTACATTGTCCCAGCATATAAAGGGCTAATCCTGAATTTCATCACAATTTTTAAATTAGTAAATGTTGGCTAGTAAAATGACAAAACAATTCAAAAGTAAATATGACCACCATTAAAACAGTAAAATAAAATTGAGTTCATGATTGGAAAGTAGACAATTACACTAATTTAATGAAAAAATTAATTATTTCGGTGGTATGGTCTCCTATCAAAGCCTCCATCTTCTCTAGAGCGACTTCCCGATCGATCTTCCCTATCTCTTCTATGATGACCGTGACTCCAGTTATGGGAGTGTCTCCTGCCCTCGCTCCGACCCTGCTTTGCTGGAGGCTCGCCAGCAATAAAATTATCTTCTGGTCTCAATCGGTCGGAGTTTCTGTTCCGTTCGCTTGGCTGCATGTAGGGATGCCCTCTGTTCCAGGTGCCTCGGAGACTGCTGTGTGCCAGGCTGTTAATGCCCTGCATCACGGGCGAACCCCCCAAGTACACTTCATTTTGCTGGCTGGGATATAAATGATTCATCATAAATGGTGAAGGTAGCGGTGCAGGGATTAGCCCAGCCAAAGGATTCAAATTCTCAAAATTCAGAGAATTTATGGAACTGGATGGGCATGACAATGACCTATGATGGTTCCTTTGAGCATCGACGTTTTGTAAAAATCTTGTATTCTCTACATTAACATTTCGAGTTTGGAGATTCAGCATTTTGCGGAACAGGGCAATTCCTTCAAATAATTGTATTGCATATGCAACGGAACATTCATGTTTGTATGTAATAAAACCAAAATTTCGCTGCCTCCCATCTTTGTCCTTTGGTATCCGAACTTTGTCTAATGGACCAGCCTAGTAAGAGAAACTGAATGTAAGTACATGTGACATATGCAATCATTTCTAGAGTTCTAACAAATAAAGACTCTGTTGATACATTTATTATTAACTAGGAACAAGTCAACAGTGATACAGCAGACAATGTTTCAGCAAACCCTAAATTGAATTGATGAAAATTTATATATTTGTCTTTTCGGTAACTTGAAAACAATAAAAAACCTTAGTAGTCTGTTTCCCTTTCTGCTCCATCATGGTCACAATGTGCATTATATTTATATTTGCTTCCCCCCTAAATATTACAACAGAAAATAAATATTTCACTTTTATACATGTGCAAAGACAGCTGGCATCTTCAGGTACCTGGTCACAGATGTCAGCCAAGGTGGAAGCAATCAAAAATGTAAATTGTACTTATTGTTAAAGCCTGACCAGACAAAGAATAAACTTCAGAAAACCCAGGCTTTTCGCCTCCAATTGTGGAAGTTTCAAGTAAGGGGGGGGGGGGAGTGGTGTTGCTAAACACCTGATTTTTGTCCAGTCATACACAACACCTTTTTCTGTCAACATGCACTCTTTGCTAGCATATCAGGAAAAAGCAGGGAATTCCATTCACTTGTTACCTGGTGCCAACCATTAGGCTTGGTCGTGCTTGACCTTGTTGAGGGTGCCACCTGTTTTGAAACGAAACAAATAATTTGGCAATACCACGAGAAGTTCCCATCAGCACGGCAACTGGACCAAGCCTATTGGTTCAGCAGTTTATGTGATCCTCCCTGGTTTTCGACGGAAAAGACAAAAATATAATTTTTGAAGTTTGATCTTTTGCCTCCTTTAGTACTTTAAACCATCAAAATACAGACATGTTGAATTTTTAAAAAAAGATATTTTAACAACACTTTTTGATATTTATGAAAAATTCAAGTATTCACTTTCTTAGGTCCTGACCTTCCAAGCCTTAGTTATAACATAAAACTGAAACACATATTTATACTGGGTTTTCTGCATTATGAGGCCTCACCCAATCAGATATGGTTACTTTTGATTACACCTTACTGCATACAGGAAATTCTAGAAAATAATTAAATATGCACAACAGAGATTTTTTTTCAGAATGCCTCTATTGGAATGGAATGGAATATGAACAATTATGGTTGCTCTTGACCCTCTTTAATCCACCCAACATTAAAAAGTGATTTTAATTTTTTTTTTGCTTGCCCAGATGTGTTATAGTTATCACCATCTCCATGTGACATGAGCAATTTTATGTATGATGCACTGTTATTTTAAGCGTTATTTATAAAATGATATTGGCTTTGAGCATTATGTTTTATGCAAGAATTATAAATGTTTTGGAAAGGATGTTGCATGCGGTTATGTCCTGTTTATAGTTTATGTTATATAGTACTATCAAAAGTTTTGGTGGTTTACTGCTTTGAGGACAGCGAAAGTTAGGCAGGAGATTTACTGCAGATATGTTGTAGTGAAAATCACATGGTACTTGCTTGTGCTTCATGTGAACTGTTGAACTGTACTGTGGGACTGTGGACATGCTTTAGTGCAAAGACACAGGGGTGCCCATCCCCCCCCCCCCCCAAGGCCAATGTTGCAATCTCCACCCCCTCCCAAATCTCGTCATACGTCCCCCCAAATCATGTGGTATTCCACATGAAATATTTAATTACGATAGCGTGTCTACTGAAAGTAACGTTTTTTTAGGCTTTATTGAACACTATACTTCATCTGCCCGTCCTCCTTAAACAGGGGTTTCCATCCCCCAGCTAGACCTAGATTGCATTACCCCTCAAAATATTTTGGTGAATACATAATAATTCATTTTATTTGAATATAATAGCCTGTTAAACTGACCATATTTTTTAATGGTTCAAATTTTCGAAATAATGGAAGGCTAGCAATCTCAAGTGTCATAATTATATAAATATGTATTTAAAGTGTTTGTCGTTGGAGAACAAGATTTTAATAACCCACAATTTTGGTATTTAACACAAAGTATTACACAAATTAAGATCGAAAATTACAGAACCCTAGCTAGAAATTCCTAAGGCCGGGACGAGAATATAATAAGGTGCCTCCTTCAAAGAACTCAACCCCTCTGCTTGGGGTAATTAGATTTTTTTTTAGTAATCCATAGCAATATTTACATGGATTTCATCTTGAGTGCAAATTTCACTTGCTAAAGCAAATTTACCCTGCAACAATAAGTTAGAAATGCAAATTTGACACGACTTATTTTCCTATTTTATCGAGTAATGTGCAAGACCTTACTATGAAGTACACAGTTAGTACTACAACTATTGCACCATAGCCTACAGGGAATCAAAAACACAATAATATTGCTAATAAAACCATATTAACAAAATGACTCACCTGCTTGAAATTAAGCAGTATGCCGACACTAAACATAATATTTTAAGAAATTATATTATTAATAAATATCGAGAATATTGCTTATGTCTTGTAAAGCAGCTACAGTATAATTCTTCACAATTATCTCATGAAAATATCAGACACACATTTATGTAACACAATATTGCGAGCGAAGTGAGCAAGAAAATTTTTATATCCATTTCTTTGCAGGCTTGCAAGAATATTAATGTAATGGGACGTCAATACTTTCATAGGATCCCTCGATATTTACTCTTTTCCCATGTTCGGTGCCAAAACGTGCGCATACCATATCGGTAAATATAGTTTCCAAATATAATGTTCGAACCCTAAAGAAATCCCTTGACAATCTAAGATTTTACACTTTATTAAGAGCTCCATATCTCCTCCCCTCAAATTTAATATTCAATCCTCCAACCAAAATTTTGGACTTATTGTTGATATTGAAGAGTACCTAGATATTACCACCCTCCAAAAGAAAAAAATCGGTCGCCAAACCACATTTTCCACTACAATCTCAGACGTAATATTAATACACAAGTGTTGGATATCCCCCCCCCCCAAATTTAATGCTCAGCCCCACTAAACTAAAATTCCCAGGATAATCTAAGATTTAACACTGATATTCAATAGTCCGATATTGCCCCCCTTCCCCAACATTTAATCCTCAATCCCCTACCAGAATCCACGTGTCGATTTAAGACCTAGTGTGTAAGAGTTGGATACCCACCCTTTCTTAATAATAATACTACCTGTTAGTTTCCTTGGCAGTCTAGAATTTACTGTTTATGTAACAGCAATGGATAGTTAATAATGTAATTCAACTTGTGCCAAATGCTGTACTGTTTCACATCGAATTTCCATCACAAAAAATCATCCCCCCGCAAAAAAAAAAAAAAAGTTGCTTAGACATAACTGAGTCCACAAACCCACCTGTGGGCATCGCTACCTCTAAATACTTAATTTTCTTCATCTAATGGATTAAATATGGCATATCTAAGGTGTAAACGTCTTTACATTTATTTTGGAAAAATATATAAATGTTGAATTTTATATTACAGGAAAAAAATCCCCCCCAAAATTTCGATGGTGCAGTCTGTGCCATAATCCACCCCTGTGGTCACCCCTGCAAAGACATAATACAAGCATTGCTTGCACTAAAGTACTTAAAGTTTCTTTCCTTACTTTCTATCGCACTAGATTTTGTGAAACTTTACGGTCACTAACTCCCTCACCTGCTCTGCTATCAGCCACTATACGGGAAAACAATTCACCCCATGCATCACATGGAAAAGGATGAAATCTGGGTGGATATACGGTCTTCAACTCTTGGAAGAAAGTGCAGCCTGCTAGAGGTTAGGAGCTTCTCGAAAATAGCAGAGCCCAGCCGAAAGCAGACAGAGATACAGCTAACATAAAGCAATTCTATAGTCTGCATGCAAAATAATCTAACACAGTTATTCTTAGTGGTTTTTATTGATTATAACACTAAAAATAACTGTGTTAGATTATTTTGCATGTACAAAAAGTGGTTTTGCAAACCTTCATAACATTGATATAGTCTGCATATAAGTGCTAACACAATCCTTGATTGATTGATTGATGTGCTTTATTTTACTTTGCTTTTCTGTCACTTTAAAGGTTAACACAAAGATGAGGATGAGTGACGATATGATGAAATTGATGAAGTGACACTCACAAATAATACCTATTCCCAGTCGATATTCGAACCCGGGACCCTTGGTGTTGTAGCATGCTGTGCTAACCACACAATAAACAGCTTAACACAATATTGAAGATGAATAATTGCTTTATTATAAACACAGAATTATTATAACTGATCAGTAGCGAAGCGTAGTCTTACGAAGGAGGCAAGCAATGTTTCAGTACAACAAAACATGTAGTACAACGACATGCCGAGGGGAAAGATTCAAGGTTTATAGCCTCATTTACCCAGTCGCTGGATTTGTCAAAATATCGTAATAAAGTGACTGTACTAAAAATAAACCATATGATCCGAAAACGTCACATTTACTTTTTAAAAAAAATCCAGGTAACGTTATTCATATGATATTAAACGTTTTGCATATGCGAACTTTCCGCATACGACTAAAGGGAGACGGAATTTCTTACTTACTTATTAGTACCTTTATTTGTTCATTATTATTTAATATGGTCAAACGGTGACCAAACCGATTTAGATAAAAAAAAAAATGGGAATCATTTGTTTATTTTACGCTGCATGATGTAATTTAGTATTTTTGGGCACCCTTAAAACCGCATTGGAGTAACTTAAACACTAAATAAAAAGTTAAACACAAACAATAAAAAATTCATTTCAAAGCAAAGAAACACATGCATAGACGATGTACTCACCACAATAAATTTCAAACTTTTGGTGTTGGTCGACCCCCTTCCACGATTTTCATTTTAACACTTATCTCTCTGGAGCTAAACGAAGCAATTTTCAATTACTCAATAATACACCCGCACTTCACATCAACCGTTCCTAAATACGCGTTCATTCCGATAAATTCACAGCACAAAACACGAAGCAACAAACACTCACACTATCCCACGCACTTTCCACAACTGCAAATGCAAGCATCCACACAAAACACTTTGAAATTCTCTGAAACAACAGAAAGTGATACCAACCTATTTCCTTAATTTTATCCGTCACAAAGGAAAGATATATCAGTTTGGAGATAAAAATTACACGGAGGAATCAGAATCATTTCAGCAGAACGAGTATGTACATTAATATTTAAGTAATAAAGTGTCATTCAATGGCGTGCCCGGCGCGAAGGGGGGGGGGGGGATGGATGGTAGACATAACCCCCTTTTGGCCCAGTATATCTAAGAAAAAACGTCAAAGGAAGGAAAAGATGACAAAATGGGGACCGTAAAAAGACCCTGGGAACACCACTTGCGTCATAATAATAGAACTTAAAACATATTCGGGCCTCCCCGATGGCGCAGTGGTAGTGTCGTCGCCTTGTAATCAAGGGGTTCCGGGTTCGATACCCGGTGGAGGCACAAGTGTTTCAGATCCCATTTTAAACTGTAGGTCCAGTCCCGATTAGCCTTACTGTGCATAAAGTGGACTTAAAACAACAAATCAATCAATCAATCATTAAAACATATTCTTGTGCTCATAATATGCAGAATGTATACGATTTACTTCTATGCCATGTACAAATATCAGTAAATAGTTCTTTCTCAGATAGCTTTATTTTCACCCCAAGTTTTATTCAAAAGCAGTCAATTTATTGATTGCAAAATTTGTAAAAGAGCTCACTTGAATTACTGCGTAAATAATTTGGCAGTTGCATACACTGGTAGCGGTGAACACTTCTGGCGTAATTTGAGCTGGACCGATCAGGAAGCAGGGTGCAGGACCAAGGTCCGTCCAATCTTCCCTCCCTCCCTGAGAAAACTCTTCACGGTGGTGCAGAAATTCCACTGCCCCAACTCCCAATGTCAACTTTTTTTACGCGTTTTACATTTCGCGAAATCTAAAATAATTTGTAATATAATATGATATATATGGAATTTAGAACAGTGATAATAACTTCTTTTAGTTATTTTATGACTAACAATTATTATTATATTTGCGATCTTGTTTACGTGTTCATGAAGACAAATATTCGTTACTAGTGTTTGCTGGCAACGTACCCATAGATGAATCCTTCTGCTTTCGGTTGAACTCGGCTGTTTTCGGGAATCACGCAAGCTCGGAAAGCACAGCTTTTTGTAGAAGCTTTGTGGACGGGTTCCACCACAATTTCACGCTTCGCCATGTGACTCCTTCGGAGGCCTTATTTTCCCGCAGAACGGCTGCAAGCATTGAGGCTGGTGCTTGCTACAGAGCTGCTGGGGGAGTTTGCGGCCGCATTTTTTCGGGAAATCGAGTGCGATGGAAACTAAATACGGTTAGAACATTAAGTACATTAAATGATATTCGAATTATGCAAGCAGTGCTTGCATTGCTTGTACTATATCTTCGCCTCTGTAACTGATCTACATTTCATGTAGACAAACTCTAAAGCAATTACTTTTAAGTTTCATGAAATCTAAAATGTGTTGTAAAATTTGATGATTGGTTTGATATGGTTCATTATAATCAGTGCTCAAAAAATCTGCTTCAGAGCTAGGACCCAGCTCTGAAAATCAGGCGCCAGGAAACCGCCTACTAGCAATTGTGCATACTATAAGTTGAGCATCATCATATTCAAAACATCACTAAATCATGTGAAAAAGCAGAAAATTAGGGGTTGGGAGACAAAGAGTAAGGTACTGATTCTATGAAATGTTCACAACGTTGATAAAAAAAAATCATTTGCTAACTTACGCTGTACTGCAATTTGAACTTAGAATCTTCAAAATTTCATACATGCAACCTTTAAAAAACGGCAATATTGCAGCAAAAGATCACAGTCGCCACGGCGACTTGGATTTTTCAAGCCCTGATTATAATGTACTTCTATTTTCTGCCACTTTCGGCTACATGAGAATATAAGGATGAGTGATGATGAAATTGATGAAGACACTCAAAAATAACACCCACGACCAGACCAGGATTTCAACCTGATAACTGGCATTGTAGCATGCTGTGGTACTAAACAGTGTCAGTACTAGAGACTGGATTTTAAAGGGGGAGTCCATTAACAACAAAATTCTTGATAATTATCTTTCACCAACAATATTACATGGTTTTGACTTCCCTTTTTCAGCCTACATTCCTTTTTTCCCCATTTTTAAAAAAAAACATCTTCCTTGGTCCCTTTATTGACAAGATATCAAATATTTTGTACGACTGTTTTTCCCCTGAACAAAACATTCAACAATTGTCTATTTGGTGCAGCTTAGAGGAAAGAAAGAACAAGCACCTTCTACCTTACCTTCCCTCCATGAGAGTTGGGTGTATGTTGCAGTGATCTGGGCTTACACAGCAACAAATGCATTGTAAGCGGCATGCCTGTTGGGTTGAAATGAAAGTGTACTTATCTGCTAGATTTAGACTTTTATTGTGAATTTTTGTGGAATTGTAATGATCCTGCGGTCATCACAATTATATAGTTTCTGAGTGTTATTATTCCATGTTAATAGCTAACTCTGCCAACGTTATTTATATTAACCATTCATCGTAAATGGTAACAATGAGGTCAGGTGCTTTGTGTTAGAGTGCATCACACATAAATTTGCCGTTGCGTAGATACCAATTTTCGTTTCGTCTCCCTCTCTCTCAGTATCACGTGTTCTACCCTGCTCGAAAACCTTCGCTATTGTTGCCATATTGTCATTCCATTCCTGGACACACTCGCGCAAACATCATTGAAAACAATTGAATAGCGCTGCAGCTCACGGTTCACACCGTTCGGCAGGGACGGTAATGTGGCAATATAGCACGGCGTAGTGGTTGCTTCTTTTATGCAGTGCATGTTCATTGGCTAGCTAGTAACTAGTGTTGCCAACTGTAATAATGAAGCACTATTTCTGTCACGGAAGGGGAAAGGCAGGTAAAATGACGGTGAGTTTTGTTGGATTGGAAGCACCATATTTTTATTTTATACTAAGTATTTTACCGGTTTGACGTTGTGTACGTGTATTGCGTGTGCGTTTGTTAATTAACGTTAAATTCCATAATGCCTCCAGTTCTGTCAAAGTTGAAATCAAAAACCTTGCATAGCCAAGCTCGGGAAATTCTAAGCAACGTGCACGAGATCATGAAGGAGGAAGCCAGTGAAGGTGTTAGCATCCCAATACAGCATTTTGGCAAGAGAGCAGCGGCTACAACTGGAGTTCCTGAACGAACAATCAGGGCTATCATGAACGAAAGACAATCTCTTGAGATGTCACAAGGCCCCTCCACATCATTCCACCCTCCGGGGAAAGAACGACAAAGACCAGCGACCAAATCATCAGTGGACGCTTTCGATGAAAGAGTTATCCGTAGGCGCATATAGGACTACGCTCTGCGTGAAAATGAAGTGCCGACATTGAAAAAATTGCATGTCAAATTACAGGCAGACATACATTTTGCGGGAAGTCAAGAGAGTTTGCGACGTTTGCTGCGAAAGATGGGATTTAGGTGGAGGAAGAGGAGGCTGTCATTTTTGCTGCTTAATGCGATACATATTGTTTTCTGTGTTAAAACTGCCATGCTTTGATGGGTGACCAAGTTCATAGCAGGGCCGGCGGAAGGGGAGGGCGAACCGTGCCATCGCCCAGAGCGGCAAAATTTGAAGAGAAGAAAAAAATAAGCCTATTGAAAACTGTGATCGAGCGAGATATTCTTTTGCGCTGAATAGTATTGAAATAGCATAAGAAGTCTCATTATTTATTTTATATTTTGATGTTTTAGTTAGGAATATATTGATTTTCAATTTTCCGTTGCTGCGTAATGACCCGGGGGGGGGGGGGGGGGTCGAAATAGAGCGGCATCTGCCGCTACCTCCCAGGGAGGCAAAATGACTAGCGCCGGCCCTGGTTCATAACAAAAGAAAAAGCCCCGCAGCTTATTGTCTAGTGGCAGTGTATGTACTTGTTATTGTTGTGGAAGCCGGCATCCTTTGTAAATGTACAACAAAGGCAACCGACTGTCGCCGATCTCAGAGGGGAAATAATAATACTGCTTGAGGAGGAGTGTTATGGTGCAATTGTAGCGGTTTAACACGTTGGCATGTTATTATCTGCCGTTGCAGTTCCATACCAGTGTATACGGGTTTTGGGAGTGAAAAGTTAGAACGCCACCAGTTCATTAATGCAATGAAAAATAATATATATATTTTTTTTTATTTTGTTTGAAATCACTCAAATAAGGAATCGTATGAAGAAGTCTTCTTTGCAGCATTTTTGGTAATTTTACTTATGTGTTAGTTCATATTTTGAGAATTTTTAGTCCATATGTATGTAGCTACATACAAAGCCACTTGTTAGTACATATTAATCCTAGTCCTGGTATAATGCATGACGTTTAAAACTCAACGTTAGATAGACCTGAATTCTCTAATTTTATTGTTGTACGTAACAGCTGTGCATCGGCGCACTGCAGCGATTTTTCTATCTGCTCCATTAGCAACACTGCTTCTTTAGTTGTTTCGCGCATCGCACAGCAGAAATATCTGCGCTGGACTCTAGCATATGTGGGTCGTTCAATATATAAGTTTC
Organism: Lepisma saccharinum; assembly: GCF_977018435.1. Taxonomy (NCBI): domain Eukaryota; kingdom Metazoa; phylum Arthropoda; class Insecta; order Zygentoma; family Lepismatidae; genus Lepisma; species Lepisma saccharinum. The sequence continues at coordinate 68,133,285 of NC_139231.1, forward strand.
CGTATGCTGTAATTTTTTTTATTTTTAAGATAAATTAGAAAACTATACATACATGTGTAGGAGGATCCTTCCTCACTTCTCCACATAATCCCCATAGAGATTCAGGCATTTGTCCCACCCTTGCACCAATTTGTCCATACCCTTTGAAAGAAAATCAAGGCTCTGGCTATTGAGCATTATTCTCACATTCCGCTTCACTTCTTCATCTGTTTCGAAACGGTAACATTGCAATTCAGACTTTAACACCGGAAAAAGATGGAAATCACTCGGTGCTAAATCGGGGCTGTATGGAGGGTGGGGCAGCCGTTTCCACCCCAATTCTTCAATTTTGTGCTGTGTTTGCACTGCTGAGTGGGGGCGAGCGTTATCGTCAAGAAGAATGACACCAGCTGACAGGAGACCTGGTCGCTTATGTCGAATTGCATTTTTCAGTTTATCCAATGTTTGACAATAACGGTTAGCATTAATTGTTCTTCCTCGTTCCAAAAATTCCATAAGAACATCCTTAGCATCCATGCTTCTGAACTCCTTATGACGCGATCTCGCATTTTCCGAACAAGCATTTACTTTTCGCCCTTGAGCGCATGCGCCTTCACGTCTGATAACGAATCGATTGTTGTTCCTTGTAGACGAAGGATGGCGCTTGTCAACCATGTGCTTCATTTTAATGGCATTGCTTTATACAATATTTTATAGCACAGGGAAACTTATATATTGAACGTCCCTAGTATTATGCTGAGTTGTAATGTTAATCAGGCCCTGCGTGGTCACAAAGAATATGTAATATTTCTTATAATTGTATATTAACGATCAGCACACGTTTGATATAATAATATGTATTTATCGTTTGTGCCTTGAGCACGTAGTTCACGTGAACGGCGCTACCTGAACCGAGGCTATATAACCAGCCGCGGAGCAGATTTTCTTCAGTTGGCTTTCAGGTCGGCTCACGATAAGATCTCTCTTACCAACTGACCCGGAAGAAAGGAGCACTCCGCTCTTGCGAGAGGCCAAGCTTCTTAAGGAAGGAAGGAAGGTGCACTCCACTCTTGCGAGAAACCAAACACCCTAGAAAAGTTGCCCTCCGCCTACGGGGGAGAGAAGTCGCACTCCGCTTTCCAGCGATAGAGGTTGAACTCTGCCTTTGGCAAGAGAACCCACTCCACTTTCGAGTGAGAGATACCCCACTCTGCTTATTGGCGAGAGAGAACAACTCCCGCTCTGCTCGCTGTGAGAGGTTTCCTGGCCCTATCAACCTGCGGCACCCCACCAGGGTAGTGTGGCGTTGGGTTTCCAGGCAACCGCTCAGAAGGTAAAATTACAGGTCAGGGGAAATACTACGGTTATCGTGAGGGTGACCCTAATAAATGCCCCTTTGCTCCCCGAAAGCCAACAGTTCCCTGCAGCTACAGAAGTCGGCGCTAGCAAAGGACTGCACTTCCTGATATTTGTTGGAGCTAAGGATACGACCCCAGAGGGCAGCAGCAGCAGTGTATCTGTTCCCAGTTTGCAGAAGCTACTCTCCCCCCCCACCTCCCATTGTGTGGCAATATATTAGCCAAGTGAGTGTATTATCCTACACGGTCGTGTGCTAAACTTACAACGTTTATAGTTGCATAAGTGTATCCAGTTACATTCATTAAACTTTCTCTAACGTTGGACAGTGTACTTATTCCCGAACCCTGAGTGAAATAGAGTCTCATACCACCGCTGGAGAAAAGGTTAGCATAATGGGTAAAACTTTGCAGAGCGCATGGTGTTACTGATTGGTCGTGGCCAAGTTAGTAGACTTGCATCCAGCTGACGTGCTCGTGTAGGTGTAGTAGGCACCCTTTCTCGAGCGGGACGTTACAGAATAGTTTTAACTTAACTGTGTGACAATGATGACAGTATTGAGTGTCAGTGAAATGACGAAGCCAAGTACAAGTGGCAGCAAGCTATGGAATGTGGTAAGTCGTTGCAAGGAATATTTAATCTACAGATGGTAAGATTATTCGCTGTACTTTACCTTCAAAAAAAGGAAATGAAAAAGTCTATAATTTATTTTTGCACTCCACTAAAAATATTATTTTAAATAAAAATACAATATATTATATTTACATGATGTTTATCGTGAGTTGTCAAGCAAAAATAAAAAAAACTATGGTTTCTGGATACAACTTGGAGTTAAGAAAGCAGCAAAACTCTCTTTTGTGCAAACAGCATTAAAGTCAAGTCCTAAATGCTATCAAAGTAGACATACTATTTTTATTAATGTGATGCATGATGAGAAAATGAACAGGTGTATTTTCATCCTGTTGCAATAAATGATTCCAAATGTTAATTTGTAAAATTTCATTTTAAGCTTCAAGTCAGTTCATTTACTCTTCTGTGAACAATAATTTGTGCAATTATGTTGGTAATGATCTTCTGGCTTCAAAGCTTTTTGAAAGGACCATTTGCAGTTGTGGGAAGAACACATGGTTAAAGTGAGTATTATTTTCTGTTTGTTGTGAATTTACAAAAACCAACATGGATATTTTTAATTGTACACACTACGCTATCAGTAATAGCAAGTATTTTATAATATCAATAATTCCAAGAAACTTGAAATGAGGAACATGGCCATTCAGAGGGAAGAAGTACAGCATGTTGTATTAAAATATTGCGTGCCTCCTTCTTACAACCATGCTTTGCCACTGCACTACTGTGTCTAAATTTGTGGTTAACATGAAATCATCCAAGTATACAGAAATTTGAGGTGTGTGAATATTTCAGTAAGAGTCCAGAGTACATATTTATTGAGAATACAGGAGAAAGACTACTCTTGTTAATTTGTAGTATATGATTTGTGTGTTGCTTGATATATTTTGCCCCTGTAACCAGATAGCGAAAACTTTTGAAGAACTGTGTATATATCTTCATGATGTTCTTGTTTCAGAAGTGATATTTGTGTTAGGTGAGGTTATTATTGGTTAGAAATGTCTGGTTTATTTTTAGATTTGTTTTCTAAGTAGGGTGGTAAGTCCACATTAAGCACTTCTACAATAATTCCCACTAGTTTATGATACATACTGTCGCTGCTATCGATGAAGAATGCCTTCACCATGGGGAGCGCATGCTTGCGTAAGGTAATTTTAATTATTTTTTTTCCATATAACTTTTTCGAAATCCTTCTCTTTAAGGTAGGTTCAAATTTCGGTAAATTTCTCGTATCGGACAAACGGATGAAATTTGCTAGTTCATTTAATTTGAATATTCGTACTTACGTATTTTGCATTGAGAAACATTACTGAAGGTGGCATTTCGCTTATTTCACGGAAATAAGCTCTATTTGCGACATATCGAGTAAGTTTTCTTTGTTTCTTTTTTCCTTCGGTAACACGCAAAATGGGGGTCACAGTTAGCGTACTCTGCATGCAGTGTTTCCACCCCACTGCACCCAAAAATACCTACGTAGCCCCACAAACCATTGATGTATAGCCGCATGAACCATTCATACATAGCCCCACGAACCATTTCCAGTAAGGTTAGGTAGGGTCATGTATAGGTTACAATAGTTAAAAATTTGTTTCGAAAAAAATATGCATAGCCCCACACACCATTCTCGCATAGCCCCATGAACCATTGACGCATAGCCCCACGAACCATTGATGCATAGCCCCACGAACCATTAACACACAGCCTCACGAACCATTTCAGTTACAAAAACACATATTTGGAAACACTGACTGGGATTACGTCATCACACACAGGCTACATCCACCTGGAAGTAAATGGATGCAAGAGCTTTCGTGCATCGGTCACACATTTATATCGAAAAATACATGATTTACCGGCAAAATTCAATGAACGATGCAAGAAAACACTTCCCCGAACTTCCACAAGTATAGAGAAACTGCATTCGGTAAGTAATTTCTCCTGTAAATTTGAATAAATCCGTTTGTCCGATACGAGAAATTTACAAAAATTTCATGTCACAATGATTGCCAAAATTCTATGCTAATTAGTCTTTCTGCTAGGAGAATTTGAAAATATCATAAAACAATCTGAACCTATACCCTGAAATGAAATAATGAAAAAAGGGGGATATGTTAGGCAATTTAGGTTTCATGTTGTTCTTTTTTTACTTTTACTTTACTTTAAGTTTATTGTATTGGTATTTCTGCATTTTGTCTTTCTTTACATGTCACTGAAAGAACTGCCGCATACAAAAAACAAAAAATGAGGTTCACGCAAGCTGAAACCAAGTTTATGGCACATAAAACTCATTGATATCCATCAACTGAAAGAAGGAAAGGAATGAATTTACAATACCAGAAGTTTCCATAACATGTAGTCTGAATCTCTGGTTCATTCCGCGTACAACGGTATATCACTCATCTCTCTAGGGCAATTAGCCTCCGATCTACACTCATTTAATTGAAAGGTAAATGTTTACTATCCTTCGGACACCTATAACTTCGTCAATTTTTGACATTTGTACTTATCTATCTGCTTCGCGGATCATTTTTTAACGTGTATTCACGTTTTTTTGATCAATTTTATTTAAAAAAAAGTGTTTTTGTAACTGAAGAACGTACGTTTCCGCAAATGGTTTGTGGGGCTATGCGAGAATGGTGTGTAGGGCTACGCATATTTTTTTCTAAACCAATTTTTAACTATTGTGACCCTACCTAACCTAACCTTACCGGAAATGGTTCGTGGGGCTACGCGTCAATGGTTAAATTTCCGCTATGAAACATTCCCACATCACACAAAACACCTTCCAGATGTTAGACAATGCTAAGGAACTTATTACGGTAAGTAGTTTCTTCTGTAGAAATGAAGAAATCTGTCCGAAGTATAGTAAAATAGTACAGAAAAAATTGCTGTATTTGCTCTTTTCTTACCTGCAAAAACAATTCATAGAGAACTTCTTCAGTTACTTTTTCTGACAAATTTCCACACCAAACTGTCCTTTGATCCTCGTCCTGCATATTATTCCTATAAAAAGCGGCATATAATGTATTTATGTCAACGTGCTTTTATAAACATTTAACCACTAAAAATATTAAAATCCGTACCACCTTTTCAACCGATCACCTGTGACCAGCGTTGCCAGGTCAGATTTTTAAAAATCGGGAGATCGTTCCCTGAAAAATCAGGAGATCTGCTTAAAAAATCAGAAGAACTAATAATAGCGGATTATTAACGCTTTGGGGGACGGGTAGAGTGGGAAAAGCTTTCCACTATCATTATTGAACGTTAATTATTAATTTTTGGAAGTCAAAAGATAAATTTATTACTGTTCGGGTGCCAAAACTGAGGGGGGTGCAAGGATTGCCTCCCCTAATCGCCGGCACTGCCCCTACACATTGCAAAAAGCAGTGACATTACTGAAGAAAATCCGACCTCGATTTTCTGTTCATCTCTCACAAATGTTCTAAAATAAATTGTTGTGACTGTGCGTGGATTTATGACTTGGCGTTTAAAAGTTTATGGAAACATTTCGTGATTTTTGTGTTAACTAAATCTAGAGCTTCAGCCACTACGCATTCGAGGATATATTTTTTAAATGCTCTACCTGATAACACCTTAGATTGCTTTTATTTAAAAATAGCCAAAGTTACAGGATGTAAGAAAACCCAAACTTTTTTAACAACACATTCAAATCATACTCGCATTAATGGTAATGGAGAAGGGCTATAAAGCCTTAACCCCCGAAATATTCTTGAATTAAAAAAAACTTTCCTTTCAATCACGGAAGGTAACCAACCAGTATTAGACAGATTGATTGATTGATTTGATTTATTTTACTTCGCATCTGCCATATTTATCTAATCGTAAAGATGTGAAATTGACGAAGGGACACTCACAAAGAGCACGCAAGCCCAGTCTGGGATTCGAACTCGGGACCCAGTATCAGACATGTCATGTCGCAGGTTTTATTTCAACTTTTTCCCCAGTCACTCCAGACAATGTAAATGTTAATTAAGTCAGCTTTTTGCATTCGAGGATTACCTGGTATAAAATCGGGAAAGAGAATTTCTACCGCCACAGTATTGATTGAGTAGAAAGGGACATAAGACCAATTGTAATGGTAGTAGTTACGCTCAGAAATAGCTTAAAAAAACAATGCTATAACAGCATGAACTAACCAGTTTCCAGTTGCCTCCCCTTTGACAAAACCTCACCAGATGGGGAAAGTTAAGACACCCGCCTTGGAGTTCCCAATCACAGATCATATTTCCCAATGCACAAAGGGCTCAAGAAGCCGCGCGTCTTTCCCAGTATCATCAAACCTGGTATGACACTCCTCCCCATCTCTCTCTCTCTCTCTTTCTCTCTCTGCGGAATATTCATGGGTCTTAGCATTCCATCAGCTGAATATGTAAATTGTAAATCAACTTTCGATTTTTTAAAAATAATTGTTCATTATAAATATTTAAGGAAGAAAAAATCAGGAGATTTCCACATTTTCCTGAAACTTGTCAGGAGATCAGTAGATCGTGCTGAAAATCAGGAAATCTCCTGCGAAATCAGTAGACCTGGCAACACTGCCTGTGACTGCGAGCAACATAAACCCCAATGTTGCCAGCACCTATATTATGCATAAAAACTAAATAATGGTCAACAGACCCCTAAATAAATTCAATGGTAAATTCTCTCGCAGAAAAATTACATAATTGGTCTGTGATTCTCTCTGTAGACGGCATGATTTTGGAAAAAATTTGTCAGGTTACTTTTATATTCAACTTTTAACGTTCGTCAGCTGTGCCGAACTCGTCTTTGTAACTGATCAGTGGTTGTTGATGATTCACGATTAATGTGAAGGTTGCGCCAAACTGCTGGCTCAACTCAGTTGTGAGAGTTGAGTCAGGTTGTATAATTTGAGCAAGTGTTGGACTTGGACAGTGGTATGGCCGTAACATGCTGCACTCTGGTAGCAAGTTTTAGAACTTAATTGTAATTTGTATGTCGTATATCAAAGAGAATATATTTGGAATATATGTTAGGCAAACAGATTAGAAATAGGGTAGGCAAAGAATTATTTGATGTTAGGTTTCTAAAAAGCAGATTTACCCTGTGATACTTTACGCATTACGTGGTGCAGTAATGCGCAAGGCTAATTTTCTCGGATTATACTAGGTTGCGATAAGAATAAAAAGTTTTTGCTACAAGTTAGTAAGAAAATTGATGTGCGTAATATCGATCTTTAGCAGATTTTGCGGTAACACTTTACTATACCGGAGACGGATTTCTTCAAATTTACAGGAGAAAGTACTTACGCAAATCATTTTCTGTAGCGTTGTTGATGTCCGGGAATGTAGTTTTGATCCATTTTAATGCGAATGCATGTGGTTTTCGTCGAAAATCTATTTCCGACGCACCCAATGCTGCTGCTGCCATTTGCTTTCTGCACGAGAGCACAATACGCTCTCGTATTGTCCGTATATGCTAAATTGAACGAAAGGAGTGCTAATGGAACCAAACCTAACAGGCCTAACCTAACCTAGTAGGCATACCTCGTCACCGTGATGGTTCGTGGGGCTATCGTGAATTTTTGGGCTAACGTCAATGTTTTTTGGGGCTACCCGTGGATGGTTTGTGGGAAATAAGGAACAGTAAGTACTCGTTAATGTGAGAAATAGACATTTTTTTTCGTTAGAAATTCATTATTTCACCTAAAGAAATGTTCCGCAATGCAGAGTAGTACGTTAGCAATGTAAAAAATTGCGAAATAAATCATTGATAGGTGTCTCCGGTATAGTAAAGTAGTACCAAGGCGGGTTAGAAATTGGCCGGATTCACCTGCCCCCAAATAAGCGCCAAATTTTAAGTGCAGATTCGTGATTACGAGGCCCAAATTAGTAAGTATCCCAAATTTCAAACAAATTGGATAAATTCCCTGTATTGTTAAATTATACCGATTAAATTGAATTATGATTAATTTTCTAATCTCTTCATTCTAGTGTCACATAATGGCTTTATGAAAAACAAATCTTTTTTTGGTAAATTTAATAGCACACACTGTGTGTACTCTACCGACAGCAGCAGAAAACTGATTTCCCAACTTTCATTACAGGTGAACTACAAGGCTGATTCTAAGTTTCTAATCCTCTTTACATTTAAATCTAGATTTTTTTGTCGTGAAAAATTAAGTGTAGGATACTACTTTACTATACCGGAGACACCGATCAGTGATTTATTTCGCAATTTTTTACATTCCTAACGTACTATTCTGCATTGCGGAACATTTCTTTAGTTGAAATAATGAAAATCTAACGAAAATAATGGCTATTTCATACATTAACGAGTACTTACTGTTGTTCCTTATTTCCCACAAACCATCCACGGGTAGCCCCAAAAACCATTGACGTTAGCCCAAAAATTCACGATAGCCCCACGAACCATCACGGGGACAAGGTATGCCTACTAGGTTAGGTTAGGTTCCATTAGCACTCCTTTCGTTCAGTTTAGCATACACGGACAACATCGGCTTGTAGCAGCAGCAATATCGTGTATTGTGCTCTCCTGCAAAAAGCAAATGGCAGCAGCAGCAATACTGCGTCGGAAATAGATTTTCGTAGAAAAATCACAGCACTTTCTCCTGTAAATTTGAATAAATCCGTCTCCGGTATAGTAAAGTGTTACCCGCACTTCTCATGGACAAGATATTCTCCGTCGACAAGCGACAGTAAATATCGTAGAAGCGTGGGAATGAATGTAGAAGTAAATCGGAACCTTAGTATAATGCATTTAGCGACTTTATGTTAATGCTAAGGGAACCAAACCTAACCTGCTGACTTTATGTTAATGCGGTAAATGTCTGTTATATCGGAGACACTTTTCTTCAAATTCATTATTTCACCTAAAGAAATGTTCCGCAATGCAGAATAGTACGTTAGCAATGTAAAAAATTGCGAAATAAATCATTGATAGGTGTCTCCGGTATAGTAAAGTAGTACCAGGTTGGGTTCCATTAGCACTCCTTTTGTTCAATTTAGCATATACGGCCAACATCAGCTTGTAGCAGCAGCAATAGCGCGTATTGTGCTCTCGTGCAGAAAGCAAATGGCGGCAGCAGCAATAGCACGTCGGAAATAGATTTTCGTAGAAAACCACATGCATTCACATTAAAATGGATCAAAAATACATTCCCGAACATCAACAACGCTACAGAAAATGATTTGCGTAAGTACTTTCTCCTGTAAATTTGAAGAAATCCGTCTCTGGTATAGTAAAGTGTTACCTTTTTCAACTAGGGATTACTTTTTTTCCAATTAAAAGACCGTTATTTTTAACATTATACGTATTTATTGGTCGTTGCTAATTGGCGGCCAAATTTTGACTCACGTTGACTATCGTCAGCTGATATGCAGTGTTTCCAAACTTATGAACCGATAAATGCCGCACACACTATTCACAAAATGTTTTTAAGGTTAGGCAAACATAGAAAATTGAATTGGAAAAAAAAACGCTCACACGTCATCTTGTAAAATTACCGTGTGGTTGTTACACTAACACTTATTAACCGAAAAATGATTGTTTTTAATCCACAAACCATTCACGGAAGGTTAGGTTAGGCAAACATAAAAAATTAAATTGGAAAAAAAATCCCGCTCACACGTCATCTTGTAAAACTACCGCGTGGTTGCTTCACTGACAGGGGGTTACGTAAATCGAACACACGGAACATTTGATTCACGTAGTCGACTGTAATGGTGGCACGAGCTATCGTGCAACGGAGATCCATGAATGTTGAAAAATACCTTATTTACAGGCTGAATAACTTGCACAATTCGAAAAAACACTTTTCCTAGCTTCAGAAAGTCCACAAGAACTAAATTCCGTAAGTACTTTCTCATCTTTTATCCTGTAAATTTCAAGAAATGTGTTTCCGGTATATCTAATCGTTACCCTTCTCTCCACCCTCTAAGATTAACAACTTCCATCTTCAAGAAGTAAAGAAGTTCGTCCATATGATGCAATTTTATATTCTGTGTGCCATTTTTACCTAAATTGATAATGTTGTTTTACAAACTACTACAAAGATAATAGTATCCCCTTTTGTAAAATATAAAGAATGTAAATATTAAAAACCATATGACAAGCCATATTTTCATTTTAATTTTAATTAAAATGAGATTAATAACCGACACACACTGTTAATTAGATGGTATCCATTGCCTTATGTTTTTACTTACTGAAATCCTATTTTTTCCGGGATAATGCCTCTTCTCTCATGGTCAGGTGAACAAATTTCAGTAAATATGTGATATCGGCCGAACGGATTTCTTCAAATTTACAGGAGAAACTACTTACTGAAATCAGTTTCTGTAGCATTGTGGAAGTTCTCCGAGGTATTTTCTTTGGCGGAAACTGAAAACTTCACCATAGAATGCTGCAGAACAAGAAATAATCACTTTTTATGTAAGGAACTTGCATTTTCTGTAAAGCGACAACATTATACCGTTTTTTTCCATTATGTACCTACAGATGTCGCGACCGTCGAGTGTCACGCGGTCTCGCCAGTGTGTCCAAACGTGCCTTTTTTTTTACATTTTTTTTTTTTTTTTAACTATGCTTACCTAACCCAACCTCACCTAACCTTGCTGGAAATGGTCCGTGGGGCTATCGTGAATGGTTTTTGGGGCTATCCGTCAATGGTTCGTGGGGCTGTCGTGAATATTTTTGGGGCTATCCATCAATGGTTTGTGGGGTTATCGTGAATGGTTTTTTTTGGGGCTGTCCGTCAATGGTTTGTGATGACATAATGAACACGAAAGTAGGTATTTTTCGGATAAGAAGGTTGAAACACTGCATACGTACTCCAAATCGACAAAAAACAAGCACGATGTGCGATGATCCATGACGAGTGCACGCCATATTGTCTGTTACCCAAGCAGAACAAGGAAGACAAATAATGACTCGTAATATGAAAAGTTGACACTATTTTATCGAAAAAGGCATAACTTCACCTTAAAGAATCTTCCTTCGGGCGATATCGCATAATTACCCAAATTTCTTTTTTTCATCGCACTACCAGGTGTCTCAGGTTCGAATCCTGTGCTGGATGGTTGTGAGTGTCCATTCATCCTATCATCACTCATCCCCATCTTCGCAAATTAGCCAAAAGTGGCACAAAAAGCGAAGTAAAATCAATCAAAGTATATGAGCATATTAAGGATATTACAGTCATTTTGATTATTATTATATCTCCCTGCAGTATAGTTGAGCAAAATACAGTGAAGTTCAATTAATAATAGATAACACTGTACAAGTTCAGTTTATTATGACTTATAATTAGGGGGTTGCAAGACAAACTTTTTTTTTGGTCGGCAATGAGAAAAAGTCTCAATATCCCGGAAAGTGATTGTTCACCATATTCTAACAAAGTCTGCAAATTTTCAGTATGAGAATTCTACACCCAGTTTCTCCCCAAACTGCTTGTGTACACATTTTTGGATTGAAACTGCAGTTTTAAAGAAGTTTCTAGCACTTATTTTAATACGCAACATTTTGAAATTTTCCTGCTGTTTAGGATCCTGTAAATAATAAAATCTTTTCTTGAAATTGTACAGAAACCAAATTTGTTCCTCCCTGCATGCTTTATCTTAACTTATGATGCAACTGAGAGCAATGTCAGCTTCTATTTCAGATTGGGAATTATTTTTCCATGTCAGTGATTTTTTTTTCAATTGTAATTCTAATACTAATAATGACTTGACATGACTTGCTCCGATGCCAGTGCTCCTGGGTTTGAATCCCAGCCTGGGCATTCATGCCTCTTCATTAATTTCATCATATCTCTATTCCTCAGATTCACAATTAGCCAAAAGAGGCAGAAATGCTAAGTAAAATAAACAAAATCCAATCAAATTATATCACATGAAGTGGTGGTTATGTGGTAAGGGAGATTGTTTTTCCAAAGTGAAATTTTAACCATGCTGGGAAAATCATTTTGATCATTTTTCACTTGAAATTTATTTTATTGTTTCTCCATCGACCAGGTCATGACTAAATAATATTAATTAAAATGTACTATTTCATATTTTTGTTATTGTTTCAGTTGTCGGAACATCAAGATGTTTAAATTCTTGAGAATAACTTGGATGCTTCCATGGAGAGCAGGTACATCCTGTCCACGCCATATTGTTCAGCTTTCGTCACTAAATTACAGAGCGAAGTCATCAGTGATATTTCCAGACCAGGGAAAAGTAAGTAATCGATTAGCTTCAACAGTAGAAGCCAATGCAGAAACAGTAGTTGCAACATCAGAAAAGGAAAACTTACCTTCTGGATCTTTGCCGCAGCATCTCGTGGATCCGTTGTTTCGAGTGTTGTCAAATTTAGGAGTTACAATGGACAATTTAAACGATGCCTTGAAAGTGTCTCCCGAGCTGTTGGAGTACGCACCACGCAAGTGGGAAAATTTCTTCAGTATCTTGATAAGTTATGGTTTTTCCAGCTTGGACTGTTTGAAAATGGTTTCGATGTACCCGCCGTTACTCTCAAGAACAGTTGAAGAGACTGAACAATCCATGGATTATTGGAGATACAGTAAGATAAGCAGTGGAAACCTAGTGTATATTCTTTCAGGCTCACCCCATTTACTTTGTGTTGATGAATCTGTGATTGTTCAAAGGGTATCAGCCCTTCAAGCAGTGTATCCTATCAGACAAGTGCTGAAGATAATAAGGAATTCACCAAAGATTATGTTTGAGAATTGGCAACAGGTAGAAGCAAAATTTGCATATGTAAATGATGTTATGAATGTTCCTTTGAAGGAAATTAGTAATTCATGTGTTTTTAATCACAGTTTGCAGTTTATCAAAACGAGACATTTGTTTCTTGAAAGGGCAGGCCTTTACAAGAAACCAGAAGAAAAGGAAAATATTAAAATTAATCCACCTCTGAATTCTATTGTTGATACCAGTGATGTAGATTTCTGCAAAAATGTTGCCAAGATGACGCTGGAGGAATATGAGGTATTTACGTCTTTGTTGGAAGCAGAAGATGATGATGCAGAATCTGATGATAGTGACAGTGATGCTGAATCTGGTATCAACAGCTATAAAAAACACTTTACAAAACGTTCAAAGTAGTTTTGTTACATTTATAGTTTGCAGCTGTAGGTATCTATCGCACATTGTGGCAAAAGCTAAATAGGTAAGCAATAGTAAAAGATTAACAATTTTAGTTAACAGATTGTTTTTACATGCTTATCAGTACTGGAGATTTGTTCATATGAATATCAATGCAGATAATTGTGATTTTCAAAATTTTCCTGTGAATGCTTTGTTCTCCCATGATTTTAATGTGTCTTCCATATCATTGTATCATATCAACGATTGCTTTGGCCTCTTGGAATTTGTGAGAGTCATTCCAGCTCTTGGGTTCATGTTGGAACCTGAAATAAATATCACCTGGAAGCAAAGGTATGGTGCAAAGGTAGGCTGAATTAATCAAAACAATCAGACACTGGATTTCTGTCAGTATGATGTTCAATAGGCCCTACTCCAGTTTTATCACAAGCCTTAAGACAAGTTATCACTTCTTCTATCATTTTCCTTCATACATGTCTCCTCTGTAACCAGCGCAGGTCAAAGTTACCACAAGTGGTCCTCAATCTCCTTCCGTGCAGATTCTGAAATAGATTTATTCACAGTTATATACTCCTTGATCGACCTGAATATGGGTCATTCTCAAAAAAAGGGGTAGAAATGAGATGATTTCACACACAAAAAAAATGTTTAAAATTTGTAAAATTAATGAAATATTATTAAAGAACCTAATGAAATGCTAACGTGTCAATTTTTAAGTCCTTGGAGTGGATTTGTGTTTTTCCCTTTGTATGCAACCAAACATTTTCTGTATATAACCTTTTCCTTGGTGAACAGTAGACTTGTACTTTATTTCTTTTTGATTACAAAAATGTTCTTCCAAGTGAAAGATCTAACATTCTCATGGCATTTATCTTTTATAACAGTATATTCTGTTAATACATGCAGTATAGCTGCTTTCTTCTTTATGGAACCTTCTTTTTGGACAGGACTTCACGATGGCATTTTCGTCACCTTGTAATCAAGGAGTTTGGGGTCGATGCCCGGTGGAGATGCACAGTGGTTCTGATCCCTCTTTAAACTGTAGGTCCAGTTCCGATTATCCTTTCTGTGCATAAAGTGGGTTTAAAACAACAATTCAAACAATCTTTCATTTTGGAAACATTTCATTTTCTAGTCTTTTATGACTTCACAAACACTACAGTGCTTACCAAGCGCCACATATGCTAAATGAACTAGTTCTTTTAGTTCAGTTCTCCACCTGAAGAAGACTGCTATAGGGTAAAAACGAGTGATCAGAATGCTACATTTTAAAAGTAGCTTTGCTACAGCTCCAGTTACTTGTACAAAATGTAGTTTTGCTACAGCTACATTTACCAAAATGTAGCTTGCTATGCTACTCCTGTGCGCTACTACCACATGGATATTCAAAAGAAGCCCCTATGTATAATATTTGTACTTTGGAAAATAGATTGTTATTTATTATCATGATTCCAGCCATTCGATAATTTTGATAACAGTGTTACTTCAGATATTTATTTTTACTATAGTGTTTGAGAGTAACGTACCTATGTAATCGGCAAATCAATTCAAATTTGATAGATAAGTATTGCAATTAGGATGATACTCAAATTAATGAGAGGGGTCCCAGGTTCGATACCTGGTGGAGGCACATAGTGGGTCAGATCCCACTTTAAACTGTAGGTCTGGTCCCGATCACTGGTCACTATGCATAAAGTGGACTTAAAACACCAACTCACTCAATCAATGAAATTAATGATTAAAACTACACACAAACAAAATTTGTTAGGATTATTTGTTTAAATTTGTTGAGAATAAATATTCCGTTTTTTAATAGACACATATGTTTTATCATCTGTGCACATTTTAATAATGAAATAAGGAGCAACTTAGTTTCCGGGTAAAGAGATAAGGAGGCATTATTTCCTTGTAATAATTATACATAAACCAAGTATTGATATGTACTGTGCAACTGATGTAATCTTATCAGTGTATTTTCTCTTATCTTCACAAAAAACATTTGATCATAATTTGCGCAACAGAAATGAAACACAAACTGAAATTGCTTTATGGAAAAGAGAGTAAAATAATAAATAAATAAAGTGAAGAATGTGAAAATTCTTATTTTGCACTACATAGTTAGTGGTAAATTTAGATAAATAAGTTTAAAATATATAACCACATAGTGGTTCGGATTCAGTCTCAATTAGCTTACCTGTGCATAAATCTGACTCAAAACAAAAACTAGGAAAATCGCCTAGTCCTGCTCCTCCATTCCCAAACTGCTCATCATCACTTTTCCTCATTCTCACAATTAGCCAAAAGTGGCAGAAAAGAGAATTGCTAAATAAACCATTCATCTTCTTGGTCATGATTAGCAAAAGTTCCAGAAAAGCGACATAAAAGTAGGATAAGTACATAAATTTGAAAACTGTAGAAAACTAAAGAAAATTGTCATTTCTGCAAGAACGTCAATAACTCGTACATACTTTTTACAATATCAAAATAAATTGAGGAAACTGGTGTAAACCTGAGTGTACTAAACGTACTGTAATTTTAAAATTTGTGAACAAATATTATGATGAAAATAATTCTAATTTCACGAAATGTATGTCTATAATTCTTATAACAATAATTTCTTGCTGGTGAGATCCTATGTACTGACAATAACAAATTCTGTTAACGTACTGAGCCATTGTTTTGTCATTGTAGTGGGAAATGGATCGCTCGTTTTTGCACTCAAGCTGTGTTCTACACAGGAATTAATGACATTTTGCTGTCTCTTGCACCATGGATATCCACAGGATTTGTTCTGGGGTTTGTGCAAATGGTAATGTTTCTCCCCAAAATAGTGATGCAGCTAAAAAAACGTAGCTGTTAGCTGGAATATATTCATATGTGTCAGTTCAGTTCGTTATCTGGATATTAGAATTATTCAGATACTAATGAAATAAATTACGCAGATATTTATAATCTAAAGTATCTGTATTTCAATGTATTTACGAACCTCGTGCAAAAGTAAGCATCATTGTAGAATTTGTTTTTGACCCTGTTGCAACATTCTAAATTTACTTCAAAATACTGAGAAGAAATGTAGCTGTTTTTCGCTACAACTACAGGAATTTTGTAGCTTCGCTACAGCGACAGCAACAATTTTCAAGATGTAACGCCGCTACAGCTACAAATTTTGTAGCTACATTCCTTTTCCGGAATGTCTGGAGTAAGAGAACGCGAATGCATTCTGGGTTCACGTTGAAGGGTATGTTCCTTGGCCAATGAATGCGTGGAGGGGAGGGGCATGCATGGGAGGGGCAACTCGACTGCTCATTCGCAGTCCAGTAGTTCTGTAGTAAACATGTCTGCTCGCAAGCCTGCTAGGGGAATTCTGCATTCAGGAGACTACCGCATAGTGTTGAATGTGTTTGAGAACCTATTGCAGGATGTGGTAAAACAGTAAATGAATGTGTTTTGGAGACAGCTGCCCTAACGGGGATTGGGAAATCCACCATATATAATATCCGGAAGGAAGCGAAACAATCGCAAGAAAAGGATGGAATATCCCTGTTGGAAACGCCGAGCAAGAAGCATCCGAAACGAGCTCAACGATTTGCTGACTTCGATGAGTTTGCGCTAGAGGCATTACGAAGGCTCATTCACAGAGAACTTTTTGCCAAGCAGCTGCCACCATCATTGAGGGAGGTTACTTTTAAACGTTTATTTCATTATATAAATATATTTAACATAATAATGTAATGTAATCAGGGTTGGCATGTTTAAAACAGAAGTGTTTTAAACAACTTGTTTTAAACGTTTAAAACACATGGCTATTTTTTTTACGAATGTTTAAAACAAAGAAAGTGTTTTAAACATGATTTTTCTGACTTGTTTAAACACATTTTGATACATGATGTTTCGTAGTTTGTGGTTATTTGCATGTTTTTTGAAAATGTATGTTGAATTAACGAAGAAACATATCGTGGTGAATACCCGTGGGCCACGTTTAAAACTCCTGGTCTTCTGGCTTGTTTTTTACAAGTATTTGAAACACTTTTAAATTGAATACTATATGGATGAAACAGATTTGTTCCTTACTTAACGCACCGCACATAGTGTTTATTGTCAATATTTAGTTACATTCATGATAAAATACATAAAAAAAACATTAGCTACCACATCTACTGAGTGGGGCCTGGCAACTGTGGATAAGTTGAAACTAGGAACACATTGGATGATTAACAGATCCCTTGTTAACTATTATTTTTTGGAAAATAAGTCTTCTCGACATTATGTTTTTAACGTTTCATTTCTTTAATTTTTTTTTCAGTTCTTGTTTAAAAGAAAAAAACTGTTTGTTTTGTTCTTCTATAATAAAAACACAAATTTTGCCAACCCTGAATGTAATGTACAAATAAAAGAATGTCCAGTTTTTCATGTGCGTGAACACCTTGAAATAAGAATAATAATTGTTGCCAATATTTCAGATTCTGAATATCGTACAATCAGATGACACATTTCCAAAAGTTGCCATGACCATGCTGTACATAATCCTGACCCAGAAACTGGGTTTCAGTTTCCAAAGGAGGGGAAGAAACAGTCTCATGATCGAATACAATAGAATCTTCGCATGGCATCACAGATTTCTGAGGAAGATGAGACGATTTCGTGAAGAAGGACGGAAAGTGTTTTATCTTGACGAATCTTGAGTCAACAGCGGGCGCACTGTTTCACGGGTGTGGGCAGATACCACCACTGTAAGCAGCGAGGATGCCTGGAGACACGGCCAAACAACGGGTATGTGGGAGCCGAAGGGGAAGAGAGTGATATTCCTCCACGTTGGAAGTGAAGATGGTTTTATACCTGGCTGCCTTTTGGCTTTCCATGAGAAGAAAATGGGTACGTTAATAATGATAATATTTATATATGAAAACCTTATTTCTAAATTGGCATGCTGTTGTTCTTTGCAGATCTAATATAAGAATAACAGTAATATACATATATATTTACATTTTCACAGGATGAAAATATATATACCAGGAGATGAATGGTGAGATGTTTGAGGAATGGTTTCGTAAAACATTTCTGCCGAAGCTTCCCTCCCATAGCGTCATTGTTATGGACAACGCACCGTACCATTCCGTCAAATTTCATAGAGTTCATAGGGTGGAGAAAAGCCGAAATTCAGGTATGGCTCCAAGAACATGATATTCCTTACACGGATGACATGATCATTCCAGAGCTGCTGGACCTCGTTGATCTCGTGAGGGATCAGTACAGCAGATATCGCATCGATATAGCCGCAGAAGAAAAGGGACACACTGTACTGCGTCTAGCACCATATATATATCACTGCGAGCTTAATCCAATTGAGCTTGCATGGGCCAACATAAAAGAGAAGATTGCCTGGAGGAACACAACATTCAAGCTTGCTGATGTGGAACGGTTACTGCATGATGCTGTGGCCTGGGGCCAAAATAATGGAGGACCACTGGAAGTCATTTCTCACACATGTCAAGGTCGTGAAGGATAGGATGTGGACAATCGATGGCCTCATGGATGAGCCTACTGTCGAGCGGATTATTATAAACTTGGGAGATGGCAGCAGCGACAGTGATGATGACTCCACAGACAGTAACATGTCTGGCTTGGAAGAACTGCCGTAATATGGCATGCTTACTCATATGGGTGGAGTTTTTAGGGTGGCAGTTGTGCAAAAAAAAATACATGTGTAAACAAATAAGTTATGGGCCCTTTACAGGCCAACTACTGGCATTCTTGCATTGCATTGTTTTCTTAAAAGACAATAAACGTGTGATATTATTTGTTGTTATTTGTGAAAAACAATACACTGGCCATTGTTGAGAATAAAAGAAGAAATTGGCAGCTGAAAGCATTTTGCTTTACGGCCGTTATACACCACGTAGCACATTGTTGCTTTCATCCCGCACCCTTCCCCACCTAGTCTGGCCCTGCCCACAAGCTCTCCCCCTCTGCACGTCGCTACTCCAGACATTCCAGAAAAGTTGTATAGCTACAGTAGCGAGGCTACAAGTAGTGTGCTACTTCCGACCACTGGAAAAAAACTTAACGTGTAAATTGTTTTAGTTTATAATAAAACTGCCATGGTCAGCACTTGTAGTGTTTTTAATATTAAAACAAGCTTAATATTGTTACCATCTTTTTTAAGTTTCTTCAGCACGGAATGTATAAAATTTGGGCCTCTAGTCTCTCCTTTGTTTTGGACCCTACTGACATTATTATTATTATTATTATTATTATTAGTTTTGTTATCATGGTACTTCATTTCCACTAATTGCATGCTCTGTATTAACAACACCTGTAACCTTTAAAATATATACACATGTGATTTAAAATTATTCATTAATAATAAAACGATACACTTAAATTTAACATAACCTAAAACTGTTTCCGCAGACACTTTCAATATTTCGCCACACAACACTAATACCATACGTGCTACATAGGAAAAGGAACCAACACTACATTACGGTAGCCACACTGGACGCGAACTGAGAAACAAGGATATTCATTCCACCTGTCAATATCGTAATCACGAAACAGGCCCGTAGCCAGGAATTCTTAGTAGGGGGGGCCGAAGTCAATTCTAGAGGGGGCAAATTTTAAATATATTGTGTCGAATTGCTAGATATAGCAGGGTACACAGTGGCATATGTACCAACAGCTTTGGGCTTCTCTGCAGAACTGATTGAGGAAGCCCTTTGTAAATCATGCTTCATGACATTTCCCTCTAGTTTCCAGTATTCAAGATTTTTACACACAAAGGAATCTAACTGGACTCCAACAACACCACTGTGTTGTGTTATGCAAGAAAAATCAAATAAATTAAATAATAATGGTTACTATATACACGTTGATGAATTGCGTAAAAATTTGAAATACATTTTTTGTACTTGCTAAAACATTAAAACATGGGTCTCTTAGTCCACCACAGATTCTATTTGCTTCAGTAGAGTACAGACAATGTTTGCCTACTGGTTACGTTAACCGTAACGTAAAAATATTGTGTGAATTATATTACTTTATTGTTGAAATAAATTTGTTTGACACCCGACAAACAAATAGGAATCGCTTGATTGATCAATGACTTTTTGGATTACAGTGTCATCATTAATATTTCATATTAAGTTTCATAGATGGACATTTTGTATCCTCTTTACATTATGAAAAGTACGTTCCTTAATGACTATGGTACGAAACCAAACTATAAAAGGGGCCTACTTCTCCTTACCCCATCCCCGTAGGACGAGGTCTCTGGGCTGCTTATCGCCACCACTTTTGAACATAAGCATGCAAAGCCCAAATATCAGGTTTTTTTTATGCTGATACTGATTTCTGCCAGTCACAGAATGGCTTAAGATTTATGAATAAGATTAGGAGAATCCACTCCTCAGCAGAAAAGTTGACACAGTGTTTCGTTAAAAAATTAGGTTGTGCCTGAGGTATTTTAACAGACAAAGTCTGTTACAGACAGAGTGTAATATTATAAATATAGGAAAATAAATAGAATACAATTTGAAAGATTTTCAATCGTATTTATTTCACTGCAGATGTTTTCTACGAAGCTTGTCCGGAAAGTAAAAATACAAACCAAAAATAAGATAGAAAAGAAATGTATTGCTCGCAACTAAAGTTACACTTGATACAGTGATACAGAGGCTATTTCTCCACATAAGTGCCACCATTGTCCAAACACTTGTTCAGACATGGAACAAGTTTTTGTATCCCTGAATCATAGAAATCCACTGCCTGCATCTGGAACCAAGTTGTGACTTCTTCCCTGACTTCATCGTCGTCGGCAAAGTGTTTTACACAAGATTTTTGTTGAGGTACAGGAACAGGTGGTAGTCGCTGGGTGCAAGGTCGAGACTGTATGGCAGATGGTGAAGGACCTCCCATTGAAACTGTGCAAGCAGATCCTTGGTGACATTCGCTGCATGGGGCCGGGCGTTGTCATGAATAAAGCGGATTCCACTTGACAACATGCCTCTCCGTTTGTTTTGAATTGCACGTCGAAGATGTTTCAAAGTCTGGCAGCAGGTTTCAGCATTAATCGTTCTTACAGTTGGCATGAATTCCACCAGCAGGATGCCGTGGCGATCCCAGAAAACTGTTGCCATCAGCTTGCGGGTTGAAATTTAAGTTTTGAATTTTATGGCTTTAGGAGAGTGGGTATGGCGCCACTGCAGTGACTGCTGCTTGGATTCAGGCGTATGGTGGAACACCCATGTTTCATTACCTGTCACAATGGAGTTCAGGAATGAATCTCCCTCTTCTGCGTAGCGAGTAAGAAAGTCCAGTGCATATCCCAGTCGTTTGGTTTTGTGTTCGTCAGTCAAATGTTTTGGGACCCAGCAGGCAAACCCACTCACAACTTCATGAATAGTGGTTTTTGAACTGTCAGGACACATCACACACAATTCTCGAATTGTCACCGGCCTATTCGCACGCACCTCTGCTTCAATACGATTGCGAAGGTCGTCAGTGATCACGGAAGGCCTCCCACTTCTCTCTTCATCATGAACAGCACATCGACCTTCTGCGAAGGCACAGCACCATTTCGCCACATTTTGACGATTCATTACGTTCCCGTACACAGTCACAATTTCTCGGTGGATCTCCGATGGACGCTTTCCTTGTGCCTGCAAAAACCTGATCATGGCGCGCACTTCGCACTTTGCGGGATTCGGTATTACTGCTGCCATTTCCAACGCGTGTTCCTCACACAAGACTCAGCGCAGCACTGACGACTCACTCCCAGTCTTCGTCGTATCAATCACGGTTACTGCCAGTGTTGCCAACTTTGGTACACATTTTCCCCCTAACGTGCAAATGTGTTTGTATCTTTACTTTCCGGACAAGCCTCGTATATTCATAGGGTGCTGCCTGATAACACCGACAACTTTCACAGTGTGTAGAGGACAGCCAGGCAAACAACTTTTCTCAGTAACTAT
Source organism: Lepisma saccharinum (assembly GCF_977018435.1). Lineage (NCBI taxonomy): Eukaryota > Metazoa > Arthropoda > Insecta > Zygentoma > Lepismatidae > Lepisma > Lepisma saccharinum. Next base: position 68,155,324 of record NC_139231.1, read on the forward strand.
TTGATCAATTCTTCTTTCGATGTTACAAGCAATCGAAATAGGCATCTTCCGTTTTTAATGTATGCAACCTCATTGATAGCTTCACTGCTGCAAATAGCATTTATTTTTACAGACTTTTAAATTCAAAGAGCAATATATAATATGCTATGGAATCGATATCATGCCAACAGTCAGGGTTATCATTTACCTTTTCCTTTACAAAATGCATATCATAACACACACCTATGTTGCTTTATCATATTTGATGCATTTGAACAAGAGAAATAATTCATAAGATTTGAAATAGACATTTACACTCCACAAGATACCTAGTGTAACCCGTATCAAAACTACAAATTCTACCGCTTTCTAACAGAAATAATAAATGTGAAACACTATCGAACCCCAGCCTGAGTGTTCATTTTGAGCACAATATTTTTTTGTAAAAACTAAATATGCTGACCAAGGCAGTAATTTATTTTATTAAAAACATAAACTAAACGTAACGTTTCAACCTTCTAGCAAGGTCTTCTTCAGACTCTGTATCAAGTACAAAAGACTTTTTAATAAAATAAATTTCTGCCTTGGTCAGCATATTTAGTTTTTCATAATCATGGAAACAAGGCTTAATGATTTTTTTTTTTTTTTGGTCTGGAGAGAGAGAGAGGGCAACTACCAGGACATACGTGCCAATAATACTACTAATAATAATATAGTGGCGGTGGTAGTAGTAATAACAGAGCATCAAAGACATTATTACCGTTTTAAGTCACACAAAATGGGGGTAGAAGACGGTGCTAAAGCATTGTGTTGGAACAAATGATTTGAAATATTTTTCCAACACATTCAATTTCACATTGCTGTTCATAATAATGGAAAACAAGCACACAAACTGACAGAAAATGCATGACGAACACAATTCTTTTTTTTTTTTTTTTGGTACATAAATGACAGGTATAACTTTCACGTACAACATATATTGTACACACATGCAACATGGAGCAGGCACGGATCCAAGGCGAGGGCGATAGGGGTGATCGCCCCTCCCAACTGTCCGCAGTTTGGATATATTATTATGCCTAATATTTTTGAAGATTCAAATGTTTTTTGTCTTTTATCACTAAGTTTAACACACTTAAGATTATTGTTTTAAACTTTGATTAAAGTTGACATTATTCTCGGAATTGGACCTACAGTTTAAATTTGGATCTCAACTACTATTCCGCAAAATGGTATCGAATCCGAGACCACTGGAAAGAACCTCTTTTGTTTTCGTTATTTATTCACAGGGATGTCGTTGGGGGGGGGGGGGGCACTAGCCCTGGCAAATGCCCACGTGGCCCCGGGAAACTGTTCTGTATTTGCTGGAAATTTTACTTTGATGACAAATATTGCAAAATAATTCTTCAGTAAATTTTGCTTGCAGTTTGAAACACTTCTTCAATTTTCAGTAGCACAAACCCAAGCAAGGCATTTTTCTTATTTCCCTGTTTCTTGCTTGTTGAACACGAACAGATGTATTGGGAGGGGGTGCAGTTAATGGTTTTGTGGTCCGCCCTGGTCAGGGAAGTCTTGACACCTATTGAAAATGCACTTTTCCTCCCTGCTGCACACCAGATCCAGGATCCCCCCAAAACCCGGACTTTCTCTTCATCTGGCCCTGCACTGGCTCCATGGGTGCCAAAAGGACGACACAAACGGGAAGATTTAGCTAGGGGTGGCTAGAACTTTCTGGGTTAATTATTTTATGGTTCAGAAAAAATATCCCCATGCGTTTCAAATTCCAAGTACAGAATTCTATTGCTTGTCCCTTTTTCGGCGCTGTAATGAATGATATAGCGGTTCTTCTCACATGCACTCAACCCTCCTGCTAATGACCTGCCCTGCAAAGGAGGGGAAAGGCCACTTTCTGAAAATTCGGAGAAAAATCGAAGTGGTCGGTTCATCTGTTGATTTGGTGGACAATTGATATCTGTCAGATAGTTTGAAGTAGGATTTGTGGTCCGAGCGATGGTAAACTTCTGTAAACGCAAGAAGATAGCATCACGAAGTGTTTGTGATCTCGTTTTCCTACATTGCGAGTAAAATGTCTAATGACAAGCTGCCAGATTGTCTTCCCCTGGAAACAATGAATCAGGATCGACTGATCGACCAAATATCCAACATATTGACATTCTAAAAGAGAGTCTGACTACCATACAAGATCCTGGGTTTCATTCCCATGGTGGTTGATCTCATGTATAATGAAGAATAAACCACGTTTCAATTAAGGAAGGAAACTAGGTATGTAGCAATTGTTTTTACAGCCGTCTGCATGCTCTATAACTATTATGTTACAAAATTTGTTTATCTTTCTGACTTTCTGTGATTTTTCTTCATTTAGCCTCCACCTGCAAATCCGGAATCTGCTGCTGCTTAGGTGGCTAGGTTGGCTAGACATACAAATATAATTAATCCCTAGTCATACAGCGAATAATACTTATAATATAATCACGTGTTATGGAGAAACAAATAACTAATCAAGCATTTTCTGTTTCTAAAAACCTAAGATGCGATTTAAAAAATGTAAGAAAATGGGTGAAGGCGAATAACGTATTTCTAATTAGGTCTGATAAAGAAAAGCAAGTTGGTTATCATGGACAGAGAGGAATATCACCAAAAATTAGAAGATAGCTTTAAAGGTAACGATTTTGAGAAAATAGAGAAAGACCCTATTAATAAGATTAGAAGAGAGATCAAAAAAGGGGTAGAGACAAGCTTTACATTGGGCACAAGCGAAAAGAAAATCCTTATTAAGGAAATTAAAGTTGGCAACATACCAATTGCTTTTGGAATACCTAAGACACACAAACAAGGCATACCACTTAGGCCTATTATACCAACATACGAACATCCGGGATATGGGCTAGCAAAAATGCTGGTAAAAAGAATAAGGAAGATAAATGAGAACACCCAATATAGCGTTAGGAATGCCGTAGAAGTTAAAGAATGTATAGAAAATCTGGAAATTGATGACGAGGATACAATAAGTAGTTTTGATGTTGTTAACTTATACCCAAGTGTACCGAGGGGGCGGGCGGGAGATTGTTTACTAAGGTGGCTGTTAGAAAAAGGAATAGACATCCTAACTGCTTGGGAATATGTACGATGGTATAACCTTGTAACGGAATATAATTTTTTCTATGTCAATGACAGTATTTATAGACAAAAAGAAGGCTTGGCGATGGGAAACCCCATTTCGGATATAGTAGCGAGCATTTTTATGCACTTCATTGAGAAGGCAGCTTTGGAAAAAACAGGAATGGGTATTAAATATTATGGGAGATACGTTGATGATATCTTGATTATAGGAAAGGGGGTAGCACTGAACAAGGTTTTTGAAGAATTAGAAAAACAAGATGAAAGAATAAACTTCACTAGGGAAAACTTAAGCGATGGAAAAATCAATTTCCTGGATCTCATTATCTTGAAAGAAGGGAATAGGATTAGAACAGGAGTACATCATAAACCCCTATCGGGGAACTTATATATTAACAAGGAATCGGCGCACCCCGAAATAACAAAGAAAAACGTATTCCTTAACTTTTTTATTAGGGCCGGTAGACTATGCAATAATGAAAAAGAAAAAGACAACGAAATTCGGTGGATAAGAAAAACAGGATTAAAAAACGGATACACAAATAGAGAAATGGATAAGATAGCGGAGAGAGCACGGAAAATTATTAGGAAAGAAGGGGAAAAAATCGAAAATAGGAGGGTAAAGTACGTTGGCATCCCTTACCATCAATCCGTATCGGAAAAAATCGGAAAAATAACGAGAGATTTTGGAATCGTTTGCGGGATGAAAGCACCAAAGAATGTAGAAAAATACTTCACCGATTATAAGAAAGGAAAGACAACTAGGGAAATACCGGAAAAACAGAAGGGGGTTTATCGAATAGAATGCCAATGCGGGAAGGAGTACATAGGACAGACGGGCCGAAATATGGGTAAAAGATGGAGCGAGCATGAAAAGGACATAAGGGAAAAAGTTCCCAAAACGGGTCTCTCAGAACACATTTTGGAAAGTGGGCATAGAATCGCAAAAAAAGAGATAATCAGAAAAGAGGGGAGGAAATTAGGAAGAAACGTGTGTGAAACAGCGAGTATTTGTAGGGGGGGAAGAATAATCTTAATATGGACGAAGGAAATTTGGAAGAAGGGTGGATCAATTTCCTCAAAAAATGGGATAAAGCCTGGAAGATTGAACCCAATATCGGTTTCCACGTCACTCCGGAAGTTATGCAAGCTGCAAGAGAGGAACGTGAATTCACCTTGGATTTGTGATGTAATAAGGGGAAACGAGAAAATTAAGGGGAGGGGAAATATTCATTGTGAATTGACCTTCATGTGGATGGATAAGCACAGTTGGGTAGGAAAGGCCAAACCTGCAGGTTGCATTGTGATTTATGCAGGTTTTTTAGATTTTTTAACTTTTTTACCTGTGAATAGGTCTACTGTACAAGTTTTATTAGGGAACGGCTTGGTTTTTACGTACTTCTAATAGCAAAAACTTAATATTTTAAATGTACCCTAACCAACCCTTAACCACAATACTCATTTTACATTTTTGACGCAGTACTATGCCAAGTACTTAGTTTTTATACGAACCTGAGGAAAGAGATAGTCAATCTCTGAAACATCGTTCTACAATAAGAGCACTATACTCACATACGTAAGTACAAATTTTTAACTTTCCTTTTTTATATTCTGGATTTGTGAGTAACACGCGACAAACTTATAAAATTCTGTTTCTATTTGTTGTGCAGTGGTTAACAAGGTGCATTACGATGCCAGGTGTCCTCGGTTCAAATCCCGGACTGAGCGTTTGTGTTCTTTATGATGGTCCTCTCATCAATTTCACATCACTCATTTTCATCTTCACGCTTAGCCAAAAAGTGTCAGAAAAGCAAAGTAAAATAAACCAAATCAATCATTTATATATTACAATATTACGCCGCTTTTCTACCTCTTGGGTTAAATGCGACGATGAGGATGTATGATGAGCCGAAGGGATGGCGATGAGCAGACATGATACAACCATAACTGTCCAATGTCTGAACCTTGGACCTCTGGTTTCGTAGCATGTTATACTCAGTGGAACTGTTAGGAAGAAAAACTGTAAAAGTAGGGTGAAAAGAATACAATGTATAAAAAGCTATGTTTAGTTCTTCTAAAACCTATCAATTATCGAGTTTGTGTTTTAAGACCTCTGTATGCACAGTAAGGATAACCGAGGATCCGAACCACTATGTGCTTCCACCGGGTATCAAACCCGGGACCCCTTGATTACAAGGTGGGGATGCTACAACTGCGTCATCGAGGAGGCCGAGAAAAACTTACAATTAGTCAGTAAAATTAATATTGAGGGACAAGGCCTGCGAAGAGTTCTTTCATTCGGTTGCGCGTGGTCATCACATCGAGTCCCATACAGTTTCGAGAGCAGAATTTGCTTTCAAGTACTTCCCAAATTGTCCTCACGATGTTGGAACAGCATAGAAATTTTGGAACTAATACAAGCAGGCACATAACCAGGGAAGGGGCTTGGGGGCTGCAGTACTTTCCCGAAATACTACAAATATTTGATTTCAATAATGTGTAGTAGTAATTAAATTTACTTCATTAACAGGATTAAACATCTTGTATATCTTTAGATGGCGGCTGCCAATAAGGGATAACCCCCTTCCGAAATCGAATTCTGGCTACCGGCCTGACCACCAGGGATCAAACCTTGAACCTTTCGATTGATTGATTAATTGAACTGTTGTTTTAAGTCCACTTTATGCACAGTAAGGATAATCGGGACCGGACCTACAGTTTATAAGTAAGATCCGAACAACTATGTGCCTCCATTGGGAATCGAACCCGTGCAGGTTGTTGAACCTGCCGAACCAAAGACGAGAGCGTAATCATTTGAGCATGTGCGAACCTTGTTTTATCCAGTGCCATCATATATTCAGTTTTCCACACACAAATAAGATTAATATTATGCAATTAGACGTGTGCATATAAGTTCTTATCGTCATCATTTCCCAAGTGAAGAAACAGATGCCATAGAAGACTCGGGCCCGCCCTATAGAATAGTGCTGAACGTGGTCGCCTTGAACTAAGAGATACCGGATTTGATTCTGGTATGAACTGTAGCCTATACATTAGATGCCTAATCGGGGCTGGTTCTACAGTGTAAAGTGGGATCCGAACCACTATGAGCATCCACTGGGTATCAAACCCGGAACCCCTTGATTACAAGGCCACGATGATACCATGCACCACCGAGGATGCCCTTGCTCCTTTTCTTTCCAAGACTCTCTCTATATATATATACCCAGGGCGGGCCTCAGCTACTGGGCAGGTCGCAGGTGGCGGATAGCGAATGGCCATCAGATATGATGGTTAGCTGTGAATAACCAAATAAGCAGTCCCGGACCGAGGCGGCAGTGCTATCAGGGTCTGGAGGGAGTGATCTGTGGCAGGATCACACCCATTAAAACCTAGAAATGCCCAAAGACAGCACTGTGACATGGCGAAGTAGTGCCGCCATTAAATAAGCACAGCCCCTGCTGCCTTGCAGGGAGGGGAGGGATCCCCAAAGGCTAAGGGAAGGATACCCTGACAGAAAACCAAGGGGTAGGAAGGGCTCCGAAGGCAAAGCAGCACCAACCTACCTAGGGGAGTAAACCCTAAATAAATCCTGGTCCTCCAGGTTGGGGGTTGGCATAGGGTTAACTCCCCTACCCCGTCAAAAGAACTTGTTACGGATACCACAAGATTGCCTCGGAGGAGATCGGATAATTTGTTGATGACCCGGCGAAAGAAAAGGTTAATGAGAAGGAAAACTGATATAATGCTCGCAACCTGGAATGTAAGAACATTGAAGAGACCAGGAAAGCGGAGAGAAATAAGAGAAGAAATAGAAAAATATGGAGTGAAAGTGTTAGCATTACAAGAAACACGCTGGAAAGGACAAGGAATGATAACGTCTGGAAAACATATACTGATGTATAGTGGAGGAGAAACTGGTAATAATGGTACAGGTTTCCTAATCCAAAAGTCTATTAAACCAAGTATTATTAACTTTACAGCAATTAATGATAGGATGTGCTCAGTCAGAGTTAGAGCCAAATTCTGCAATATCACAATGTTTTGTGTGTATGCCCCCACAGAAGAAGCAGAGGAGGAGGAGAAAGATGCTTTTTACTCAAAATTAGAAGAAGAAATAAATCATGTACAAAGACATGATGTAAAAATCATATTAGGGGACTTAAACGCCAAAATAGGAAGAGAAGAGATGTACAGAAGCATAATTGGCAAAGAAAGCCTGCATGAAGTAAGCAATGATAACGGAATGAGATTGATAGACTTTGCAAGCAGTAAGGAAATGGTAATTAAAAGTACTTGGCTTCCACGAAAAGACATAAAAAAGGAGACCTGGGTGTCTCCAGACGGCCGCACAAAAAACCAAATAGATCATGTTATAATAGACAGGAGACATGCCACAGATATTATGGAGATCAGTAGTTGTAGAGGTGCTGATGGTGACACAGACCACCATCTAGTGAGAATCAAGTATAGACAGACAATTGATGTGAAAAGATCAAAAAAGGAAAGTAAGAACATGAAACATAATGTAGAGGAGCTCAGGAATACCAGAGTAAGAGAGGAATACCAAGAAAAACTTATGGAGGCACTAGAAACCAAAAAGGATATATGGGAGAAAGGAGAACTAGAATGTAAGTGGGAAATACTAAAAACAGTAAGAGGTAAGGCAGCAGAGGATACATTGGGAAAGAAACAAAACAAGAGAGAACAGTGGTTTGATGATGAATGCTCAATATTAATACAGGAGAGAAACGATGCCAGAAAAAGGATGCTTCAACGGAGAACAAGACAAGTAGTGGAAGAATATAGAGAAAAGAGGAGAGAAGCAGATAAGACATGTAGAGCTAAGAAAAGACAGTTTGAGAGAAATAAAATAGAAGAGTTAGATGAAATGAAAGATAGAAATGAGATACGAAAGTTTTATGAGAGAACAAGAGATCTGGAGAAAGGATACCAACCCAGAGCAGTTTTCTACAAGGATAAAGAAGGAAACCTCATTGGAGACAAAATAAAGATGATGGAAAGATGGCAGGAGTATTTCTGTGAATTACTTAACAGAACCAATGAGGAGGATAAAGAAGAGGGGAAAAGTGAGGAAGAGGAGGAAGAGATAATACCAACTTTAAAGGAAGTAAAAGATGCAATAAAGTCTCTTAAAGAATAATAAAGCACCAGGAGAAGATGGCATAGAATCGGAGCTGTTGAAATATGGTGGAGAAGGAGTGAAGAAGGCCATATATGAAGTGATAGAAGAAGTTTGGATAAAAGAAGAAATGCCCAGAGACTGGACAGTAGGAATAATATGCCCGATACATAAGAAAGAGGATAAAGCTAAGTGTGAAAACTACCGGGGAATAACACTACTGTATGGAACTTATAAAGTATTTGGTAAAATTTTAGCAACACGATTGGAAGATTGGATGGAAAGAATCATGGGAGATTACCAAGCAGGATTTAGAAAAAATCGCTCCACGATGGACCAGATATTTTTACTGCGTCAAGTGTTGGAGAAGTTCTATGAGTATAAAAAAGAACTTCACCAACTATATGTCGATTTTAAACTAGCATACGACAGCTTGGAAATAATTAAGATCTACAGTATAATGAAAGAGTTTGGGATCCAAAGGAAATTGATAAGACTGACAAAAATGACAATGAAAACAACTGAATGTAAAGTCAGAGTAGAACAGGAAATGACAAACATGTTTAAAGTAGAGAAAGGACTGAGACAGGGAGATTTACTTTCTACAATACTATTTAATTTAGCATTGGAGAAAATAATCCGACAACTACCAATCAACCCTGGAGGAACAATATTAAATAGACTAACACAAATAGCATATGCAGATGATGTAGCTTTAATAGCAAGGAATAAGCAAGCTATGGAAGAGAGTTATCAAGTTTTAGAAGAGAAAGCTCAAGAACTAGGACTGGAAGTGAACACAAATAAAACAAAATATATGAAGATGGGAAATCCAGAAAGAGGCAGAAGAGAACCTTACATAATAATAAATGAAAAAGAATATGAAAGGGTGGAAGCCTTTAAATATTTGGGCTCAATAATAACAGCGAATAACAAGACGGCTACAGAAATACAGGAAAGGATAACAAGTGGAAATCGATGCTACTTTTCTTTGCAAAATGTGTTTAAATCTAAGAATGTTAGTAGGAACACAAAAATTAAAATATATACAACAATATTAAGACCCATATTAATGTATGGTTCAGAAAGTTGGGTGATGTCGGTAAGACAGGAAGATTGGTTGTTAAGGTGGGAAAGGAAAATACTGAGAAGGATTTTTGGAGCGGTAAGAGATAAAGAGGGATGGAGAATGAGAACAAATATGGAAGTACAGGAATTATTTAACCAGACAGATATTGTAGTGAAGATCAAACAGGGTAGAATACGATGGGCTGGGCATCTTCAGAGGATGGAAGAAGCACGGGTTGTCAAGAAAATATTCAATGGAAAACCGGAAGGGAGAAGGAGAAGAGGTAGGCCCAGGAAAAGATGGATAGAGGACGTGGAAGAGGACCTAAGAAGATTAGGAGTTAAAGGATGGAGAAGAAAAGCAGAGGATCGAGATGAATGGAGAGAGGTAGTCAGGAAGGCCAAGGACCTACATGGACTGTAGCGCCGACCAGTAAGTAAGTAAGTATATATATATATATACACGAGGCTCATCCAGAAAGTAAGTTTCCCTATTTTTTTTAAAAAAAAACCAACAGTTTCAGGAAACCATTTATTGGCAACAGGTACAGCAAAGGTTCAGCTATTTTTCAACATAGCAACCACCAGAATTGAGACACTTGTCGTATCGTGGTATCAACTTTTGGATCCCACTGTCGTAGAACTCTGCCGCCTGTGAATGGAACCAGCGTGTGACAGACGTCTTCAGCTCTTCGTCGTTGTCAAAACGCTCACCGGACAGGTTTTCTTGAGGTGCAAGAAAACGTGAAAATCGCTGCTAGCCAGATCAGGACTGTAAGGTGGATGATCAAACAACTCCCAGCCAAATTCCGTCAAAACAGCTGCTGTGCCATATGTGGACGAGCATTGTCATGGAGGAGCACAACATCTGCAGTAAGCATGCCACGCCTCTTGTTTTGAATGGCACGTCGCAATTTCCTTAGTGTTTCACAGTAATGGTCAGCGTTCACTGTTTCACCTCTGGGGAGGAAGTCAATGAGCAAAATGCCCTTCCTGTCCCAAAACACTGTGCACATCACTTTCTGTACCGACAGCGTCTGTTTGAATTTCTTCTTGACCGGAGATCCACTATGCCGCCAATGCATTGACTGCTGCTTGGTTTCCGGGGTGAAGTGCGAAATCCACGTCTCATCGCCCGTGACGATCCTGTCGAGGAAATCATCGCCGTCATCATGGTACCGTTGCAGGAATGTCAGTGCTGCTCCTGAACGTTTCATTTTGTGTTCGGGTGTCAGGTTTTTCGGCACCCACCTGGCACACAATTTTTTGAACAGCAGGCGCTGCGTGACAATCTCATGCAACACAGATCGCGATATCTGCGGGAAAAGGCTACTGAACTCCGTAATCGTGAAGCGACGGTTCTCTACGATGCGCTGCTGCACCAGCTCAACCAGATCATCAGTGATGAGGGACGGACGCCCACTGCGCTCTTCATCATGGACACTTTGACGACCTTCCGAAAACTGCCGACACCAGCGACTAGTGTTGTTCACGGGACGAGACGGGACAGGCTTTTAAAAATTCGAGACGAGACGAGATTGACCATGTGTAATGAGACAAACGAATATTTTCGAGACGAGACAGGCCAAAGTCTCGTCTCGTGGGCAACACTAGTCGCTGGTGTCTGCTTACTCATAATGTTCGGCCCATAGACCTCACAGAGCTGACGATGAATGTCAATTGGCGCAATGCTTTGTGCATTCAGGAACTTTATCACCGACCGAACCTCGCATGCGGCGGGAGAAGGAATACGAGCTTCCATTTCGGACCACTGCTGCCTCGCTACTGGCATGCGGCGGGAGAAGGAATACGAGCTTCCACTTCGGACCACTGCTGCCTCGCTACTGGCGCCGGGCGGGATCTGTCCGCCTGGCATATGATTGATACGTCTTAGCTCTGCTCCGCATGCGCAATTTACACGGCTCATTATGTTTACTTTAACGGGAAAAAAATAGGGAAACTTACTTTCAGGATGCGCCTCGTATATATATATATACAGTGGCGTAGCAAGGGGTGGGCGAAGTGGGCTACCACCCGGGGCCTCACGCCTAAAGGGCCCTTGCGTCCCAAAAGGTTGATACGTAAAATATAGGCCTAATAGCCTAAATGGAAGCGAGAAAAAATATGGAAAAGACTAATTTTTGTAATAAAATTAAAATATTCTGCTTTTCTCTGGTTATAAATTCTAGTTAAACGTTATAATTTGAATGAATACGTCAAATCATGGGCGTAACATGAATGGACTGTCCCGACTAAATGGGGATTTTTTTTAGCCTTGCATCAATGGTTATAAAACAAAAATTACTCAATGTTGCAGACTGCAGACTTCTGGAGCCTGACTCTCTCTCCTCAGACAACCCATTCCTATATGCAAGGACGAAATCGAAATTCTTGCACATTCTGAAAAATCGTCAATGTTATTTTCGTACGTTTTTATATCTCCACATTATAATATTTCATAGTTCGAGAGGGCGGTGATGGCCCCCATGACGCTTCCGTTGAGTACGGGCATGCCCTACAGCTTCCGATTTCATCTTCCTCAAATACACTTTCCGGGTGAGTGAAATTATTAAATATAATTTTCTTCAGCAATTTATTATTATTATTTAAATTGATAAATTGCTGGCATATCCATGAACATTTAGTATCGATTTACATTGATATTTCAAATTTAAAGAATGGATGGCGGCCTCGCGATCTGTTGCTACGCCACTGTATGTATGTATGTATGTATGTGTGTGTGAGTGTGTGTGTGTACATACACACACATATATAATGTATGTATACAGTATAGGCCTATATGGCGTATAAATAGTTTGTTAATTTATAATAGTTTGATAGAAAAAAAATTACGTTTGGGCCCTCCCAAACTGATCAACCTAGCTACGTCCCTGCTTATTCACTTTATTCCTATGGTCTTTCATTTTACCGTGTAAATTGGAGTAATTCCAGCCCTGGACATCTATTTTTGCAAGACAATACTCCAGTCTATAGAACATGGAAGTGAGCCTTGTCCCTATTTGGAGTAAGGTGCTATGTATTGTTTACATAAAACAGTGCAAGTGTAGATTAGAACTGATTCTCGATGAGGTGAACTGGCCAACTAAAATTCGCCCATCTCAACTGTAAGCTCTGGATCCGCCACTGACATGGAGCGACGTAAAATAAGAAAATACATGTGCAACATGTTAACGCTAAATTGTAGGGGTGTGCGGGACAATTTTTTTTGGGTCGGGACGGGAAATTTTTTAACTCTCGACATTCGGGACGGAAAAAATTTGCCATTTCCCGAGGCTCTGGAAATCTCGAATTCTGCCCGTCATTTTCACTTTTAAGTGATTGTTTTTGCATTTCTGGAATAAAAACTAATAATGCAAGTGTCTGGAACTTATCGTTCCAGACACTTGCAATGCAGAAAACGTCGAGAATTAACGACTTTTTAAAATGACCATTCGGTATTTCCCGTCTGCTTGGGTTCCCGAAAAGTCTGGATCGGGACGGGAATTTTTTTTCCCGATCGCGGTCCCGACTTTTCGGGATCCCGCACACCCCTACTAAATTGTGTACGTTTTCAAAGTTTCTTTAATATTATTTATACATTACATAATCAATTCATCCGCTTCATAACAAATCAACAGTAAAAAATATGCAAATTGTCTCTCAAATGTGCACGCTCCTTTTTCTCAAAAGAAATGTTCATGCATTTAAGACAAAACTGATTAGCAGCAACAATCTGAAGTACATATATGGCCTTTCTTCTTTTTCTCGTAATTTAGAATCCATTACAGAAAAGAATCATATTGGGATCTAAGCGAGCCAGAAAATTTTTTTAGGTTCACTTTTTTACAATCTGAAAACAACAATGATTTAATAGGGCGCAAATAATTTCACGGGGTGCCATGACATTCTCTTTAACAGTCTAGAAGAAAAATGCAAGAAACACGTGAAAACTAATTCCATCTCGAGTATCCATTTCTCCTGCTATTCTTAGATTCTGTTAGTCTTTTTTTTTACTTTAATCTTTACCCCCTATAATGGACTTCTCTCCAAGATTGGGGGGACAATGGCCCCTGACCCCCTTGTGGTTGCGCCACTGTTTGTGAGTGTCTCTTCATCTATTTCACGTCATCACTCACTGTCGCGATTAGCTAGAAGAGGCAGAAAAGCAACGATAAGTAACAAGAATCAAATATACACTCCCTCTCTCTACCACATGAATCACTATTACCGAAAGGTAGATGCGGGAAACAAAAAATTGAGTAGTTCAAACTTCATGGCAACACATCCAAGATAAACGTCCAAACATACAAGACTACTAAAAATGTCACAGCTAAATACTGAAAATTGCGAAATAATTTCCCGAAGTCTGAATCTGGAAGGGATTTCCCCTAATATACTGGTACACCCAACGGCAAAAGAAACAGTAGGCGAGTTGTCCATCACCAGTTTCATTCGCTCTGTATTGCACAATATGATGATAATGAATTGAAATAAATACTTCAACAAGCAGAGGGCAATGCCTGTTTCGCACCAGCATAATTTCATTCCTTAAAACAACACAGGATGTGGAATAAAAAGTTATCTTTGCCGTTGACTGTACGACATTATATGGAATCCCACATACCTTAATAAATCACCAGATCAATGTGTCTTTGTTTTGTTCCTAGAGCAATACAGGATATAATTCTAAAAAATAGTGAGAATTCCGGGTAGGAATGTGCATATTTTTCACAGGGGACAAAGCAGGCTCCCAGGGGGGTGAGTTAACCCCCTGCCCCCCCCTCTAGCTACGGGCCTGCACGGAAAGTTGGATAAGCTATTCCACACCACAGTCTGCATTTAGCTTGCCGGACTACGAAGTAATCACACAAAGCAGAAGTAACAAGAGAGGAGGTGGAATTCTTGTGTATTACAAATATGGGTTAAAGCTACAAAAAATAGAGACTGGAGCGAACACCGATGATGTCGAAACGTTAAGTTTCATATTATATTACAAAAATGTACGACTTGGCATGTGCGCTGTTTATCGGCCACCCAATGTAGGGTACTCTCAAACTGTCGGTACTCGAGGAGGTGATATCTGAAATATACCCGTCGGTCGATAGATTCTTGTTGCTCGGTGATTTAAACTGCGATTTTTTACAACCAGATAAATCAGAAACGCGGTTTCTGAAATCGATAATATCTTCCTTTGGGCTAACACAAGTTGTAACAAAACCAACGCGCATAACTGAAACTATCGAAACGCTGTTAGATATTATAGTAATAGATGACGTTACCAGAATGCATGCAACCGACGTCACAGTGCCTATCGGTAAATCGGATCATTGTGTCACGTACGTCGACTTAGTTTATGAGAAACCCGCTAATGAGAGAAAATATTTGAATTACAGAAGCTTCTCCTCCTTCGATATAGACATCTTTGCCGAAGACATAACAAACGTGCAGTGGGAAACACTGCAATCACTCGATACCGTTGATGAAAAAATAAACTTTTTTAGCTCCAATATCGTACGTTTATTTGATTGCCATGCACCTATGAAAACCGTCCAAGTTAAAAGGAAGCGCGTTTCGTGGATAACTCCTAATGTCAAGTTATTAATGCGCATCCGGTACAACACTGAGGAAATTTAAACGCACGAACAACGTTGTCGATTGGAACCACTACAAAGAACTCCGATATTTTACGACTACCGTTATCCGACAGGAAAAGAAGCCATATTTCTCTTTTAAATTTGGCGCTATTCAATTAAATAAGAAGGAAACGTGGCGTGAACTAAAACAGTGGGGCGTGCTGGATAATAAAAATGTCAATACGAACTTATCCTCACTTGTGAACACAGTAAACGAGTTCGATGCTCTTAATAATCATTTTGGGCAAATTAGCAATCTATCTGGTATTCCCACTCAACTAAAAACACAACAAATAGAGTACTTTGAAAGCCGTAGCTTTACCGATGAAAATAAATTATTTTGTTTTAACTCAGTAACCGAAATTGATGTGCACAAAGCAGTACATAACATTAAATCAAACTGTGTTGGAGCAGACGGCATAAACACCAAGATGTTAAAGATTGCACTTCTCACGACCGGGGTTTTGGTTTGACGCTTAGTCCGGAGACCGAAGTCCCCTTCCTAGGTGCCAAGCTAAACGGTTTGATTCCAGGGTACGTGTGACCGGATCGGTTTTTACCCCCGACGCATAGCCGACTCGTGCATTAAGTGACGTTGAATAATTAACAATAATAATCAATAATAATAATAATAATAACGACGTAGATAATAATAATAATAATAATAATAATTGGTGTTAGCCATAAAGTCCAGCGGAAATGCTTTGCTGACTTAACGTTGAACAAAATATTAATACCAATAGTTATGAGGATATGTATTATATATATATAAACACAAATCATAGATAACAAAAAATGTATATTATATAAAACACCAAAATAGCCACATTACACAACCACTCACTATCATTCAAGCATTCACACTCTCTCTCATACCGCAGGGGGAAATTACATTAAGATAAATACTTTGGCCCTTTTTTAGACACCATGCAATATTTAGTTTTTCTTATGAATCTTAAACTGCGCCCGAAGACGTTAATTTGCTTAGAATTAAAGATACTTAGCTTTCATCTGCGCGTGCTCATTACATTCTGCCAACGGGCATGACACGTAAACTTTTATATTTTTGCAATTTAAACATTTAAATAATTGTTGTGGAATTATCACTAATGCGCCTTGGAACTTCAATAACATTAGGCAGGGCACGCAACTCGTGCAACATAGATATCAATTGCAAGCCATACATGTTTACCGAATGACAAATGAAGACACTGATGTATGAATATATTAAAAATAGCACGAAGTTAATTTACTTCCTCACTTAGCAAACTTGAGAGGTGATCTCTGCAAGAGATACACGATTTATGCAGTTTTAATCATATTGTATTTACCGAGTAAAGCATATAAGGTGACATAAAATAAAAATATATTATTCAACAGCTCCGCGCAGAGCGTGGAAAAACAACAGTATGCTGTGAATCGATCTTCCGAATTAGCAATTGTCGTGAAATTTAGATGATGTTGGCAAGAAATTTAATCAATACCTTCGCGACTTTTAATTTAAATACTGGTATATTTTCGTCCGACGGCCGATCTTTGGAGTTTTGGGTCGATGATCACTCACACATATAGAAAATTAACAGTAGTATACTGTACCATCTCGGCGTTCTTGACGTTCCAGCGACGTTTACCGAAGTCCTCTAAACGGCGGCGTGACGTCAATCCGCGGTCCTCCTCGCGACACTAACACTTCCCCGCGTTACTTCTTTGTAGCGGCGTTTCGCAAACTTCTTGGACACACCTTCCTTCTACGCTTCGACATCACGGCGATAATAGATGAGGGAAAACTGCCTCTCTGCCATCTTGTCTGCCTCGTGATGGAGCGATTAATTGCTTCGCACCGTCTCTCTCTCTCTACTCGGGGGACGGCGAAAACGAGCGAAGTTGCTTTACCGGGGGTATTCGTGGATTCTCACTGCTAATCTTACGCGGGATGTCGGCGTCGTCTCAAAACGCAGTAGGTGTCGCTTCATCTCTCAATCTTCTCTTCTAGACGGTAGGTAAAAGTGAGGGTTGGTGTCGCTTCATCTTCCCATGCCTTTCTCTCTCTCTCTCTGTAGAATTTTTGTCGGGCGTCGGCGTCGAAGTACTCAAGGATGCTGATTCGGCTGGCGGCTTTCGGCGGTATCATTACATGGCTTCTTATCGGGCTGTGGACGTCATTTGTGGCGGCGTGGCGTTTGTGGCTTTCGTGGCGCTTGTGGCGGCGTTTTAGTGGTGTGACGTCGGGACGCTGAGCGATGATCTGTTGCGTTGTCGGCTTCATGCAGGCTAGGAAGACCCATGGCCCTCCTTCACTTGTGATGTAGCCCGCCATAGTTGTATTAATGTTCCTCTTCACAAGACCAATAACACGAATCCAGTGCACACATGGGCGTCCGGAAGGGGGGCAGGGGGGCCGTGGCTCCCCCTGGAAAACGAAAGTCAACAAAAATTACATATTTCACACATATAATTTAATTTCAGCCACAATAATGTGTGTTAATTATTGCACGAACATGATAAATTGAAATTTAAGTAATGTTTTTTGAGGAATGAACACTATTATTGGGGAAAATATGCCATGTTGCCCCCCTGGAAAAAATACCTTTCTTGCCCCTCCCTGGAAAAAATCCTGCGGACGTCCATGAGTGCACAGGTCACTAATTAATACTGCGTATGTATACATTGTCGGTTCAGAAACTGGTGGTAGACTGTGTGTGTTCGTTCGTTCTGCCACTATTTAAAGACAACTTGAAATTTCGAAATCTAACAGACTGACTTTTAGGCGCGGAAATCTGAAGTTGCGTCGTTGGTGGTCAAGCGTCCTTTTTTTGCTTGGTCCAGCTTTTAGGCACACGTGTTGCGTTAGAATAGGGGTCAAAAGAATATAGTTCGATCGCCTGGGCCCTCATCCGGTACGTAACATGTTCCTCCACTGATTGGCCTCCCAAGTGGAACTTCCCGTCGCCAAAGCCGCTCAAAACAGTGAAAGATTTATCACAGCACATTGTTAGTTCTCAGCTCCTGTGACCGAACGGGGGAAAAGTCGACAAAAGCAGAGAAACACAAAAGGTTCAGAAACGTGGTGTTTTTCTACCGAAGCTTCAAGAGGATACGAAGTTACAGAAAAATATAAAATAATGAAAACGTAGGATATAGAATAATAAAAAAAAAGTAGGTGACAAAAACTGATTGTCATACACTACCATATGTACTGACTTCATTAACTCACATAATCAATTATCCCTTGTCTAAAGGCGTGTTTCCAGAAAAATGGAAAGAAGCGCGAGTCTTGCCTCTTCAAAAGAAACGAGAGATCAGTTCTTTCGATGACTTAAGGCCTATAAGCTTATTGCCAGTACTCTCTAAAGTACTAGAAAAAAATTGTATTTTCGCAACTAATATATTATGTTGGCGCGAACAACTTGTTATCTACAGTTCGGTCTGGGTTCCGTGCACGGCATAGCACAGCAACAGCGTTAACAAAAGTTACAGATGATATTCTTTGCGAAATTGACAATCGTAGTTCTACACTTCTCGTATTACTGGATTTTAGAAAAGCTTTCAACACAGTCCAACACGATTTGTTAATATCCAAACTCAAATACTATAAATTTGACTCCGTAGCTCTAAGATGGTTTGAATCCTATTTACTTAATAGAAAACAGAGAACATTCCTTCAAAATTCACCCTCACAGATCTCCGAAGCTGTAGTTTTAAAAGCAGGGGTTCCACAGGGATGAATTTTAGGACCACTCATTTTCACCCTCTACACCGCAGACTTAAATAAGGTTATAAAATTTTTCACACCACATTTCTATGCAGATTATACAGAACTGTATTTTTCGAATAGTGCAGCGCTAGAAAGTAGTATTTCCTCACTCAACACCGATTTATATAATATTTACACATGGTGTACATCAAACGGACTTAAGATAAACCCTGAAAAATAATTTTATCTGCTAATTGGAACGAGTGGCGTAGCGTTATAGTACGCCCGGCGTTCCCAGATTTAAAATTTCAAAAATGCTGTAAATATAAAGTAAAACTTGACTAATTTCATATATGTTAGACCTTCATGGCATTATAATAGCTATTTTTCGCTATCTGCTTGCAACGCTCCACTAACAACATTCGTTCTAGCATTTTTTCAATGGCTTTCCTGGCCAGACGCCGGGCAGGTTCAGCGTAAAGGACTCTATATTCCTTGCTGTCTATCTGGGGTTGAAAGCTTGGATCTCGGACAGCACGCGGGCAAATGCTCTCTCGTACGCCAGCGTACGGAGCAAAGGGCTACAGTGATTTGTTCATGTGACCTTTCCTGCCTTCTGAAGCAGACGACAGCGGTAGAATTCCTACCCAGTTCTTCGAGCTCGTGCTATGTGATGCTACAATACGCAATATTGACTGACGTAACTTTACCAAACTCAAATATACCACTTCTTAATGGCCACTGCATTGTATAATTTATCGCACGAACAGCGATGTGCATTAAAAACTAAAAGATCAACACAGTGTTTGTCTAATAAGTTGGTGAAGTCCTCGTGGTAGAAGTTCAGCCTGTGGCTGCTCTACCACTTAACCCGCAAAACTATTCTATTTTTATTATTATTTTTTCCGTTAGTTACTAACTGCTTAATATTGTGTGAATGGAAATGTTTAGCATTAATTTGAAAACTCTTAACATCGAATGGTCTCTGAACAAATTCTTTTTAAAATGTTTATCAGTATTCTCAAGGTGCAATAAACAGTGGTCTGAATTACTAATCGGCACTGTTACGTCAGTTGAGTGTGCGATAGTTGGATCATCCACCCACCTACGTGCCAGAGTGTTTTGCGCAGCGCGCCAAGACGACAGAGGCTCCTGATTCGATTCCCGGCTTGAGCACGGGTGTTCTTTGTTGAGCACGGGTGTTCTTTGTGAGTCACTCATATTCATATTCGCGATTAACCAAAAGTGGTAGAAAAATAAACCAAATCAATTAGTAGTTGGGATCATCCACAACAATGACGTCTACTGTTGTTCAGAGGCGCTTGTGATTCAGGTAGGTTTTTTAATGACTTGCGTCATGCCGAAAGGTATAAAAGAAGGTATAAAACACCAGAGTTCAAAACATTTGTTGCATAGTGAGGCATCTCACTTCAGGCAAATAAATAATACCTGTGGCGACAAATTCCGTAAGTAAATTATTAAGCAAAAAAAGGGCTGACCCTTCCTTCGGACTTGGCGTTCCCACCCGAAATGCCCATGCTACGCCACTGATTGGAACGAAACAATCGCAAAAAAAATTATTGTTGAACTAATTCAACTTAAAACTAATAGTGAAACCATTCCATGTAAGAATTCAGCAAAAAATCTTGGCTTGATTGTTAACGATACATTGGACTGGACGGATCACAACAATGCCCAATGTAAAAAAAGCATATTTTATCCTGAGAAACCTTTACCGTTTCCAAGATCAACTACCTGCAGAATGTAAACTTAGACTAGTTCAATCTTTAATTTTTCCACTATTTGATTATTGTGACACTGTGTATGGGTCCAAAGTTGTGAAAATACTCTGTAGGAAAATTCAAATCACACAAACTGCATCAGATATACTTTTGGCCTGGATAAACGCGATCACATCCTTCCCATCTTCAACAAACATAATATTTTAACAATGGCCAACAACAGGCCAACTGCACTATCTATATTTTATTCATGTGCTGCAAACTGAATGTAAACCTGCGTACTTATTTGAAAAATATGCAATCGCAATACAATTCACAGAGACGAGACACGTCGTCACAACGAACTTGACATTGCTCACCATTTGACCACGCTATATACCTCATCTTTTTCTACAGGGTGGTCCATATGTCTTGTTACCTCCATAATTTTACATAACTTGATAATAATACAACTTTATAATAATACAATATAATATAATGAAGTGTAAGGTAGCCATTCATTCCATATGTCGTGTGACACCAACAATTTTACATAATTTTATATTATGATAATAACAATATAACAATTTGTAAGACATATGGATTCAGCGTCAACCAGGATGTTGTTCACGCATCCAAAAGGTCAGTATGACCACCATTATTTTCATGGCACAAAATGACACGGTGCCATGACCTGTGTGAGATTTTACGAAGCAAATTTTTCGTGATTGTTGTCTGAAAGGCTGCCCTAATAGCGTCCATTAATTGTTCTGTTGTTTGGTATCGTTGTTGTGATATCTTTGCCTTAATAATGCCCCAGAGGGCATTGTCACAAGACGAGAGATCAGGGCTTCTGGGAGGCCAATCGAGAGGCGCCGGATGATGTACCGAATCTGCATCCTGTCCACCTATTGGGAAACACTTCACTTAAATATTCCCTGACAGCGATGGCATAGTGGGGCGGTGCTCCATCCTGTTGAAACCAGGAACGTCCCAGGAGATTCATTCTTCGGAGCTGTGGAACAAAAAATGCCCGTAACATGGCGAGATAGGAGTGTTGATTGACTACGCCATCGAAGAAATAGGGACCTATCAAGTGTTTAGCGGACATAGCGACCCAGAGCATCACATGTGGGGGTTGTTTTCCAGCTCTTCGTAATAATGCGGATTTTCCTTGGACCAGAAATACACATTCCTTGCACGTGCACTTCGATATATTGCGCATTCATCGGAGAAGAAAAGGTCAGCCCGCTGCGGGAGTGTCGGAAATACCTCCAACATTCTTCCACATGCTGCATGTCGTCTACGCATGTCATCATCACTGAGCTCGTTGACGCTTGCTGGTTTAAAGGATTTCAATCCAAGATCCTTCTTCATGTGTCGTAACATTGTTGTTTTCAGGATTCCAAGCTCAGCAGACCGTTTGCGCAGAGATGCCTCCACTCCTGCACATGTGTTCTGTCTTTTGGTTGGTGCACCAGGCCTCGGTTTGTCTTTGATACATCCCAACATAAACAGTTTCTTTTCCCAACGCAGTATTGTCACTTTTGATGGTGCATTTTTTTGGAATCGTCTTGTGAAATCTCGTCGCACATCCTCCATGGTCTTGCCGGTATGTGGACGTTCATGGGCCCAAACACTGCCAACAAGGTGCTTTTCTACATTGTAGGAGCTTGTGTCAGCCATCTCTGCAAAAGAAACACTGAATTAGAGATAACAAGATATTGATTCGGGGGGGGGGGGGGGGTAACAAGACATATGGACCACCCTGTATATCTGCCCCGAAAGCATGGAATGCACTACCAACGAATGTTAAATCCATAAAACTCAATAAGAGTTTCAAAATTAAATTGAAAGAAATATGCTTCTACAGGAACAGCAGCAGAACAGTAGCACATACTAGATATAAACTGGCACTCAACAATCAACAAAACACTCATATTATATAACTGTAACTATTGGAATTTTATTACTATCTTCAAATTATTATTATTATTATTTACTTAAAGGCAACCTTATGTTAACATTCACATTTATATTTTTCTTTTTACGTTTGTATTATTTTATTTTTTATTATTTTATTATTATTTTGTTCTTTCACATTTATATTATCTTATGTATGACTAATATTACTGTAATGAGTATATTCGTAATTGTAGGTAATGTGAAATTCTTTATTTCTCTTTAGTGTAATCAAGCTTTTCATCTGTATTCATATATTATCATATATATATTATACTATATACTATATATTTATATTTTCTTATGTAGCTCATGACAAGGGTTAGGTGGTAGAGCAGCCTACGGCTGAACCTCGCTCGCTAAATAAAGGAATTATTATTATTATTAATAATATCTACAATAGAACCTTCCTGTTCTGTCTCGTCGCAAAAAGCATCGGATCGTTCCGGTTCGTTTATTTTCTCAAGGTATTTCATTACATTTCCTTCTCAGTGTGAACTAAATTGTTAATACTCTTTAATAGTACATATTATAGCATTCATGTAAGCTCCCCTCTAACATTGTTGCCGCGAGGCTGCCTAACAGAGTATGAAAGCGTCTAGGTTGCCTTCATATTTTTGTGCTTTGCGGTTCTCGTTCTTTTTATAATTATTATTGTAATATATAATAAGTATTATTATCTGTTGCTTCTTTTGACATCCTCCTGCACAAGATTTTTACACACAATCGGGTTCTCTTTTCATCGCCTATACCGCGTTTGGTAGATCCTGTCACGTTTCCTGCGCTTGCCGATTGACTTTTGTAGACATTTCTAGCAGAAACCGCGCCGCTGTAGACAGAGTGAACTCCGCGTTGGAGAAGCCGAGGTCAAATTCCGCATAAGATACGCGAGAATTCACAAATTCAACACCACACTAATCAGCACCCAGGCCCGTAGCTAGAGGGGGGGCAGGGGGGCCAACTGCAAGCCTGAGAGCCTGCCTTTGCCCCCCTGTGAAAAATACAGAACGTATTCCTACCTGGAATTTTCACTAATCTTTACAATTATATTCTGTATTTCTCTAGCAACATAATAAAGACATTTATTGATTTTGTGATTTATGAAGGTGGATTCCGTATAATGTCGTATCAGGATTGGGGGGGAAAGAATTAATTCCCTTCCAGTTTCAGACTTCGGGAAATGATCTCGCAATTTTCAGTATATAGAACAGTTGTGACATTTTCAGTAGTCTTGTATTAAAGGTGCCTAATGTGTTTGGATGTTTTTCTTGGATGTGTTGCTATGAGGTTTGAACTGCATAATTTTTTGTTTTCCAAGTCTACCTTTTTGTAATAGCGATTCATGTGATAGAGAGAGGGAGTGGATATTTGATTTTTGTTACTTAGCGTTGCTTTTCTGCCACATCTAGCTAATCGTGACAATGAGTGATGACGTGAAATTGATGAAGAGACACTCACAAACAGTGTTGCAACCACAGGGGGGCAGGGACATTGTCCCCCCAATCTTGGACGGAAGTCTAATCTAGGGGGGGGGGCAAACATCGAAGTAATGAAACATGACTAGCAGAATCTAAGAACAGCAGGACAAATGGATACTCGAGATGTAATTAATTTTCAAGTGTTTCTTGCACTTTTCTTCCAGACAGCTAAGGGCACCTGCAGGGGGCACAGAGGGGCAATTGCACCTTCGATTTCGAATTTTATACAAATAAAAGTACATTTCGTAAAATTTTCTTGCTCGCTTCGCTCGCGACCAATATATCTGCTATTCTTAAAGTCCAAGATCAAAGCCATAGCTAGGGGACGGCGGAAGTCAGCCTTGGGAGCCAAAAGGATCTAAATAAAAAAAAAAAATGTTAAAGAGAATGCCATGGCGTCCGTGATATTATTTTCGCTCTATTAAATAAATAATGTTTTCAGTTTGCAAATATTTGGATCTAAAGATTTTTCCTGTTCGCTTCGATCCCAATATGATTCTTTCCTGTAATGCATTCTAAATTACCCGAGACAGAAGTAAGGACAGATATATATATACTTCAGATTGTTGCTGCTTAAATGAATGAACAATTGTTTTGAGAAAAAGGAGCGCCCACATTTGAGAGACAATTTGACGGAGGAATTGATCATGTAGCCTAATGTATTTAAATTATATATATATATATATATATATATATATATATATATATATATATATATATATACACAGGGTGACTGGTAATTAGATGTATTCCCTGAAAGGGGTTAAAGAAGAGACAATTTGCAATAAATTTGACCATATGATACCCCGTCCGAAAATTAGTAGTTTTCGAGATAATCGAATTTCTGTTGTTTTTTTTAAAAAAATGACAATTTTCCACATGAAAAGATGAATTGAGGAAAAACTGCTCATTGTATGGAACTTATTTCAGCGTTTTCTGATAGCTAACAAATAAGTGGTTCGTTGAAAAGAACGTTTTTCCCAAATAACAATCACATGTAAGTAACGGGTGGGTCTAAACTTACAAGTGATGATAAAAAAATGCACTCTTAGTTTACTTGGCAACGTATTAATTACAAAAATGGTATGACACGAAGCGTACAAATTACTTCCTTGTGTCATCAATTATCCAACAAGGTACAAATGTTGCTAACATTCACATTTGTGTACAAGAAATAATACTTCATTCATCTTCATGTGAATGGAATCGATAAACAATACAATTAAAGAACATTACACGTCTTGCTCAAAGTGGGCACCTCCGTTACGAATGCAGGCACGCAGGTTTTTACGGACATTTGGTCTTTTAACTCGTGATGTGATGGTGTCCTTGATGTGTTGACCAGCCGTTAAGATCGTTTCCCTGAGCTCTTCTTGCGAGTTTACAGGTGTCTTGTCATGTGGCTCCAAATGTAAAAGTCGCAACGCCTAAATCGGGGGATCGAGCCGGCCATGGAATCGGGCCGCCTCGGCCAATCCATTTCTTTGGGTAATTTTCATCCAGCGACTGTCGCACGCCCAGGCAGAAGTATGGATGGGCGTCATCAACAATCATTTGATCGAGCCATTTTTCCTGACCCAAATCTTAAATGGCATCATTTATGAACATTTTTTGAGGAACGGGATGGCAATGTTGTTGGAGGATGTGGCTCTAGTTACAAGATGTGACATGATTTATCAGCATGATGGCTGCCCAGCTCGATCCGATCGATTTGACGCGTTGCGACTTTTACATTTGGAGCCACATGACAAGACACCTGTAAACTCGCAAGAAGAGCTCAGGGAGAAGATCTTAACAGCTGGTCAACACATCAAGGACACCATCACTTCACGAGTTAAGAGACCAAATGTCCGACAAAACCTGCGTGCCTGCATTCGTAACGGAGGTGCCCATTTTGTAATGTTCTTTAATTGTATTGTTCATTGATTCCATTCACATGAAGCTGAATGAAGTATTATTTCTTGTACACAAATGTGAATGTTAGCAACATTTGTACCTTGTTGGATAATTGATGACACAAGGAAGTAATTTAAGTAATTTGTACGCTTCGTGTCATACCATTTTTGTTATTAATACGTTGCCAAGTAAACTAAGAGTGCATTTTTTTATCATCACTTGTAAGTTTAGACCCACCCGTTACTTACATGTGATTGTTATTTGGGAAACCTTTTTTTTTTCCAACGAACCACTTATTTGTTAGCTATCAGAAAACGCTGAAATATGTTCCATACAATGAGCAGTTTTTTCTCAATTCATCTTTTTATGTGGAAAATTGTCATTTTTTAAAAAAAAAACAATAGAAATTCGATTATCTCGAAAACTACTAATTTTCGGACGGGGTATCATATGGTCAAATTTATTGTAAATTGTCTCTACTTTAACCCCTTTCAGGGAATACATCTAATTACCAGTCAGCCTGTATATATATTAAATAAACTTGAATACGTACACAATTTAGCATTAATATGTTGCATATGTATTTTCTTATTTTATGTTGCTCCATGTTGCATATGTGTAAAATATAGAATAATGTTCGTCATGCATATTCTATCAAAAATACAGTTTGTATGCTTGTTTTCCATTACTAGCTAAGATAAAATTGAACGTGTTGGAAAAATATTTCAAATCATTTGTTCAAACACAAATGCTTTAGCACCGGCTTCTACCCCCTTTTGCATGATTTACGACGATAATAACGTATTTTAATGCTGCTATTATTACTACCACTACCACCACTATATTTCTATTATTATTATTATTATTATTGGCACGTTTGTCCTTGTACTTGACCCCCTCTCCAGATAAAAATTTGTGGTTTCGCCTATGCTCACAAAGAATACACTCATACCTAGGCTTGAACCTGGAACCTGTTCCGCAACACTCCACCCTTACCGGGCCGCTTCTGGCAGGAAAAACCCAAATAAACAACTAAATAGGCTCGTTAGTCCTGGTTTCCCATCCCGTTCCTCACCAGAGCGCTCGGAACCAAAGAATAAATCACAGGCAAGAACTTACTGAAATTAATGTTGCAGGGTGATTGCTGAAAACTCGCAGAAATGGGCTTTATACATTTATTTACAATTTAACAAAACAATGCTCGGATTCTTCCAATAATTCTCTAATTTACATTATTTACATTCCTCTAACTTGAGCCCCACGGCAGAACTGCCAAGTGGAAGCTGAGCATCGGCAGAACTGCCTCGGGATGCTTTTTCTCATGGAGGCCACTGGAGCCCGAAGATCGCTCTCCCTTCTGCTATCCAGTTCCTAAACACACTCTCCTGTCCTCTGACAGAGGCCATATTTATACTTCCTCCCGCGTCGCATGGGGGAGGGCTGAAAGTTCAAACCTTATTGGCTCTTATAAGCTACACAGAACCATGGAAGAAACCCAAGCATACAAATTCATACACAAACACAAAAAAGAAACTAAAAACAAATACTGTTTGTAACAAACCCCTGGCTTCGTAGTATGTTATAACCATCCCACCATGGAGGTCGGCTAGTGAAAGATGTAGGACAGCTTACTGGCTCAAATTATTATCAAACACGATGAAAATGTGATAGTGTTTCACATTTATTATTTCGGTTAGAAAGCGATAAAATTTGTAGTTTGATACGGGTTACACTAAGCATCTTATGGAGTGTAAATATCAATTTCAAATCTTATGAATCATTTCTCTAAGCAAACGCATCAAATGTGATAAGCAACATAGGTGTGTGTTATGATATCCATTTTATAAAGGAAAAGTTAAGTTTTAACCCTTACTGTTTGCATGATATCGTTTCCATAGCATGTTATATATTGCTCTCAGAATTTTAAACGGCAGTAAAAATTAATGCCATTTGCAACTGCGAAGCTATCAATAGGATTGCATACATTAAGGACAGAAGATGCCTTATTTCGATTGCTTGTAACATCGAAAGTAGAATTAGACAAGTAAATAGTGACTGAGAAGAGTTGCTTGCCTTGATGTCCTGTACACACTGTGAAAGTTGTGTGTGTTATCAGGTGGCACCCTATGAATATAGGTTCAAGAAAATGACAAGTAGAAAAGAGCTGCAGTGAAATAAATACGATTGATTGATTGAATTGGTGTTTTAAGTCCATTTTATGCACAGTAAGGTTAATCGGGACTGGACCTACAGTTTTAAAGTGAGATCCGAACCACTATGTACCTCCACCGGGTATCGCACCCGGGACCCCTTGATTACAAGGCAACGACGCTACCACTGCACCATCGCGGAGGCCCTAAATACTATTGAAAATCTCTCAAATTATATTCTATTTACATTGTGTCTGTTGTAGACGCTGTCTGTTAAAATACCTCAGACACAACCTAATTTTTTGACAAATTATTATGTCAACTCTTCTGCTAAGGAGTGGATTCTCCTAATTTTATTCATTCTATCTTAAGCCATTCTGTGACTGGCAGAAATCAGTATCAGCATTAAAAGAAACTGATGTTTGGGGTTTGCACACTTCTGCTCAAAAAGTGGTGGCGATAAGCGGCCCAGAAACCTCGTGCCGCGGAAATGGGGTAAGGCGAAGGAGGCCTCTTATATCATTCGGTTTCATACCATAGTCATTAAGGAAGGTATTTTTCATAATGTAAAGAGGATACAACATTTCCCTCTATAAAACTTGATATGAAATATTAATGATGACACTGTAATCCAAGAAGTCATTGATCAATCAAGGGTTTCCTATTTGATTGTCGGGTGTCAAATAAATGTATTTCAACAACACAATATTTTGCAAAATGGTTAACGTAACCAGTAGGCAAACATTGTCTGTAGTGATGCAAGAGTCTTTCATTTGAATCAAATAGAATCCGTGGTGGAGTAAGGGGCCCATGTTTCAATGTTTTAGCAAGTAGGCCTACAAAAAATGTATTACACATTTTTACACAATTCATAGGGTTACCAGATTGTTGTAAGGAAAATGTAGGACATGCTGTCCCAAAATGTAGGACATTAAGTCAAAATGTAGGACGCAACACATTCTCAATAAATAATACATATTCCTATAGAACACGTTAAGAAGTAGTTGAAAAATGACACTTTTCAGTTTTTAAAAAAATATTTCCCAACGAATGTTTAAATGCAAAATTTCAAAACTTGCAATTATAATAATCAATGCACCCACCTCTTACTACTTAATTTAAGTGGTTCTTCTCAGAGGAGACAATTTTTATCAAAATTTGAGGTTTAGTCAAACTATATATTGATGTTAGAGTGGACAGCCAAGCTCGTTGAAATTATAGGGACCAATACCAAATATTTTACAGACTTTATGAAAACATAATTCTCTCGTCAGTCTGTTGTGCTGATGGTAATGAAAGTACTCTCTCAACATTTGAATTATGACCTGTAATGGCAAACAAATATTCAGCAATTACTGTAATTTAAAATGGTTTCATCTAGGGTAGTTTTTAGTTCAATAACAGGATGTCTACCAAAATAATACGAGGTGTGGCTAGAAAGAAACCGGACTGTTGCTACAAAATATTTTATTGGTAATTTTGTACAATACGAACATTATCCCCTTCAAAGTACTCCCCTGTACTATCGATACACCGCTCCATACGAATCTTCCATTGCTGAAAGCAGTGCTGGAAATCATTTTCTGAAACCATGTTGATGACCTCCGTCGCTTTTCTTTTCACAGATCCTACGGTCGTAAATCTGGTTTCTTTCAGTGCTAATTTGACCTTGGGAAATAAAAAAAGTCACACGGAGCGAGATCCGGCAAATAGGGTGGATGTTCTAACGCTGGGATCCCATGATTAGCCAAAAAAGCCTTGACTGACAATGCCGTGTGGACAGGAGCATTTTCCTGATGAAGAATCCATGACTTGCTTTTCCACAAATCAGGTCGTCATCTTCTTACTCGCTCACAAAGGGTCGTCAGCACCGTAATGAAATAATGTTGGTTGACAGTTTGACCTTCGGGTATCCAATTCGAATCAATTCACCGACATTTGCAATGTTTGATTCCGTTTTTGACGTACAAGGCCGTCCAGGACGCAAGTCATCCGCGGTCACTTCTCGTCCCTCTTTAAACCTTTGAAACCCCTCAAACACTTGCGTGCGTGATAAACACTCATCTCCGTACACTTCCTTCAACAAACCATAAGCTTCTGTGGCGAATTTTCCGAGTTTCATAAGGAACTTCACATTGATACGCTGTTCTACTTTTACACTTAACATTTTCAGACGGAGCACAGATGTACGGTTCACTTCGTCCACAAGCTACAGCGGAACTGACTGCCGCGCACCCTGGGCAATCACACAGTCGATAGGCAGGATATCACGTTATACACCCATGCGCCGCTTGAGCTTGACGCGCTTGCCGTTTGTCGACAGCAATATCAATCCGATTTTTGTCTAGCCATACCTCGTACATCCAGAAATCTTAACTTTTTCTGGACTTTTCTAGATCCTACTTAGGTATAGTTGGAAATTATTAATTAAGAAAATAAATATTTATTTAATGAAAATCCCTATCAAAGGGCCAGTTAAGATGAAAACTGAAGCTGAATTTAAAAGAGAATTAGATCTGCTATTTCGTATTAATGCATCCCGAACTGTGTTTGGCATACAAGCGAGGCTTTGGCGTCTGGACTCACAGCCAGTATAATCTTATGTGGGGTTTGTGTCGGTTGTCCCTATATGTTTATGACTAACCATTCATCCATCTTATCTTACTATCATTCATCCTCATATTCGCGAATAGCCAATGGGACAGAAAAAAGTGCAGTAAAATAAACTAAAACAACCAATCAATAGCAAAAATTCTTGACCACAAGAATAATTGATTGCCTTTTTAGTGACTTCTTGACCTACTTGTTGATATTTTACTTTTCCTTGACTTTCATGGCTTTCTCGACTGGCATACACCCTGAATAACTTTTTTCTCTATATCCCTGCTTTACAATCAAATTATATTGAATATTGAATAAC
This sequence comes from Lepisma saccharinum, assembly GCF_977018435.1. Classification (NCBI taxonomy): domain Eukaryota; kingdom Metazoa; phylum Arthropoda; class Insecta; order Zygentoma; family Lepismatidae; genus Lepisma; species Lepisma saccharinum. Next base: position 68,186,106 of record NC_139231.1, read on the forward strand.
AATGGGCAACATCTTGTTCCATCAGTATAAACAATAAGGCAAGAAATTTTGATCAGGCAATGAACAGTGATGTTATCAGATAGTGGTCCCAAAACTTTGTTCATTAATTGCTTCCGTTTTCCCGTTTGTTTAATACCAGGACAAACTTTATTCTTTTTGTGCAATGACTGAATCAAAATAAATTTCACTATTGAGTTTGGAAGCGCAGTCCATAGACTTGTAATTTGCATGACTTTTTTCTGTTACGTATTTTCCTAATTAATATTATGTGACGCTCAAAATGTAGAACATTTATGATAATTTTCAAATTCCTCCCGGACGCCGGCCATAAGGCTAAAATGTAGGACATGTCCGGGAAAATCCGGACGTCTGGTAACCCTAACAATTCATCAAAGTCTAGATAATATGTAACCATTATTATTTAATTAATTCGATTTTTCTTGCATAACACAGCACAATGGTGTTGTTGGATTCTCATTAGATTCCTTTGTGCGTAAAAATCTTGCATACTGGAAACTAGAGGGAAACATTATGAAGCACAATTTATAAATGACTTCCTTAATCAGTTCTGCAGAGAAGCCCAAAGCTGTTGGTACATATTAATCGTCTATTAATATTATTGACCTGTAAATATAAAGTAGATACAGTCCCGATGAGCCTATTTATGTTAAACTTTATCTTTGTATTCTTTGGTAGTCCGAAAGGTTATTATCGAAATATTGTTATTTGATGTTGTTCGAACTTATATTGTTCGTTGGAGTTTCGAGATAACATCCCTTTCCTGTTACTTATTACTTTTGGTGGAGGGGGGCAAGTGCGTCTCTGTACCTTGCTATATCTGTCAGCAACACAATATATTAAAAATTTGCCCCCTGTAGGATTAACTTCGCCCCCCCCCCTACTAAGAATTCCTGGCTACGGGCCTGTCAGCGCCAAGCTTACAAAGCAAACTTCTTGCCGACACAAACAAAACACATGGGAGTTAGACCACAACGTGGCAACAGCGCCTGTTAAAGCGCTTCTCTTCTGGTTTGCATTCGCTCCTCGCTGCCTAGCAGACGACTCTCTCCTCGATTCTCATTGGCACCTGAACTGTCGAGCGATCGCTAGGGCGGGAAACCTGACAGGTTGTAACGAACGCGGTATAGTTTCGTGGGTATGTAAGACCTAATAAAGAGCGAAAGCAAACTACATGAAGATTCATGTGAATGCTCTAGAAAGAATTGAAGGGCTCGGTGCAATAAGGAGCTAACCCTCACTTCTGTCAAAATTGAGATATACCGTGCAGTACGTGCGGCATGAACGTCTACTGCATTCACCAAGACATGGTGCTGGTGCTGTGTCACATTCGCGCGCAATCACATGGTACCCTTCTTCGAAAGGAACGTACGAACGGAAAGTTCTGTGCAACAAGGTATCAAGCCACAGGAAAATAAAAATAAAGAGGAAAGTGTGCAGAGCACCTCCTCATATATTTGTGATTCTGATGAGGAAAATGGACCTCTGTGCGGTGACAATAGCTTTGATGACCCAGACTATGTGTGTCGAGTGTCGAGCAGCGAAAGCACCGACTCTGAGGTAAGAAAGAAGTTTTTATTTTGGGTATTTTTTGAAAATGTTGGTTAACACCTTATTGTCTCAGACTTGGACACGGTGAAAACGGTTGGTAAGTGTGCGTCGTGATGTGCATGTTATGTTCAAATCAGCTCACTATGCATTCGTCAGGACTCTTGCAAGTTGGTACATTGAAATCATGAACTTATTCCGATGACAACTGCTGCTAACATAATGAATGTAGGTTAGCACCATATTGGTGAAATGATTAATCACGAAGAAATCGACATGACACACGTACATGGTTCCCTAATAATGACAAATTCTGACAACGTACCATCGAGGACATTGCGATAAATCGTATAGAATAGGAAAGGTGGCCTCCCGGATGGCGCAGTGGTAGCGTCGTCGCCTTGTAATCAAGGGATCCCGGGTGCAATTCCCGGTGGAGGCACATAGTGGTTCGGATTCCACTTTAAACTGTAGGTCCAGTCCCGATTAGCCTTACTGTGCATAAAGTACACTTAAAACAACAAATCAATGAGTCAATCAACAGGAAAGGTATTGTAGAAATAATGTAAAGATAAATAATCAGAATTGTTTTGTCATTTGCAAAAATGATGTGTTCCGGAAATTTTTGTCGAGTGGATTGGACTGTTATTGCTTAGTACTAGTTTACATTTTCAAATAAATTTGTTACTCTGATCCATTTCAGAATGACCTTCACATCACAAGGACGACAGAGCGATTTTCTGTGAAAGATCCTCCAGCCAGAAAGAGGCGATGCGACCAGGATAACTGGGAGAGAGTGAAACGTAAGAGAAGAAGAAATAAAGGGGAGCAGTACACATCCGGGCACACAAAGGATGTTGTTCCAGCCAGGAAGATAGGTGAGCCATGTACTTGTCCAAAGAAATGCTGGAACAAAATTAAGGGGGATGCAGAGTTCATTTTTGACACATTCTAGGACTTGGCTGATTATGCAACACAGAACACATACCTCATGCAAAATATTTGAATTCAGAATACGAAACGTTCCTACACAAAGGGACAATCTTCCAGGAGGTCATTCACATTTTCCTATAATATACAATATACAACAGATGAATGGGCAGATGTGATCAGCAGTGCAAACAGAAAGAAGAAATTTCATGTAACACGCATGCAGCAAACCGACTTCAAGGATCTCACACCACTTGTGGCATCAATTACCAAGAAAACCACCACAGATGGTAAGGAGCCCCTCAAGTATAAAGAGGCTGCGGTGTTCATGATGGAATCCGCTACTCGCCATATTCTGCATGAGAGTTATTCATACCAGAAAGAAGCGCCAATATGTGCTAGGTGCACCCTAAAGAAAAGAGGTCGTCCACTGCCATAGGTACCCCTAAGTGATTTGCCATGCGAGTACAAGGAACAGATTCCCATAGATGTCCAGAAATATTCAGACATAATGTCCCTATTGGAATGTTTCCCTCCAATATACCATAATTTTTATCTCAGCCTTGTTCCGACGGAAGTAGCTGCCGAGGAGAGTGCAGAAACTCTGGATGGACGATGACTGATATATCAGGAGGGCCTGGATCAGTTGAATTCAGAATAGTTTGTGCGACCTGCATTCATATGCCACTATTTGGTGTTAGTGCTGAGAATATTTCGGCTGACACTGCATATGAATTAAACTTGTATCTCATTTTTTTCTCCCTACAAAATTAACTTTGATTTTTCATTCTTATGTATATTTTTTCACAATCTAATGGTCATGCATTCCTATTTGTTGTTATTCCACAGAACTGACACAGAAGATTGTCATGCAATAAGGATCTAACCAACAATGGGAAACAATGAACTGAAAAAAAAACTAATTTAATCATCTTTGCAATAATTGTACCACATTTGAATGTGTCCATGTAAACTGGAAACTTCAGACATGCTTTTGAAATCAACTATACGACAATACAAACAAAATTCAGATTTATGGATTTTTTCAAACTTTCAAATGCTAATATCTCGAAAACAACTTTTTGAGGGTTAGCTCCTTCTTGCACCGAGCCCTTCAATTCTATCAAATGTAACTTTTCAGAACTTCGAATATCATAGCGGTTTTTCGAAAGGAGAGGAAATTTCGAAAACACCAGTTGTGGGTTGCCTTCGTGATTGTTGACTCGTGCCCCGTGTGGACTCCATTACGCAAAGCATATCTTCTTTGCTTGTTAATACATGAAACAGGATTGGTCTGTTGTAGCATCAAGTATAATAAATTATCTAATTCATCACTCAGAATGCCAGACAGAAAAAAGATAATTATACAATGGAATATTAGAAGCATAATTCCAAATATACACAGTCTAGAAAACATTATTCAAGACATTATATTAAGTCAAGAAACGTGGTTGAAACCCGAATCAAAAATTAAAGCCTATGGATACCACTGGATAAAACACGACAGAGATGATGGATATGGTGGAGTGGCCATAGGGATTAAAAATAATTATAGGTATGAATATGCCTGATAATATTCAAATAGTTGGGGTAACAATAGTTACCTTTCAGAAAAACCTCAAGAAGGTAGTGATCGCCACTGATTCAGCGTCAGTCTTACACTCCCTGGGATCGATAACAGCTGATTACTATGTAGACTGGTACATTGTTAACATAAAAAATTTGTATCACAAACTAACCAACTCAGGTTACAGTTTTGTATGGACTCCTGGGCATACATCCATAGAAGGAAACCACATAGCAGACGCATTAGCCAAGTACGCAGCAGGTGAAGGATCAAGTCACAGATCGCTTCGGATTAAATTTTCTGCAAAAGCGCTAGTCACATGCTAAAACAGAATTCTTGAAAAGTTGACAGAAACAATAGACAATTACAGGGAAGACTAATGGGAAAAAATACTATTCAATTCAACCACTTATACCTGAAGAACCTTGGTATCAAGATATAAATCTTTCAAGAAATTCTTTAACAAGCCTTCTTAGATGTCGGCTAAATTGCACCCTAGCGCCTAGCCCCTAAAGACTTGTACACTAGGAAGATTGTGCAATCCCCAATCTGTCTGAAGGAACACCTGATCATATTATATTTGAACGTCGTCTTAATGTAACAACGCATGAGTATTTCTTAACAGATCTAAAAGAAGCAGGATATAATGAGGCATACGCCTTGTAACACTCTTGAGGAACCCGACTAAGAAGATAATATATCTACAACTATATTGTAAGAGAAAATATTGTATTATGAAATGTAGAACAAATGTAACTGGTACATAGCTGAAAAGCTACAACCAAATATACATTTATATATTAAAAAAATATATATAAGCTGTAGACAAGCAAGGAGCGCTGGAACTGCAACCAGCACACAATCTGCACTATTCCCTCTTAATTCTTGAATTTCTCTTTTCTGTGCTTTCAGTCGTTATTTCTTCTTTATCTTTGCAAGAGCAAAATTTCAAGTCAGTCAAATAATAAATCCAATTCTTGATCATACTCAAAATTACAATATGGAAATATCTTTTACTTACACATTATTGATTTTTTAAATGCAAGAAAATTGTAAGTATTATTGAAAGTATTGAGAATATGTACGTACAGTGGGATCCATAAGTATTCCTCAGCAAATTGTCCACGACTATTTTCGTTGATTCTTATCTTCATCCTACGTATTTTTAAGGACTGTATTTTTACGTATACTGGTTCAGAGGTTGTAAGCAGATTGTTTGGTATTTTGTGCCAGTTCTTGAAGCTCTCATTGCATAAAACAAAGGGAATAAACGTGGTGATGGACAATTTGCTTGATAATACTTATGGATCCCACTGTACATGTAATACATTTTCTCCCCAGTTGGGTCAACTGACTACTATTCACAATTTCCGTCTGTGTAAATTTAAAAAAGGGGGGGATTCCAGAAGACTCGTGTCTAATGTATTTAATATTATATGAAATATATGTAAATATTTTAAATATTAACTATTATTATTGATTTTAATGCAGCGCATAATTTCATTCGTCGTTTAATCTCGTCACTGTCGTAAATAGGTAAAAAAGACAACACTATGTTAACGAAAGTTAAGCGTTCCGTTTCGTGAAAATTTATCGTTATTTGTGTTGGATTTATTATCGAAATCAGTAAATAACAGATTTTTTTTTTAAAAAAAAAGGATGCATTATTGGTGTATGATACACGGATGAGAGATGTTTTTGTAAGCTGATACTCAAGTGTTGGATCCTACCCATTGTTTTTCAAAAGTTGGCGCCCCTGAATTCAACATTTTTGGTTTACACAGTTCTAGCTCGGCATTAATTGTATGATTTTGAATATATCCATTGTCAAGGGCGCCCGCAGTGGGAGGCCAGGGAGCGGGTACTCCCCCCGGACATATAAAGACTTCATACAATTCAAACTTGGAAATTGCAGCGTGAAAACATACACGAGAGGAGAGTGCCGTGAAAGACAGCAGATTAAGTAACTATGCAAATTATCCTACTGCTGGGGAGGCTTTATGAGTCCCCACTTTAAGCACTGCTGTCCTCCATGAGATAAAATCCTGCGGGCGGCATTGTCCATTGTAGTAGTAAAAAAAATTACAGACCAAATTCAAAAGCTACATTTTCAAAGTGGAGTCTGTTCCACTTGGTATAGTAAATGGTATACCCAAGAGTTTTTCTATTATTATTATTTCCTTATTATGTTTTCTATCAGCTCTAGGTGGTCTGCGGGCGGCATTGTCCATTGTAGTAGTAAAAAAATTACAGACCAAATTCAAAAGCTACATTTTCAAAATGGAGTCTGTTCCACTTGGTATAGTAAATGGTATACCCAAGGTTTTTTTTATTATTATTATTTCCTTATTATGTTTTCTATCAGCTCTAGGTGGTCTGACAAATGAAGACAATGATTTCTGTGGGACTTTATGACGGGGACTGGATTATTTGTCTGTCTGAGACTTTTCCTGGCTCTAGATCAATCTCTGATTTGGCAACACTGCGGCTGACTTGCCTAAATCAAGAAACAAATCTCACGCGGAGCAGGTTGTTGAGGTAATGCCCTGGGGCAATTGTTCCTTCTCCTTGCATGTCAAAATGTTGATAAGGTTGAATAAGGGGAGGGCAGGGGGAGGGGCAGCGAGAGCTCATCACCTTGTTTGTCTGACTGGTTTTTTGCAGCCTTGACAAGTTAAACACGTAATGGCAGTAATTGCTTAGTAACGGCGCAGGCGATAAAAACAGTCTGAAAGTTAAGGTCTTGCCTCATAAACTATCTGGTCGTGTGAGCACCTGATGAGATTCATTTCATTCGCGACTGTGTCAATCTGAGCTTTGGAATTTTAAGAATGTAACCAGAATGTGTTGTACAAATCCTGTCACTACTTCATAGATAACACAGGCTCTTCTTACGTGAAGAAACGTGTCTTAGAATAGTTACTGTGCTCACCTTTTAATGTGCATCGGAATTTGGATGATCAGCTTTTCAGAATTGAAAAGCAAGACGAAAATATCAAGAAAAAATAGTTTGATAATTTGGCAACTCTTATGAAGAGCTGTATATTTGTTGTTGTTGATTTGGTTTATTTTACTTTGCTTTTCTTTCTGCCACTTTTGGCTAATTGCGAAGATGAGTGATAATATTGATGAAATTGAACAAACATGCCCAGGCCAGGATTCGAACAAAGCAGTGGCGTACTTTCCCATATTATTACGTTTACCACCGGTTAATCAACTTTTTTCACATACGTTATATAGAAATTGCCGGAAAATTTGAAGTTGTCGAACGTCTGTTATTGTGTTACTTGCATGCCTGCATTAGTGTTTTATTTCAATTATTTCTAATTACTGTATAACTGTTACGGTAAACCAGGACAAATTTTCAGAATACGCCACTGGAACCCAGAATCCTTGGCGAGAAGGACAACACAAGAATACAAGGAAATAATTAACTAAGTAATCTATATTTTTTTAAGGAACAAAAATAAATTTGTCAGCTAAAAACAATGTCAAAGTTTAAGTCCACTTTATGCTCAGAGAAGCGAATTGGGATTCAATCTACTATTTCAAGTGAGATCCGGACCATCCTGAAGAATTTATTATGCAATACACAATAGTTATGCAACACCCTCTGAAACGTACTTTTCATTAAAATGAATTATTCGTTTTTCGAAAATCAAGTCATAAGATTCAAAACATATGCAAATAAAATAACAACTTGTAATTATCAAATGTTTTAATCGGTGACAGCGCCGGAAATATTGTGAGGCAAAAGAGACATTTTTTTAGAAGGTAGTCGTATTTAATATACCCACCGTACAAAACTGCATATTTGGGCTAAAAGGACATTTATATATCTATTTTTTTCTTGTTTGCTGTGCCAGGTGGGCATTTGTCAGTCAATCAGTTTTCTCCTTGGACACTAAGAAAAGATAGACGTGCAAATGCTCCTTCATCCCAAATATGCATCTTTATAAACTGTTCAAGCGTTATGTGACTATACTGCTCGAAAAATATTTGCCCTCTCATTCTGCCTTTATTGTTCCTTTTATTTTATTTTATTTTTTGGCGTCGCTACTGAATGCGTAAAAACAATTGTTGACAGTGTCGGTAAACAAGTTGTCTTTGTCTTGAATGATATTTCGTAATTGTTGAAAGAAATGGCATATTTGGCTTCTTGGAATTACATCACAGACCATAGCGTATATACAGTATATAGGTCACGTAAGGTGGTGGGGGGGAGTTCAAATTTTGGAATTATTAGGGTTGCTATATGTCATAAATGAAAATCCGGGACACTGTTGACCGGAAGCTTGTGGGGGGGGGGGGAGAGTACTGGACCCAACGAAGTTGTGTATATGTACATATCAATTATCATATTCTTTACACTTCTTAAAAAGAAACAGAAATCCACTTCGAAGTATATCATTAATCTTGAAATTCCTTTTCGGTGTCATGATGAACTAAGCTGCTATCTCACAATGTCGAAACTTTATTTATTCGAGAACTGCGGACTGAACAGTGCGGACACCCAAGCACTGACTGTTGAAGAGACTTGCTACTGAAATCCAGTGTTGCTATTAGACGGCTTCGCTATCGTGAAGTCAAAATATCTTTGCAGCATCTTCTTGTAACTCGATAACTTTTGTATCATCGAGAGGAAGCGGTTCAATGTACAGTTAGATTGTTTAGTAAAATGAGCATTTTAATATTACGCATTTAAATATAAATAAAGTTCAGGAAAGTATAGTTTAAATCATTTGTTCTTTCCCACACGATTCGAGGACATTTGTGCATCCCGAAGAAACTATTCGGGACACCAGGACAAATGATACCATTCCGGGACAACAGGCCTAGTTGTGATCAAGCTATCAAAATCCAATCGATCAACCAGGCCATCCAACATTTTGACACACTGTTCCAATGAATGATGGATAGCCATTTGACATTTTTGGAATAAGTTGTTGCAATTTTGCAATGTGTTGACTGTGTTCAGAGAAACGTGAGTTCAATTCTACTACAAAATGGTCCAAAAATGGACAACGAAGGTTTACCTTGTACTATTCTTTTGTGCTCTCAGCTGGTGCATTATTCCTTCAGATTTGACGGCTGGGGGCTGGGTGTTCTAGGTCTCTTCATTTCTTCATCATGGTCTCGAAGTAGTTTCTCTGCTTTGGAATAAATTTCATTAAAGTTCTCAGAACTCTCTCTTAGTTGTTTTTTTCTTTTTTTTTTAATACTGACATGTTTACAGTACTGAACAGTCCACCTTTTGAACGTGTCCAACATAATATTTCACTGCATGAAAACAGTTTGGTTAGAACAAGTGGAGATATTATACCCCACAGGTATAACAGTGAAGAAACTGAAGAGCTTTCTGAAATATTTCTCTTCTACTAGTAAATTGTAAAGTCTGTAAAGTTTCTACAATTAGTGAATACAATTCCACAAGTCACGCTACTTAGTATGAATACTTTTCTGTTCACCTTGTGTCAAACAACTTGAGAATGTTACGGTGTTTCCCTGGTTTTCGTGCACTGCGTTTCAAGAAACAAAATTCCTTTAAAAATTCGAGGGGAACTGATTTACAGTCCTAATGCAGTTACTTATCCCATAAATTCCTAAACTATCAAAAAATTGCAGACATTTTGTCTGCAGTCCCATCTGGTGTGTGGAATTACGTAATTTCCTTCACATCACATAACCCGTCCTATACGTCTCTAATTTAGAAGAACAAAATAAGTGCGAAGAAATTTTTTTATGGACAAGCGGATAGAACAGGCAATCTGGTAATTTTACTGAACCAAAGAGGGGGGGCGCACCCTTTGAACCCCCCTTTAATACGCCCATGGCCACAGCCCGAAAAAGAAAATCAGGAGGTCTGATCGCCCTCATCTAAACAAGCCTCAATATGTACGACTTCATTGTCTTCCTTCCTTGTTACAAACCAGTGTTCATGATTATACATCGGTACTTGTACGTACGTTTCCACCTTCAGTCTTTTTTCATAATTTCAAAATGCTTTGTCTTCGTGGTAGGATTTACAACGTGTTTCTTTTTCGTTATTTAAGTTAGTAATGTGTCACCAGAATTACAACAGTAATTGTAACTGTATTTCGTTACTTTGTGTTACTTTTATAATTCAGAACTGGTGCATTCCAGCGGCGATTCCTCCATGTAGGAAGTGAGGAACTTCCTACAGTTCATTTGTACTTATTTCGAGTTCTCTACTTTTTAGGAGTTTAATGCGTTATAAAATTATGAGCGCAATGTAGTACGTACAATTGACTATACTGCAGGAGGCCTTAGAAAGAGCGCTTCGCGGGCTAACAGCAGACGTCGCTCGCACGCTGTTGCCGATACTCTCGTGCCGTCTGCTTCTCAGCTGAACAAACAGACCGAAGTAGCAAGAGGCAGAGGTCACTCACCCTTCCAGAAGGGTGCAGCGTGGCAACCGGGCTCCCTCATTCGCGGACCTAATTGGTTCTCGCAGACACACACCCATATTGTCGTCTGCTGCAAGTCCGCGAAGCTATCTTTTTAAGGCCTCATGGAGTATAGATTAGCTACTGTCAAGAGTTGACTGCTTTCGCACGCACCAGCAGCAGCCGAAAGACGATGGCCACTGACTTTCTGCCGCTCGCTGAGGAACCACGGCGGTTATCCTACAGACAGATGTGTGAGGGGTGGATAGGGTGACCAGATGGTGTAGATTTAGTGCTCACTTCAGTGCATTTCGAATTCAAATTTTGTCATTATTGACCCGCATTTTTACTATTTCGTAAACCTTTTTTTTCTTCTTCTTTTTTTAATAACATACACTATCTGTTGAATTTATGAAATTTAAAATTTCTGTAGCTCAGAGAAAACATTTCGGGGCCCCTATACTTCGCCCCTCCCCCATACATTTCGGGGGCGGCCGTTACGCCACTGATACATACACATACGCATACACCGTGACTTCTGGCCGAGAGAGCGCGTACCACATATCTTTAGTATGTAGGAAGGGAAATCCTTTTTTATTTTCCAACAGATCATGGAATAAATAACAGTGTTGATAATTTTCTTCCACCAACAAAATTACATGGTTTTTGAGTTCCTTTCAAGACAATGGACACAGGTCATTCGCATCTCCTCCAAAAGCGAAGCCAAGCTACTTAGCGTGGTTTTCAACGGACGAATTTGAATCTCTTATAAATATGCGGTGCTACCATCCCAGACACAGTTTTTACCCGGATTTCATAGAGAGAGCAGCTCCGCGCTACACTCTCGCGCGATTATTGTTTTTGTGTCCGTGAACTTTGTTTCCTTACGTACCGTGAGCGAATTGCAGATAGAGAGTTACCAGTGTGCGCCTTATTTTGGTGAAGATTACGCGGTGATTTGTTTTTGCCAAGCGTGGACTACATAATAATGGAGGGCTAAAGAAGATAGAGAAGGGAGTCCGTCGACTCCCCTGACACCTGCAACGACGCAGAAGCCAGCCAGACGACGCCAAAACCAAACACTGCCCAAAGCCCGTTACCAGAGAGAGAGAGAGAGAGAGAGAGAGAAGGACGTTTCCAGATCGACGTTCCAACCAAAGCCCGAAGGACGTTTCCAGATCGACGTTCCAACCGAAGCTCGTAACCAGAGAGAGAGAGAGAGAAGGACGACTCCAGAACGACGTCCAATTGATGCCCGACACTAGAGATATTCCGAACCGGCGCGTGACCACGTACACCCGACGCTAGTGACAAGAGGAACGCCCGAAGTACTGAGGAGGTGCAAGTACACCATATCGTCGCAATTATTCTTCGTCGCGATCGACCTCGGAGAACAATTTCGCCACAAAGGAACCGTGTGCAAGTCCCGCGTCCAGGAGAGATGAATGACCACGCAACGTAGCAGAGTCTGGTAGAGTATACTTCAGAGGGTCAATGTCCATGTAAACGTGCATTGTTAGTATCAACACCGTACTGTTAACGCCGAAGTCTCACTTATTTGCAAAATTACTCAGGAAACCCCGAACCTAATTTCCGTGAATGATAATTTTTGGTATTGTTGTAAAAAAGGGGTTATTTCATGTTTAGATATTTTAATTTAATTTTCTGCATTCAGCGTTAGAAGCTCCATTTCATTTATTTAATATTTAGTGTAAATTGTCAAAGTGTGCTCCATTTCTTGTGTAACCGACCGCCCCGTCGCGCCATTTAATTTGTCAATACTTGACTGATATGTCCTTTTTAATTGTGGAAAGTGTAATTTTTATTGCAAGGTCGTGCGCATGAAATAGTATTATTTGTTGCATAGTGGTTTTTGATGTAATTTTTGCTCGCGCCGACGATTGATTTGTGTATTTCCGGCAGCTGGAGCCAATTAAGTTTTGCATCACTATGTAATTGTGTAGTTGTTCTTATTGGACGAGAGAGGCTTATGTGTATTACCCCCGTCCGAGAAACTTGTATAACGTCGTGCTTACGACTGGATTCGTTCATTCGAACGAAAGATTCCACCACGCCGACCCAATTGTCTTAGTTAACCGCTTTCCGAGGGCTGGCACTTAAGTTAATTTAAAAGAGCACAGGAGCTGGCAGACAAATGCCCTAAATTCACACTAAGGTTTAAAACTAAAGAGAAATGATGTGTTAATGAGATCCATGATTTGTATTTATACTTCACATGTAAAAATACCTCATGTGTGTGAAAGAGAGAAGAATGAATGAGAGAACGTTTGAGGAGGCTTTGTAAACAGTTGTTGATTGCAATATTTTTTTTGTTGTTACAATATATATTCACTTTTTACCGTTCGTCAGTGTTGTTATTTGACGTTTTTCAGGTACCGGATATTATGCTATTAGCGTGTTATGATTGTTCGAATCTACATATCAAAGGTAAACAAAACAGTGTAATATTTCAAGGTATTTATCCCCGCCTCGCAATACTATGACAATAAACGACCGTCTCAGTACCGAACTTGAAAACCTGGACCGAGAGTCACGACCGGTCTCCCGTACACATAACGACGTTTGGCCCCGTGCCGGGGTATGATTGACACGTCATTTCGGGGACCGTGAGTGCACTCGTTACACCTTTATTGACTGGTTTTTCAGCCTACATTTCTCTTTTCCCCGTTTTTTAAAAAAAGCATCTTCCTTGGTCCCTTTATTGACAAGATATCAAATATTTTGTACGACTGTATTTTCCCTAAACAAAACATTCAACAATTGTCTTATTTGGTGCAACTTAGAGGAAAGAAAGAACACCTCCTACCTTCCCTTCCCTCCATGAGTGTTAATAGTATTCTAAGTTAAGCAAACCTTTCTGAAGTTAAAAACATACTGGTTGATGCCGGCTACACAGGAGAAAGCTTTGCAACACAAAATACTATGTTGAAACAATGCGATCTGGGCTTACGCAGCAGAAAACGCATTGTAAGCGGTACGCCTGTTGGTGGGTGTACATATCTGCTAGATTTAGACTTTCATTGTGAAGTTTTTTAGAATAGTTTTAACTTAACTGTGTGACAGTGACGACAGTATTGAGTGTCACTGAAATGGCGAAGCCAGGTAGAGGTAAGCTGTTTCAAGGAAGATTTAATCTAAACGGATGGTAAGATAATTCGCTGTACTTTGCCTTCAAAAAAAGGAAATGAAAAAGGTGTATAGTTTATTTTTGCACTCCACTAAAAAAAATATTTTAAATCAAAGCTCAATATATACCATTCATATAAATATAAAGAGGGATGCATTAATACTAAATTTAATGTATCCCTTTGAATGGTATATATTGCGCTTTCATTTAAAATAGTATTTTCGGTGGAGTGCAAAAAAAACTGGTCCTTTTTATCTTTTTGGAAATAATTTTCCCCTTTTTTATCTTTCTAGAGGAAAATTTCCCCCCTTAAGATCCGGTTTCTAGTGATGGCCATCTGCGTTCACACATTCCCGGCATATTTTGATCAAATTTTCTTGGGAGTTCGTACGCTGGATGTGACCACCAATGGTATGTCAGTATTGCAGCTGGGCGTAGAATTGTAGAGTTTTCAATATTATGGTCCAAAGTGACGGGAAAATATTCAACTCAGGGATAACCCCCCCCCTCTCAATCTGATCCGACAATCAACAATACAGTCGCTTACAGAGTGAGAGAAAGGCTGTCACACAGCTTACAGCTTAGTGCTTATTACTTACATTCAATTCTCAAAAGTATTTGAACAGTACAGTATTCCCAAATTAACAATGTTTTCAGATTTCCTTTAATTGCCTTACACCAGCACCACTGAACAGCCATGATTTGATTTGATCTATAATAATGATATTTCTATGTTTAGAAAAATATATTTGTAAGTTAAATTATACTTATTATATCTTTTCGTAATGAAGAATATGGCTGAATGTGAATTAACTAAAAGAAGGACGTTTCCGCATCAAGACTGCAGTTCGAAAAATGTCAGGACGGGATTAAAAATAGTGAACTGTCCCGACCAAATTGGGACGTGTGGTAGCCTTGCATCAATGGTTATAAATCCAAAATGACTAAATACAGTAGACTGCAGACTTCTAGAGTCTGCCTCTCTCCAGAAACAGCCCATTCAATTATGCAAGAAGCTCGATATTCTTGCAAAATTTGAAAAAACGACCATGTTATTCACTGGCGGTTTCAGGACTCGTAAACAAGGGGTACGATAAGCAAAATAGCACCCCCTGTACTTTTACAGAATGAAAATCGATTACATAGTTTCACACCGTCTTTTATATATTACAATACCTTTACCAATTGACGTGACTATTTACTGCAAAAGCGAAGCAAGTGCAAAAGCAAACCTATTTTTGCGTAAGTGCGTAACCTATTTTTGTTCACATGGAATTAAAAAAAAAATATATATATATCCTGTTGATCCATTGATAATTTTGTACAATAACATTCGATTTATCAAGGAATTCGAGATGTTGAGGTTCGAGTTATCAAGGTTTCACTGTACTAATTTTTTTTCTAGCAATTTTATATGTAGTATCTGTATGACGATTTTTTTATAAGTTTAACGTAAGAACTTTTTGGAACATACAGCACGAGTAAAAAGGATCCGATATTATATAGGCATATTTATATATGCTTCTAACGAAACTATTAACATTTAATTTAAAATGGGCATTTCACTTGCTCGCTTCAACAATAATATAAGAAAATCAGACATTAAAATTCTAAATTCCAAGTCATGTTTCACGTCTCGATTTTTCTCACATAACACATATTATCGCAGATCATTTGTGTGTGGTTAAACAAAATAAAAAATGCGCATACAATATCATATATTAATCATTGAAGTTATTGAGAGACAATCAAAACACGTAACCTGTTGCCCCTGAGATGAAAAGTTAAAGAAATGCATAATAATTTTTGCAAACAACTTCCCCAATAGCTACCGTGTTAACCCTGAAAATTAAGATTTGTCCTAAAGTATACATAAAAAAAAATATAAAAAAAACAAACTAGAAGCCTCAAAGAAGAAATCGGGAACTTCAGAGTTCCGAACAGTATAATTACATGTCTAATCCACATATTTGATTATCTTTGGGGGACGATAAAAGCAGGCCCGTAGCTAGAACTGACCTCTGGGGGAAGGGGGGCTCACGGGTTAGCAGGGGGGGGGGGCTTTGTAAACCAAATCCATTTTTCAAAAGTTTAATAGTATTATATGAAGGTAAATTATGTGTGTCGGGGTCATTACGTTAATCTAAAATATAAAATTTAGAAATATACAAATACTAAAGTTATTTTTTCTATATCTTCTAAAACATCTCTTGAAGTGCTAATGACTGCTACTGACACCATCCTTTAATACGCACTCCATACTATATTTGATGATACAGATATTTATATCATACATGTTAAAATGTACAATATTCACTTCAATCATATTGCCTACCGTACATTCCACCCCCGGCCAAAGCAATACAACTTGGGATATGTTGATATTTGTGAATAATGACATGAAAGTCACAGATTTCTGTCAAACGAGAGGCTGCAACAGGGCATGGAAGGTATAGACAAAGAAGGCTCCCTATGAAAGAACTTTCTAAAGTCTAGAGAATCTTCTAAACACTTGCCGTTGTTTAGACTTCTGCTCATAAACAAGCGAAAGAAGTGAACAAAATAATAAATTGTCTACATTTTCACTCTTCATCTCAAACAAATTAGAAGGGGCTGAGCCCCCCTGGCCCCTGCCTGGCTACGGGCCTGGATAAAAGAGAATTTGTTTCTTGCTTTTGGAATCATTAAGGCGACCGAAAGTATGCGATATGCGAAATAGGTGAATCTATAGAATTACGTAAGACTACTTCACTCAAATACTCGCCCAAAACGTATGATTTGGTTAACTTTTTTCTCAGGGGCGAAATGTTACGTGTTCTCATTGTCTCTCAATAACTTAACTTCACGGACGAAAGTTTGGTTAAATAACTCACGTTTCGTTTTGTTGTTGTTAACCGTATCTAATACTACATGTACTGTAGTTTTACCAAGAAATGTACTATTCTTACCTGACATAACTAACATTATAAAAAATTCAAGTGTCAATATCTTCTAGTTTCGAAACTCGAATCGCAAATATTTTTTCACAATGATAACGTTCGGGGGAAAAGTGTACAAAAATGATTCGCTACAAGTAGACCGTTTTCCAATGATTTCAAAAACTCACCTGATTTCGAACGTTTCAGAAAATTATTCATGAAAGTAGACTGACGCAAGGTAGCCTTTTCCCGGTTCTCTCTGCCTTTTCCTATTTTCTGCCCCTGACTAGGGTGACCAGACATACTCTTTTTAAGAGTATTATACTCTTTTAGAGGTTCATATACTCTATACTCTTTTCAATTTGCCAAAATTCCCAAATATACTCTTTTCCTGCTATTTAATTTCATTCATTATTTTACGCGTACAAATGCCTTAAAATCCACAGAACGGAAAACGTCAAGATGTCAACAAACTGAAGTATTTACTCCTTGACTCAAGAATTTCCTATGAACAATTTCAAGAGTCATTTTCATATTCCATAAACAAGCAAAGCATATTTCAAATTCATTGGAATTTAATGATAATGATTAGGGCTGAGCCGATACGACTTTGAACCGATACCGATACTCTTATCGATTCCCACCGATACCGATACTTGAAAATTGCAATAATTAAAATTTGTTCAAAATATTCATCAATATTGGTGTGTAAATATTCTCCTCCAATTATGCAACAACATACCAAGAAATTTGCTTTAGAATATTCAAGAATTGCATCAGAATATTAAAATAGATTTTATGTAGCCACAAAATATAGTTTTTTGTGCAAAATTAGTGTAAAATAAAAAGGAAGTTTTAATTTTGCATAATTTCCAGGATAATTAGACTGTCAAGAAGTCGCGGGGGATTTTTGCGGACCCCGTGATAGAGCAAAATGCATGCGTACCTTCAACCTATCGACTATACTCTTTTTGGTCAACAAATATCTGGTCACCCTACCCCTGACAGTTTTTTCTTCACTGTACTCATTTTCATTGGATGCGAAAACGGAAAACCTGTTAAGACCGTAGTCTTCTAATGCACGCGATTCACTCACTACCAGACCACAACTGAGTATCCGACCGAAGGGAACTAAGTTAGAACTATTTTAAAATAATGTTTATCGTGCCGCTTATTGTTGCGGATTATTAAAGTATTCAAAAACTTCCAGTTGCCCTTCCGAACAGTCGCCTGCCGCGTTCTGAAGCAGTGAACGGAAAAAGAAACACCCGACAATTGAATTCATAAAATTGAGAATGGATCTTATAAGGGATTGTTGACGTTAGAGGACAAGTTCCGCGCGATTGTTGGCAGTTGATTGAAGCAGCAAACAAAAGGAACGATGTTTTGGCATTTTTTCCTCTTACATATCTCCAAAGTGTTTCAGTCGGAACTTTGCAATGTGGAAGTTGCATGGCAAAAAATATGCGCAAGAACAAGTTTACCCCAAAGGATGCATTCAGTAAATAAAATCCGGCTACGTTCTGCCTTCATGTCGCCCCGGCATCCGTGAAACAACAGGGGGTATGGCCGTACCCTTGTACCCCATCCCCTGGAGCCGCCGGTGATGTTATTTTTGTAGCTGTTTATAGGTTCACATTGAAAATTTTCATGGTTTGAAGGAGGCATAATCCCCTTGCCCCCCCCCCATCTCCTTGGGTACGGGCCTGCGAAATGCGAAAATAAGAAACTCTGAAAACCCCAAAAGGTTCGTTATTTCGAACACTGGTTGTATCCTGAATTGAACTTCCGTTTACCTTTACGGTAACAAAATAGACATTTAGTGCAAAATCTGGGCTCTGTGTACCATATTTACTAATTTGAATCCACTTTTACAAAGTAGCTTATGTATATACCAGGTGGTTATAATTAAAGTGACGGTGTTCAGAGTAGTACAGCACGGGCTGTAATGAGAGTAGCAGTCTTAAACTTCGTTGATATGCTAATGAAGCAATGCGCTCGCGAATTATGCAAAAAAAAAATAGTTCCAATTCTCGCCACCAGGGTAAAAAATGGCGCTGTAAGCAGTCAAAACGTGGTATAGTTACAGGAAAAACACTATAAATCGCAGAAAACAATACTCTTTGTAATAAAATATCGCTACAATTTCACTATTCGAATTACAGAACATTACTAAAGGAAAAAGCAACAAGCGTCACCAATGACAACCAGGGAGCTCACACAATGGTTAGGCAATGTCACCGACTTTGACGTCAGAGTTACGGAAAATTCCACGTTTCGACTGCTTACAGCGCCATTTTTTACCCTGGTGGCGAGAATTGGAACTATTTTTTTTTTTTCATAATTCGCGAGCGCATTGCTTCATTAGCATATCTACGAAGTTTCAGACTGCTACTCTCATTACAGCCCGTGCTGTACCACTCTGAACACCGTCACTTTAATTATAACCACCTGGTAGTTGCAAAATCGAATGTGAAAAAATGAATTTCCTTCTCTGCATTTTGTTCCTGGACCGTTCACTTATTGTTCCTTTTAGCAATCCTTAAAAAAAAAAAATAAAGTATGGAAAAGAAACAATTACGGGCATTCCATGTCAAATAAGGAAGGTCCTCAGTCTTAGATTTTTTTATTAATTTGAAAATTGTCATACTGAAATGGCCGTCTGAGGTAGGAACATATCCAAAGTTGCAGAATCATATCTGTTGTATTTCCGAAATTACAGGTGTGCAACTATTTTTCCAAATTTCGGCAATCAGGGTCACATGAAAGAGTTAGTCTACAGTACACCAGTGGATTCCCAAGAAGAGTTGAGAGAGAGAATTGAGACATAAGAGACAGAGTGTCAACGCGAGTGACTGTGTCTGAAGTACGCGTACGCCGCAGGCTGCGTGTTTGCATACGTAACCGGGGAAGGCAATTTTAACAGGATGTGTAGTTTTTGTAACAGTTAATTCTGACAACCTGGAATCATGTGAATGCTAAATAACATTATTATTTCACTCATTTTCGTTCCATTATTTCTCACAACCGACAACTTCTTTTCACTTTACAAAGAGGTCTACAACGCGCCTTCTCCGCTTTTTATTCAGATTTATCCCCCAACCCGTGTGCCAGTTGACAACATTTGTATCTTTTTGGAGAGCTTATGAAACGAGGAAGTTTTTTCCGTAATTTTTACGCCAAGTGTGTTACCAATTTTTGAGTAATCCTCTTCGATTTAAACGATAATTTCCAAATTTCTTCATGACGTGTGCACCAATGACTGTTTCTTTCTGTGGATATAGGAATTTTGGGTATGAATTTTTTCCCCAGTAGTCACTCATTCGTCAGCTGTTAGCAACGTGTCGATTAAGTGTCCAGGGTGTGGTAGTGTTTTCACAATTAGTAGTTTTTTGGTCGCAAGTCGGAATATTTCACGAAAATCTACAAACTGCAATAACTCGAAACCCATTGATTTCCGACCCCCAGTGCATAGGGTCAAATTTGTTGCAAATGTGCTCTAGTATTACCCCTTTCCAGGAATAGGTCGAATTACCAATCACCCTGTATATTTCCTGTGAACTTGGAAGGCAAGGATTATTATATTGGAATCATGCTGCTTTGGATAATATGCATAAAATATTAATCAGAAACTTTACTTTTCGTCAATTGGATCTAACATCCTCTTTTATTATTCAATAAGTATTCAATTATTTATCTATTTGAGTCGGGCCTCGTGGCGAAGTGTTTAGCACATGACTCCAAGGGCCGCGGGTTCGAATCCCGGCCTGGGCATGGATGTTTGTGAGTGTCCATTCATCAATTTCATCATATCATCACTCATCCACATCTTTGCAAATTAGCCAAAAGTGGCACAAAAGCGAAGTAAAATAAAGCAAATCAATCAATCTTTATCTATTTGACATTCATTTCCTTGTTTTTATACACATTTTGGCGATATTAAGTACACGCAAGCTTAAATGTAAATATGTGCTGTTATATCTATATTTTTATACCATCTTTTAACGTATTTATGTAATAATAATATGCAATATGAATAGATTTAATTAACATATAATTAGCTTTAATTAAACATTTATATTATTATTATTATTAATAATAATAATAATATTTCTGACACTCCGACCCTTTTCGAAATATATTTCTAGATACGTGCCTTATGTGAGTGGTAAAACAGTTTGAAGGTGGTGTAAACAAGATTTTTGCAGACCAACGAGGCTCTGGCGTTTGGACCTACGGCCTGTATAAGAGTTGGGTGTTGTCCTATGTTTTGTCCATGCTGAGCGGCCCTTTACAGCCTCAGATTTTAACATGGGCAAGGAGATTTTAGTCCTCAGAAACAAGTTGTTGATTTTATGTATGATAAGGGGCTTGGCCCGTATAATGTGACGGGAACAAATAGCCTAAGTGTTGAAGAACCCACAATTTTAAATTCAATCAATCAATCACAATCACTCGGTACTTTGCACATCACATCATTATAAACAAATCATGGGGGGAATGGAATGAAGAGCTTGAGAAAGCCAAGTGTATTCAGCTCTAACAATAAGAATTATTTCTGTTTGAAAGCAATAAGTATGAACGTCATGTGGCTTTTACAGAAAGATTTGTATTGAGAGCGAAACGAGGAAGAATATTTTTACAACTACTACTGTATATCTTTGCAAACTGACAATAATATCAATTAAATATGACACCAATACTTTCAAAGTGCACTGCGACATTTACTCTTTACAAACTTTTCTTGTCCTGTCTGACTTGGCACCCGGGTCGATCTTTCCATAGACACAGTTCTGAATTGAAAAATTATGTTCTTCATTCAAAGAATGTGTGGCGAGAATACAAGAGGATCAAAATACAAAATTGTTGCCTACGACACAAGTTAATTGTAAATTGTTTTTCCAGTCCCAAGTAAAATTTCGAGAGGGAACCGGACCTAGTGCAGGCGCTAATCCACGTGGAGGGCGATAAAGGGGATCGCCCCTCCCAACTCTCAGGCTTTACAATGTGCTTAATATTTTTGAAGACCCAAGTGTTCTGTCTTTTATCACCGACAGTCTCTAGATTTTTTTTAGTTTGCTTAAAGGACGCTTTATGCTCATGATAGGCTGGTCGGAATTGGACATACAGTTTAAATTTGGATCCGATCCACTGTGAAATATGCCTCAAAAGAGGATCGAACCTGAGACCTCTTGAGAGAATAGGTTTTCGTCTCTTTATTTATTCATATTACTCCTCATCTTATCGTTAAGTTTACCAGCAATGGGAAGAATTATGATTACAACATAAAATAATAACCATCTTTTCCAGCCTTAGCCCCCTATTTTGTAAAACAATACGCTAATCTCTAGAACATGGAAGTCCGCTTGGTTCGTTTATATAAAACAGCGCAGGCCCGTAGCGAGGATTTTATTTCGAGGGGGGTGCTCATCCCTAATCAGCAAAGGCGTCGCCAGAAATATTTGTAGAGGGGGCAGGCCACTGATAAAACTTGATTAGTAGAAATAATAATGACAATAATAATTATTACCACGGTCATAATTGTCATTTTACAATAATAACTATTACAAGTTATTAAAAATAAATTATTAATCCAAATTTACTGTTGTTGTTATTATTATTATTATTTATAAATGGAGAGACTGCTACTCGATCTACCGTATGAGTCTATTATTTTTCTTACATTATGTACAGTTAGTGTACTGAAATTCATAGTTATTGTATTTTGTTATTAACTTTTACACATTCCGTTCAAAAAAGGCTTTAAAAGTTAGGGGCAAATTTTACTCATAAAGTTTATATTGTGCGATCTCTCACAAATAAAACTATACATTTTGAGAGCTGTGGATCCATTTATTATTTGGATACCTGGTAGAATATAAAATATAATCTGGTTCCTCTATTATTCACTAAACTTCCTTCGATCTAATGTTTAATCCTGCTAAGGAAGTAAAACTAATTACCACTATACACTACTTAAATTAGATTTTTGTAGGATTTGGGGGGGGGGGCTTCAGCCCCCTTTTAGCCTTTCCCCTTCTCGGTGAGGTGAGGTACCCCACTGTTTTTTTTTAATATACCAAACCAAACTTTGAAGATACACTGACCACGGTTGGCACGTGGATTTATTTCTCTTTTTCTTCCTACCTGATACTTTAGTTGTAGACATAAGCAGGTCACAGAAATTGCCTAGGGATTGAGTGATAACATGTTTCTATCAGTTGATTTTCTCTTAAGCTCCCCCATCCTATTGTTACTGCATAATTTATGAAGCTGTTTCGTTTTTTATTTTATTTTCCTCGTGTTTATGGTCCCTGGAATTCCATTCCAGCACTTCTCGAACGTGTGCATAAACGTTTTACGAATGCTCATATTTTCTTTCACTTCGAGCGTTTTTCTGCCCGTCCAGTTGAGCTGAGAAGTTTTGAGGAGCTCTGTGGGTGTTCCGATGCTCCGGGGGACATTCCATGACCGGTTCCTCGCCCCTCCCTGCTTTTTTCTTTCCTCCCACCTCCAGCACTGTCAGTTTCCCTCGTTAGGCCTGTCAGCCTCAACTCCACCTCACACCACCGCGCCTGCGTTCTAACAAGAAAACGCTTATCGTTGTTTCCTTGTCTTCAGTGTTGCAAGCTCTTATACTTTATTACTACGTGAGCAGTGTATCTTGCAAGTGTTTCCGACTGTGCAAATTTCATACTATATTCTAGTGTTTCCGCCGGCCATAGTGGCGGAGTGGTTATCGTATCGCGATATGAAGCCAGACAGTGGCGTTGTAGGACATTTAGACACATGAACCATTTATATAGACCCCATAATCAATCCAAATTGGCAGGCACTTCATTCAATAAGAAATTATTTTCCTTTATATGTGTAGCGGCTTCTTTCTTGTGACTTCAGTTCAGAATTCGCTCCTCAATTCTGATTGATAGTTGAATTGACTTGAAGATGGACGGTCTCTATTTTTTCTTACCTTAGGAAAGCTATCGCACGACTCTGAAGTAAGGTAGATGAACATTTAGCCTAAATTCAGGATTCCGCTATACAACGTCAACGTTCTGGGAATCTGTTGAGCGACGCCGAGAGAAGGGGAGAAAGCGAGTAGGGGAGCAAAGCAGTGTGCGCTGCTGCAAACAGCTGGTAGCTGTAGTCGCGTTGCCCCTACATGCAATCCCTTTCCCTCTCACGCATTCATTGGTCGAGCCCTCTCGAGACAGTACTTACGCAGAGGACTTGTTTTCGTTCGCTTACTCCACAGACTCCAGATACTGAGTATACATGTAACATACGAGCGACTGGCTCAAGGCCCGAGAAATCAGCTTTCTTCTATATTGAAATTTTTCAATTTCATGCCAACAGATGTTACATAAACCAGCTGACTGCATTGGGTTGCAACGAAAACTTTCTTAAACTTTAAACCCGGTCATGTACAAGGGTTGGATAAAAAGTAATGGCAACACTGCTGTCCCGTGAAAGGGGTGAGTCGTAGCGCCACAAGCGTTTCGTGGCTGATAAAGGAATGTCAGACGAGGGAGTATAGTGAGTGGGAGCGATTGTATGGTATTCAGTCAAAAACAGCAGTGCTCTGAAGCAGAGGACGAGAGTGCAAGCGCCCTAACAATATGTTTAGGCAAGAAGAACAACGTCTCTCAGGCAGACGGTCAACGCAGCCTACTTCTGCACCTTCTTGCAACACCACCTTCGTCTCGCATTAAGAAGGAAGCGACGGCACGTTCTGGCACGGTGTCCCATCATCCTGCTTGACAATGCAACGTGTCACACTGCGAACACTGTGACGGCTCTCCTGCAGAACTGGTAGTGGGAGGTACTGGAACATCCGCCGTATTCACCGGTATGAGACCGTGTGATTACGACCTTTTTGCCAAAATGAAGGAACCACTGGGCGGGAAGCACTACGACACGCGCGAAGCCATCATACGTGCTATATGGTGGTCACTGCGGGACATCGACAGAGATGGACGCGCTGACGGTGTACGACGCCTTCCATACGTGTGGCAGAAGGTCGTAGAGATGGGGGGGCGATTACATTGAAGGAATGTAACACGTGCTCCTCTGCCAATACAGTCAAGTAGCAATTATACCAGTGTTGCCATTACTTTTTATCCAACCCTTGTAATAAAAAATATAACTCGCAAAAGGTCAACAGTTCTTCGGCAAGTGTCCGAGTAAGTATATTTACACATTTTAACATTTTTCAGATCACAATTGATGTGCGAATCCCGCAGGGAAAGAAATTGCAGCCACAATTCCGATTTAACGCAATCATTTGGGAATTGGCAATTGGGAATTTCTTAGAAATCAGCAATTTACATTGCGAAAAATTCGAAAACAATCACTTCATGGAGAAATATTGTGTTGAATTGGAGATTTTCACACTGACTAACTCTATACACGGATGTGATGCAGTGATTGAACAATTAGTAACACCCATGAGAGTCCGTAGAATTTCTATGGAGAGCCAAGCAAGGTAAGCATCATTTTATTTCTTCGCCATGGCGATGTTCTTTATTATTATTTTTTATCATTACATGTTGATGTTATAAACAATTATTTTTTAAAAATATAATCTTTCTGCATTGAAAATACGTCATCCGTTCCCAGCATTTGAATTGAAGAATATGTGTATTATGATAATATTTTATTTTATAAATAGTTTTGAGTAGTGATGATTGCAATATTACCGTTTGAATATTTGTGAGAAGCCCGAGAATTCTGTTTGTTTGAATTCTTGCTTCAAGTCCACTTAATGCACAGGCAGGTAGGTATATTGGGACTGGACCTACAGTTTAAAGTTGCATCCGATCCACTGTGCAATGTACCGCCACTTGATATCGAACATTGGGACCTTTGATTACAATATGACTATACACTATACTACACGAAAATTATGGGAATGGAAGTTATACTTATGCAATATTTTATTTTTTTAATAAAACCAAATAGAGATGTTAAAAAATAATACTTTATAGCACATTTTATTGCTATTGTAATTGTAATAACGCAATTTGAATTTCATTGCACTGAATCGATTAATTTGACTTTGCTTTTTTGCAACTATTGGCTAATTGCGAATATGAGGTGAAAAGATGAAATGAATGAAAGGACAATCACAAACAAAAGGGCAAGACACAACCCAGTCCTACAGAGGATTAGACTAAGTGTTAGAAAAGTGTCATATTAAAAGTTACTAAATTACTTCACCTAAGACGTAACTAAGTTACTTTATTCCAGATAACATAAATATGTTTCGTCCATGAATTACAAGTGAGTTGTTTATTTTTTAAATGACTGTCGCCGACCTCTGTAGCGGAGTGGTTAGCAGAGCGCGCTACGACGCCAAGGGTCCTCCTGGGTTCAGTCTCTGGGTTCTCGGCCAACCCACCATCTTGAGGAAATTGGGGAGCTACGAGTGAGTAGCGTAACCCGGTCTCGGAAATCTTCTACAACGGCTGAGGATTCGACGTGCTGACCCCACGTCACCCCATTACTGGTTGATGATCTCTAGGTAGAATTATTGTGGGGGGAGGACTGGCAGTCAGGAGACAGGCCAAGGCCCTTCATGGGTTATTATTATAACTAACCTCACATATTTTTAAATATTAAAATACGGGTGGAATAAAATTCCAAGTAATCCCTTACGTTTGAAAATAAAGGTTAACATTCTATTAATTTTTTTTGTTGTTGTTGTTTAGCAAAGAGAAATCTTGTTAATAGCTGTTGAACCAAGAAGCTGTGGCATGTCTAGAATGATTGATTGATTTAGTTTATTTTACTTCACGTTTTGTGCCTCTTAGCTAATTTGTGAAGATGGGGATGAGTGATAAAATGATGAAATTGATGAATGGACATTCACAAACAACCAAGCCCGAGCGGGATTCGAACCAGGGACCCTTGGCGTCGCAGCGCGATGTGCTAACCATTTTTTTAAATTTTTTTATATATATAAAGGAAAGCCCCTATGCGGAAGCTTCTCCCATCACACTTCATTCACTCATATCATTTCATTCATATTTCAATTGCAGCACTTTTCAGGACATACAATCACAAACATCCATGACCGAGCCGGGATTCGAACCCGGGACCCTTGGCGTCGTAGCGCGATGTGCTAACCACTCCGCTACAGGGGCCGACAACCACTCGGCCACAGGGTCCGGCGTCTAGAATGATTTTCGGAGGTTATATGGGCTACTCTTATTGTCTATGTGTTTTAAAATAAATGCGCTTATGTAAACATGTTGTGCTCACAAATTTTATAATCATTCTAATTTTTTCAGGCGGACGTTTGGTTTAAAGATGTTGCAAAAGATTGGCTGAATAAAGTTTATTTCCATGCGGCAACGTAAAAACAACTAAGATTACAGTTAATTTTTTTTAAAAAAATAAGTCAGTTACAGTTGCTCAAGAAAAGTAAATGTTACTTTGTAACTGAGAGCAAAAACTAAAGGGGGGGGGGGGCAAAGACATTTTATTCCCTTTGTAGATAAGGTTTAGCATAGTGCGGGGGCAAAAGTGGTGAAAAGTCGGGGGCAACTTCCCCCCTCGCCCCCCTAATCGCCACCACTGTGTGTAAACATTTAAATGTCCTTATTACTGTATGACAAGTAACCATAACGGTAACGCCACTAACGTGTTACTTTTGGAAGCAAAGTAACGGTAACTGTAACGAGTTTCTCTTTTTGAGAAACTCACCCAAGTCTGCTCGTAACTTCGAAAGACTGATTATAACTGGAATACCCCATCTTATGTACACAAAATTTCCTAGCGTTTAGACCCTTTTCTGAAGTCTGAGTTAGCAACACTTTTCGCTCGATCCTCATCATTCTGCTGTTCAATGTTCAGCCAGTACGCCAGCTCGCTGTTGTGAGACGGTAGTGATGTCAGCTGTTCAACCGTTGCAGCAGACATGCCTACACTTCTCCGTGTATCTGGCCTTTGCGTTCTGGTGTCTATTTATGTAATCCTCTTCATTTTAGCAAGTGTGATTCTGGTAGGTTCGTTTCTCGATATCCGCGGAAAGAGAACATTCCAGCAATATCCAATCGAGCAAGACTCTGGCCCAGAATATGGCCGTTACAGCACAAAATATTATTACGATTTCAGCCAAAAGTTGGAGAAGGAACTGTTGAACACAAGTGAGAAGTTTAGCAAAGTGAAATTGAACCCAAATGTCGTGTTGTATTCGCAGCAATACAGTGCTTCCGTCGTTCGTTGGCCTTACAGCAATGCTGGACTGGTCAATTGTTCTTCACTTCATAACGTGACCGATTTGGAGTTTGTAGCAGGAGGCTGGACGAAGGCTGTTTACAAAGGCAGATTTGGATCGCAGGACGTAGCCATAAAGACAGTTAATCTCAATGGACACGACATACAGGAGTGTCAGAAGAAGGGAGGTTCTTTGCCCTTGTGTTACCGTCGAGCAGCAGCCAAAATTATGAAGGAAATCATCTTGTTGAATGAACTAACCCATGACAACATTGTGAAGGTAAGTTCTCTCGATCAATACTTTCGAAGCAGCACTGTCCTGTTTTGGATGTCTGAGAGCATGTCCAGCACTAAAGCGACAGCTTTGCATGAATTCAAAATTCAATAAACCTAACATTTTATTTAACACCCATGTAAACAAAAAGAGAGTCACGACTCCCATCATCCTAAAATTATATATTTCACACTCGCATATATAATTTCACTTCAGTCACAGTAAAAGGAAACACAACAAAATGACAACTTCAAACTGGAGTGTTTCTTTTTTTTTTTTATGGCCCCACAATTACGTGGAAAAAAAATACCTTGCTTATCACTCCCTATAATTTCACTTCAATTACAGTAATTTGTCTCTCGCCTTGTAATCAAGGGGTCCCAGGTTCGATACCCGGTGGAGGCACGTAGTGGTTCGGATCCCAATTTAAACTATAGGTCCAGTCCCGATTAGCCTTACTGTGCATAAAGTGGACTTAAAACACCAAATCAATTAATCAAGTAATTTGTGTCAATTATTAAAAGTAGGCCCAGGATAGACGTAACTTCAAACTGAAGGAGTGTTTTTTGGGAGGCAACACAATTGACGTGAGAAAATATATATGAATCTTTGGGGCCCCCCTACAAAAAATACCTTGCTTGTTTCAGAAAAATTCTGCGAACGTCCGTAAGTAGATAAAACTTACTTCAACTTGTGATATTAAGTTTGCCAGACATCCCTCGTTTTTTTTACAGGATTGTCCTGCATTCGGCTACTATCAGTTTACAAATAAATTTTCCATTAGGGACCCGAAATTACAAAAGCACGGTAATGAAATTTCGACGATTCGGTTGTTCTTCCTTTAGAGGAATATTGTGAAGAGCACTCGCTTGAATCCATTTGAAATTTGTCATAATTATTAGCTTGCTTCGATTGCTTGAGTACAAAGAAATTGCACACTTTTCGTGGATATATCTTTCTGCTATTCCGACATGGAAACAAGGGCCAAAGATGCATATTTTCCCACGTAATTGTGTTGTCCCCCCCCCCCCAACACTCCTTCAGTTTGAAGTTATCACTTTCCTGGCGTCGCCCTTATAATAATTAACACAAATTGCTATAATTGAAGTGAAATTATATATAGGGAGTGGCAAGCAAGGTATTTTATTCGAGAGGGTCAAAGGATGCATATTTTCCCAGGTAATTGTGTTGTCATTAAAAGAACAAAAAGAAAAAACACTTCTTCAGTTTGAAGTTGTCATTTTCTTACTTACGACGCCCTTTTACGGTGACAAATGAAATTATATATGTGAATGCGAAATCATGGGGTCGTGTCCCCTCTGCCTCCGTTATCCGAACGTACTCGAAAGATAAATTAATGTTCAATCAGTGGATGAAGTAAACAAGAATTCTAGAGGAACTTAAATATGATTAACTTGATTGGAACAAACCATGTCATAAAAATTCAATTAATATCATTGGCATTAGTGTTGCGTGAGAAAGTGGTGTTATCAAATTTATTGTTATTGTATTCTCGGGAATACTTTATTTTCTTGATTCACCAGGTGAGTGAATATTCAACACAACTGTTTTTCATTATCCTTTTAAATTTCATACAGTTATGGGGAACTTGTAGTCATAAAGTACGTGTTGTTTGACCTCTCACATGAAACTATTTCTTTTGGAATTTTGATACCTGTGCAACCATTTATTCTTTGGATGAAATTGATATGAAAGAGTAAACGGTTTCTGCATTTACTCATTTTTTTCGATCTACAACTTTTTTTTACTATTTTTACTCTATCCGAAAACCAACTACCCCCTCCCCTCCTGACGCCCATGAATATGCTTTGTAAAGAAACTAGATTGCAATAAGAATGTAACAGCTTTTCAGATGCTGAAAATAATAATATAACATTAGAAACCAAGTTACAGATAAGAAGTGGCTTTCAAATTTATCATCATAGTGGGAGTATACACTGGCAATATATCTTTTCCCCTTCACTTTCAAACCTTTTCAACCTACAGAAAACAGGAGTGTTGTATGTGAGAAATAATAATATGAATGGGAACATAATTGTCTTTAAAAGTCGATCAGGTTTTTGTTTCTCATATATTTGACCCCATATCGGAATTTATTTATTTCTAATTGGAATTTGCACCCTTGTCTCCCTTACAAGGGGAATTTAGTGAAGGAACACGGATGTATAAATATGCTAAAGGACATAGATCTGCAGGAATTTTTATAGACGAATTGACGATTTCGTGTTTCAGGAATATTGCCTTTTTAGATGTCAAATGAAGAATATATACAATCATTTAGTGTGAAGTTAATTGGTGACTAATGCCCTGGCGGATCGCCCACCCTTCCTACCTCCCGGACTTGCAACATCTGATTTCTATCTGTTCACCCAGATGAATGTGTGGGTTGTTGGGGGCGGGGGACAATTCGAGACTGACGATCAGCTGAAAGCCTATGTACACCCAACGGCAAAAGAAACAGTAGGCGAATTGTCCATCACCATTTTCATTCGGTCTGTATTACACAATGTGATGACAATGAATAGAAATAAAGACGACAATAAGCACGAACCAACACAGTTTCATTCCTCAAAACAACACAGGATCTAGAAAAAAGTAATGAAAATAGCGGTGGACAATTTGCCTACCATTTTCTTTGACGTTGACTGTACAGGGATGGATGCGCACCCAAGCGTCAACATTTTTTGATCAGGGGATACCAAAGTACCTTTCCTGAAAGGAAATGATGTATGTACCTTTTGTGTGTGTCTTCTAGCGTATTATTAATTTTATAGTTCAGTGGATGTTGGGGAAAATGTAGCTTTCGTAGCACCGATCGGCCCGACTTGCAATATTGCCTTATATTTTCCCACAACAAGGAAATGGTTTCTTTTACCGAGTGCGAGGAGGCAGAGGAAGGAGATATAAGAAGACTGGTGTGGAACGGAAGGTGGAATTTGACATGGGCTGTTACGGAAGAACCACTTTTTTTCTATTTGAATTTGAATTTAAAATTGTGGGTGCGTCAGCACTAAGGCTATTTTGCACCCGTCACATTATACGGGGTCCAGCCCCTTATCGTTACAAATAGCAACTCTATCGTTGCAGAACTAAAATCATAAAATATTAAAATGTTCTGACTTTCATTAAAAGCTGAGGCTGTAAAGGAGCACTCAGCACACATAAGGACAAAACAACAGGACAATACAAACAAAATTATACTGGCCATGGGGCCAGTCGCCAGAGCCTCGTTAGTCTTCAGTCCAGGGTGCACTAACGTGGAAGTGAGGTTGACATTAGGGTGTACTACGTGGAAGGTCACCCCTTACACCCCACTTTTTTTCTATTTAATCTAGGAACATGTTACATATTTAATCTAGGAACATGTTACATGTAAGGGCATGCAACACATGGACAGAAAGAAGAAAGGCTGTAGATCCTGACCTGCACGAAAACTGCCAAAACATTTCTCTGATAGTGAAAACTTTAAGTTGAACAGTAAGCGTTTTAATTTTCCATAAGAAATACATGGGAGTCCATAACCTAGACCTCTCTGTTCTCTTTTTGTAATACTCTCTACCATTTTGACATGATAGAAATAAACGTACACCTTGTGCAAACTGTACCTCATCCCCTATAGATGTAATGACATAGCTGAAAGAATTATGCAGATGTTGGTACATTATACAGCACGTCGCTCACTTCAAAGACTCAATATTAGCGACGTTTATGACTATTGAAATTCATGAAATTAGTTTGGACGAGTGATCTCTGCCCAGGATTTTTCTCAATTGCTCAATATGGTCTCGTTTTCTATGTAGGAAAAAAGTAATAATTGAAAGTGACGGGGTGTGAATTCAAGACTTTTTGTAATCCCAAACAGCCGAGAAATTCCAAAGGATCTTATTTAAAACAGGCTAATTCTTGATATTTTCTGCACTGTACGTGTCTGAAATTCATTCAAATTAACAGTTTTTATTCCAGAAGTGCAAAAACAATCACTTGAAGAGGAAATAGTGTGTACAATTTAAGATGTAATGCGCATCGGGAAATTTCAAACATTTCCCGTCCACAAAATTTTCTGACCTGATCGGAAAATTGAGAATTGTTTCAGTCCCGAACGTCAGAATTAATAATATTTCCTTCCCAATCCCATCCCGACGGAAATATTTCCGTCCTGCATATCCCTAGTTACGTCAGTCAACATGATTCTAATGTCTCTTGTGTCAACGTTCTATCGTTATTTTGATGGTCATGGCAGTGAATTGCTGTAACCAGGGCTGGCGGAAGGGAGCGAGCCGTGCCACTGCGCAGAGCTGCAAATTTCTAGGGCGGCAAAATTGGAAGAGAACAAAAAATAAGTCTATTGAAAACTTGGAAGTCTGGTAATAAAATTAAATTGTGTACAGATACAGAAAAGTTATTTATTGCACAAAATTCTACAACTCTTAAACTACTTTTCCACATAACTGCCGAAATTTTGCAGGCATTTGTCATAGCGTGGCACAAGTTTTTGTATACCTTCTTCATAGAAATTTGCCGCCTGTGTCTTCAACCAGTTGGAAACAGTTTCTTTCAGCTCCGTACAGCCCTGACCTCGCTGCTAGCGACTTTCATCTGTTCTTACATCTCAAGTCTTTCCTTGGCGGTCAACACTTCAACAATGACGACGAGCTGAAAGAAACTGTTTCCAACTGGTTGAAGACACAGGCGGCAAATTTCTATGAAGAAGGTATACAAAAACTTGTGCCACGCTATGACAAATGCCTGCAAAATTTCGCCAGTTATGTGGAAAAGTAGTTTAAGAGTTGTAGAATTTTGTGCAATAAATAACTTTTCTGTATCTGTACACAATTTAATTTTATTACCAAACGGAACTTACTTTCTGGACGTGCCTTGTATTACTGATAAAATTTGTTCGAAATAGGCTCAATTTTATTCCACATAAATGTAGTGAGCAAATGTCTACTAAACATTAATGTCGATGTGATAGATGCTGTTAGATTTCTTGCAAATATATCAGTGCAGTTTGAAAAAAGCAGGAGTGATGAAAAGTTTCAAAGTCACTTAGTTGATGCGAATGAATTTGCATCAAATTTAGATATAGACGATCCAAAGATAGGCAATACTGTACAGGTCCGAAATCGAAAGAAGAAGAAACAGTTTGAGTATGTCGAAACTGTTGAAGATCCACAAGCACGGTACAAAGTTAATTTTTATTACAATGTCTTAGGCGTGGTTATTTTAGCTCTAAGAGATTTGAGCAGCTTGAACATCGTAGTGAATTTTTCGATTTCTTGTATGGCATTAGTAAGCTTAAAGATGCCATCTGAACATGGGCGTCGGGAGGGGGTTCAAATCGGTCCGTCGATCACCCCTAGAAATTGTCATGGTTTATTTCAAGTTGGAAAAGAGGTTTGTCAGATCTGTAGCTCGTTATTTTTATTGTTAATTAAAGAAACAACGACCAGTTAATATTCCAACAGAATAACCAAATTAAAAACTGCGTTAGATCGAAAACAATGAGTGTAAAATACATTAACAAGGTTATGTTTTCATATTTTACCATTTAAACCAAAATAATAAATGGTTCTGCAGTTTTCAAAAATTCCAAAAAAATGAGTTCCATCAGTTCTATGGGGGTGAGGCCAAACAACAAAACTATTTTTTCTTTTTTTTTCTTGGACAAGTTATACAAAAGTTAACAACAAAATAATATAGCTATGCATTTCAGTACACTGACTGTATGAAGTGTAAAAATACAATGAAAGAGTTACGCTGGACATTCACTAATCCGGTGGATCGATTAGAAGTCTCTCCCCAAGGATATAATAATACATTTGGAATAAAGTGCGTTTATTTTCATTGGATTATAATAGTTATTATATCATAATAATCAACTCAATAACAATAATAATTATTAATGATTTCTACCATTCAAGTTTTATCAATGGCCTTGCGACGCCCAGGCATCTGATCTTTTGTCTGAAAAGTGTACAAAACTTTCATGTATAATTAACACGTGGCTCTGAATATATTTACCCTACTGATTTAAAATACGAGTTGAAAGTACTTTAGGCTATAATAAAACACAATAGTGCACGTGCACCAAAGGAGACCTTAAAACTGATGCAGGGTCATGATTTTGCGCCTGATGTGAGTGTCGCACTTCGAATGTTGTTATTTTTTGCCGGTAACCGTGGCAAGTGTCGAAGAAAGCTTTTCGGTCAACCATGTCTGAAACGCGATTGAATGGTCTAGCGATGTTATCCATAGAGCTCCAGTTGGCTAACGTTTCCTTCAATTAATTAAGGTATATTTATATTATATACTCAGCGTCGTATAAAGTGGGTACCTGGAGGAAACTCGGGGGGGGGGGGGGGTAAAGGCGGCCAGGGGCGTGGTGCTGATCACATCAACCCCCGCTCGGCCGAGATCAAGGAAGTGTGGGGCCCTTCAAGGCGTGGTGCAAAGCACAGGGGAGCACTTTAGTTCTTTTTTTTTTACTTTTTATTGAACAACTATAATTATTTATCACTATATTTTAGTGTAGGGGTCTAAGTACACATTAGAAGAGGATATTTTGTTACGCTCTGGTTACACTTAAAACCTACGTATTTATAGTTTTATTATTTTAAGGACTGTATTAACAATCAAAATTGTTTCCATTTTATGCAAGATAAGATAGCATTATACGAAAAATAACATCACGTGTATTTTTAAAAAAATCGAATTATATCATAGGCCTTCAACGGTAAAAATATGAGGTCAACTCTTGAAAGCATTTCTTTTCTAATACTTGTTACATTTAAGATACGTTTAATGGCATAAAATGTAATTTAGTGTCGCATTTTGTAAAGTTTTGCTGTGGTCGAGACATATGATTAGCGCCGGTCCTGGCTGTAACTGATAGCCTGAAAATCGCAGAAAGTAATATTCTTTGTAATAAAATACCACTACAATTTTACCATTCGAATTACGTGAACTTTTTCCAGATATCTCACCTGCTGGCGCCGTTGGCCCACTCAGTGGCGTATTTTCGTTTTCATTTTGGGAAGTAGGTTTTTTGGGTGTGCAAATTTGTATATATGTTACCACTCAGTAAACTAAACTATTGCGTTTCGGTCCCAAGTACCTTAGAACATTGGTTATAACCGAGGTCATTAAATCTAACGTAATACATTTATGACGTAATTTAGAAACAGTGTATTTACATTCTAAAAAAAACAAACTCGTACACAAAAGAGCTATCGAACTAGTAACACCGACAAGTTATCCAAATTTCTATTGCCAGGTTCAAATTTAATGTCCATTTAACCTACACAAATTTCTTCTTGACACTTGAATGCATATTAGGTGAGGTTGGTCAATTGCAAAATAGTCCTCCTCTAATCCACAAGGCTGCATACTTTTCGGCATGGACATCTTTGATGACTAGACAATTAATGGACATGAATGATTTTTCAGATGTGTTTGTTACAATTAAGAAATGCTATACTGTATGCTTTGAATTCAAATTTCTTTGAGAGGGATAAAATGTCTTGTGGTGGGGGGGGGATCCCGGCATCCCCCCGTTAATTCGCACACTGCCGTAAACTACAGGATAAATAATCTGATACTTTGTACTGAAATTGTGTTTTCAGTGGTTAAATGTAAATTTATTATTTTAATGCTGTTTCGAATGTCAAGTGCTATAGAATTGAGACAGTCAAGTTTAATGTTACTTCCATGAAAGTAAATATTTTTGATGTGGATATGCACTTCATTTCAAAGTAAACATAAAAATATCATTTAGACATCACGCAAGTCTTTGAACACAACTATATTACAACTCTTCAGTTCATTCCAAACTGTATGTAATCTCGCTTCTTGAGTGTTACTAGTGCCTCTCAATTTTCTTTAGAAATATTTTTCTGCCAGTTTTGGCTAACCGCGACGATGAGGGTGAGTGATGATATGATGAAAGTATCACCCATGAGCATGACCCATATTTTCAAAGTATTAACTGTAAAAGATATATTAAGAAACTAGCTTTTCAGGAAAGTGATCTCTCCAGTTGATAATGCATTTTTACAGTACTTTTGTCGTAGATGTGTAAAATTCGATTTTCTCAGAAAACTGTTCTTTGGGCTTTGAAACCACCGAAAACTTGGCATTCTTTCCTTTGTCTTCTTAAATTTAAACACGTTACTTTGTTCAAATTTTGAGCATTATAATATTATCATTAAAACTAAAATTTCACAACCTTCATATGTGAATTGAAATTAAGGGCAGTGTCGCAAGTGGTGTGTTCGGAAAATTCATGAAGGAGTAACTTCTTTATCTGCGAAATGATGAATTTCAAAGCTATGATATTGTATCATTTTCCCGCGAATAAAGAAAAACAAAACTTTTTGTATGTATTGGGTGACCTTCATTTTAACATAATATGATTGAAAGTGTGATTGCAACCTACTCAAATGTCAATAGTTCTTCCTGGTAGTACACTCTGGAAACAGCATTCTTGTAGAGAACGAGGCTCTTTGATCCCATGGTGTGTGTCATCAACTCGTTGAGCACTTCCCTGACGTCTACGATGAAAACTTATGAAAGGAGCAGATTTTCAGTGTTAACAGTCTGGAAATACTGGAAAAGTTGTGGAAATTTACTCTTTTTTTCTGGAAAAAGTCGTAGGCGATCACTTACAACATTGCGTGATTAAAATTCAGTAGCAAAAATGGATAAATTTGCTATAGGGTGTTAACTCGTTTAATGAGGAATGAGACCATTGCTCCTGGGATGTCCACTTTAAACTAAGATATCTGTCCACAGCAGCTACGTGTCGTACTGGATTTGAATGTTTTGAAACGTTTCTGCTTTATTCCAAATTGTTTGGTAATTTTAACTACACATATTTCATCCTATTTGCGTGCCAGTTTTACTTTCTCTTCGTATTCTGTAAGGTAACAGAATTGTTTTCGTAATTGTTGTTCATGTTCATTTCTATTTTGCATAGTGGTATGCATATTTTACTAGTCATTAGTACACCTCACCTCACTTGGTACTCCGGCAGTTTGTTTCTTTCAGAATATTTGCATAAGATACAATTCAACCCACAAGTATATCAATGTAGGCTGTATAAAACACACCTTATTACTAACTTCGTTGTCCTTACCATATGGATCTCCAGAGTGACCCTTGTGTTAATTAAAGATTTGTCAAGATTGAGACATCTCGGGGTGGGTGATCGTTTAATTAGATGTCAAGGGGATTACTGCGATCGCCATTTATCTCTTCTATTGATAATTGACAACTTGTTAGTTAGATGTTGAGGGGTCATTGCCCCTTTATTTCTCCCCTGTAACTCCTGGTGCAGTAACTACCTCAGGAACAAATTAAAACTTGAGGATACTTTGTGAAGTGAATACAATGCCCTAGTTAGTTTGTGAATTTCCAATGTTTTATTTTTACCGCAGGGTTTCTTGAGTTTTCCCTTCCCTTCAGTATTTTCTTACAACACTCAGCAGTTCATCGTTTTACAAGTCCCTGTTCAGCCCACGCACCTCTGGGAGCTTGTGTGAACTTCACCTTCTAAGGCTACACAAGTTTCTTGAACAGTTTTTCCACCGGGTGTAGCGAGACAGTGATATATAGCCCCGTTTTGTTATTCCACATCTGCAGAGGGAAAGCCTGCAGCATATAGCATGCAGACTCGCTCTTCTTGTGGGCGTGCCGTGAATATTAAGACGGCGAGATATGTTTGTCATACGTATGCAAAAGGAATGAAAACGGATGCTGCCCGTTTGAAGGTGAAAGCAAGCGGCCACTTACTGGAATTACATGAAGGCCAGACTGTTCTTTTGCCTGGGACAATTTGCATTATGTCCACTCACCTTATGGCGACAGTCTTCCCACTAATAAAGCAGACGTCTCTGTAGAGTGGCTGGAACATATTGGATGCGATGTTGTGCCTAACTATTTGGGATTTGTTGCTACCTTTTATGGCATCATCTGACTGTGAGAGTTTTTTTGGGAACTATCCGAATGTTTTGGCACATGGGCAAACTTGGTCGAATGTAGGAGAAGTACATTGAACAAGTATTTGTTGCTAGGAGGCTTAATACAAACAAAATTAGGGATGGTTTTAAGAGGTAGGGTCGTCTCAAGTATAAATGCTTTGCCTATCTCGCCTCGAGTTGCTCAAGGAATCCCGGGTTCGATACCCGGTGGAGGCACATAGTGGTTCGGATCCCACTTTAAACTGTAGGTCCAGTTCGGATTAGCCTATCTATGCATAAAGTGGGCTTAAAACAAAATCTCAACAAAACTCGAAAAAACTCAATTTTATCCTGAATGTATGCAACCACGTAGCACATGCTAATTATTGTCGCTAGTGGGGTGGCTTCACAATTACTATAAACAAAATATGACTTAT
Organism: Lepisma saccharinum; assembly: GCF_977018435.1. Classification (NCBI taxonomy): domain Eukaryota; kingdom Metazoa; phylum Arthropoda; class Insecta; order Zygentoma; family Lepismatidae; genus Lepisma; species Lepisma saccharinum. Next base: position 68,224,550 of record NC_139231.1, read on the forward strand.
CTATAAATAATGAAGTTTATATCCGTTTGGTATGTGTGAAGAAGTCGCATTGTAGACGAAGTTGGTTTATTTCAATATTTCAAATATACGTATCAGTCTCGAACGAGACAACATTTAGGTGGCAACAAGAGTTTCCCTTGTATTTATGTTATAATTACCATCAATAACTTCCTCCCCAGGCATTTTGCTATAACCTACCTGGCCACAACATCCGAATTTCAAATTTTCCTAATAATAAGGATAATCCGTATATCCGGATTGCTTATTTATTTTTTCAAGTTCAGTAAGTTTTTCTAGCAAGAATTATCTCTGAAATTACGGAAATAATTACCAAATAAAAGGTTCAAGAATATCTTTACACTAATTGCCCGCGTTAAAAATTAAGCAAACCCACATAAACGTCATTGTTTGCGTGCTTTGATGTAAAATCCTATGCTTGTTCCCTTGGACACACTAAACCATGTCTTCCGGAATGCTGAGAGAGGAAGATGTGTGGGAGGGGCGACAAGACGGTTGTCAGGTGAAGTGATGAAGAACATATGTTCCTTCAGCATTCTTTCCCCCATGTCCATGGGTACCGCAGCACCCAACTGACAATATCTCATTTCCGTTTTTTTGGTACGATGGTAAACTTTGTGGATCTATGCTGAACTGAGCAACGCAGTGATATGTTTGAGACTAACGCACTCTCTGGCCTTCTTAAACCCGAAGGTTTATGGCTGCAGCAACACAAGCCTGTCATCTGTCTCTATGCTGGGCAAGATCAATCCAATCTTTTCCATACTTACCTATTTCCTTCAGGTCCATCTCAACGTTATCCCTCCCATTTTCGTCTTGGCCTTCCTATAGGTCTCTTACTATCAGGTTTCCCAACAAGAATCCTGTGAACTCTTCTTTCCTCTCCCATTCGTGCCACATGGCCTGCCCACCTAAGTATTCTTGATTTAATTTTTCTAATAATATCTGGACAGGAATACAAATTGTGCACTGATCTGTCTCCTAATCCCTTTTAGGCCCAAATATTTTTCTAAAGATTTTATTTTCAGATACTCTTAATTTATGTTCCTCTTTTAATGTAAGGGACCAAGTTTCACATCATATAATACTACAGGCAAACTTACTGTTATGTATAATTTAACTTTTAGTTTCTTAGATATGTTTTAGACAAAAAATATAAACATGTAAAGAATATGCGGAGAATCCGTACGATAGAAATACAGAGATGATGAATATAGAATATGTAAAAAGTTCGTAAAACTGATAAACTACGACTATCCGCATTATGCAGCATATTAGGATATTCAGATACACAGATAATTCTTATATCCGGATAGAAAATTATCCTATATCTGGGGGGGGGGATATCAGGATTTGACCATCCCTATACGGAGGTCGTCAAATTTATAAACATCCTTGGAAGTTGAATCATTTCCCTGGCAACCAGCTAGGCAAGACGGCGTTCATTTTTCCTCAACAATAGACAATCTATTTCACGCGTATCGTCGCTCTAACTTGCTTCCCACACTGTCTCGCTTGCTTTAAATGTCAACGCTGTAAGTTGGAAACGCTTGCACACGCATTCCTGTCGTTTATTTTAGGCCTAACGCCAGTGGAACTCTCTGGCCATGTCGAGAAACTACGCAGGAACTGCTGAGAACCAGCTGATTCGGGTTGTCAGTGTTATGCCTATTTATACATAACTTCATTTTTATATACATTATCATTGGACAGGTGAGTTTATCACACTGAGTTCATTAGCACTCATCCCCCCCTTCAGAAATCAACACGAGTCATACAAAGAACGAAAATTCTTTATTTGTAAAGTCGCTATTTTACGAGATGAAACATGTGAGCATGAACTTAGACGTTTTGCTGTACACATCCAACTTTATTTTTTCTCATGAAATCTACAACTGTAACTTCCATGTGGAATGTGCAAATTCAGCCAACCAGCTCGTTCATGAAAAATTAAAATTCGAGTCAAGAAAGGTGATATTTTGAAGTCGTTTGCATAAATGCCCTTCGCTTCTCCCAGCACATGATGTGAGGAAAAATTAATTCAATCTCTTAATCTCAAGTGTAGAGTTACATTCCCTGCTGACAGCTACACATGATATCCTGTGTTAAATTTGCTGAGTTATATGATTCGCATGGCTTAATTGAGCTCATAAGAGGAAGGTAGGCTCGTCTGTCCTGTTGAAAAGACAAAGTATGTGCGTATTTTAAAAATCCGCAGACAACGCGTATATCAAATGAAGGATTGCATTGAAAATTATATTACAAATAACCAGTGTTAAGTGTCAATATTAAGTGAAACTTTGGTCATTTATTAAAATGTTGATTTTAAAAATGAAGTTCTGTCAGCGCTACAGCCCATAAAAATTGGCTCATTTCGAAAATCTAAGAGGGGACAATTGCCCCCCTTGCCCCACCCTATGGGCGTTCATAAGTGCCGTGATTATTTTAGTTCTTCAAGGCATTTTAATTTGTTCATGATAAGATGGTCGTATTTTATAAGTGACGTAGTGATTTTTCTTCATTTCCAACAATAAAACGTTGTAGTTAAAAAATATTGGTCCTTTTAATTCCCTGACTTAAATTAGGTTTGTTATTCCGAGAGTCTTGTGCCCTCAGCCCTCATGTTAAAAGGATGCGAATAGCCTCAGGGCCGACGAGCCCATTTTAATTGATTTAATGAACCGTCTCTATTTTCCAGACAATACAATACAACTTCAGAGTCAAAATGAAACAAATTTATTTAATTGTATTAAGGTCACATAAAGCCCTATTTACGTATTATGAAATGTTATTGAGTGTAAGTGCTGTGATGTGGGTAGATACGTCATCATTTTTAAAAAGAAAATCTATGTGCATTATGTAGTTCATGCATGTCCACATAAGTTGTATAGCTGAGGAAAATCGACATTGTAATTGTTTTTAGCAATTAGAAATGCTACCTGGTCTTGTTGAATGACTTATGGTTCGCCATGTGCTAGAGTGAACACACACAGCTAGTTGCATAAAATTAAGTTTCATGGTTTTTTTTTGGTGCATAAATTGGCGTAGTTAATCATAAATTTTTTATTTCTTTGAAAAATCGTGGCTGATCTGTTGAATTCATGCATTCTAGTGTATCACACGAAACCGCAGTTAAAAACGTAGCCCAGGGGTTTATCCAGAATTTTTCATCAAGGGGGGAGGGTGTAAGGGTACATTTAAAGCCAAAACGACCATCAATTGGGCCTTTGTAAAACTTTGGGGGGGGGGGTGGTTGAGGGTGTGTGGATAAATTTCTGAAGCACCCTTGGATGCATTTCTCGGCTTAATTTCAACAGGCAGTCGAAACCAGTATACTTATTTGTGCGAATTTTAATGGAACTTTGTTTACTAAAGTTGCAGACAAAAATTCAGAGTTCCTAAGATTGGTTTATTTTACTTCGCATTTGTACTACTTTTGGCAAATCGCGAAGGTAAGGATGAGTGAACACTCACAAAGAACACCGATGCCCAGGCCGGGATTCGAACCCGTGATCCGACGTCGTAGCATGATGTGCGGAGGTCGGCCAGAGTTTCTAGAAAATAAATGTGACTATTAAAATTTCGACGCCTGTCACCTTCACCATTTTTTTGATATTTTTAAATAGAATTGTTGTTAAATCTGGCGTGGGACAGCCAAGTTGTTTAACTTTTAATTTAATATCGTTTCGTACAGTACCTTGGAAAACGGTGTATGTAATAATGCTCTAATCTGACTCATCTTTACTAACTCCCCTTCCTTTCACACACCATCGGACACTTTCACTTCAGTAAAAAGAAAAACACTGAACAATTAGATACACCGAGTCGAACACGGTATTCTCGCCTTGCTTTGTTTATAATTTGCAACCCCAGCACGGCAGACGGTACATCACAATCGATGTTACTAACAACTGAAATATGATTATCTGCTAAATGAACTGTAGATCTACAATTTTTAAAATTCAATACAAGAAATTGAATTATATCTCCAAGTGAAATTCTTATACTGATAGATTTTCCTTGTGATTTTTTACGAATATTAAAGTAAAAAATCGCTTGGTGATGCGAATTCCCTTTGATATTTAAGCAATTCTTTTGTACAGAAAATGTCTTCAATATTGTCAACGTCAGTTGCAACACGAGAGTGTCTGTGTGCAAGAGATATAATAATAATCCGTTGCGCAACAGCCCATGAAGGGCCTAGGCATACCTACCGACTGCCGATCTCCCTCCCACGCTTTCCTTCGTCACCTCTAAGCGTGGAGATCTTCAACCAGTATTGGAATTGTCGGGGGGGTCAGCCCGACGTATCCCCAGCCGTTATAGTAGGTCTTCTCGACCGGATTACGCTCACTCGGAGCTCCCCAATTTCCTCACGATGGTGGGTTGCCACCGGCCCTATACGTAGGCCGAATAAATTCGGACCAGAGCCGGATTCGAACCTACGCCGTCCCGCAGCGAACGATCTCAAGACGAGTGAACGCCTTAACCCGCTCGACTACGGAGGAGGACGCAAGAGATATATCTTTTCTTAAGAAAGAAATCGTTAACAAAAAAGTCTGGATGGCTCTTTAGACGCATCTATCTAAATGGTTATATAAATTTGGGGAAGATATTACGTTCGTTCTTGCCAAGTATGCAGGAAAGTACCTTTCTCGCGAATTACTTCTCCAACGAGTATTACAAATCGGTCAGGATTAGTCACTTCTCTGTGAAGTTTGCAACTATATCAACACAATTCGAAAGCTCTCGCGTCGTGCCAGCCGAAAAGTGGCACGGCTGGTTGTCTTATGGCTACCACCCCACTTCCTCGCTCGTTTACTGCGGAGACTTTTTCATGCCTCCGCGCATGCCTCTGCGCACAGGCCAGACTACGCGGGCCCAGAGCATGTGAGAGAACCTGGGGATGTGGCGCAGGAATTGAGGCGGCCGTAAGCTCGAACGCTTACGAGATTCGAATCTCCTCATTCGTAAATGTATTAATTTAACAATATTTTGAAAAAGCACGTGCTTTTTCTTTTTCTGAGGGTACATGGCACGGTGGCTCTCCCCTTAGAGCCGGCGCTGCCTGGGAATAAGCCTACTCGTTAGTAAAGATGTATTTAAGAATATCTGCGGCGTGGCGTGCAAGCCTTTTTCCCCTTTCAGAAAGAAAATACAGTGCAGAAGGTCATCACGATTTTCTAAATTTTAGGAAATTATTTAGTCATCTAGAAATAATCGTAACCATTCACTTTTGGAGACGATAACATTGTAATTTTTTTCTTTTACCTAACTTTTCTAACCGAAACAGATTCACTTCGTTCTTTGTACTGTATCGTGTCACGAAAATGTCATGTAGGATTTCTTCCGTGCTTTTCCCATGTTATTTGTTCAGTGTTGACAAGTAAATTGCCTGCTTCTGGAAGGTAGCTGAGTATATAGATAAGTCGTTCAAGAGGAAGATTACAGCAGTAAAACAAACCGAGAACAAGGAAACCGTGTGAACAAGCAGCGGCTTGCAGGTGGCTGTTTGATAAGGAGAAATGGATAAGTGATTGTAGATACGGCTGTTTGAAGGTCGTCAGAACTGCAAAAAATTACGAGCTGCGACAACACTACTACATTCATATTCAAGGCCAATTTTCTTGCTTCGGTTGCAATACAACCGTTTCTGTGATTGTTTAAAAGCAATATTGACGATAAAATTTATTCCTACACGAATTTAGGTGAACCTGCCAAATAGAAAAAGTTGTAAAAAGGCACAATATAATGTTAACGCTGGGGTAATCGGTTATGCACTGGATGAAAATGGAAGTTGTTTAGTCTAAGGTGAGCAGCTCATTGTTTTAGGATATGCGTATACAAAACAGTCTGAACTGAAGAGTGTAATAAGTTGGAGGTGTGCTGATATACTAATTCATTCTCTCCGCATTGCAAGTGCCAGAACTTCTATTGTCATAATTCCCCAGCGATTGTTTGTGTCTGACTTTGAAGTATAGCAGTAAGTTTAGACGATGGTATTGCTATAAATGGGCGTTTTCCAGGAAAATACCAAAATTTGGGCGCTCGGGTCTGGACTATGTGCAAGGAGGACAAGTGAGTTCTTTTATTTTGTGGTGAAATCGATTCTCTGACATTTTTGCCACGTCAAACAGAAACAGAAAATTTATACCGATATGCAACGTAGGCTTTGAAATTTGTGCATTGATTTCAGTGGTAGTAAAGACAACGCAGGATTTCATGCGTGCAGTAGCACATAACTTAAAGTTGCAGTGCACGTAAATAAAAATGAGATTCAGTGCTCATTGTAGATGGTGCGTTGCACTCACTGACACAACACCAAGTGAGTAAGTGTCTTGGTTAATGTACTGTTTTATTTTCACCACTGAATTTATAAGCTGAAGCCTTTGATAGTAGGCTAAGCTTATGTGAATAATAATCACTTATTATTTACTCGTGCCTGCTTGTCCGTTTGTCATTTTTTTTTCCTTTTCCTTGTTTACCAGACACACAGGCATTGCGAGTAATAGGGGGAGCCAGCCAGTTAGTATAGCTCCACAGGATTATACACTGTTTGAGAGTCCAGACGCCAGAGCCTCGGTGGTCTGCAAATTGCAGTCCAGGGGCGTGGAAGAAACGACATTTGGGTGTCTACAGAATGTCTCTCCCCAAATTGAAAATACAAATAATAGTTTATTATTAGTTTCTAATGACCTCCTCCGTAGCCGAGCGGGTTAAGGCGTTCACTCGTCTTGAGATCGTTCGCTGCGGTACGGCGTAGGTTCGAATCCGGCTCTGGTCGGAATTTATTCGGCCTACGTATAGGACCGGTGAGGAAATTGGGGAGCCCCGAGTGAGTGAGCGTAATTCGGTCACGGAGACCTACTATAACGGCTGGGGATACGTCGGGCTGACCCCCCGACTACTCCAATACTGGTTGAAGATCTCCACGCTTAGAGGTGACGAAGGAAAGCGTGGGAGGGAGATCGGCAGTCGGTAGGTATGCCTAGGCCCTTCATGGGCTGTTGCGCAACGGATTATTATTATTATTAGTTTCTAATAATATTAAATTTTATGGCAACACCCTCATCCCATAATAAAGCAAACAAAAACAATTTTGTCGATGCCAATGATTATACATTGTGTTCCCAAATAATCGAAAGGTATAGTCCACGCCACGCGTTTACTTCGTTAACGTCTAAGATTAAAGAAACCCGCCGCCACAAACGTGGGTGGGGATAAATAGCGGGCGAGTTGTTTTCGTCCAATCACACTCAACCTTCAGTCAATGGGCGCAGCTGTCATTCTGCTCGTCTACTCGACGTGGAGTCTCAGTCACATGACTGCGGATACGCTGTTGCCGTACTTTCAAACTTGAATGTGGAGACCGTGGGAAGGTGCTTGTGCGCGGAGGGACAAGGTGGCGTAGAGTAGTTGTGGCGAGTAGATGTGTGGCAACACTTTGCGTTGAATGTGATTGTTGGAGCTGGTAGGCGCGCTCCGTGGACTTCAAAGCCAGTCGGTCGTTAACGTAGCTAGCGCGTCGACTATGCCTATGCTTAATATTGACGAAAAGCACGTACAGACACTGATAAAGCAATTTCTTCAGTGAAAATTGTGCTGTCAAGAACAAAAATTGCAGTCCACTACCCCGGCGCAACGATTCCTACGGTACCCATCTTATCGAAAAGAAATTTAGCAATGGAATATTTTTTCATTGTTTTATACCCCAAGTCTTCTAAGCGTCAACAGTTCGGCATCTTTGACATAATCCTAGAGGAAGCCGACCAGAATCGTATCTGGTTTCGAGCCACTACCTGTTTTTCAGCAAAGCGCTGTTGTCACTTTTACCTGCAGTGTTTAGACATCCATTCATTCACTGTGACGTTTTACTCCCAATATCTTTACATTGCATAAAAAAATAGCAAAACACAATAACACAACCTAGCAAAGATAGAGAACCGCAACCTCGCGTTTAGAAATCTCTAAAGAAACTGAATTAGCAACATCTCATTTAGTCCACGTGGACTTGACGAGAGCTGTCATTTCTTGGACGGACGCTTTGGTGGGAAAGGTTTCAGGGGACTATTTATTGCACTCCACGTGGACCTGGCATGTGGTTGTTAGGAGGAAAACTGATCTTTCGGAACTTTCGTTGAAGTGAAGTTGCTTTGGAGACCAGCACTATACTAGCTTCGAACTAGGCACAACTCGAAATCAAACCTAACCGCAGCCATGTGAAGGAAAGGAATACGTAAAATGGCTTTCAACACAGCTGCCAGCCTGCGAAGCTGGGTTCGCCTAGCCTGGGGAGGAATGGTAAACACGTCCAGTCCCATAAATCACTTCTTCCCTTCCCCCGCCCGTCACTGGCTTAAACCGAGAAAATTTATGACACGCGCTCCCCCTTCCCTGCCCCCTTTTGTTCGCAACTCATACGTGATCCTCACCTCAATTCTGCTCCTACCATTTCACCCCCTTCCTGCCCCCCCACCCTCCTCCCAACTTCCAACCAAGCAGTTTATTATCGTAAGCCAGTGATGGTACTTTGAGGGAAATTTTGAAGCAATTTTTAGTGAAAGGGGAAAATGGGAAATTTTCTCAAAAGTTGACAAAATGCAGCAAAGGAAAAGCAGCGGGAACATCATGCAAAAGCTATTTGTTGCAGTTTCCTCTTCTTTACTTCTGTTTTAAAGATAAAGATTTCCCATTGATTTCTTTCTAATACTACAGTGCACACATACGTTTAAACAAATTTACAAAGCTATATTTTTGGTTAGAATTTTGGGACTTTTTTTTGCACATTTCTATTTCTTGTATGTAAACATTTATGTGCTGTAAACTACAGGATGGGCCAAAAGTCCCGCATCAGTGGGAATGTCTGTTATTTGCTGGATGAAAACTCTCCAAAACACTGGATTGGTAGGAGAGGATTAGTGGAATGGGCTCCACTTCGGTGGATTTTGTGGTATCGGGCAAACTGTAATATAGTGCACACTGCGAAGATCAGGAACAGGCATTTTGTGCGGAACATGGATAAACGCCTACAACTATGTTTTTTTGTATTATTGGTGGAGATCACATTGAAAATATATCGTAAATAGTAATATCATAATTTGACCACGATGCCAGATTTTGGGTCACCCTGTATGCGTTTACCGCGTACGCCGATATGTGGTTACACAATAATTTGCATAATCTTCACAGACTATAAATTACACAAAAGTAATCCATATTCCATAATGCTGTTTTAAAGAATGGTGCCATTTTCAACATTGTCGGCCTGTGTAGTGACGACACCAATAATGAAGTAAGGAGATGTACAGTGCATACATAATTTAGTATACATCTAAACATCGGCCCCGCCCTGGGCATGGGTGTTATTTGTGAGTATGCCCTCATCAATTTCATATCACCACCACACACATCATCGTCGTGATTAGCTAAGAGTGGCAGAAGTGCGACGCGAAATAAAAATCAAATCAAATTATAAAACCTAAACACCGGCCGACCTCCGTGGCGCAGTGGTTATCACAGCATGCTACGATGCTAGGGGTTCCGGCTTTGAATCCCGACGTGGGCATGAGTTTTGTTTGTGAGTATCCCTTCATCAATTCATCATATCATCACTCATCCTCATCATCGCAATTAGCCAAAAGTGCTAGAAAAGCGACGTAAAATAACCAAATGTAATCAATCAAAACCTAACATACAAAAATGCATAATTAAGCTCCCCCCCTAGTTTATTGTTTGCAGAGGGTTGGACTGTTCGGCCGAGGGCGTTCCCCAATGCCCCATGACGCTGTCACTGCCCTTATACGCGCATTACAAGAAAAGTTCACGCATTCTGTTTCAGACGCCAACTTTACAAAACTCGTAGCGAAACTTGTGACTACCATGAAGCGACGATAACCTATTAACAAATACCGCGGTTCGAGACGCCAACGAGAATACCGATGTTGAGTATCGTAGTTTACTTGTAAACGAACCATCATTGTGTTGTATAGTGGGATCCATTAGCATTACCGTGCAAATTGTCCATCACCATGTTCCTGCACTTTATTAGGCCCAAGAATGAAAAGAAAACTCAAAACAAGCTGCAGACAACTTCTGCACCAGCATACATAAAAATCCATCGCTTAAAAACTCATAGGATACAAGAGAAAAATTAGAACACATAGGATACAAGAGAAAAAATAATGAAAATAGTCATGGACAATGTTCACGGTGATACACATTGATCCCACTGTACGTACACCCAACGGCAAAAGAAAGAGTAAGCGAATTGTCCATGACCATTTTAATTCTGTCTGTTTTTTCGCAATATAATGATAATGAATTGAAATGAAGACGTCATCATGACGTCATTTAGCAGACGACAATACCTGCTTCTAATCAACATAATTTCATTCCTTAAAACAACATAGGATGCAGAATAATAAAAAAATTAAAAAGGGCCTCCCCGGTGGCGCAGTGGTAGCGTCGTTGACTTGTAATCAAGGGGTCCCGGTGGAGGCACATACATAGTGGTTCGGATCCCACTTTAAACTGTAGGTCCAGTTCCGATTAGCCTTACTGTGCACAAAGTGGACTTATAACACCAAATCAAACCAAAACCAAACCAATAAGAAATTAAAATAACGATGGACAATTTGCCTACTATTATCTTTGCCGTTCAAAGTAACATCATATAATTTCACACAGGTGTCTGCTCAGTGTGTCAATTTCTCTACGTAGGGATTATCATGCGAGTCAAAGTTGGCGACATGACATGTAGCGGATCTGAAAACTATGGAGTTTTTGTGAAGGGGAAATATTTGTTTTGCGGAAGGGAATTTCTTCGAAAATGAGTTACGAACACTGCTCTCAAGTTGAATACAACCCGCGAGTCATGCTGCCAGATACCCGTGTAAAACTCGTTCGCTCTGCCAAATAAACTGGCTGCAGAAAATCGAGTGCTTTTACGCAGTCACGCTTCCACAAGGCAGGAGCACGTACTGGTTTTATGCCTCGGTCCACCACGGTAGCTGAAAACGGTAATTGATCAGGTGTACACGTATGCTTAGCTATTCTGTTTCAAATGTGTGTTTGGACAAGAGTCAAGCATTTCCTGGCTCGTTTACGATCACATCATTTCATGAATAAGAATATTTCTTACATGAAAAGGAAATATTGTTTTCGCTGTATACCAAGTTTAAAGACGCGTATACTCAAAATTCTCCCATCACCGCATTTAACGGATTCGTTTTCCTAAATCTTGAGGTTGAAAAACTGAAACAAATCGATTACGAGTCCGCTAACAGGGACGTAGCCAGGAAACGCTCCCGAGTCCCAAATTATGCAAAGAACTCCGACCATGCTATCTCCCGGCCCCATGCACAACGCAGAACGGTTATTTTGACAAAATCCTGTTTTCCTGTTCCTGCTGGCCGCTTGGAGGAGGAGGGATTCTAAGATTGGTGATTGGTGCCCAAACAGGGCAACCTAAGTAACCATTTTACTGATGTCGATGCCTACGATCTCCGTTCAACACAAACTTACACAGTGGACATTTTTCGATCACATTTCGCACAAAGCAAGTTTTCATCCCCGCCAGAGATAGATAATATAATCTTGTTCCCCTTGGACCGCTTAATATATCTTATTTTATTTTCGTTTTAGATGCTTTCAAAAAACTCCTCTTTCTTATTAACCGTGAGTTTGGTTTGTTCAACTTTTTTTTTTCCAAAAAAAAAAAAATACTATCCCTCTCCCATGATTTCCCTGGCTACTTCACATTTCTTACCTCTCTTCTTGCCGCCCCCTGTGGCGGAGTGGTTAGCATATCGCGCTACGACGCCAGGGGTCCCGGGTTCGAATCCTGGCCTAGGCATGGATGTTTGCGAGTGTCCATTCATCAATTTCATCATATCATCATCTTCGCAAATTAGCCAAAAGTGGCACAAAAAGCGAAGTAAAATAAAGCAAATCAATCAATCAATTACCTCTTTCCTTACTTTTTGTTTCCCGGCCTTCATTAGCCAATGGGGCTAACTTTCTTATCTTAGTTTGTCGGTTTCTCCAATTGTTTGTCTTGTGCTATTGTTTGAATTTCTCTGTAGCATTTTGCTTGAATTGCTCTATCCTGCTTCTGTCAACGTGCTTTTTACCTTCTATTCTTCTTTCATGTACAGTTTTCATTAATCCTTCATGGTTCAGGATATAGTCCGTCTGCTTTATTCGCGACCATCGACACAAGTGTGCATGCGCTGACTGGACAAGTCTAGCATGAAAATAAGAGGCGAAAGGGAAAGCAAGATTCCGTGAAAATCGTTGGTGCCGAAACAACATTGAAGCTTCACACATAGAAATGTGTAAAGAGCCATAAAATGCAAGATAATAAACACAACAACCGAACGCAAATAAACGAAATTCTGATCTGAAGCCTACAACGTTTTTCCGTGCATGTCTCTTCATACTTCCCCTGTCGCGCTTAGATTCGTCCTCTCGAGCCCATCTTGTCTGCCGCGGGCGGAGAGTATGACTTACCATCCTGCATCTTCTCTGGACGATTGTTTTCTAACCTGTTTAAATCACACGAGTAACCATATCCATACCCCCCCCCCCCACACACTTTGGCGGTTTGGCCTCAACGTTGTTAATTGATAAGAATACTTGGTGATTCCCACTCCCCTTGAAATATAAAATTCAGCAACAGTCTCCGCGATATTTCTGAAGACATCTCTTCATTGAATATAGTGAGCTTACAGCTAAATCCTGCTTCATCGAATTGTTAGCGCTCTCCCATTGGGTGCAAGTGGTCCCGAATTCGATCCCCGGTAGAAAAAAACATGTTGGTGTTGGCCAGCACCGTGTGGATAATTGGGGAGCTCCTTGAAAGCAATTGCAGTGGACTTGTTCCAAAATCCTGGAAAATCCTGGGCATGCAACTGGAAGGTTGTATCACCCTCTGTGTCTACAACTGTTTTCATGTTTTTAAAACGATTGTTCAGTTGTGAGCAAATTGTGTCTATCAGTGGGTAAAATATTGATACGTTGAACCAGCTCTCTTTGTTGGCAAGTCTTTGGACAGAGTTCGTCAAAGTGGTTCTTTTATCTTTTTGATTCTTTTGTCAGAGAATTCACTTGAAATCCCCCATCATTTCAACATGTGAGAACGTTCCGTAAGAGAACCTTTAAATTTCATTAAATTGTTGACTGTTCAATGTAAAGTCTTGGTGCAGATGAATATCACTTCTAAGTCATTACAAGGAGACTCTCTTATGAACTGGAAATGACAAGAGCCAAAAAATCAAGTGTAACAATGTAATCAGTGCTATTGTGTACATGATAATTAATTAATCTATAATGCAAGCATTGTAATAAATTATTAATCCTAATTTGTTAGAGTAAATAATGTATTTGACAGTATCTATTTTATTAGTTATTTTCAACTATTTGTCTGTAGCATTTACCAAAATCAAACACATATTTCAACCCATCTTTAATTATAATAAAGAGAACTATATTTGCTAAAATTATGCATGTTTTGTATTCGTAGATCCAGTCACCTAATAGGCAGTAAGTGGAGGGGGGAGGGGCGCTAGAATAGTCTGCCCGGGAGCCCCCAATGAGTCTCCTTATGCCCCTGCTGTCGCAATGAATTTGTAGCATGACTAAACAAAGCATGTTCAGGCAAACAGCAAAGAATACAATAACAGACTGTGAATTGTATTCTTCATCCAATAAACAAATGCACATGCCTTGTGAGAAATTCTGTGGGTTAATTCCAATCAGCACAGGAATTTTGCACCTAGGAAATTGTGAGACTGTATTTTATGAGCTGAGTTATGGATTGATTAACCAATAGGCAATCAACTGCAAGTCACATGCTTCGTTTTTGTTCATTTCATTCTTACGATAGAGCACAAATAGTTACATAATTTAATTATTGGTGTCTCATTGATTGAATCACAACCCCGTTTCCGAACGTTCAGGGTTCGAAGCCTAGTCTGGACATCGGTGCTCTGTTTTGAATCACCCTTTATCAGTTTCATCTAATGACCAATTGTCCTCATCTCGTTTAATGTAACGTGTCATAAAACAACTTAAAATAACAAAAATACAAAGTAGATAAAGTTGTTACTTGTGAATAGAATAGTGTATATATATGTGATTTTTCTGTGAATTAGATAGTGGGGGAAATATACTCCTTCCAAAACCACGAAAAAGAAAAGAAAAAAACAACATGTCGAGCAAAGAAAGCTTCAAATAATTGTATTTTAGAACAATAGTTTACATGCGACCACTTCTGAGAAATCATTGAAATTGTCTTGCAGGTGCTTGGATCTTGTGTACCTGACGCCGTGGGACCAGTGGCTTTGGTGACCGAACTGGGGAATTCATTGGATACTGTTGGATTGTTGCAGCTTTCCTGGGAAGACAGACTGCGAGTAAGTTGGAGATTGTCAAAAGGCACATGTGTAGAAATATATTTTGGAGAGGTACTTGTACGCTCTCACATTTAATAACAATACATTTTATTAAAAATAATAAGCATAACATAATAACAATTTAAGAATAGGCCTATATGTAGTTAATAATAATGTGTGTTATTATTAGAGGAGTCATCAGAACCAACATACTATTTTGTTTTTTTACCCTTAACTCTGAGTAGAGGAGGAATTTTTCCAAAGTGGATTCCAGAATAAAGTTCTTCACAAAAAAATACATTCAGCATCTAGGACATCTTCTCTTCATCTGGTGCAATGGCTTAGGGATCCCAATTCTTGAAGTATGTCGGTTTAGGGAACGATGCCATCAATAACAAAAAACTCAAAAATCTACAAACACCGCATCATCACACAACTAAAAGAAATACATGTTCAGAATCATTTTATCCTACAATAACATGATAAAACTAAAAATTTACCCATTCTTCCAGTGTGAATAATATAGTACTATTTGCAGGCAAACAAAAGTATTGAAATCACCCAAAAACAAATATCTCGCCCTGCACCCCTCACCAAAGTTCGTTTCACTGGTCACACAAAGTATCTTGGGAGCATAAAGAATAGTTACCCTGTTACCCAAAGTGGCAGCACTTCTTGTCTGTGAAATAGGGGTGTGTCGATTATAGAGTGCTATTTCAGTTCTGGTGACTTTCCTCTATAGTTAATTACATGCAAAAGCAACAAGATGGTGTAAAAATATTAGAGATATAACCAGTATTGAGTTGGTGTTGGGTGTTTTAAGTTCACTTTATGCACAGTAAGGCTAACTGTGACTGGACCTCAGCGGCGGCTGGTAGGTCCGAATTAGATGAAGGGCTAGTAGGAAAAAATGAGATAATAGACAAAATTAGATCAATAGTTACACATACTTATTAGGAAATGGTGTTTCTAATAACTATCAGTAACTATTGATCTAATATTCTCTATTGCTCTATTTTCTTCCTACTAGCCCTTCACCAAATTCGGACCCACCAGCCTCCACTGCTGGACCTACAGTTTAAAGTGGGATCCGAACCACTATGTGCCTCCACCGGGTATCGAACCCGGGATCCCTTGATTAAAAGACAACAATGCTACCACTGTGCCATCGGAGAGGCCTTAGATATAACCAATATAAATTCTTGCTCTACGGTATTTCAAGTTAAGATGAAATTTTTATATAAAAAAAATGTTACAAAGAAAAATAATGTCAGAATAAATAGAAAAATGCAGATTTAAAAAATAACAAGAAGATTGTTTCCAGCTATTGGAAGAACTAATACTCCCTGAAGCATATTATTAAAAAAGATATTTATCCATTAATTTTCATAAACATCGTTAATAGTTCTAATTGTATGTAGAGTTTCCCCCTGCCCCTGCCCCATGTTGGCTACAGAATGCTCAGAATACATTAACATGCAGAACAAAGCATCTCATCCAAACAAAAATGCTTTAACACATCTAAAAAAAATGCATGGTGTTTTAAGAACTTTTCTTTTAAAATGCCAATTAGATTTAGGACAGTTTAATTCCTCATGTATTGCTTGAGTCTTAAGATTGTTCTTGTTGATATAAATCAGAGTATACTGAATTATTATTTTTTTTTTCAGTTGGCGCTCGGAATGGCTCAGATTCTTCACCATTTGGCACATTCATCCCTTGGTTCCCTCTCAATGAACGATTTCAGACGACAACAGTTTGTGCTGGTTGATGGGACCTTGAAACTCTCT
The DNA here is from genome assembly GCF_977018435.1 of Lepisma saccharinum. Lineage (NCBI taxonomy): Eukaryota > Metazoa > Arthropoda > Insecta > Zygentoma > Lepismatidae > Lepisma > Lepisma saccharinum. The sequence goes on from NC_139231.1 coordinate 68,240,751, forward strand.
GATGTTGACGACATCGGAGTGACAGAACCAAAATGTGAAGTCCACAGAGACTGTTCAATACAGCTTACTGGTTCACCGGATGTGAATCTTACAGTTCATGTTCATTGTGTTGATGGTCAGTGTAAAGGACACAATGAGAAGCTGAACATCTGGCATGCCGGAAAACACTTTATAAGACTTTTCCTACCTATCAACGCACCATCGTCTTTGGAACCGCACATACAGGAACTGCTGCATGCATATCGGACCCTTCGCTGGGATACATCGCAGATACTTGCTGGAACCCAAAGACTGTTGGCGAGTTTTGTTTCGGGAGATTATTTACAATCATCTTCACATGAAATTCGTAATTTAGGTAAGGTACTTTTTAACTTATCGACAGGGGTTTATCCAGGATTTTTCCTTTGGGGGGTGTTGGAAACTTTTGGGGGGGGTGTAAGTTTGGGGATATTAAGTGCATATTTTGGACAGTTTTGGATGGTCGCCCTAATTCAATTTGTTCGTAGATGTTCCAGAGATTACCCCCTCCCCTCCCTCCCTTCCCTTCATTTAACATTTCAGAAGAAAGATGATGTCAAATGCTGGCAAAAATGGAAAATATATTTTTGTGATAATGTTAACATTTCAGTCTACAGTTCAGTACTTGATTTAATCAATCATTAGACAAACACAAGAGATGACATTGAAAAACACAAAACATATTATTACCATGGATCATTTCATACAATTCTTAAGCTAGTTATAAAGAAATTAGGAACACTTGTGCAATATTTTTTTTACTGTATTTGTATGGTTGTTATCGTAGGTGTAACTCAGATATTATCTTTGGGGGGGTGCCCAATTCATTGATGAAATATCGGCGAGAATGCATTGCATGAGTGCGTGCCCTCTTGCCTTAAATAAATGAACAAACTGCGAGCGAAGCGAGCAAGAAAGTTTTTTTAACTATTTATTTGCAAACTGATAATGCATATTATTAATTAAACACAGCGACAATACTTTCATTTCACAGTATTCCTCGATGTGTACTCTCTACAATCTTGCTTTGCTCTTTCGGTGTCCTCTTTACTAGGAGTCATGTGCCTCTTTGCCTTAAAAGATAACAAAATAACATGTGCAAATAAACGCATGGCATGTTAACTGCAAAGGGAAGGCAAGGAATTTTTACTTCTAATTTGAGGTAATGCTTTATTTTAAATTATTTAAAAATTGAATAGCATTTATTTCATTTTCCAACACAAAGAGCACAATGAAACAAGCAAATTTTTTCTCTACACTTTTTCCAGCAGGCAGTGAGTGGCAAGCACTGTCGTATCGCCACTGGTACGCCTATGGTCAGATATAAATTTGAGACTTAATGTAAATAACATTTCTTTTTATGTTTAATTCCTTATACTTCCTTTGCTTCCTCTGAAAAGTTGGAAAATAATTAAATATGTCATTATGTCAGGGAAAAGACTACATAAAAAGAGGAAGACAATTTTTACTAAATCAATATCTTTGAAACTGACAATAACTTTAATAGGGTGCCAGTCATTTCACAGTATATAGATCTTGCACAAGATAGGGACAGATGGAAGGCCTGTATTGCTGCAGCCATGAACCTTCGGGTTTAAGAAGGCTAGAGAGTTAGTTAGTTAGTCATTTCACAGGGCACTACAACATTAAGTTAACGCTTTTCTATTTATATCTGTTTTGATTGTACGGCAGCTCATTTGTCCTTTGTGCCCAGACAAACCCTGCATGACCTGCCCCCTTTTACAACTCTCTTTCTAATATATAATTTATTTTACAAAGGTAAGATCTCTTAGAGCCACAAAAATGGTCACACACATCAACTATAGATGTGAATGAATCACTTAGGTTCTTCATGAAATACTTGCCGTTTTATATCGAATACTTGGCCAGTAAATTTTATATTGGTACAGTCAGCCGTAAAGATAATGGTAGACAAATTTTCCACCGCTATTTTAATTACTTTTTTATTCTACATCCTGTGTTGTTTTAAGGAATGAAACTATGTTGGTTCAAAGCAGGCATTGTTCTCTGCTTATTGACGTCACTATTTCAATTCATTGTCATCATTCATCACAATGTGTAATACAGACCAAATTCGCCTATTGTTTCTTTCGCCGTTGGATGTACTTTTGAATATCCATCCGTTGGAAGAAATTGTACCTAATTATGTTGTCACTGCTTTTTACTCACCACTTTTGGATTCTTTCTGTCTGGTTTCATTTTTTCTATCTTCTTCAGCCAATTTTGCAGTAAAGTTTCAGACATTGTTACACTAAGCAGAACGCCAACACACGAACGGAGATGCTACACTGCTGAGACTAACCTAAGGCATTTGACAGTTTTCTTCTCTACCACTCCAAAATCACCCATCTCGCCCAAGGTACAGAAAATAGTGTTGCTAACCATAGTAACACAATTCACTACAAGAGTTAAACCTGTATTGTTGAATTTCTTCCCTTACTTTTATCCTACATTTTTCACATGAAAGAATCGAAAGGAAATGCAACGAAATGTAAATTTCATTGACTCAGGGGTTGAATTTACAAACTGTACATATTTAAGAAATATTTATTTAGGTATTCAAACTCTGAACTGTCAACACTGTGTGCGGTATGTGCTCCCTGGAAAAAGGGCTAGAGGTCAGTTTGACATTTTCCATATGGCAGTGTCGCTTCTCTAGGGAAGCATTGTCAACGAGCTGGTGTTTCCAGGAAATGACCATGCTGAACATTCCACCCTCCTTCTTTGACACTTTGGTTGTAGTTGATCAAAAGGTCCATTGGACTTTGCTTCTTGTAGACCTACAAATGGTTCCTCTATGTTGAAGTATAGCAATTCTATATTGTTGATATAAAAATCCATATTTACACCCCCCTGCAGGGGTGTTCCACTTTTCTACTGGGAGGGGGGGTGTGTTAGGGGTGTGTGGATAAATCACTGCTTATCAAAATGTTGTGAAAATTGTGGCCCAATCTGGGAGAGAATCTGTCCACATGCTCTGCCAACCAAGTTGCCAATTATACCCTCTGAATTGAATACAGTTTCCACTAAGTTCCCTGTCTCTCTTCATATGTTAGGTCCATACTGTTTTGTTGTAAATGTATTGTTCTCTTGACCTTTTAATTTACATGTTTTAAAACACTTTTTACAATTTCATTTCTAAGATTTTCTAAGGCCTATATGTACAGTTTCTGTCTTCACAGAGAGACGAAGAGTTTCATGAAAATAATTTGTCAAATTGCTCTTATTGAGAATATGTCTTAACATGGGTGTCATGAGAAATGTTTAAAAGGGCTTTTGATATAAAAACAACAATAATTATTGTAAACTATTGGTTATAAACTTACTTATAAACTATTTTATTGTGGATCGATTATTATTACCTTTTCGAGGAGGTAATTCTATTTGTTACACACAGATGCCACATTTTGTTTTGGTTGTTTACTTTTCATATTTCACACAGTATACTGAAGTGCATAATTTTTGGTATTAACTTCTACATGCCTTGTTCAAGAAAAATCTTCCAAAGTAAGGGAGAAATCTTGGTTATGAAGTTGACATAAGTCTAATTTTTTGAAGTTTTGAAATGTCATGGAACCATTTATTCCTTGGATTAAGTGGTATTGAAATTTTGACCTGATTTGTGAATTTCACACTCCCTTTGGATATTCTGCTGTTATACTAATCAATTAAACTCTATTTCTGTTATTGACTATCAAAAGTGTTCTCCTAACTTGAAATGAACTATACCAACTTTCAGGGTGGAAAGGGGGGGAGGGGGTCAACTGACAAGTTCCACTATCCATGTCGTCTGGTCTTTTGAGAATGTGTCTAGAGAACTTCCACATAGCTGAATAGTTAGTGTTCTTACTTTTGGTGTAGTCATGTGCATCGGGAGGGTGGTGGGGGTCGAACTCCTCCCATGGAATTTGGGAATTCTTTTCTTGACCATATGAATTCAGTTAACAATAGTCCGTTGCATGTAAGTAGAGATATCATTTTCTGTTATGAAAATAATTCTTTCTGACAGACAGCTATCTATGAATGTCGAAAACTAAAAACAGAAGAAAAGAAAAATAACACCTAGTGGTTCTGTGCAATCAAGACAACAAAGGAAAGTAGAAATGATATTTCCATGTTGATTTTAACTTTTTGAATGAAATTATAGACGAGTCATTCCATGCCAAATCAACATAGATATGTGCAATTTTCAACCTGACCATCTCTGGTAAAAGTCGTAAGGTGTTAGATCTGAGGAACGTACAGGCCTTTCAACAGGTCCTCTGGGTCCTCTGCTTCCAATCCATCTACAGGGAAATTTACTGTGAAGAAGCTATCACAGTGTTCCCATAGTGGTCGCAATCTTTTCTATTAAATAATTCTGGAAAAAGTACCGTATTCCATAAGCAAAGATGAAGAACCTGTTCACTTAACAAATCCAAGTGCCCCTCATTATTTAAGGTTCCATCATTGAAAACAAACCAACCAATCCCGTTCTCCATACACCACACCACACACCATTAGCTTACCAGCACGAACCATTCGGCTGGGATCTGTCTACTGTAGATTTTCAGATCACAGGTATTATTTTCATTAATTTCACCATGAACATAAAATTAACCTTGTCACTGTGAAGGAGTTTTCATTCCAAAGGAAGAGTCACATTGTAATTGTTTGAGACACCATTCACAATATTCAACTCTCTGATGAAAATCATGTGCAATGACATGTAAACGTCTCTCCTGATAGATACATCAGTGTGATCTTGATGCATTCCTAACATGTTAGAGTCATTCTAATGCTTTTTTTTCTAACACATCGAAAATGTTTAAAAGCATGCAATCATAACTTTTTACTGGTTAAAGTAAAATTATGTTGGGAAAACCTTCCCCACTGCATTTCTCGTGAAATTCTAGCATGATCTGATACATCACAAGTGTCTCAGAAGTAATAATAAAAATTCCTGGTTATTATGCTTATGCATATTACTATTAGTAGTAGTAATCAGGCACTGCCAATACAAAGCTGTATAATCCCAATAATGATAAACAAGAATTTTGCTTCTTTAATCCAGGGAAGGAAATCTAAACCCCTGTCAACATGTCTTTGCAAATACTTTCTTAAAATTTGCCTCGTTTTTATTATGTAATTAATTTAAATGGTTTACTAAATTGATGCCTACCTAAATATGGTCATGCTGAAGTCAATCTCTTCATGTACCAAACCTGCATATTCTATGCGACAACCAGTAGTTCTGCCACTTTCACTCATAATATTAAATATGAAAAAAGAACGAAATGCAAAATTTATCATGTTCTGACGTGATAATTCATGTCCCTTTGTTTGCAGGCTTTGAGAAGATTCTGGACAGTGACCTACCTGGCATGTTTGACTACCGGTGCCATCACTCGATCTCCTCTGTCGGGTGCGTGAAGTCAGTATTCAATGAAGTGGAGGCAGCCGAGGAGTGTTACAGAGACCCAGATTGCAAGGCTGTTGTGTTGGGGCAGGATCATTCGTGGACTGGTGAGTGGCTGTTGTGAACTTTTTTGAACCATGAGTAGCTTAAACTCTAAATGTTAGATGGAACACATTTCCCAGTGCATGTAAACTCTTCCTGTCAGCCGAGATATATGTACATATCCCATGACCATGTGACTAATATTCATGCTATTTCTTCTCCAAAACCACATTTGATATTACACTGCTGCTTTGGTTTTTAATTTGTACTTGTGTAGAAGATATGACATACTTGAATTTCAACCAGTGGCGAAGCGTGGTGTCGCTGGAAGGGTAGGCACAGGGGCACAGGATGTGAGTTTGTGTTGTTATGGGTGCGACTTTTTTAAAATAAGAAAAATATAACCTTTAGTGTTATTTTTGAAAGTGTAACAAGATATTCTTGCATCTATCTACGTACCTGAATAGTAACTCTTGATGTGTGCTAACTCGTAAATTGTATTTCTTGATTTTATTGTAAATTGATGCTTTAGATGTCATTCGAGTGGCAGTCCTCAATGTTCCAAAGCCCCTTTGTTCCAATGTTCCTCTCTTCCTATGCCCGGTAATAGGCTTTTATGCTTCTTTTTGTAGTATTCCAGAGTAATACAAGTCATTATTCCCCTTGCTCACCTCGCGCCCACAACAATGAAAGCTGCCCCCCGTGGTGGAGTGGTTAGCACATCGCGCTACGATGCCAGCCAGGGGTCCTGAGTTCGAATCTCGACCTGGGCATGGATGTTTCTGAGTGTCCATTTCAATTTCATCATATCAACACTCTTCCCCATCTTCGTAAATTAGCCAAAGTGGCACAAAAAGTGAAGTAAAAAAATCAATTGAAGAACAATAAAAAAATAAATGAACGAAATTAAAAAAAAACAAGATAAAATATAACAATTAAACTACAACACAATAGGAGTAAATCGAGAAACTAACGAAAACTCAGAACACTGTGATAGAAACATTTTTTCCGCCCTCGGAACAAGTTGTCTTTCTTTTGCCTTTCTACACTCACCTTCCCTTTCCCCTCTTTGGACACCTCGCGCTGGAAACAGATGTGAAGCCCAGTTTGTACAGTGTGTCCAGCGTTGCCAACCTCCCAATCAGGAAAAGTGTGCTGATTAAACTCTTAAATTTTGCTAAATGGAACTAAATTGTGCTTGGATGACTTAGGTCTTAAGTTCATTTTATGCATCTATTTTTTTTTGGGGGGGGGGGAGTTGTGATGTGAACATGCGTTGTTGATTAGTTAAACACTATTGGTAATTTCCTCCATTAAATTAATTACAATGGTTTAACCAATATAATTGGTTCAATATAAAACTTGAAAAAGTTTGAGAAAATTCGACGACTACAAAAGGCGGCAGCTTGTTTTATCTGTGTCTGTGACCCCAACTTTCTAGCAATTTCCTTCAATAAAATGTTCCTCGCGAGATAAGTAAGGAAAGATAAAGAAAAGATGAAAAGAAGACGGTAGACTAGATGTGGCTGGATTGGCATGCTACCTTTTGTTTGAAAGAAATGAGATCCGTGATTTTTTCAAAATGTATTCCTCTGAATTCAATTTATCCGTCTCCTAGGGGCGCATGCTTATAGAGATGCCATATTTTACCATTATGCCAGACACAGGGTACTAAGTCCCGCGACAGGTTAAGTTTGCAGCAACTTTTCACATATACAGACCGATACGTGCATGCAGAATTTAGTTCAGCTGCAATACTGCAGATTTTTCTCACTGTCTTTGATATGAACAGCTCGGCGGTTGAGGCAAGACTCGCACGGAAGATGCTGAGTGCCGTTCTCACGTGGATTAATACATAACCTGCTGTTAACTTAACCTGTCACTGGGCTTAGGTGCCAACAAAGTTCAAATTGTACTACGTTTAGCACAATTGTGCTAGGGTTGGCATCACTGCATGAGGCTGGACTCACTGTGTCCATTTTGGGCGAATGTGCCACTGAAATTATGCTTTCCCGCACGAATCACATAGTGTTATGGGACCAGCTGAGGCCCTCGGAGAAATGGCTCGATATGTGAGGATAGAACCCCTGGCAGGGATGGAAATTTGTGGAATTATCGTAAGGCCTAGAATTTCAGTTTTCTTGTATTAAGGTGTTGTTTGATGAAATTATAAGTAATAAAATAATCCGTAAGAGCCAAGGCCTCCTGGCCTCTTATGAGGCTTCGCCACTGATTGCAACACAATATGAATATTGTATGCTTCTGAAAATGCTTGTTTTTTTTTTTAATTATTTGAAATTTAAAATGTAGGCTTTTCAAGTCTGTAGATATGTAGAAAAAAATGTAGCAGGAGAACTATTTGTTATAGGGAATTAACATTTGTTTTATTTTGGATTGGGGGTGGGGGAGTTGGGCTTTCACAGAAAGTGTAAGTTTTACATTCCACCTAAGAATTGGTGCAGTTGGAAGAAAAGGGGAGAAAATCTTTCACCTACAGAAAAACTCTCTCTGGTAAGCATTATGTAGCATTATTATACATACACAATCATGGGAAATCTAGTTAAATATTATTTCATACACCATGTTAAAAATAATTAGAAATGTATTATGCAGTACCTAAAAAAAAGCAGTGTTGTAACTTATTCTCAAACATTGGTTCTAGCAACAAATTTCTGTAAGATAAGTACTTGAAAGTAAGTACAACAAAGAGCTATAATTGGAAGATATATTAATGCTGTGGAATTTTTTGAAAACGACATGGACATGGACATGGACATACATAATTTCCCAGAAAATTGTATATTTTCTTTGATCTGCCCCTGCAAGCCCCAAAATTAATAAAAGAGGAGGCAAAATGTGTCCGCCTGTAGGAAAAAATATATATACACACTATGTTGCCATTCGTCACCGGACACCCCATATCAGTGAGTTAATCCGGTCGCAGCACCACATCAGTATCGTGTAGGGCCACCTTTCGCGGCAATGACGTCCACAACCCTTCGAGGAAGACTTTCCACCAATTTGCGATACGTATCGACTGGAATCTTGCCCCATTCCTCCTGCAAAGCGGCAAACAGCTCAGTGGTGTTTTTTGGGCAGCATGGCCTGGCTCTCAAGCAGCGCTCCAACTCGTCCCAAAGGTGTTCAATGGAGTTGATATCTGGACTTTGGGCTGGCCAATCAAGTTTTTGCACACCCATGTCCTGGAACTACGTGTTGATAATGCCTGCCCTATGACATGGAGCATTGTCGTGCTGAAACAGGTATGGGCCAATACCGAATTGTTCCCACAATGTCGGTAGAGCAGAATTGTCCAGAACTTTTTGGTATGCATCGGCATTCTTATTTCCCAGAACTAAAACAAAAGGACCAAGACCATACCACGAAAAGCAGGACCACACCATAATTCCACCTCCGCCAAATTTCACTTTGGGTACGATACAGTCCTGTAAATAGCGTTCACCGGGCATACGCCATACCCACACACGTCCATCGGACCGCCACATCTGGTAGCGCGATTCATCACTCCATAGGATGGATTTCCATCGTTCGAGAGTCCAATGGCGGCGTTCCTTGCACCACTAACCGATGGGTCGCATTGCGGGCTGTAATATGCAGCTTGTAAACTGCTGCGCATCCATGAAAACCAAGTGCGACGATCTACTGGTGGACAGTACGATCACTTGCAGCACTATTGGAAGCTGATCAAAACTCCCGTGCCACCATCTGTAACGACGCCTTCCGGTTTGACTCACCATACGTTTCAAGCATCGACGGACACGATCTGTTAATATTTTTAGTTTACTGGGTCTGGGCGGCATGTCATAACCCCCTCTCACTTCCACTTCATGATAACATCACGCACTGTCGACCGGGGTATCAGAAATTTGTTGGAAATCTCACGGGTCAAATGCCCAAACCTGTGGGCTCCAATGATCATCCCTCGTTCTGCCTCACTCAGTTTGCGTTGTCTGTCCATATCGACTACTGTAGCTGGTATGAGTGTATTCTCAACCGGCGATGCCTTTTATAGGTTGTATGACGTGTACAGCCTATCCCGAGAAATTTTTGAGGGGTGTCCGGTGACGAATGGCAAAAAAATTGTATATATATGTGATATATATATATAATAACTGTATTAATTTAACAATACTTTGGCGAGGTATGAGTATCACACTACTGTGCCACTACCTTCAGAAGAAACTCATACCTCGCCAAAGTATTGTTAAATTAATACATTTACAATTTACATACAAGGAGATTTGAATTGCAATTGCTCAAGCTAACTATAACCCCAACCTCCACGCGGCATCGCCAACTGTTTCGTACCCTCTCAAGGCAAGGGTCAGAGCTGTCAAAGAAATGGCATAACAAAGTTGACATGAGTGCAGAGGATTGAAGAAGTCTCAGTGGGGAACAAGATGATGGGAGAGGAAGGGGAGTAGCCGAGGGACATAGCTGCCACCTTTAAAATCACTAGATATGACTGATTTGTAAGACCCTTTGGGAAGTAATTCGTGAGAAAGGTACTATGTACTTTTCTGCCTACTTTTGAAAAAACTAACTTAGTATTTATCCAAAGTTAAATGAACATGTAGATATAAGATAGATGCGTCCGAAGGGTCATCCAGACTTTTATATTTTTTATAAAGTAAAAAATCCTATGGTGATGCAAGTTTCCTCTGACATTTCTTTTACAACAAATGTCTAGGATATTTTCGATGTCCAGTTGGAAAACTTGTGCCTGGGGGGAGAAGGTGAGAGGATTTGTTTTCCCCTTTGTCCTGTAATTGTTGGGTTTTAGGAAAGTGTCCTGTACAGTATAAAAGATAGGTTAGTGAGTGAAGATTAGTCGGATTAGTGCATTGTTACTTATTACACACACTGTTTTCCATGTTACCAAACGAGGATACATCTTGGCTAGTGCTGCATGCGAGGGTTTTTTTCCTTCCATTTCTTCATCACATTGGCACTACCCATCATAGCTGCCAGCCACTACTGTATATATATATATGTGAACAAATCGTGGCATATTTAGGCCTAGGCAGAATAGGTAGCTGTTTTTAGGTCATGGGTGTAACTTGTAAGGGGCAGATAAAACAGAGAAACAAAACTTACCACTTGACAAATACAATGCTCAGTATTTGTTAATACAGTTTTCTAATCCATTCCACAAAAGAAATTGATTATTTTTATTATTATTAAATGTGACTTCTAATTTGCAATAGTTTAATAAGAAATTTAGATAAATACATGTGTGATGCATGCATACACAATGACAATCATTGAATGTAGTAAAAAAAAGTAAAGTGTTCCCCTGTGCTTTGCACCATGCCATGAAGACGTAGTGGGTGTGGAGTTAGGGCCCCACACTTTCTTGATCACAGCCGAAGATGGGGGTGATGTGATCAGCACCATGCCCCTGGCTGCCTTTACCCCCAGAGTTTCATCCAGGTACCCAATTTGTAGGATGCTGGGTGGGCACTGGGGTCGCTTGAACAGATGGAAAAAATCCCAGTTCTCCCCCTTCGGGATTCGAACTTGGGTCTCTCGCATGGTAGTCAGATGCCCTAACAACTGAGCTACCGTGGCACCTTTATTTTAATTTATATAGAAAAATTCAAATGTGTCAGTGTAACCAGTTTTGAACAGTTTTTCTCAACTAGCAGCTTGTAAACTTAATTAGAAAGTTCAGTCACCAAAAATGTAGATCTATTATTATTATTGAATGAGATGTTAAAAATTTGTAAAATGTGATGATCTCACAATGATCAAAGTTTATAGAATTTTACGCATAGTAATTTTAATTTTTCTCAACTTTTGTCATTTTCCTTATAACTGTAGAGAACTGTTGCTTTATAACTACATTTTCGTTGCTTTAATTTTTTATAGGAAGGACACTAGCGATCTTCAAGAATGGTTATGGGCCTCCAACAGTGAAACTTGGTTACAGTTTGCTTTTAAGAAAAACATAATGTAGACTGTTAGTTGTTTTTTATAATATAAATCTAGTCAAGGCAGGTCAACCTGCATGCCATATATTGTACTGTGATACTCCTGTGCGTCTGTGATGTGAATGTGCGAGTCTAAAACATTATTGCATATGATCTTGTATACCTGAGTAGATGTGGATCTGCAATAGTCATTTTTTATTCCTTGTAAACTTTCTCAACTTATTTGAGGCAGAGCTGCACAGTAACTTGCAATGTTTTACTTTCTAAAGTTCCTGACACGTCATATTCCAATTTTATCCTTTTTACCCTTGTATTACCATGTAATTTTACCTATCTGAGGAATTTTCTACTTTCCTGAAGAGGACCAGTGTTAATTGGTTGAAGCGTTGAGTTGAGTTTTTGCGTTAAGTCCACTTCATGCACAAACAGGCTAATCAGGAATGGACCTCCAGTTTAAAGTGGGTTCTGAACCATTATGAGACTCCAAACTGGTATTGAACCCAGTACCTGGTTGAAAGTACAAGACTCGCCACTCTAAAGTACATTGTTTAAATTTAATTTTACAAATTTATACTGCAGATCCACACTTGCTAGGCTTGTTTTTTTTATTATAATTATCATTAAGAAGTGTTGACCTTTTGTTGTTTGTGTTTTAAATGGATTGTAAAATGCATTGTGCCTCATGGAGAATAAATATTTGTAAATTATGAATTCCTAAAAAAAAATATATTTTTTTTTTACCTTTCAGTATAACATATTTTGCTGGCCAAAGATGATAAGTGGTATACTTCTTACCTCACCACCAAAGTTCCCCTGTTTGAGTCCCAATCAGCCATGAGTGTCCATTCTTCCATTTTCATGTAATCGTCATTAGAAGAAATTAGCAGAAAAACAATCAAGCCAAGCAAAAGTACAAAATAAGTTTAATATGAGGTGCTTCAGAAAGATGTAGAAATCCAATTTATTAACATTGGACTGATGGTAGTGAAAGCCAATTTCCATTAACTACATGCATTTCGGTGTTGACCCAACATCATGAAGACAGTTGCGAAGTTACATACTTTAAATGCCCTTAAATATAATTCTAATGAAAATTTGCAAACATGAATTCAATATATAGCAATCTGTTATGCATTTGTAAATTGAAAAAAAAAAATTGATTTAAAACAGATGGAAGTATGTAAATTTCAAATTTAGTTTCCTAATCAAATTGTGTTAAAGAGTATTTAAGCTCTCTAGCCTTGTAATGTGTATACGAGGGTCACTATTTATATTTTGAGCCTTGGCAACACTGATTGAAGTTAGGCGCGATTTGACGTTTGCACGGAATCGTCTGGCATTATTGACCATAACGTACTTCAAACGATTTTCGACGTGGATTATCAAGACAAGACTGCATCGATCAACTTACTTCCACATTTGGCGATGAAGCCCCATCCTTTGCCACTGTGAAACGCTGGTATAACGAATTTAATCGTGGCCGCCATTCGCTCACCGACGAGATTCGCGAAGGTCGTCCAAAATCAGTTGTTGTTCAAGAAAACATTGATGCTGTGCATAACCTAATACTGCAAGATCGTCATGTGACATACTGCGAGATTGAGGCAACCATAGGCATTAGTTCCACCAGCATATATAAAATATTACATGATCATTTAGCTGTGAGAAAGGTATGTTCTCGTTAGATCCCACACAATTTGACAAAAACTCAAAAAGACGCTCGCGTCAATTGGTGCAAACAAATGCTCAATAAATACAATCGTGGTGCTTCAAAAGACGTATATAAGATTGTAACAGGTGACGAATCATGGATATATGCATATGAGCCGGAACGTAAACAGCAGTCGACTGTATGGGTGTTTCAAGATGAACCCAATCCAACAAAAGTTGTTCGCGCTCGAAGCACATCGAAACAAATGGTCGCCTTTTTTTTTTCGGGAAAACTGGTCATGTGGCAACTGTGCCTTTAGAGGAACGTAGAACGGTCAACTCTGAATGGTACACAACAATTTGTTTGCCAGAGGTCTTCGGTCAAATACGGAAAACAAACAAACGCCGTCGGATCATTCTTCATCAAGACAATGCCAGCTGTCACACATCTCGTCTAACAACCGACTTTATGAACAGTCAAAAAATCGAATTGATGGGTCATCCGCCGTACAGTCCTGATTTGGCACCCAATGACTACTTCTTGTTCCCGAATGTCAAGAATAAATTGCGTGGACAACGATTTTCGTCGGCAGAAGATGCCGTTGATGCGTTCAAAAACCATATTATGGAGGTGTCTCAAGAAGATTGGAAAAACTGCTTTGACAAATGGTTCGAACGAATGCAAAAGTGTATTGACCATAAAGGAGAATACTTCGAAAAACAATAAAGCAGTTTTCAATGCCAAATTCCTGTTTTTTCATTGTTAGGCTCAAAATATAGTGACCCTCGTATCTGTATGGCCATATACACACCCATACACTTAAATCTTTAAAAAAGTGATGCATGGTCAGTTCATGAATTCCATCACTGTTATCTGGCTTTCTACACTAAAGTTGTCAACCTCCATGGTGGAGTGGTTAATGTGACATGCTCCTATTGTTTCCACTTTAGGGCCAGCCCTGATACCAAATCAGAGCAAGACAGATTTCATTTGTCAAACTGAGAAAGATAAGTAAAACTAAACTGCTAAAACGTGTCCCAACAGACAAAATGAAATAGTTGCTCAATTATCCTCAAAAACATAAAACTATACATTGCATCTAAAGATATCAGTTTGGCGGTTACGCAGAGATAGGTAATTAACTGATACACTTACTATTCAATTTTCTGCAAAAGTTTTTTTCAGCGATCAATTTTGCCACTCATCTGGGGAAAAAAACTTTTGCGGAAAAATGAATAGTAAGTGTATCAGAGTTAAAACTATACCTTTAACCGTATCCTAACACAGATGATCTCATGAACATTTTCTTTACCTTGAGGCCCATGCAAGTAAAACTTGGAAGAAGGAAGTTACGCAACAAAGACATGAATTAATAATGAAAGAAAATATTAATGTTTGAAATTAATATATTTCATATATTTCAACATATTATTGCAATAGCTTTACCAGGACAACATATAAGAATCCAACAGCTTGGAATTTAACATTTATTGCACTGAATATAAAAAAAATGGAATACGGAGCTTGGATATAACATCTACAATGAATAAAATCATGAGCTTTGGAAATACGCATTGCTGAAGTGCAAGTAACATTTATCTATCTTGCACCTAAGATCTCTAACAATTTCCAACCTTTGGTAATTATTTGGTAAATTACGTTCAACATGGCTCTAAAAAATATAGTGGGAAATACAAAGGTCAGACCTAACAACACTTCTTTTTCATTTCACAAGCACATTGACATTTAGAACTTGCTTTCAACATTGTCGGCCAAAGAACAGCTGAGCCCTGTGCCATCTGGTTCTACATGCAAGCCTTTGATTATGTTATTTTCAACCAGCATTGAGTACCGTTTTGATCGTATTCCTCCTAGTGGGGGCAGATCCATAGCTAAACCAAGAGATTTTGTATACGATGCATCAGGATCAGCCAACAGACGTACCTGAGAAATAAAACAATGGATAAGCAACAACTAACAATCTTACTATTATCTGTATTCTTGCTTATTGAAGGCAAGGAGAAAAAAATAGAAACTTCAATATCCAAAAATACAATTAAATCATAAATAAGGATGAAATAAGGAAAGTTGAATCCTGGTGGAAATTCATATACATATCCACTTTAAAAAAACCAAAGGTCGACCTGGCAATACTGTGAGTTTACAACATGGATTTTGATACAGGAAAGCAGCTATGGTAAGTAATGTAAGAAAGTTTATATTATTTTACAGAACAGGAACTTCTAAGTGAAAAATGCACAGTGCCAATTCGAAGCATGAATTAAGTACTATGATGTGTTTTTTTTACGCCGAAAAGTTAAAACACAAAGGTCGCTTGTGCAGTATAGATGTGTGTACACACACACATTTAAAATTGTCTACCCAACAACATTCCCCTGTGCCAATGTCACTGCAAAGCCCTGTTTTTAGAATCCCTAGGAGGATCCTATTTTCTCTTCCCCTCTTTTTAAATCCTGTTAATAATGTCTTAACTTCTGGCTATCTGTGAAGAAGAAATCAGAAACTGTTTCAAAACATCAAAGATATAATAGAATCCAACAACCTGTATGTATGCTCTATCCAGGTATGAGTTGTATTAGTAGCATCAATCATTTTCCTTTATCCAAGATTCCTTGCACCTGAAGTTGCCATACAGTGACTAATGTGCTAAATTTTGTAACAAACTTTATATTTACATAATCACATACTTAACAGTTCTGAATAATTGCAGTTATGTTTCTAAGGAGTACAATCATCGAATTGAATATTTTTCATGATTTTTCTAAAAATAATGGCAAGCCTTTGAAAGATGTTTTAGTAGAATCTTAGAATCATTGGCATAATGAAAATTTCTTCCCAGCCATCACCTTGCTTCTCACCTTACTGAACAAATACGACACCTCTAGAGTGGCAGTAGACATCTGGTTTTCTCAGCAGGTTGTGAAATGCAAGATCTTGTTCTGTTAGAAAACCACTGACAATGAACATCACTTTGAATGGTATCACCACCAACATGCTTGTTTCACTTGGGAATATTTTTTTCGATTACAGATAACCAGAGAAATGGGAAGAAGAGGCCTTAGCTCATCACTTCCATATCATCAACAGTCAAGATATAACAATAAATCCAACATGGTTTGATTTCATGTAACAGTGCAAGCAATCTCCTCAATTGAATTTTAAGAATAAGATTTTTATTGCCATAAATAGCTTCCATATTTTTTATCGTAAATGCCGTTCACAATCACATATACTCAAATAGGAATAAAATGCAATACTCACCTTACCCTCTGCTTTCTGGGCAATTCCCCATGCCTCCATAACAAATGGATCATTGACAGATATGCAGATGATCTCACCTATCCCTTTCTGTTTAAAGGCATCAGCCTTTGAAACATACCCTGGGAGGTGGCTCTGAAATATATCATTTGTGTTTTTATTATTTTACATTTATTCTGATGTCGCTTTTTACAAGGATGCAATTGATAAAGTGCATGCACAAAGGAACACTCGTGCCTAGACCAGTACTCAAATACAGAACATTTGGTGGGCCTCCTGTGGGATCCACAGTCTCTCTCCCTTCCTCCATGTGCATAATCCAGGTTCGCTTCCAATGCACTGAACAAACTTTCCAACTTTCTCTTCCCAATTATCTTCACTAGGACACTATAAAAATGCAGCAACTGCAAAGTGTGATGTTTTAGTTTTCACTAGGTCTTTCCCAGATGCCCTGTATTTGATCCATTTTAAGTAGCTTTACTACCACTTCTGGCTAACTATAATGATGATAAATGATGGTATGAAACTGATGAGAGGGCCAACACACATGGACAAGCCACAAAATATGAAACCCCACAATCATTGAAAAAAAAAAAAAAAATTATTATTACACCTTAATCTGTGTACATTTTCAATACCTATAATAACAATAAAGAACTCCAGCTGCATAGGGATACAAAGCACACATCAGTTGTACTTACCTTGGAGCAGCCTGGGGTAAATGCACCAGGAACTGCAAAGATAATGCATTTCTTTCCCTCACATAGTTTTCTCAATTCAACTTTATTGGCTGGACTATTTTCATACAAACTGACGTTTGGAAGTTCATCTCCTTCCTGCAACATACATAACTTCATTAAATTTCACAATCACAATGAGGAACAAGAGATAACAAACCAACTGTATTATTATTTTTTATTGAATGTTCTTAGTTTTTGCTCCTGTGTAGGAAACAACAAAAAAAAAATTCATGCTTCCGACCAAGTCATGATTTTTAAAACTTGTACAGAAAGAAGAGGGAATAAGATTAGAATACTGTGAATGATTGTGGAAGTGTGAAGTTCAAAGAAACTAATTTAAGTTTTAAGGATGCAGAAATATTAATTTGCATGGAATTATGTAATGGAATGTAGCTTTTGCAAGTGACCATGAATCATAAGTCGCCTCACTGCCTGGTGAGTTTTTTCACATTGTGGAAATACTAAGGAAACCAAACCTAACCTACCTAATATGCATACATACTAAGTAAGCATGCAGAAGCAAGCCAAGTGCACCAAACCTGAGCCCTAAACCTACTTTTGTAAGCACATATGGAATGGAAAAATTGTTCTGCACAAAAGTAAAAAATAATCAGAAAAACTTCAGTATGTGCTTGTATGTAGGATTTTATTCATATGTAGACAATGCATGTGTACAATGATTAAATCAGAATCACACACTTGTAACTTTGGCCTTTCTACTATCTCTTGGGCTAATGGCAACAATGATGAAAGATTAAATAATGAAATGGATGAAGGAACAAACACATGCTTTACCATTCACAAAGAGGTGTGTGTATATGAAACCAACAAAACATGTGAGGTAAGGGGGAAGGGATAGAAGTGATGAAGGGATAAACAAGCACATCTCAAGTTTATATTTATGAAGACCCTACTGTTGAAAGGTTGAAACCCTAACTTCTCTTATCATTTTGGTAACGGTTCAGAATGTTAATGATTTTTTCAAAGTTTCATTGGACAAAGTATGTCAAAGAATAAGTATTGAATAATTGTACAAATGATTGTTACAGTAAAATTGAACCTTGTTGAAATCAATCACCACAGTTTGGAGTCCCGATAAGTACAATTAATTATTAAAAAAAAAAAAAAAAAAAGTTGTAAAAGGTACACTTCTGTTCACAAAAAGTGTCACACTCGTTTGAGTTGAAGTCCAACTTCGTGGCCGGAAGTACAGCTGAAGTAAGTGTTCGGAAAGCAGCAGTGTTGCTTACTATCAATCAATTTAACCATATGCAGGGAATTTTGTGTCTTTAAGACTCAAAGAAAAGGGCTAACGGAAAGATTGCAGCATAAGTATTAATTAACTGGATTTTCCACGTTTACAATCAAAGTAATGTAAATGTGAAACTAACTAACTCTCTAGCCTTCTTAAACCTGAAGGTTCATGGCTGCAGCAACGCAGGCCTTCCATCTGTCCCTATCCTGAGCAAGATCTATATACTCTTTTCCATCCCTATATACATTTCATGTAAAACACATGCTTTACCATTCATAAAGAGGTGTATATACGAAACCAACAAAACATGTGAGGTAAGGGGGAAGGGATAGGAGTGATGAAGGGATAAACAAGCACATCTCAAGTTTATATTTATGAAGACCCTACTGTTGAAAGGTTGAAGGTGTTTGCATTTCATGTAAATGTGAAAAATTCCTGAAATTTATTTTAAAAATAAACTTTTTTTTTACATTCGTGACGAAGTAGTTATCACAATTAGTTACAATGCGAGGGCCCCGGGTTCGAATTTGGCCTGAGTTTGGGTGTTCTTTTTAAGTCTCTCTTCATCATTGCGAGTAGCCAAAAATGGAAGAAAAGCAACACTAAATAACGAAAAGGAAAAATGCAATAAGAATAAGCGAGACAAAAATAGTGCTGTTGCCATTCCTGAAAATGAATGCAATTTTTTTTTTTTTTCGGAAATAGTGTTATTCTAGTCCAGGAGAAGGCTTGAAGAATAAATAAACCCCTTCCCCATACACTTTGGCAAACAGAATCGCAAAGTTGGCACTGAATATGCGATGGGAAAAATAATGGAAATCCTAAAGGAAGAAGAGTTTATGTCACAGCCAGGGGGGCACATGAGAGGAGGTACCCCCCCCCCCAACATCAGTCATCCAGGCTATAAAAATTACTTGAATAGTTTGTTTTCTTCACCTTGGCTTGTGGCCATGTTGGTTAAAGGCCAGCTTTGTAGGCTGAAATTCTAGGTTCGAGTCACCGTGTCTCCAAAATATTTTTTCTTACCAAATGGGTGCTACATAATGTATTTTAATCTCATGACACCAATTGCAGCCTGAAACTTTGTTACTGTTTGCATGCCAATAAGAAAATATGTATTGAAACTATTACTCGTTCAGAGAATGTCACTGTTACTCGAAACTACTTGAAATTGTGATTTTTTAGTTGCTGCTAAGCCTCGATATTTAAAACAAGTGCTAAAATTGAAAATTGTTGTGTGATAAAACACACCGTTAATATTCTGAAAAAGAAAACCGCTCAAATCAAATGAGTAAGTTGTGAGGAACATCAGCAGATGTATTTTAAGATGTTCCGTCATTCACGTGTCACTCTCCTCGTTTTATACATAGATAGATATTTACAAGTGACCCACTCGATGAATGCTCACACCTTAAGAGTACTTTTCAGAGGGGAAAGAAAGAAAGCCTGGTCCAAATTGTAAAGTCAAGACGTGCGCAGATTGTAGTTGTTATTATCAGAAACAAACAGAATTAATCAGTAACTGCAATTATTTACCTAAACATAACTATATGGCACTTAGAATAAAGCTGTAAAATATGTCTTTTGGATCATTAGCTGTTTGAGTTATTTCATAGTGCAAGAGTAAGTGTTTGGATCAACCCTCTCTTCTAAATCTGTAATTTTGTAAACGTCAAGGAATATCATTTGATCCGGTTGCAAGAGTTATTACTAAGAATTAAAAAAAAACTACTTTTAACTAAAATTATCGACCAAAATTGCTTTCTAGTAGTTTGTTTAAAAAGAAAGCACTATTTTCGGCAACTGGATAATTCATAAACATGGTGGAAAGTTTGCCTGCCTCTTTTTTTATCTAGAAATGTGTTGCACTTGTTTTAAATATCGAGGCTTAGCAGCAACTAAAAAATCACAATTTCAAGTAGTCTCGAGTAACAATCACATTCTCTGAACGAGTAATAGTTTCAATACATATTTTCTTATTGGCACGCAAACAATAACAAAGTTTCAGGCTGCAATTGGTGTGACGAGAATAAAATACATTATGTAGCACCCATTTGGCAAGAAAAAATATTTTGGAGACAAGGGGATTCGAACCTTGGATTTCAGCTTACAAAGCTGGCCTTTAACCGACATGGCCACAAGCCACGGTGAAGAAACCAAGCTATTCGAGTAATTTATCCATAAGATTGCATCTTTTCCTATCCAGCTTGAAATTTTGATGTCACTTCTCGCTAATTACATAAATTTGAAAGCAATACGCTTCATCAGGTAGGGTTCATATGCTGTACACATTGAGACAAAATACAAGTGAAGCTTGTGCATGAAAATTAATGAAGACTTTGGAAATTGTGCTTTTATGGAACGTCAGTGTTTGCAACCCTAAATGATAACAGTTCTCTAGTTTCCGTCAATATAGCGGATTCTGCTATGTGACGACTAATCTCATTAATCAACGGCACATAATGTTTTTTTTATTTTATACTATTTATTTCAAAATGAAGGGTCATTATTCTGGAATCTACGGAGACATTCATTCATTCATTCAGTAAGAATTTTACGAGATTTACGAGAGTCACAATTCTAATTTTGTGCTCCATTACGAAACCAACATGCACGTGTAAAACAAGTAAAGTCCGACAATTTTTATTTTACAAAAATTCTATTTACTGTTCAAGTTAAATGAGAGGACAAACATAGACTTCTTTTTAATAGCCTGGATGACTGATGTGGGTGGGGGGGGATACCTCCTCTCATATGCCCCCCTGGCTGTGACAAAAACTCTTCTTCTAATCGCATACTCAGTGCCAACTTTGCAACTGTTTGCCAAAGTGTGTGGGGAAGGGGTTTATTTATTCTACAAGCCTTCTACTGGACTAGGATAACACTATTTCCGAAATATTTTTTTTGCATTCATTTTCAGGAATGGCAATACCACTATTTCTGTCTCGCTTATTCTTATTGCATTTTTTCCTTTTCGTTATTTAGTATTGCTTTTCTTCCATTTTCGGCTACTCGCAACAATGAAGAACACCCAAGCTCAGGCCAAATTCGAACCCAGGGCCCTCGCATTCTAACGAATTGTGATAACTACTTCGTCACGAACATAAAAAAAGTGTTTCTTTTTAAAATAAATTTCAGGAATATTTCACATTTACATTACTTTGATTGTAAACGTGGAAAATCTAGTTAATTAATACTTATGCTGCAATCTTTCCATTAGTCCTTTTCTTTGAGTCTGAAAGACACAAAATTCCCTGCATATGGTTAAATTGATTGATGGTAAGCAACACTGCTGCTTTCCGAACACGAAGCTGCACTTCAACTCAAACGAGTGTGCCATTTTCTGTGAACAGAAGTGTACCTTATGCAAGCATCCACACTTTCCATTGACATGGCATTCTTCATTCATAGAAGAAAGTATCGCAGAATAGTGGTAATGATTGCGAAAGTAAATTTGAAGCTCTGAAAGTAATTACACAGTTTGCAGTTCCAAAAAGTCCTATTTACTGGCGTAAAGAACATTAAAGGTTAACTTATGCAAATATCCCCACTTCCCATCGACAATGCATTCATCAGACTCCTGTCCACACGAGGTTTGAAGGGTTGTCTTGCTCGAGACCAGCTCCAACATGAGATGTTGAAAGCATTTACGTAAATTATTATGCTAACAGCCCTAAACCTGACCTAACCACAAAACCCCTTTGCATCTCATACATGTGACCTACATGGAAAGAGCAGTCCATAACCAAGACAACGGTAAACTGAATGGCAGGTGGCAAGAGAAGAATCAATTTGTATATTATATGTGGCAATTTTCGTGTGCCACTTACAAAGTGTCAGCATGGCATGGGTTGGCCACCCCTATTCTATGCCATCCTTACAACTTTTCCAGCATTTACATACAGTATCTAACATTCTTATTCACACACATGGATTTAAAACAAAATGCTTTAATATATGAAAGGAAATACACTCTATTGAAATGTTTCTTTACAATTCAATAACTAATATTATTAAGAACATAAAATCTTACCCAAATTCTGTATAACCAATGACAATAATAAATTAAATGAAACTGAAAGAGAAACATGCCATTTCTTGTACAACTTTTCTATTCGTACACTTAATAATATAAAAGAAAAAGTGTATTCAGAACAAATTGACTAACAGCTCTAATACTTTGATGTGTATCCTTTGGCTTTAATTACTGCTTGACACCTGTTCTTCATAGAATTAACCAGTTTCCGAAATGTTTCAGAGCTTATTTTATTCCACTCGGCTTGCACAACAGTTTTCAACTCTTGTTTGGACTTGACGCCTGTTTCTCACACGTTATGCTTACTGTCATTGTCTTGTTAGAATCTGTCGATACGCGGCATGTCCATTTTTTGGGCACTCTGCTTTACATTGTTCTTCAATATGTCCAAATAGACATATGCACAGTGCTCAAAATTTTTCTTCAAAGCTAGGTGCCAGGTCTGAAAATCAGGCGCCAGGAAACTACCTACTAGCAATTGTGCATACTACAGTGTGTTTCAAAATTTGCACAACCCAAACTTTGAAAATGAATATCATGAAAACAGTAAGAGGTATTTACACCAGGTTTTCTGCACTAAACTAATCATGTACGCTATCACTGGGTTAATAAATTTATGTTAGCATGTATTCAAATAAAAGCAATTAGATTATTTTTAAAAAATATTGTTAATTTGCTGAAAACATCTGAGAATTGATTTTCAACAATATATACCAACGTAGAAATTTTCAGCAAAAAATGCAGGTTCGACCAGGACTCGAACACGGATCTCTGCCATTGTTATAACCACTGAGCTACTGAGCCAGCCAGGCCTCACCTAATTTTTCGCTGTCGCTGTTTTACCTGCGTGGAATCTTCTCTGCCAGTGCTACCGCAACGGGATCTGTTGTATTTTAAATACAGTAGACTTCGACGTTGCCTGGTTCCTCCCAGCGGAGATGTTAATTATTGAATATCAGGTACACACAGGAAATGTACAACGTAGAAATTTTCAGCGAAAAATGCATTAATATCTGTACGCTGGGAGGATCCAGGCAATGTCGAAGTCTACTGTGTTTCAAAGGCAACAGATCCCGTTGCGGCAGCACTGGCAGAGACTATTGCACACATGCAAAACAGCAACAGCGAGAAATCAGACGAGGCCAGGCTGGCTCAGTGGTTATAGAAATTGTATGGTATGCCAGAGACCCAGGTTCGAGTCCTGGTCGGGCCTGTATTTTTCACTGAAAATTTCTATGTAGTACATCTGTGTGTGCCTAATCTTCAATAATAATACCAACTCTTAACAATTTGTGGGATCATTTGTTGGTGTTTGACTAGTCGTAAAACAGTTGCTTTGTGAGGTACAGCAGAAGCAGGAATTTTTTCTTGGAAAACCTCTTTCACATGAGTGTAAGAATGAGTAGTAAAATACTCTTCAGCAATGCACACGTGCTGCTCCAAGGAATACGCCATGCTGAATCAATTAAAAGAACAGGCATAATAGCGTCGAAAGTGAGCGAAGAGAATTCAGTGTAACCAGAGGCAGACTAGGATTCTCTCAAGAGTCCAATTTTGGCACAAAATCTTGGTTTGTGATTTTTCACGTAAATGTATAGCCAATACTTAGGCACATGTGGCGTGCGTCTGATGACAATACTTCGACTTGCTAGCATTGCCATTTATGTCCCAAAAATCGCCAATAAAAAATCCATCAAATGTTGCACATGACCAATATTGGTCCCAAATGAATCATCAGACATCTAATTATGACAACTCTATAATTTCTTACGTATTTTTCTCATTCAAAAGTGCATTTCTGGAAAAATTGTAACGCTGCTATCCGCTAGTTATTAATTTATCTAAATTTTCTGTATGGAGAAAACATTGAAAAAGCATTAAGCATTGAAAAATGTCTCAATGGATGAGACTTTATAATGCAGAAAACCCGGTGTAAATATCTCGTACGGTTTTCATGATCTACATTTTCAAAGTTTGGGTTGTGCAACTTTTGAAACACACTGTATAAGAAGCTGAGCATCACGGTATTCAAAACATCGCTAAATCATTTGAGAAAACAGGAAATGGGGTGTTGGGGGACAAAGAGTAAGAAATTATTACTGTCACACTGGAATGTTCACAACGTTGATTAAAAAAAAAAATCATTTGCTAACTTACACTGTACTGCAATTTGAACTTAGAATCATCAAAATTTCGTACATATTACAGCAAAAGATCACAGTCGCCATGCTGAAATTTTTAGTCGCCATGGCGACTGGCATTTTTCGAGCCCTGCATATGCATCCATGATACCATCAATAAACTGGATGGTACCAACACCTTTGAACGACATACAGCCCCAAATCATTAATGACCCACCACCGTGTTTTACTGTTTGAACTGTGTTAATGTGATCATTGTCCTTATTTGATTTTCTCCAGACCCTATTTATCCCATCTGACCCATATATATTAACCTTGGACTCGTCTGACCACATGACACTATCCCAAAATTCCTGGTTCTTGTGGATGTGCTCTTTCGCGAATGGAAGTCTATTCCTGCGATTCACCTTATTTACATATGGCCTCCATGCTTCCACAAGGCATGTCTGACAGTTTGATCGGACATCATCTTGCCAGCAACATTTTCTACTAACGCTCGTAACTGAGGAACACTTAGTCGGGGTTTTCTCGCACTCTTTTTAAAATAAAGCATTCATCATGTTTATTCAACAGTCTCTCTTTTGGTTTTCTCGGCACATTTTGTGTTGAACCTTCCTCTCTAAATTTGTTAACTATGTATTGAACTGTGGAGTGTGATTTATTGACTGTTTGTCCAATTTTTCTTAATGAATAACCTTTAAGGGCCAAATTTATAATAACATCCTTCAGATCGGAACTAAGTTCCTTCACCTTGCCCATTTCGAACACGCTGATAGATAGACGATAGGCCTACAACAATACCAACGACAGCATTCCGCTTGACGGGGAGCGTGCGTACATGTTCAAACTTGTTATGAAGTTGCAAATTGCACGAAATCGCCCGAATAGAGGTGGCGCTGTATGTGAGGAAGATTGAAACTCTTGCCTGTACAAATGACAATGTTGCATTAAACAGAGTGTTTTTCTCTTTTCACACAAATTATATGCTCTGTTTATACACTTTGAACATATATTTTTATTGACATTTGTTGGTGAAACCTTCATTAACATTAATTTCCAGGTACATATGAAAATTAATATATTTACTAGTAGATATGACATTTTTTCCTCTGAAATTCTATGTGTACGAATAACAATGTTACATACTGTACATAAATATTACAGGCAAATTGTCCATAACTGTTTTCATTCATTTTTCTCCTACATCCAAAATTTTGTTTTCAAGGAATTAAAGTGTACTGCTGCTTGTGCAGGTTGCCAACTGCTTTGCTGGTGCATTTTTTCTAATTCTTTAACATCACATTGCATAAAATTAAATGAATGTACAATTTGCCTGGTAATGTTTTTCCGCTTACGGTTCAGATTCTTTTATGATTTTTTTCAAGTTCTCCTAGCAGGAAGACTGATTATCGTACAATTTTTGCAATCATTGTCACATGAAATTTGAAGCTTCCTTAAAGTAATTGAGCACTGTTTGGATTTCGAAAAAAAGATGTTGAAAAAAAAACAACTTAAAAATTACCTTACGCAAGCATGCATGCTTTGGACAATGTATTTTCCATTGACAAGTGACTAAGTGTCGTAGACTAGAGGGAATTGATGTAGACTAGAGGGAATTAATGTAGAAGTAAATCTGAACCTTAGTAGAATGCATTTAGGGACTTTATTTTAATGCCTGCCTAACCTAACTACGAAAACATAAATTGAACAAAATCTTAAGTAATCACTAAAACCCCGCAGTATGTGTTAACATAAGTAAATCGAAATCGAACCATGTTACAATTGCATTCGTAGCATGATGAAATCGCAATAAAACAAAAGAAACTTGGCCCCCTTTTTATATTGTGCTGTCAGGAACTTGTAGGTATTGAAGGTGTGAAGGTGACTGTCAAATGAGTGATGCATAGGATTCTACCCTTGTCTGTGTTTCAAGGATGCAACCAGTGTGTAAGTGGTGTTAAACATTGCATTTTTTTTACATGTCAAATTTCTATTGTGGACAACTATTGTATACTAAGGTATTATACTGTTGCAAAAAAAAGGAGCGAATTTACAATATAGAGAAAGTCTCCAATTTTGTTAATTTTAGGTATACTAACTAATTTTGACCTCCTAATCACGAATCTGTTGAAGAAAACCGGGAGTCACGTCTGAAAATTTGAAAAAAAGCCGATTGAATTTTTTATATATATAGGTGTATATGGGTAGTTTTACTAACAAAAATTTAATCTCCTGTCATTGTGTCCAACCACGCAGTTGTTTTACAAGAAATGATTTATGATGTTCAATTCTAGTACGATCCCTATTTTTTTGATGAATTTAGGGGTGAAATGAGTGCTAATGGAACCTAACCTAACAGGCCTAACCTAACCTCGTGTAAATGGTTCGTGGGGCTACCCGTGGATGGTTTTTGGGGCTAACGTCAATAGTTTGTGGGGCTACCCGTGGATGGTTTTTGGGGCTACCCGTGGATGGATTTTGGATTGTTGCTAACGAACAATTTTTCATCAAAATGTACAATTTCCAGATGTGACCCCCGGTTTTTTACAACAGATTCGTGATTAGGAGGCCAAAATTAGGTAGTATACCGAAAATTAACGAAATTGGAGACTTTCTCTATATTGTAAATTCTTACCAAAAAGAAATCGACTTTGTAATAGGCCATTAGCAGACCAAAGAAAGGTAATTCTAAATTGCAATGTCATCCACAAGTAGTTCCCAAATATACAAACAAATTTAGTGCCTAAAGATAACTTGGCAAGATTAACTTATCACATGACTTATCGTACGATTACAATAGTATCAAAATCCAACGTAATCTATTGATATTAATAAGATTCTCTCTCTCGTGACCTTGAGCTTCAATGTCTACATTTTCAATATCCGTGAAGTTAGCCTGAAGCGCCAGCCTGATCTGCGCATCCCTCAGTGAAGCTAGCCACACATTGTCCTTCCTTAGTCACCAATAGCGGGAAGGTAGCGTAACGTAGCTACCTTCCCGCTGTATCAGGGTGCAGGGTGCATGATATAAGGGTTGCCAGGGATGTAAGTGCAAAATATTAGAAAACGTCAGTGAAGTAGAAAAAAACGATGAATGTAATCCTTTTTTGTGTCGAAACTTTTGTTTTGCCCTTAGATAAATCGTTTCCGCCTTCCCACTATATTTCTGTACATTCCCTGATTTATATTTCGGCAATCAATTAAGGCTTACGTTGAAGTTTAAGGAAAACTATTATTAATAATAATATTGTTATTAAACGAATTTTGATACCGTGCCAAAGAACTGGCTTCGATACTTGGTGAAGCATGTGTTATTCGTATAATCTTCTGAAAAATTGCAAAGTTATTAATTTTAAATTTCGTAATCTGTTATATTAAAACAAGATAACTCTTTGCTCTTAGTGTTTATTTTCCAGGAATATATTGTATCTTCCCCTTCCCCGTATCGGATCTACTCTACAATAACCAGAAAATCTACACACTATTACACTTTTCAAGAAGCAGTGTTTACAGTTTTCACATTACAAAATATAACATGAAGATTTTAAAATAAAAACTTCCACGAGTTTCCTCTCTGGCTATGGTCCTGTATCCTCTGATTAGTCGATATGTTCTCTACGCCCAACACTAGAAGCGCAGAACCGACTTCAAGGCGAACCCATTTTTTCAGGATGCAATGAAACTCCTCTGTATTGACTTAAATTGACTCTAGACATGTTAGACTACAACACATTGCCATTAAAAATTACATATAATCAAAATGCCCCCCCTCAGGGAGCGCCAAAAAAGTGTAGAAATGTATCGAAAAGCCGATTTCAACGACGGACTATTTTCATAATATGGTATTATAATTCCTCAAATGTACCTGGACCTAATCTACGTATGTCGCACAAAAGGACTACGCGAAAGAAACCAATAAAATCACTTATTTACGCCCCTAAATTGAACTCCGAAATTGTCACTTTGGACGTTCCGTCAGCCCGAACGAGGAACACTTCAAGCGAAAATCGGATTTAAAGGACGGCCCTATTTCTAAACGAGGCCATCTATTTCAGTGAAATGTACTTAGGGTCAAAATACTTATATAGGACAACAACTCTCATACTATGAAATTCATTGTTTCACCTATTTACGCTCATAAAGTAACGTCAAAGACCGTCAGGCTGAGCATGTCCTTGGAATGTACGCCCAAAACTAGAAGCGTAGAACAGACGTCAAGGCGAGTCTATATTTTCAGGATGCAATGAAATTCCACTGTATTGACTTAAATTGACTCTAGACATGTTAGACTACAATGCCTTGCCATTGACAATTTCATATAATCAATATGACCCCCCTAAGGGAGCGCCAAAGAAGTGTAGAAATCTATCGAAAAGTCGATTTCAAGGACGGACAATTTTTATAATATGGTATTATAATTCCTCAAATGTACCTGAATTTAATCTACGGATGTCACACAAGAGGACTACGCGAAAGAAACCAATAAAATCATTTATGTACCCCCTCAAATCGAACTCCGAAGTCGTCACTTTGGACGTCGCGTCAGCAATGAACGACGAACGGTTGAGCAAAAAACGGATTTAAAGGATCGGCCTATTTCTAAACGAGGCCATCTATTTCAGTGAAATGTACTTAGGGTCAAAATACGTATATAGGACAACAACTCTCATACAATGAAATTCATTGTTTCACCTATTTACGCTCATAAAGTAACGTCAAAAACTGTCAGGCTGAGCATGTACTTGGAATGTACGCCCAACACTAGAAGCGCAGAACAGACGTCAAGGCGAGTCTATATTTTCAGGATAAAATGAAATTCCACTGTATTGACTTAAATTGACACTAGACATGTTAGACTACAATACCTCTCATTTGACAATTTCATATAATCAATATGACCCCCCTCAGGGAGCGCCAAAGAAGTGTAGAAGTGTAACGAAAAGTCGATTTCAAGGACGGGCTATTTTCATAATATGGTATTATAATTCCTCAAATGTACCTGGACGTAATCTACGTATGTCGCACAACAGGACTACGCGAAAGAAACCAATAAAATCACTTATCTACAACCCTAAATTGAACTCCGAAATTGTCACTTTGGACGTTGCGTCAGCCCGAACGAGGAACACTTCAAGGGAAAAACGGATTTAAAGGACCACCCTATTTTTAAACGAGGACATCTATTTCAGTGAAATGTACTTAGGGTCAAAATAATTATATGGGACAACAACTCTCATACTATGAAATTCATTGTTTCACCTAATCACGCTCGTAAAGTATCCTCAAACAACGTCAGGCTGAGCATGTACTTGGAATGTACGTCCAACACTAGAAGCGCAGAACAGACTTGAAGGCGTGTCTATATTTTCAGGATGCATGAAATTCCACTGTATTGACTTAAATCGACTCTAGACATGTTGGACTACAATGCCTTGCATTTGACAATTTCATATAATCAATATGAACCCCCTCAGGGAGCGCCAAAGAAGTGTAGAAATGTATCGAAATGTCGAATTCAAGGACGGACTATTTTCATAATATGGTATTATAATTCCTCAAATGTACCTGGACGTAATCTACGCAAGTCGCACAACAGGACTATGCGAAAGAAACCAATAAAATCACTTATCTACACCCTCAAATCGAACTCCGAAATTGTCACTTTGGACGTTGCGTCAGCCCGAACGAGGAACACTTCAAGCGAAAAACGGATTTAAAGGACCGCCCTATTTCTAAACGAGGCCATCTATTTCAGTGAAATGTACTTTGGGTCAAAATACTTATATGGGACAACAACTCTCATACTATGAAATTCATTGTTTCACCTATTTACGCTCATAAAGTAACGTCAAAAACTGTCAGGCTGACCATGTACTTGGAATGTACGCCCAACACTAGAAGCGCAGAACAGATGTCAATGGCGAGTCTATATTTTCAGGATGCAATGAAATTCCACTGTATTGACTTAAATTGACTCTAGACATGTTAGACTACAATGCCTTGCCATTGACAATTTCATTAAATCAATATGACCCCCCTCAGGGAGCGCCAAAGAAGTGTAGAAATGTATCGAAAAGTCGATTTCAAGGACGGACTATTTTCATAATATGGTATTATAATTCCTCAAATGTAACTGGACTTAATCTACGGATCTCGCACAACATGACTGCGCGAGGTAATCCACAAAAATCACTTATATACCCCTTCAAATCGAACTCCGAAGTCGTCACTTTGGACGTCACGTCAGCAATGAACGACGAACGGTTGAGCAAAAAACGGATTTAAAGGACCGGCCTATTTCTAAACGAGGCCATCTATTTCAGTGAAATGTACTTAGGGTCAAAATACTTATATAGGACAACAACTCTCATACTATGAAATTCATTGTTTCACCTATTTACGCTCATAAAGTAACGTCAAAGACCGTCAGGCTGAGCATGTACTTGGAATGTACGCCCAACACTAGAAGCGCAGAACAGACGTGAAGGCGACTGTATATTTTCAGGATGCAATGAAATTGCACTGTATTGACTTAAATTGACTGTATACATTTAGACTACAATGCCTTGCCATTGACAATTTCATATAATCAATATGAACCCCCTCAGGGAGCGCCAAAGAAGTGTAGAAATGTATCGAAAAGTCGAATTCAAGGACGGACTATTTTCATAATATGGTATTATAATTTCTCAAATGTACTTGGACTTAATCTACGCATGTCGCACAACATGACTACGCGAAAGAAACCAATAAAATCATTTATGTACCCCCTCAAATCGAACTCCAAAGTCGTCACTTTGGACGTCGCGTCAGCAATGAACGACGAACGGTTGAGCAAAAAACGGATTTAAAGGACCGGCCTATTTCTAAACGAGGCCATCTATTTCAGTGAAATGTACTTAGGGTCAAAATACTTATATAGGACAACAACTCTCATACAATGAAATTCATTGTTTCACCTATTTACGCTCATAAAGTAACGTCAAAAACTGTCAGGCTGAGCATGTACTTGGAATGTACGCCCAACACTAGAAGCGCAGAACAGACGTCAAGGCGAGTCTATATTTTCAGGATAAAATGAAATTCCACTGTATTGACTTAAATTGACACTAGACATGTTAGACTACAATGCCTCTCATTTGACAATTTCATATAATCAATATGACCCCCCTCAGGGAGCGCCAAAGAAGTGTAGAAGTGTAACGAAAAGTCGATTTCAAGGACGGGCTATTTTCATAATATGGTATTATAATTCCTCAAATGTACCTGGACGTAATCTACGTATGTCGCACAACAGGACTGCGCGAGGTAATCCACAAAAATCACTTATCTACCCCTTCAAATCGAACTCCGAAGTCGTCACTTTGGACGTCACGTCAGCAATGAACGACGAACGGTTGAGCAAAAAACGGATTTAAAGGACCGGCCTCTTTCTAAACGAGGCCATCTATTTCAGTGAAATGTACTTAGGGTCAAAATACTTATATAGGACAACAACTCTCATACAATGAAATTCATTGTTTCACCTATTTACGCTCATAAAGTAACGTCAAAAACTGTCAGGCTGACCATGTACTTGGAATGTACGCCCAACACTAGAAGCGCAGAACAGATGTCAATGGCGAGTCTATATTTTCAGGATGCAATGAAATTCCACTGTATTGACTTAAATTGACTCTAGACATGTTAGACTACAATGCCTCTCCATTGACAATTTCATATAATCAATATGACCCCCCTCAGGGAGCGCCAAAGAAGTGTAGAAATGTATCGAAAAGTCGATTTCAAGGACGGACTATTTTCATAATATGGTATTATAATTCCTCAAATGTAACTGGACTTAATCTACGGATCTCGCACAACATGACTGCGCGAGGTAATCCACAAAAATCACTTATCTACCCCTTCAAATCGAACTCCGAAGTCGTCACTTTGGACGTCACGTCAGCAATGAACGACGAACGTTGAGCAAAAAACGGATTTAAAGGACCGGCCTCTTTCTAAACGAGGCCATCTATTTCAGTGAAATGTACTTAGGGTCAAAATACGTATATAGGACAACAACTCTCATACTATGAAATTCATTGTTTCACCTATTTACGCTCATAAAGTAACGTCAAAGACCGTCAGGCTGAGCATGTACTTGGAATGTACGCCCAACACTAGAAGCGCAGAACAGACGTGAAGGCGAGTCTGTATTTTCAGGATGCAATGAAATTGCACTGTATTGACTTAAATTGACTGTATTTATGTTAGACTACAATGCCTTGCCATTGACAATTTCATATAATCAATATGACCCCCCTCAGGGAGCGCCAAAGAAGTGTAGAAATGTATCGAAAAGTCGAATTCAAGGACGGACTATTTTCATAATATGGTATTATAATTTCTCAAATGTACTTGGACTTAATCTACGCATGTCGCACAACATGACTACGCGAAGTAATCAACAAAAATCACTTATCTACCCCTTCAAATGGAACTCCGAAGTCGTCACTTTGGACGTCGCGTCAGCAATGAACGACGAACGGTTGAGCAAAAAACGTATTTAAAGGACCGGCCTATTTCTAAACGAGGCCATCTATTTCAGTGAAATGTACTTAGGGTCAAAATACTTATATAGGACAACAACTCTCATACTATGAAATTCATTGTTTCACCTATTTACGCTCATAAAGTAACGTCAAAGACCGTCAGGCTGAGCATGTACTTGGAATGTACGCCCAACACTAGAAGCGCAGAACAGATGTCAATGGCGAGTCTATATTTTCAGGATGCAATGAAATTCCACTGTATTGACTTAAATTGACTCTAGACATGTTAGACTACAATGCCTTGCCATTGACAATTTCATATAATCAATATGACCCCCCTCAGGGAGCGCCAAAGAAGTGTAGAAATGTATCGAAAAGTCGATTTCAAGGACGGACTATTTTCATAATATGGTATTATAATTCCTCAAATGTAACTGGACTTAATCTACGGATCTCGCACAACATGACTGCGCGAGGTAATCCACAAAAATCACTTATATACCCCTTCAAATCGAACTCCGAAGTCGTCACTTTGGACGTCACGTCAGCAATGAACGACGAACGGTTGAGCAAAAAACGGATTTAAAGGACCGTAATATTTCTAAACGAGGCCATCTATTTCAGTGAAATGTACTTAGGGTCAAAATACTTATATAGGACAACACCTCTCATACTATGAAATTCATTGTTTCACCTATTTACGCTCATAAAGTAACGTCAAAGACCGTCAGGCTGAGCATGTACTTGGAATGTACGCCCAACACTAGAAGCGCAGAAGACACGTTAAGGCGAGTCTATATTTTCAGGATGCAATGAAATTCCACTGTATTGACTTAAATTGACACTAGAAATGTTAGACTACAATGCCTCTCATTTGACAATTTCATATCAATATAACCCCCTTCAGGGAGCACCAAAGAAGTGTATAAGTGTAACGAAAAGTCGATTTCAAGGACGGGCTATTTTTATAATATGGTATTATAATTCCTCAAATGTACCTGGACGTAATCTACGTATGTCGCACAACAGGACTAGGTGTAAGAAACCAATAAAATCACTTATCTACAACCCTAAATTGAACTCCGAAATTGTCACTTTGGACGTTGCGTCAGCCCGAACGAGGAACACCTCAAGGGAAAAACGGATTTAAAGGACCACCCTATTTCTAAACGAGGCCATCTATTTCAGTGAAATGTATTTAGGGTCAAAATAATTATATAGGACAACAACTCTCATACTATGAAATTCATTGTTTCACCTAATCACGCTCATAAAGTATCCTCAAAAACCGTCAGGCTGAGCATGTACTTGGAATGTACGTCCAACACTAGAAGCGCAGAACAGACTTGAAGGCGTGTCTATATTTTCAGGATGCAATGAAATTCCATTGTATTGACTTAAATTGACTCTAAACATGATAGACTACAATGCCTTGCATTTGACAATTTCATATAATCAATATGACCCCCCTCAGGGATCGCCAAAGAAGTGTAGAAATGTATCGAAATGTCGATTTCAAGGACGGACTATTTTCATAATATGGTATTATAATTCCTCAAATGTACCTGGACTTAATCTACGCATGTCGCACAACAGGACTACGCGAAAGAAACCAATAAAATCACTTATCTACACCCTCAAATCGAACTCCGAAATTGTCACTTTGGACGTTGCGTCAGCCCGAACGAGGAACACATCAAGCGAAAAACGGGATTTAAAGGACCGGCCTATTTCTAAACGAGGCCATCTATTTCAGTGAAATGTACTTTAGGTCAAAATACTTATATGGGACAACAACTCTCATACTATGAAATTCATTGTTTCACCTATTTACGCTCATAAAGTAACGTCAAAGACCGTCAGGCTGAGCATGTACTTGGAATGTACGCCCAACACTAGAAGCGCAGAACAGACGTCAATGGCGAGTCTATATTTTCAGGATGCAATGAAATTCCACTGTATTGACTTAAATTGACTCTAGACATGTTAGACTACAATGCCTTGCCATTGACAATTTCATATAATCAATATGACCCCCCTCAGGGAGCGCCAAAGAAGTGTAGAAATGTATCGAAAAGTCGATTTCAAGGACGGACTATTTTCATAATATGGTATTATAATTCCTCAAATGTAACTGGACTTAATCTACGGATCTCGCACAACATGACTGCGCGAGGTAATCCACAAAAATCACTTATCTACCCCTTCAAATCGAACTCCGAAATCGTCACTTTGGACGTCACGTCAGCAATGAACGACGAACGGTTGAGCAAAAAACGGATTTAAAGGACCGGCCTCTTTCTAAACGAGGCCATCTATTTCAGTGAAATGTACTTAGGGTCAAAATACTTATATGGGACAACAACTCTCATATTATGAAATTCATTGTTTCACTTATTTACGCTCATAAAGTAACGTCAAAAACTGTCAGGCTGAGCATGTACTTGGAATGTAAGCCCAACACTAGAAGCGCAGAAGAGACGTCAAGGCGAGTCTATATTTTCAGGATGCAATGAAATTCCACTGTATTGACTTAAATTGACTCTAGACATGTTAGACTACAATGCCTTGCATTTGACAATTTCATATAATCAATATGACCCCCCTCAGGGAGCGCCAAAGAAGTGTAGAAATGTATCGAAAAGTCGATTTCAAGGACGGACTATTTTCATAATATGGTATTATAATTTTTCAAATGTACCTGGACTTAATCTACGCATGTCGCACAACAGGACTACGCGAAAGAAACCAATAAAATCACTTATCTACACCCTCAAATCGAACTCCGAAATTGTCACTTTGGACGTTGCGTCAGCCCGAACGAGGAACACTTCAAGCGAAAAACGGATTTAAAGGACCGGCCTATTTCTAAACGAGGCCATTTATTTCAGTGAACTGTACTTAGGGTCAAAATACTTATATAGGACAACAACTCTCATACTATGAAATTCATTGTTTCACCTATTTACGCTCATAAAGTAACGTCAAAGACCGTCAGGCTGAGCATGTACTTGGAATGTACGCCCAAAATTAGAAGCGCAGAACAGATGTCAATGGCGAGTCTATATTTTCAGGATGCAATGAAATTCCACTGTATTGACTTAAATTGACTCTAGACATGTTAGACTACAATGCCTTGCCATTGACAATTTCATATAATCAATATGACCCCCCTCAGGGAGCGCCAAAGAAGTGTAGAAATGTATCGAAAAGTCGATTTCAAGGACGGACTATTTTCATAATATGGTATTATAATTCCTCAAATGTAACTGGACTTAATCTACGGATCTCGCACAACATGACTGCGCGAGGTAATCCACAAAAATCACTTATATACCCCTTCAAATCGAACTCCGAAGTCGTCACTTTGGACGTCACGTCAGCAATGAACGACGAACGGTTGAGCAAAAAACGGATTTAAAGGACCGTAATATTTCTAAACGAGGCCATCTATTTCAGTGAAATGTACTTAGGGTCAAAATACTTATATAGGACAACACCTCTCATACTATGAAATTCATTGTTTCACCTATTTACGCTCATAAAGTAACGTCAAAGACCGTCAGGCTGAGCATGTACTTGGAATGTACGCCCAACACTAGAAGCGCAGAACAGACGTGAAGGCGAGTCTATATTTTCAGGATGCAATGAAATTGCACTGTATTGACTTAAATTGACTGTATACATGTTAGACTACAATGCCTTGCCATTGACAATTTCATATAATCAATATGAACCCCCTCAGGGAGCGCCAAAGAAGTGTAGAAATGTATCGAAAAGTCGAATTCAAGGACGGACTATTTTCATAATATGGTATTATAATTTCTCAAATGTACTTGGACTTAATCTACGCATGTCGCACAACATGACTACGTGAAGTAATCAACATAAATCACTTATCTACCCCTTCAAATGGAACTCCGAAGTCGTCACTTTGGACGTCGCGTCAGCAATGAACGACGAACGGTTGAGCAAAAAACGGATTTAAAGGACCGGCCTATTTCTAAACGAGGCTATCTATTTCAGTGAAATGTACTTAGGGTCAAAATACTTATATAGGACAACAACTCTCATACTATGAAATTCATTGTTTCACCTATTTACGCTCATAAAGTAACGTCAAAGACCGTCAGGCTGAGCATGTCCTTGGAATGTACGCCCAAAACTAGAAGCGCAGAACAGACGTCAAGGCGAGTCTATATTTTCAGGATGCAATGAACTTCCAGTGTATTGACTTAAATTGACTCTAGATATGTTAGACTACAATGCCCTGCCATTGACAATTTCATATAATCAATATGACCCCCCTAAGGGAGCGCCAAAGAAGTGTAGAAATCTATCGAAAAGTCGATTTCAAGGACGGACAATTTTTATAATATGGTATTATAATTCCTCAAATGTACCTGAATTTAATCTGCGGATGTCACACAAGAGGACTACGCGAAAGAAACCAATAAAATCATTTATGTACCCCCTCAAATCGAACTCCGAAGTCGTCACTTTGGACGTCGCGTCAGCAATGAACGACGAACGGTTGAGCAAAAAACGGATTTAAAGGACCGCCCTATTTCTAAACGAGGCCATCTATTTCAGTGAAATGTACTTAGTGTCAAAATAATTATATAGGACAACAACTCTCATACTATGAAATTCATTGTTTCACCTATTTACGCTCATAAATTAACGTCAAAAACTGTCAGACTGAGCATGTACTTGCAATGTACGCCCAACACTAGAAGCGCAGAAGAGACGTTAAGGCGAGTCTATATTTTCAGGATGCAATGAAATTCCACTGTATTGACTTAAATTGACACTAGAAATGTTAGACTACAATGCCTCTCATTTGACAATTTCATATCAATATAACCCCCCTCAGGGAGCGCCAAAGAAATGTAGAAGTGTAACGAAAAGTCGATTTCAAGGACGGGCTATTTTCATAATATGGTATTATAATTCCTCAAATGTACCTGGACGTAATCTACGTATGTCGCACAACAGGACTAGGTGTAAGAAACCAATAAAATCACTTATCTACACCCTCAAATCGAACTCCGAAGTTGTCACTTTGGACGTTGCGTCAGCCCGAACGAGGAACACATCAAGCGAAAAACGGGATTTAAAGGACCGGCCTATTTCTAAACGAGGCCATCTATTTCAGTGAAATGTACTTTGGGTCAAAATACTTATATGGGACAACAACTCTCATACTATGAAATTCATTGTTTCACCTATTTACGCTCATAAAGTAACGTCAAAGACCGTCAGGCTGAGCATGTACTTGGAATGTACGCCCAACACTAGAAGCGCAGAACAGATGTCAATGGCGAGTCTATATTTTCAGGATGCAATGAAATTCCACTGTATTGACTTAAATTGACTCTAGACATGTTAGACTACAATGCCTTGCCATTGACAATTTCATATAATCAATATGAACCCCCTCAGGGAGCGCCAAAGAAGTGTAGAAATGTATCGAAAAGTCGATTTCAAGGACGGACTATTTTCATAATATGGTATTATAATTCCTCAAATGTAACTGGACTTAATCTACGGATCTCGCACAACATGACTGCGCGAGGTAATCCACAAAAATCACTTATCTACCCCTTCAAATCGAACTCCGAAGTCGTCACTTTGGACGTCACGTCAGCAATGAACGACGAACGGTTGAGCAAAAAACGGATTTAAAGGACCGGCCTCTTTCTAAACGAGGCCATCTATTTCAGTGAAATGTACTTTCGGTCAAAATACTTATATGGGACAACAACTCTCATATTATGAAATTCATTGTTTCACCTATTTACGCTCATAAAGTAACGTCAAAAACTGTCAGGCTGAGCATGTACTTGGAATGTACGCCCAACACTAGAAGCGCAGAAGAGACGTCAAGGCGAGTCTATATTTTCAGGATGCAATGAAATTCCACTGTATTGACTTAAATTGACTCTAGACATGTTAGACTACAATGCCTTGCATTTGACAATTTCATATAATCAATATGACCCCCCTCAGGGAGCGCCAAAGAAGTGTAGAAATGTATCGAAAAGCCGATTTCAAGGACGGCCCATTTTTATATTATGTTTTTTTTATAATTCCTCATACATTTATGAAAAGGAAGAGAGGATAAGAAATTGAAACCACTTGGCATCAGAGGAAGTGTGCAGCAGGTGTATCCGCCCACAAAAAAAGTGTTGTATGTGAGGTGGCAAATATAAATTTTATAAAGAATATGGATGACAGAATCAAGAAAATATGCACGATTGAATGTGAAAAAGAAAGAAAAATAAATAGCCTATGGAACAGTTGGAAAGGAATGGCTACGAGAAGGAGGACATAAACAGAGGAAGGAAGAAAAGGTGCAGGGGACAATTGGAGGAGAAAGAAAAAGAGGAAGATTAAGAGAAAGAGAAAGAGAGGAGGTTTCGAATAAGGAGTATGGGGGAGACAACAGAAAAGATATGCAAAGTGCTTAGGAAAGCGGACATTAAAACTTACAGGAAGGGAGGGAGAAGCATCTTAAGAATAGTGAAGAATGCAAACAAGAAAAAGGAAAACAGAGAAGAGGACGAGGAAGGGATTATCTACGAAATGAAATGTAAAGAATGTCAGAGTGTGTACATAGGAGAAACGAAAAGAGGCTGAAAGACAGGTTGAAACAACATAGGGATGATGTACGACTTAAGAGAGAGAGAGAAATGCAAT
Source organism: Lepisma saccharinum (assembly GCF_977018435.1). Taxonomy (NCBI): domain Eukaryota; kingdom Metazoa; phylum Arthropoda; class Insecta; order Zygentoma; family Lepismatidae; genus Lepisma; species Lepisma saccharinum. Next base: position 68,280,522 of record NC_139231.1, read on the forward strand.
ATTTCAACACACGAGAGAAACAGGACATGACATAGAGTGGGATGAGACTAAGCAGATAGGAAGGGAGAAGAGAATGCTAGTGAGAAAATGGAAGGAAGCCAAGGAAATAGAGAACAAAGGTGAAGAAGATACAATGAACTGGAATGGGGGACTGAAGATATTCAAAGAATGGAAGAAGGTGTTAGAAAGAGTGGAAAGGACAAGAGAGAAAGAGGAGAGAAGAAGGAAGAAGAATGAAGGAAAAAGATCGTGAGATAAAGAGTCCAACCACATTTCAGATGAAAGAAAAGTTTTAGCCTTTCAGGTGAAAGTACAGTTGACAAGGGAAAGCCACCTGCTAGAATGATCCAGAACAACTTTCTAATAGTCTGGAGGGGAGTAATTTTTGTGTATATATATCGTCCTGTTTTGTACCTTGTTACATTTGTACTTGGTGCAGAGTCTGAAGAAGACCTTGCTAGAAGGTTGAAACGTTACGTTTAGTTTGTTTTTAATGAAATAAATTTCTGCCTTGGTCAGCATATTGAGTTTTTCACATCATGGAAAGAAGGTTTCATGGTGTTATAATCTTATTTTATTTCAAATATTATTTGTTTTGGGCATAATTTTCATCCGAGAGGACAAACGCCATTGTTGTTTCAATATTTCTTTACATTCGGGAAAACGCAAACACATTTTACATTTCACAACGTAGGTTATTCAATTAAGTGCAAGGAAAATTTCGTATACTACTTAAAGGAACTAATGGTCCACCTGTAGCACGTTATCGGCCCGATTGTATAAAGCAGTTGATCCTCGATTAGCCAGTAAAATTGATCTGCAGTCACGCTGAACTCTGATTTTGTGTTGTATAAAAGTTGAACTGAGATTAAGTCCATGCGATCTGCGGTCAAAGTTGACCCGCGATTTTTCTCCGATCAGCAGACATTGACCGTAGTTCAGCTGTTGTAACATGGCTGTACTAAAGAATATTTGTTTGTAAAATGTGTTGCAAGTGAACGTATGCGGCAAGACGGGAGAATCAATTCATAAAATCCTGTTTCCATAATAATAAAGAAGAAGCATGCACAACGAGGTGAAAATGATAAATATTTCTTCCATTTTTCTTTCTTTCCATATATCCTGTGTCATTGTTATTTACTGTTTGAAATACCATGGATTTTTTTCCCCTTCAAATTAGCCTTAAATGAGTGCAAAAGCATATTGTAACATTGTTTGATTTCACGATCAGAGAATGGTAACTTGAGAACAATCAAGTGTTCATTGATACAAACAGAAAACATGCCCCGCTTACGTTTTCTTGTTGATGTCATTGTAAAACTTGCGTTGGGATGAAGAGGGGGCCAGGTTCACGGACGTTAAAAATATTACAATTTCGCTTTACTGCATCCAGCAAAGTGTCATTTCTACTACTTTTGGCTAATCGCGAAGATAAGGATAAGTGAACACTCACAAGGAACACCCATGCCCAGGCAGGGATTCGAACCCGTGATCCCAGCACGGAGCCCGGCTAGAGTTTCTAGGAAATGAATACGACGATTAAAATTTCGACTTATAACCCGCGAGCCCCCTCCTCCCGCCTCCCCTGGAGATCAGCTCGAGCTACGGGCCTGGTTCACTCCCGGATCGTAGGTCAAATCTGAAATCTAATCTCCAGTTAGTGATGTTTGTACAACCGGCCCTCGATGTCCTTTCCGCGATGGGAGAGCCGCGGCGACAAGCAGTCTGCCGCGGCGATACAGAGGACCGACCGACCACATGTGTCTGACACTTGGAGGGGTGGGGGGAGGGTCTGAACCGGGAAGGTTTCCTCTGACCGCGAGAAAATATTTGACAGGTGGCGGCTGGCATCAAGTTGTTTCCTTCCTTCTCGAGTTTCGTTGCCGCTTGTACGTCCACTTTGTGGAAAGGAATGGCAAAGGCGTGCTATAATAATAAGAAGTTTTGTGCAGCAGCAGTTATTTGCTTTTAATGAAAGGGCCAAACGTATTTCTAAATAAAATAGTAACAATAAAAACAAGTCTACAAATATTATTATTTTGTTTCAACGGACTGCCTTGTATCTCGCTTGTATTATTTTTTTTGCACATCGCGACGATGAGGATGAGTTACAGTATGCCCAGGACGTCCTCAAAATCTTTGTCGCTCTGCTACCCTACAGACGTGCAGCCGTGTAATCTTGGAAATGCCAGATGGTATCTGAAAATATATCAATTTCCAAACATGTCACACACAGGGCGATTCCAGAGTCAGGATTTCCCAACACACGAACTATGGAAATTCCAATGAAAACAGTGCCATCTCAAAAAATAGTCTTTACCAGTTGGATATTTCAGTGAAATGTCTTCCCAACCAGTAGCGCAGGAACGTTTTTCATTTGGGGGAGTACAAAATTCAGCCTCCCATATATAGACACACACACCACAAGGACCTACCTACCTAGGTATAATGTGAAGGCATGAGAAATATTCCATTTTAGAACAGCTCACACGAATTTCCGTTTCTCAATGCAAAGTTTGCATAAATTATTTTTATTTATTTGCTTTTCTTAGAATTTATGGTTATTTATAAAACAGATATTAAGACCAGATAAAATTCCGAAACATATAAAGCTCTGGACCTTCTTCTGCGCCCATCTTGAATTTAATGGAACGGAAAATCAGAAGTTCGAAATGTGAAAATTGCAAACAAAGATACATCTATTCATTTTAATGCAGTGTGAGATGAAAGGGGGTAAGGAGGATTCCACCCCCCTTCTATCTTGAGCCATCCCAACCAGGAATAATCATCTCTCACTCACTGGATATACGTACCATATTATTGAATATATCATACTTATGTACTTATAGAGTTCCACTTCAGTTCAGTTCATTTTAATTCCAAGTCCCATAGCTACATATAAAAATGTCTTTAAGCAATTTATAGCACATGTGTACCACATCCAATGCCTTTTAGAAGCCATATGTTCGGTATTTTCTCAGATATCTAGAGGGCTTTGTATTGAAAAAATACTGGGTTGAGATGATTCCCGATCTACTCGTTGTAGGTCAAACTTTGGAACATTTGTAAAACACTTGACAAAGAATATGTTTGTAATATATTTAATTTATAATTAGCTGTACCTAATGACGCTCTTCGAGCACTGACAGTACTAGCATTACAAATACAAAACCGAAATCCTTCAGATCTCAGAGCAAGCAAGGAAAACTATACGCTCGAATGTTTTTTTTTCCTTTTCAATCTTTGGTGGACAATATGAAGACTCGGCCAAGGTTTCTTTTTGTATGTAGAGGTATTAAATGCAAATACATGCGTGTGTTTTGAGGTGACATGTCAATTTCTCGTTTATGTGAAAAATTGAACTTTAAAGTAAGCAAAAGCATGTGTGCATCACAGTTATAGATTTTGACATCTATACAAAGAAAATCCAAGACACATTCCCATTTCGCCGGCCTCCGTGGCGGAGTAGTTAGCATATCGCGCTACGACGCCATAGGTTCCGGGTTCGAATCCCGGCCTGGGAATAGGTGTCATTTGTGAGTGTCCTTTATAATATCATCACTCATCATCATCTTCACGATTCGCCAAAGTGGAAGAAATGCGAAGTATAATAAACCAAACCAATCACTCAAACATTACCATCTCACTCATAGTCCTCGTGAATCCAATCTATACCAGTATCTACAGTTGAATGTGAAAGCGGGTTCAATGCCAAAAACCTCGTCTGAAATGATTAGAGAAATCCTTTAGAAGTTTTTTAAACTTACTTTTCCTTTCCTTAGACCCTCAGTGCAATGCTTTCATTCAAAAAAATTTGCAAGAAATTGGATCAAGTCTAAGTAACACAGTGCTCATTACAAGCCAACTGGCAAATCATAGAACCTGCAGCGAGTCTCACTTATCTCGTGCATTTATCTGACTAATGTATCAATATTAGATTTTAAGCAATTAATGTCCAATTCTAAGTATACCTAGTCCAAGGTAAAAATAAGTCCTCCCCCCTCTGATAAAATCACAAATTGCACCCTGTTTTAATGTCTAGAAAACATATCATTTCACTTAGGAATGATATCGCGATACGAGAGTCGAGAATTGTCACAGCCTCATCTCGTCTCCTGTGTGGTTCGTGAGGTCCTTCTCGTTCTTGTTTGTGTTTATTTTTGTTTCGGTTTCCACTCAGACTTTGTTAAATATTTTTCTAAATTCACTTTATGCTCAGATAGCTCGGGACTGAATTTACAGTTTAAATTGGAATCCAAAGCACTATGCATGTGGAACCCCTTGATTACAAGGCGAAATATCTCGTCCTGACCCACGAAATGTTTAGTATAAGGAAAACGTATATTGTGTCACCACCCAACGTTTTACAACTATATACTATATGTCATTGAAGTAAAACTTTTGTTATTAACGTTTGTCTGCTTTACATCTATTTTCGACGCTGCGAACCGTCGAAATACGGAATTTTATCCTGAATAGACGAAACCGGGCATCACAGGCTCGCAATTGACACTAATGGATTAACTTTGAAATTACGATAAACAAAATATAGGATTTACTTGGAAGAAAAATCAATAAGATATACGCTTGGTATGTCTGGATAAGTCATATAGTAATATAAATTTTTTTTAAGCAATTTCTTCAAATATGATACCAGTTTCGAATGAAATCGTCTCGCTTTAATATTGCAGATATTTATTTGTCTCGTCTCGGAATTTGAGAGGAAATAGAGACTTTTTCTTGTCTCAGTACCATCTAAATTTTCAAAAATCTTCTTCGTGTATAGGTTTAAGTATAGGTTTCCGAACACCCTCTTACAAAGTTATGAAAATTATGGGTGAGGTACAGGAGTACATTGTACCCCTCAAATTGGTCTGTCGTTTCTCGTCTCGTTTGTGTAAGTATTCCGTTTCGAAAAATTCCATTTGAAAAATTCATACAGTTTCCTGATGAAGATTTGTATCTTATCTTCGAATTGACGCAACCCCTTCTTTAGAAAAGTGTACCCCTTTACGCAAAAGAGAATTCGTCTGGAGCGTGACTTTCTGAGAGTGAACTTTATCTGATTCTATTGTTCCACACACATTTTAAACAATTTCCATCTCCTTAAAGAGGTTTCCAAGAACACAGGTCAATGAACTAACTCGTAACAAGCACAATGTAGTAGAATACGTTTACAATGGTTTGAATTTCTGTGGTAAGAAAGATAATGCTTTAAGTTATGAACAATATAAATATTTTAATTGAACGACTTGAAAATGTGTTATTTTAACAGTAGCACCTTGCGTCTGTCAAATTATGGAAGGGGGTACAGGGGGTACAATTGGATTTACGGATTTAGGGGGTACAGTACTACCTTAAAAAATTTGGGGGGTACAATGTATCCCTGTACCCCCCCCCCCCCGTTCCTACACCACTGTTCCCAACCCAGGAAAGTTCTCTACAAGTCATAAGCAAAGCGTGGGGCGATTTTGTACAGAGTGGCTTCTGTACGGGCGCATGCGAATGTCGGAATTATGCTGTCATAAACTCTGTAGAGAAATACTTAACATTTGGATTTGGATCCTTTTTTGAGGTCCTGTAAAAAAAAAGAGGGGGTCTCTAGTTAGTATGGTTTCGGAGTAGAAAACCGATAAACGAACAAATTATATACATAAGGGTTTAGTACATATGGTTAAAATATAATTGCATGTGTTGTTTTCTCTGTTGTTCTTCTCAATTCTAACGTATCCCATTCAACTTCCTGTCTTGGAAAGAAATCCTGACCACCTTGCACGGTTATACGGAAAATGTGAAGATACATGAAAGTTAATCATTTATTAAAGTGAGAGTGTGGGATGCAGACACTTTTTTATCCCCTGTGTTAAAATATACCTAGTCAGTGGCATGCTAAGGATATTCAAATGTACTTTTCTTTCGCAGTCAGCACTCATTTTGCCATTCTTCCTACCTTTGACGTTATTTTTCTTTACAACTACTGTGCCAAAGAGATGGGTTATGAACCTCCCAATGAGACCCTGGGCATGCCACTATGCCGAGTATTACTGTTATCTAAAGTCTGCCCATAACAACAATAATTAAAGTTTTTCTGCTTCCTTTATGTATTGGACCAACATATTTACAAAGGACAGAACGTCGTTGAAATTATCATCTCGATCCGTTTTGACACCTCAGTCTTTACAAAATGTTAACGCTGATCTCAATAAAATGCAGTTTCCTTCGAGCGGCGCCCCATATGCTCTTTCTACAAGCAAAAGATCTACAATATACTCAAAATACATAGATAAAATGTAAATGACATGACTTTTTCTGCAAATGGGTATATATGCACTGTAACGCACATACCTCGTAGTATTTCAGGGTTACGTAAAGTACAAATGAGAACCTCTACAAAACCGGTGTCACGGTTTATGTGGTCCCCCCCCCCCCCACAAAGAACATAGTTCTGTCGGACCAAATAAACCACGAAATATGGTTACCTCAGTCCAAATCTCTCAGCAAAGGGGGAGTGAATATTAGGTCCCTCCCCGAGTGTACGGGAAAATCATTGACATTAAACTGAAAATTCCGAATGGTCCTGCCAGCTAAATAAAATTAAACATTCACCTGGGGGAACAAAAAAATAAAGAGGTTAGCAAGGGGAACAAACTTCACCTAGGGAAACATGGTCCCCCAAATGAATTAAAATCGGAACGTAGAATAAATATCACCCCGTGAAATATTGCCCCATACGAAACACCGGTCCTTACCTCTCCCCTTTTCCTTCAGAAGCAATTAGAAGCGCATGATTATCAGCATTGCGTAATTACCCGTCCCACCCCACCCAACACTCCCAGTCATCAAAACACACACAGAATTTTCCGTGAACAATCGATTAAATTTTGGCAGTGTGTAATGACCGCCATGACCGCAATTTATGTTATTCGTATACTTTGAAAGTGGGATCAGAACCACTGTGCCATGTGCCTCCACCCGGTATCGAACCCGGGGCCCCTTGATTACAAGGCGACGACGTTACCTCTACGCTCCTCCTCGATGGTGTAGTGGTAACATCGTCGCCTTGTGATCAAGGGGTCCCGGTTTCCATACCCAGTGGATGCACAGTGGTTCGGATCCCACTTTAAACTGTAGGTCCAGTCCCGATTAGCCTTACTGTGCATAAAGTGGACTTAAAACACCAACTCAATCAATGAATCAATGAATATCACTCAGAAATGTTACGAGACGATTTTTAAACATAAAAGCCTACAATATCTGTCCAAGGAACAAGAAAAGGCATTTTATGGCAAATCGTTAACCTATTATTGCATAAAATTCTAAACAAATCTCCGGGATCAGCCCACAAAATTCCTAAAACCGTGCCAAAAACGAGTGGATGCACGAGGACAACATTTCCAACATCCGCCGTGACAATTAACGTGCTTACTTTGAATGTAATTGTAACTATAATTCTGAGAACTTTAAGTCATTTCGAAGCTAGCTGTTTCCATAGCGAAGATATCGCACGCGATTTGACGGGAGTTGACGTCAGGGCGCCCGTTAAGCGTGCCGCTGTCAAGGCGCCCAAGGCTGAACGGAGGACCCTGTTTATCTTATGTTATTATATTATTAAGGAATTTTTGGAACATTCAAATTTTATAGGCTGTTAATTATCCCAAATAATATATGCTACGTTGTCATTATTTTTCAAATCCAAGATGACTAGGATCATTTCTATCTTTCACGCAGAAGTTGTTGTTTAAGCACAAGCTACATAAAATTTCTTCTTGATGTCGATTTTTGTTCAACAATGTACAAGATTGAAGTAATTTAGTCTTCGTTATAAATTCGTAAACTAAATCTTTATTTAATCATTTTATGTGTAAGGGCAAATATGAATTATTTTATAAAATCAGTTTCGTTATTTCTATCTGGTTCAATATTATAATATTATAGCGCCGCAATTCTCTCTCGCTTTCAATACTATATCGTTCTCCTATTGGCTGTTTACTTTAGGAGTGGGGAATGACGCTACGTGCATATGGCGACGTCAAAAGTTCCACGTTGGCATTCTCAATTGTTGCCAACCACAATTAAGCTTACTTTCGCTATTTAGCATTAATCTGACATATGCATTATCAGCTTTTCTTGTGTTATTTTTATAGTATGAGTTTGTAGCATTGTAAGAAAGAATCTGTTAAGCTGTGACTCGCGCCTGACGTAGCAGTTGAGGTCTTGCTATTAACGATGAAGGCGGACTATGTCGTGTTAAATAAGTTGCTTATCACTGCCTACGAACGAGCAGGACCCAACAAATTATAATGAGTATTTACGCGCGCAATTCGTGATTAAAGTTTTTGGATATTTAATTATAAAGTATTTGATTTTTATTTGACGTGATGTGCTGCTCGGTGATTATCTTCCCGGCAGATTGGAGATTGCCTTAATCCCGATCCCTATGCTTCCAACTGACCGGCCGGAGCAAGGAGCGGTGTGTTGCCAATTCGGATCTCCATACCCTAGAGTTGCGATTGTGGTAGCACGTCAGGGCCACCTTTGCGAAACGCATGGCACTTATATTTTAGAAAAAGAAAATGAAATATAGACACTTTCTACAACTCGTAAAATTCTGTACTGATACCAACATGATTATCAGCATTGCGTAATTACCCGCCCCACCCCCACCCAACACTCCCGGTCGCGTATTTCACGAATGCACATGGGATTCGCAACCGGAGAGTTGTCAGCCTATCCACAGCCAGGAGGGAAAATGATGACATGTCGAACTTGTTACCACCCAGTTTCTCTTCAGTCGCGACTCGAGAGAGACGTCGCAGAGCGCAGAACTTGGATCACTCTTTCTTCCCAACGCCCAATGTGCTGCATTTCTTTTGATTATGTGCGTTATCTAACACATCGATGAAAAAGAACTGATCTTAAATTCCTTCTGTACAAAACACAAAAGAATACTTTGGAGTTTCATCCGAAAAATCGCCTCCCTAAAACAAAAACTTTGTGAGATTTGTTATTTTTCTGAGTTTCTTTTAATTTTTACTGCTCTTGGGGAAAAAACTATTTTTAATTCGTGCAAAAGTTTATATCTACATAGCTAACCAATTCTACAGTGCCCTTTCCTTTAATTCATCATTATGAGAATTCTCTTAACTGGGGGAAAGCATCATGAGAATTCTCTTAACTGGGGGAAAGCATCACTCCACGTTTCTCCTACTTAAGCACTACTACCTCCTGAAAAAAGTCCTGCGGGCGGCCTTGCTTGCATCTACGCGTTAATAGAACAGAAAACTGGAATGAGATTGTGTCCTTCATACACAAAGTGAATAAATTCAGATTGATAATAAAACATATTCCAAATCAAACGAAAACCACGCGCACCCATCCACCCACATCACACATATATTGAAATGCATCGTACATTCAGGAAGATATTGAATTATATGTATAATAAATATATTCATACTACCTAGGTAATACTCCCGGATGTCCGGCTTCCAAATACGTATACACATATATTACTGGACATTTAATGTCAGGATAAGTCGAAAGCTGACTTTCGCTTGTAACAAAACTTCAAGAATATATACATAGAACTAGATAATACTATTTTAAAATTAATTACAAGTTTTCTCAGATTTTGAGCACATTTTGAAAATTCTGAGTTCACGTGTCCCACTTCACCACATTTTATTCTGCGTCGCCTTTTTTGCCACTTGAACTAATCGAAGCCATGAGGATGACTAGTGACAGGATAAAAGAACACTTAGAAAGTCGTCCCCCATGCCCAAACAGAAGTCGAACTTGGAACCTTCGGTGGCAAAATCGAGTGTCCACCTTTCCATAGACTTCGCCCCAGAGACGCCGTACTATGATTGGATGCTGTAGTTATGAAATCATGAAAATACATTGTAAATTTATATTGCTTTTCGGCATGCAATAAACATAATGTTAAGAATCAAAGAGGCAATGTAGGATAGGGTGTAAGTTGTAGGAATTTCAGCATGTTTTTCGGTAAGTTCCTAACAGTGTTGTGTCTCCTTATTGTACGACGCACGTATATTTTTTTTGGTTGTACTAAATACAAATTTTGTGTAAATTCAAAGGGGGGTATATGTAAATTAAATAAGAATTGTGAACATCATTTGAATATTTTCACCTGTATGTTTTCGGAGTTCAAATTTAATTTACTGAAACTTTTTTTTTTTTTTTTGCCAACATCTGGAGGAACTTTTTTACAGTCCTCGCCTAGACAGTATCTATTATAGCAAACTTTGTTGTGCACTGAAGATTTCTCTTCAATTATAGTAATCAACTGAGCTGTTTTTGACTCACTTTGATAACTGTTATATAGCTGTAACACGTGTAAACCTCAACTCTGTTGAAAGAAGGGTGGCTTCTAATGGCCGTGTGCACGAACGAAGATCAAATTTTAAACTCGGATCGGGAAAGGATCACTGGAAAATTCCATTGCACCAAGACGGTTCAACACTTGATCGCAATCTAGGAACATCAAAACGAGTTTATCTTCTGATCGGTCATTCGCCACCGTTTTGGTGTCTGATCCTGGTTCACGATACTGACGCTTCGACTGTAGGCAGTTGTTTTTTAATATAAAAACAGCGGAGAGTGATATCGAGGGCGTGCAAACGCTAGAGATGTTGGATGTACAATGCCGATAATTCGAGAAATGTGTAAAGTAAACTAAAAACTGCCAAAATAATAATAATAATTTCTGGTTCTGTGGCACAAAGTCGAAATTTTCTAAATACTGTACTTTCTATCCCAGAACACAAAACATATGCATGTGCAAGGTAAATTACAACAGAGGAAATATGATTGTATAAATTTACGAAAATACATGTTACCGGCTATTTACACGACACGACAATATAAATATATAAGAATTAAGAAATGAAAAATTCAAATACTTACCACAATACAGTAATAATAATAATAAATTATCTTTATTGAGCGGGCGAGCGTACCATACCATATGAGCGTACGGTGTTCTCTCGCGAATGCATTTCGTAAGCATTGAAGTCCCGTAGAAGAAGGTTCCATGCTTTCTCCTTATCCTTTTGTCTTGCGCCGTCAGTTCTTTTTTAAGATTATTATTTCTTTACACCGTACTACATCCTTGTACTCGTCGACAAGGTTGATCAGTACATTTCTCAAATTCAGATAAGTTTGCGGCCCGAATTACTTTCTTCTCCTACACGTTGACTTCTCCTTGCTACTCTGTGGGGTTCTTGATTGTCATTTGTTTTAGCCAACCAATCAGGTATAGCCTTACAAATTAATCTCGGATCATTTGAACGGAATCTCGTGAACGTCGTTTTTCGTTGGTGCAATGCAAATCTTTAAACCAAGTTCATTTAGAGTGGATTAAAATTGATCTCGTTCATCTGAACTTCGAAATAATCGGCGTTGGTGCACGCGGCCATAAGAGGTGAAAGCGAACGACCTTGAAGAACCTCCCTTCTCGTTGCCCTTGCAGCAAATGACGTCAACAAGTTTCTCCCTTGTGACTGGTTGAAAATTGTCCGGTTGCGAATCCCATGTGCATTTATGAAATACGCCTCCCGGTCATCAAAGCACACATAGGATTTCCCGTGAACAATCCATTAAATTTTAGCAGTATTTACAGGACATCCACAAAAAATTTTCCTAAGAAATTTTTGCCACATAATGTTTCGGTACTACTAGTCATCGTAAATCAATAATTTATCGTCTGCGTATGTATATATATATACACACTGCAGATTCGAAATTTCTTTCATACAGCACTAAAGACCTGAGTACTCTTATGGAAAGGGGATCATACTAGCAGAGAAGCAGACAGGCTGAAACCCTTGAAATTATTGTTTTCGCTAAATTCATGCATTGTAGCTTATCGCATTTAATACCTATGCATAAAAGAAACGTTATATTTTATTTAGAGACATTCATATTCTGATGGTGCTCCCTTGCTGTCTGTCCGTAGCGTACTAAAGATTTTGTCCACCGTCAGAAATACATGCTTGTGACGGCCATGAATGTGATGAATACCGGATAAAAATGTTTTCTCAGAGCTCCTACTGTCGACCACAATGAAGATAACCGTAATGAGAAAAATCGTTCACAGGGATTTACCCTACGCCCTGTAAACTAGTTACTTCCAAACACTGACACACATTAGGCATGCTTATATAATAACTTTCTGTAGACCCTATCCTTGCAATAGTCTATCTTTGATTAATAGTGGACCGAAATAAAAACCAAGACAGAATTCGCCCGTTTTTAGCGACGAGTGAATGAAACTATGATGGAAGGAAACGGTTGTGGTACAGTTAAAGGAAACATTCCAGCACAGGGGTGCACCCCACCTCCCATACACACACACCAAGGCCAATGCGCGTCACCCCAGATCATATGATAATGCCAATAAATTATTTAGTTACAACAGAGTATCTACTACCATCTAATTACTGAAAGTCGCTCTTATTTATGCTTTACTGAGCACTTGTTCTGTCGTTTCTTCATCTAACGGATAATATTTATTTATTTCTCTTTTTTTCGTTGACCCTTTGTAAGAGGGCATGGAAAGCGTCATATTACATCTTGTTACAAAGTATTACCCTGTATCCCAAACAGGTTTATATAATCTCGTACATTTATATAGATAATGCTATAGCTACAGCTATGGACAATAATTAGGGGTTTACAGCAATACAATATGTTATGGGTTCTGCATTTTCCCTTCACACTGTGATATACAACAAATTTTAATAATTTGATAGAAATTCAAATAGATATAATGTATGTATATAAGTCATAAACCGGATACATTTGACTACCGTATTACATTTAAAATTTACGCAATGTAATAGATACCTGCATTTTGACTTGTTTGTTAAGTGACGAAACTAAAATGTATAAGAAAAAATAATTTGGTTATGCATAGTGCCTTACTTGTACAGTTTTCAAAAGTACATCTAGTACAGCAAAAGGAACTTGGAAGCAGCTAAAGTAAATGAATTACTAAAGAATATATCCTGATTCACTCCTCCCTCAGCTTTATCGCATATATTGCAGCATGGTACCAATGTGTAACATTTTACGTGTTGAATTTTATATTACTTCAAATAAAAATTAGCCCCCTATATTTTCATGCAACTATCTGCGCCATTACTCTTCCCCACCCACTTTATGTTCAGCCAGGGTAGCTGAGCCTAAAATGGCAAAACTTTACGAGGAGAGCCGCCACGATTATTTGTTCTGAACAGCGAATCCATATTTTTGCATTGCGGGTTCGAGACTCGTTGAAAGCGCTATGTGGTTCCATTTCTAACTTAAATTGTACACCCAGTTCCGAAACCCAATATGCGCATAAAGCTGATGCTTCCACGTAGTACACCCAATGGGCAACCTCAGTTCTACGTAGTACACCCTGGACTGCATTTTGCAGACGAACGAGGGTCTGGCGATTGGCCCCATGGCCAGTATAATTTTGTGTGTTGTCTTGATTGAGCTGAGTGCCTCTTTAAAGCCTCAGATTTTAACCGGTCAGAATATTTTAATATTTCAGTTGCGACACGACACTACAGTCTTGTTATTTTAGTGCTGGTAAGGGGCTGGACCCCGTACAAAGTGACGGGGTGCAAAATAGCCTTACTGCTGACGCACCCAAAATATGAGTTAAATTCAAATTCAAAGTTCAAACCAGGAAACTTAAACTCCAATATTTTATATATGAAGTCATCCATAACCATCTTACGTCTCCCTGATAAAACTGATGTCTTGAATCAAGAGGTCGGGTTCGATTCCGGGTGGAAGCGCATATTTGTTCATATTCCACTTTAAATTGTAAGGTAAGTCTAGATTAGCCTATATGTGCATAAATATCACATAATTTCATAAGTGAAATTATAAACCCAGTCCCGAAACCCTATCTGCGAATAAAGTTCAGTTATCAGAAAACCGAAACTCCAACATTTTTTCAACATGAATTCGTCCATAACCATCTTACGTGTCCCCGATGTTGTAGTGATAACGCTGTTGCCTTGAATCATGAGGTCGGGTTCGATTCCCGGTTGAAGCTCATATTTGTTCGGATTATCTGTGCATAAAGATTACATAAATTCTGAAACTCTGAACAAGAAATTACATTGAAATTTCCTGAATTCGAGACGCAAGGGTCAATCCTAGCGTTCAAAGATCTTCCGGAACTATGCATTGTCGTAAAAACACAGTGAAGCACAGAACAAGTCACACATCACCAGAAACTCGCGGGGACAAGTTTCAGGTAATTCAAACCCATAGAGTTGAATGGGGAAGACAAAAGCATGGTGGAACCCGGCTCGCGAGAGGTTCCCAAGAACAAACAGGGTTTCATCTTGGGTCCATATTTCCAAGTGGCAGGTTATTTGATTGGCCCACTCAAGGTTACTCCCCCTTCCTCTCCCTCGAAGCAACCCTCTTTTCTGTCCTTTTCACGAGCTAGTGTGACATAAATAAGGACTGAAAATGTTTTAACATGGATGAAGTAAAAGCTCAAATGGTTACGGCAAACACCGGTAGAGATAAACCTATGATATGCAATAAATTACATTAATCTTGTGCCACTTTTGGCTAATTTGCGAAGATGGGGATGAGTGATGATAGAGTAAAATTGATGAATGAACAAACACAAACATCCATGCCCAGACCGGGATTCGAACCTGGTATCCCTGGCGTCATAGAGCCACGGAGGCCGACAAATTGCATTACATGAAATACCATCTTGGTAAAGGTTGCAGGCACGTTGCTCCACAGATCGGCAAAGAACTTGTTTAAATGCATTTTTTCTCGAATATAAAAAGATTAATAGAGACCGATATATCCCCAACAACATTCCTAACTAATAATTTTAACTGTATTTCTATTAAGTTATTCGACGTCCTTTTCCTGCTACTTTGGCTAATGGCGACGAAGAGGGTTATTGATGATTAGATGCAATCAGGGCCGGCGGAAGGGGGCCGCCACCCAAAGCGGCAAATTTCTAGGGCGGCAAAATTGGAAGAGAACAAAAAAATAAGCCTATTGAAAACTTGGAAGTTATAATATTACTGATAAAACTGATAGGCTCAATTTTACTCCACATAAGTGTAGTGAGCGAATATCTCGATGTGATAGATGCTGTTAGATTTCTTGCAAATATATCAGAGCACTTTGAAATAAGAAGAAGTGATGAAACAATCCAGTTACTTAGTCAGTGGTGGCGATTCAAAACTGGTGGGGGAAGACAGTATATTTCCCTCGTAGATAAGATTTAGCATAGTGCGGAGGCACAAGTGGCGGGAAGCGAAGGGGAACTGTCCCCCTCGCCCCCGCCAATCGCATCACTGTTCTTAGTTGATGCGAAGGAATGACATCAAATTTAGATATAGACGATCCAAGATAGGCAATACTGTACAGGTGCGAAATCGAAAGAAGCGGTAGTTCCAGTATGACGAAACTGTTAAAAGATCCGCAAACACGGTACAAAGTTGATTTTTATTAGTATGTCCTAAACGTGATTATTTTAGCTCTAAGATATTTGAGTAGCTTGAACATCGTAGTGAATCTTTCGATTTCTCGCTTGATATTAGTAAGCTTAAAGACATGCAATTTGGAGCTAGCCTACTTTTATTGTTAACTGAAGAAATAACGACCACTTAATATTCGAACAGAATAATCAAAGTAAAAACAGCGTTAGATCGAAACAATTAGTGTAAAATACAGTAACCAGGTTATGTTTTCATATTTTACCATTTAAACTAAAATAATAAATGGTCCTGCAGTTTTCAAAATTGAAAAAAAAAAAGATTTCTATAAGTTCTATGGGGTGAGGCGAAATAACAGAACTTTATTATTAACATTTTCCCAAATATTTATATTTTCTAGGAAAAGTTATGCAGAAGTTAACAACAAAATAAAATAGCTATGCATTTCAGTACACTAACTGTATGAAGTGGATATTCACTAATTCAGTGGATCGATATAATAATAATAAATTTGGAAAAAAGTAGGTTAATTTTCATTGGTTTATAATAGGTATTATATCATAATAATAAAGACAATGATAATAATAATTATTATTGTTGTTATTTCTACTATTCAAGTTTTATCAATGGCCTGACCGCCCCTATAAAAAATTCTGGCGACGCCCATGCATCTGATTTTTTGTCTCAAAAGTGTACAAAACTTGCTTGTATATTATTAACACATGAAGGCTCCAAATATGCGTAATTACCCTACTGCTTTGAAAGATGAACTGAAAGTACTTTAAGCTGTCATAAAATACAATAGTGCACCAAAGGAGACCATACGAGAAATAACATTCCATGTATTTTTTAAAAACATCCAATCATATCATAGGCCTTCAATGGTAAAAATATGAGCCCAAGTCTTCAAGGCATTTCTTTTTTAATACTTGTTACATTTAAGATACGTATAATGAAATTGTAATTTAGGTTCGCATTTTTTAAAGTTTTGCTGTGGTAGAGACATCCGTTTGTTCAATAGTGTTACATTATTTATTTTATTTATTATTTTATACTTTGATGTTTACTTAGAAAATATTGATTTTGATTTTCAATTTCCCGTTGTTGTGTAATGACGGGGGGGGGGGGTCGAAAGGGAGCGGCATTCGCCGCGGTTGCCCAGGGTGGCAAAATAGCCAGCGCCGGCCCTGGATACAATGCAATTGATCAGAGGACAATGACAAAGAATACCCAGGTCCTGACCGGGATTCGAACCCTGGCATCATAGCACGGCTAACCACTCCGCCACGGAAGTCCACGTTACTCTCGTAATCACTATCATAATGGCACCATTAGTACAAGACCCATATGTGCCACAGAAGAATGTGCAACGAATGACATTAAATTAACTTGTAGTAGTCTCAGGTGGAATACTCGTTTTCCTTTTTAACAACAAGCCTTACACCACCTGAAATATTTAAATGAAAAGTAAAAATATTAATAATAAATAAAATTCCAATACTACTCGTATAGCAACACTGTATGTATTTGTAGACCCATTGTTAATTCCATCCTAATAAAAACTATTTACAGTAATTATTTTTTGTTACATTTTTATGTCTTGTTTCAACTTCCGTGACGGAGTGGTTAGCGCAACGCACATAACTCCAGGGATCCCGGCAAGG
This sequence comes from Lepisma saccharinum, assembly GCF_977018435.1. Lineage (NCBI taxonomy): Eukaryota > Metazoa > Arthropoda > Insecta > Zygentoma > Lepismatidae > Lepisma > Lepisma saccharinum. Next base: position 68,297,683 of record NC_139231.1, read on the forward strand.
GCATGCATGTTCTTTGTGAGTGTCCCTTCATCAATTTCGAATCATCAATCGTCCTTATCTTCGCGATTAGCCAAAGATGGCAGAAAAGTGAAGTAAAATAAACCAAATCATTCAACCACTATTATTACTCGATTCGCTCGCACCACATGCAATATATTGTGCTACGTATTTTTACGTGAACATTTTACTATAGTGGAACCACGAGCTAAACAACCTGCGCAGACCCGCGAGTCCTGTGCACCGTACCCCCGCGAGTAGGGGAGGGGGAGAGTTGACCATGCTTCCTTATGGTTATATGTCAAAACATCGACGCAAAAACATCGACAACAAAAACATCGCCTACATTTCATCGACAGTACAAAACATCGACAGCACAAAACATCGACAGTACAAAACATCGACGGCAAAAACATCGACAGCAAAAACATCGACGCCAAAAACATCGACGGCAAAAACATCGACGCCAAAAACATCGACAGCAAAAACATCGACGCCAAAAACATCGACAGCAAAAACATCGACGCCAAAAACATCGACAGCAAAAACATCGACGGCAAAAACATCGACAGCAAAAACATCGACGGCAAAAACATCGACAGCAAAAACATCGACGGCAAAAACATCGACAGCAAAAACATCGACGCCAAAAACATCGACGCCAAAAACATCGACAGCAAAAACATCGACGCCAAAAACATCGACAGCAAAAACATCGACGCCAAAAACATCGACAGCAAAAACATCGACGGCAAAAACATCGACAGCAAAAACATCGACGGCAAAAACATCGACAGCAAAAACATCGACGCCAAAAACATCGACGCCAAAAACATCGACGGCAAAAACATCGACGGCAAAAACATCGACAGCAAAAACATCGACGCCAAAAACATCGACAGCAAAAACATCGACGCCAAAAACATCGACAGCAAAAACATCGACGGCAAAAACATCGACGCCAAAAATATCGCTATTTTTTTGTCATTAAAACAGTTAATTTATAATGCAGTCATGTTTTATTATTATTGAAGGATGGCGGAAAGTAGGAGGAGCAGGGTAGAAAGACTGGGGTGAGTAACAGAGTGGAAAGTAGAGGGGCGCTGGAACTCCAACTCGTCCAGGTGAAATTTATATCTTGATTCGTTCCATGAATTGGATTTAGTGTTGTGATAATAGCATCATGAAGCTACAGCTCTTCTTTCTTTCGACCAAACATGCCTACATTGGTCGATTTGTTTTTAGATTTCTTATCAGCCATGGTTGTTGCGCAAGAGCGGTATTTTCATTGATTCGATAATTTCGCGCTGCACGCGCACTTTCCGACATCAAAACAATATCATTATTATTAGCACTTGATTCTTGCCCCAAAGCTCAAACAAAGGAATCGTAAGCAATGCGAAGTGTCATGTTTCCTTCTGCTTTCTAGCAAGCTGCTTTTAACTTCATAGACGGGATCGTTGTATGCTCGTTATATTGTGGACGTGGAAGAAATGTTCCTTGATGACTATCAAGGAACTATGGTACGAAACCGACTGAGGGGCCCCTTTGCTTTACCTCCCCCGCCCACCTTCAATCAGCGGTATTTGTAGACCCCTTGTGACAGCCACTCGACAGAAGCCTCTCTCCCAAACATCAGGTTTTGTTAATCTGCAACTGATATCAATTCTGCCAGTCACACCAGAAGGGTTGCTACAATTTTTTGTCCCAAATGTAGATTGTGCATGAGGTGTTTTTAACAAACAACGTGTTTTTTTTTTTTCAAAATACACAGCCTTATATGAACATAAGAAAATAAGGAGAATAATTTAAGGAATTCCGTCCATTGGAATTTATTTAGCTGTAATTTTTGGTACCAGTTTGTGTTGGACATAAATACACATAAGCGGAACTAGAATTTGTTTCTGGGAATGGCACAGAATATATATATATATATATATATATATATATATATATATATATATATATATATATATATATATATATATACTGGCCATGTGTGTTCTTTGTGAGTGTCCATCAATTTCATTATATCTCTCATCCTCATTGTCACGATTAGCCAAATGTGGCAAAAAAGTGAAACTAATTAACAAAAACAATATATACCTATTAGGGCTGAGACTATACCGAATGTCGTTGTATCGGTATCGGCTGATAACAATAGTATCGACATCGGAAAGTATCCCCTGGATTCAGTGGCGGCGATTGGGTTCCAAAACCGTTGGGCAAGATGCCAAAACTAGGGGGGGGAGACAGTATATTTCCCTTTGTAGATAGAATTCAGTATAGTGCGGGAGCAAAAGTGGAGAAAAATGGGTTGGCAACTGCCCCCCTCGCCCTCCCCCTTAATCGCCACCACTGGCTGGATTTTACTTTCAGATACTGGCCGATATTTTTCCTGCGTTTTGAGAGTTGGCGGGTCCATAAAAATACCGCGCGACAATTTCACAGAGTCTAAGTTTCTTGGGTGTTCAGGAAAATTTAAGTTTCCATTGATTTTGTGCCAATATTGAGTGAGAAAACTATATTTTGTGATTCCTTAACACATATATTTATATACTGGTACTATTTTTTAATAGTTGGATATATTTGGTGGTTGTGGGGTTGTTCTTTTGTTGAAGGTTCAAACGGTGACGAAGAATATGTGCATACAGCTAAGTGTGTATAATTCCCCTAAAAATCTAATCGCTATTTTTAGAATAGGTCTAACAGATGAGAAAATATTTTTTTTATAAGCAGGAGGACGTTCAACATCTAAAGAACCTTTAAGCTTCATTTCTGTTTGTTAGTTAGTTCCTCATTCGAGTACCGACAATATTAGTGTTAGCAATGTTCTCTCATTCGTGTCATAATTATACAGTGCCTTTCACGGCCGAGGTGGCCGTGGAGCGACGGAAAGCGCGCCGGGAAGTAGGAACGCGTCTTCCGGCAAACTGGATGCAACATCCGCGTAACTGCAACCGCTAGCTATGTAATTAAATATGCTCATACAATTGCATTGACAGTTACAATTTAAAGGAACACGTACCGTGTTACAAAAGGTGTTTGAAATGATGTCCTCCTGCATCCACATATTTATAGGAAATTTTCACTAACACGTATCAGTTCCTCTTCCGAAATTGCTTCAATTTATTTCTTCATATTTTCTTTCAATTCTTCTGATATATGGCGTCCGGTATAAAAGCTTTTTAGCTCGCCACGATGACAGAAATATGTCCGTTTCTTCTGCAAGGCGCCGGAGAGATTTCTGAGGAGTATGTTTCAATCGTGTTCCAACGTCGTCTATTTTATCCTCAGTAAGCACATGCCGTTTTACCTTAACAAGAGCAGACCCTATTTTCCTAAATTTGTTCCCAAGTAACAGAACAATGTCTCTGTGTGAAACAGGAACATCTGGGAATTCTACTTCGAAACGCATTCTAACTTCCCTACAAGAATTCGTAATGACGTAAGAGTCCTATATAAAAATTCGTTGTTTAAAATTTTACGGATAGCGTGGTATTATTAGACCGCAGAAAGAACTGGCAATACGTAAACTAAAACAAAACAATCTAAAACACTTGTTAACAATTTAACACTTCACAAACACGTGCAAACTGGTCAGCAGCTATCTGGATAATGAAGCACATACGTGTCTAATGCCAAGGTCAGCGTACAGTTGTGGGTTTAAATGCCGGTAGATGTGCTCTTACTTTCCGACGCGCTAGCCGCCGTCCAACGGCCACCTCGGCCGTGAAAGGCACCGTATACATAAAATTACGTATATCCTTATCGCTAAAAATTCCGAGAGAGAGAAATACGACGTTATGAAATCAAGGAGTTAACAAACTATGAATTAGAAATATTAAAATTGAGTTCCAGACCCAGGTAGTCTGGCAATAAGACTTCTGCCTTGTAACCAAGTGATCCCGAGTTCGATCCCTGGTGGGGGTACATTTCATTAAGTGACTCGAATTCCACTATAAAATACTGCAATTTGTGCAAAAGTCAGCACGCTTGGGCAAGTTAATGCTCTTCGGAGTCTTAGGAGTATGCCTACATTCCCCAAGCGTGCTGATTTTTGCGCCGTATTGCAGCATTTAGTTGGTTGGATTTATATTAACCTCATTTCTGAGGTTAGAAAATAATTTGTGCACTGTCATAGTAGCCCATTTCGATTCCAGCATGTGAAAGCAGAAGTGAAGAGAATATTAAAATTATGATTTATTAATTTCTAAATTAAAGGAAAGCTTTACTAAGGACAGTGAGTGATGTGTTAATTGGATTTGGCCGTTTAAATTCAGAAAGTTCCGAATTTATGAACTACGGAAAGCTACAATCCTACGCCGCTCACTACTGTTGTGATATGGAAGGGAATTAGAAATAAGAACCCTTTAGCAACTGCCTGCAATGGTTGAAACGTTCGAAATTGCCTTTAACGAACTTTATAAACTTTGTGGTGTTATTCATCAACAGTTAAATGCAGTGGAGGCGATTGGGTTCCAAAACTTGGGGGGGGGGGGGGGGGCAAGAACAATTTACTTTCTACTCGTACATACGGTTTAGCATAATGCGGGGGCAAAAGCGGCAAAAAGTGTGGGGGGCATCTGCACCCCCATGCCAACCTAATCGCCGCCACTGCACTAATCGATAATCAAAAAGTTTTTCCATCCCGTAAAAATATTATCCAGGACTATTTTGTTAAATAACTGTTACATTTGAAGGAATAAATACAGCACTCAACCTCTAGTTACCAATCCCATTACGAAGGTAACCCATGATTTGCTGCAAAGTAGAAAAATGTTCTTTCACATTTAAGTAGTGGCGGAGATTATGGGAGCGTGGGAGGGGGCAGATTATCTTTCGCACTATGCTAAACCTTATGTACCAAGGGAAAGTAAACTGCCCTCGTCCCCCCCCCCCCTCAGTTTTGGACACCAATCGCCGCCACTTTTAGACATCATTTTGCCACGTATTATCTTTTTTTTTTTCTTTCACGAGGAATTTCTCTATCCAAGTTCATGGGCGTAACTTGCAATCTAACTTTAGGGGGTCACAATCGAACTTGCCGCTTAACTTTTTGGGGAGGATTCAAAAGTTTTCTAGGCCATAAAAATAGCTTTAAGGTTATTTTTATTTTGTGAAACAACTGTCACATTTGTGAAACCATAAAAATTGCTCCTCTGGTCCGAAGAGGTCAATAAAAGTACCATTGACTTGTAAATTTTAATAAACCTGAAAATTTTAGACGGGCAATGCTACCCTTGCTTCCGTCATTCTCATTTGCGAAAGCAGTCCTCTTCTATTGCCTTGACTTCAGTTTCTTTTGTATTTGAGACTATTTCCTGATGTCAAATATTTACGGAAAGAATTTATGACTGTCATAGCATTCGCATAGCAAGCCCATCTTGTTACAGATAGGATCTTTAAAGGAATAAGTTTCTATCCTGCATCTCTTAAGATGCTTTCGAAGATACCATGCCTTGTTGGACTACTTGGAATTAAGCAATATATGTATTGCATTATTAAAAAAAATATCACACTGTTTAAATTATATGTGACTTTAAATTAATCTCTCAGGTTCAGATTCAAAACAAGTACACATAATTTATTAATTTCCAAGTATGAGCCATTTATTCGCCAGCCACATTAAGCAACACAGATCACAACTCATAACTAACGAATAAAGCATGAATGAGTGTTCATAACAAGAAATTTCCTACAAAAAGGACTGGAATAGTTCAATTATATACAAAGTAATACAAGCAACCCCCTCTCCAGTAGTTGCTTGGACATGTATTGGCTTAAAAATAGGTAACATTCTTTTAGAGTATAATATTATAACTGCAATAAGATTATATTGCATTTGTAAGTAAAGGATTAGGGGTGGGACAGTCGGCCACCCTTGCCTCCCTGTGCGCACGTCTATGAAAATGAATCTTAAAGGTTCGTTAGGTGTTGAACGTTCTCCTACTTATTAAAAAAATATTTTCGCACCTTATAGACCTATTCCTAAAAATAGTGATTCAATTTTTGTAGCAAGTTTGGTGAATTATGATTGGCCAAATGGAAGTTTTTTAATGGAAAATATTGAGTGAGAAATTTTCTACTTTTTCCAATTTTTGGTCGAAATGCGTCTAACCTACTATAATAATCTTGGGGAGAAGGGAGCCAGAGATGTTTTGTGGGGCTTCAGTCCCCTAGCCCGCCTGGAACGCCGTTCCTGATAAGGTGGACATAAGGGAATAAGAGCAAATATTCTGAGGGAAAGTGACTCACTAGATGGACAGTTTCATTCAGATGGTCATTGATACCCATCAGTGTAACATTTGTAAGAGTGCAGTGAAAAATTTAAAAATACTTTCAATCACCAGTTACTTTATTTGCAAAAGAAACTAATTTTTCCAATTGTCTCTGTAATAAACACAGTGTTACCCTGTAATCAATGGGTCCCGGGTTCGATACCCAGTGAAAGCACTTGGTGGTTCAGATCCTATTTTAAACTGTGGGTCCAGTCCCGATTAACTTCCCTGTGCATAAGGAGGACTTAAACGATTATTATTATTTTATGGGTGCACATGTAACATTGAAATTTTCGGTATTTGGAATAGCCTATTATTTACTTTGTACTGTATAGCCTATTTATTTTTTAAAACTGAAACATGCAATTCGTAGTTTTATACAATCTCAATTGTTTGCAAATATATTTATAACAAAAAACAATATATATTTAACCGTAATAATTGAGGATTTGGCGTTTTAGACCTTTAAATTAACATATATTAAGAGCCCGGTCTCTGGCACCGTGAGCGATCAACAAGGTAATTTTTTCTCGTGTGACCCACGAAGGGTTAATCGGAACTGAACCGATAGCTTAAAGAATCCATACCACTATGCAACTATCCTCCACCGGGAATCGAACTTCGGACCCCTTGATTCAAATACAACAGCGGTATCGATACACAGTGACGGCGGTTCGTGGTGCGGCAACCAGGGAGAATGTCTGGAGGGGAAGGGGGCAAGACAATATTGCAAGGGGGCAGTTATATTACTTGCACACGTTGTATACCTGTGCATGAACCGAAAGAAAGTCACTACGGAAAAGTCAAGTTGTATTTGGTCCTTTCGGTCTCCTGCGTCTAATAAACAAGGAATAACAATAGTCGGTGGTCTTTTCATCTTTCACACGGAGGAGCCTTCCTTTCCCTTTCCCCCGACCACAAACGCTGCCGGCTGGAAGTGATAAATGGTTACCAGAAACTAAACAATCACGTTCATGCGCAATCTCATTGTTTGTAATTTTATCAATAATAATAATAATAATAACAATAACGTCTTTATTGAGAGCGCGTGTTTCGACCTCGCGGGCCGTTCTTACAACAATGACCATTGTACATTGGTAGCACGGTAGCACTGTAAGTTGGCAACTTGAGTTCGCTCATTACTAGAGCTAGGAATTTTAGGTGCAAAAATTTGCCAATAAAGGTGCAAAAAGGTGCCAATTTTTGTACAAAAAAAAGGTGCTAAAATAGGTGCTAATTTTCAGATGTAAAATTTATTGTGAGCAGTGCATACATATATGATTCAACTTGTCTGGATAAACACAGAGTATTATCTGGTTTTAAATCGTTTAATATAACGTATGTGATTCAACTTGTCTGATAAACACATAGAGTATTCTCGTTTTAAATCGTTTAATATAACTAAGCAAAGAAAATTCTCTGATACATTAGAAAGCGACATAAAGGAAAACCTGCTTCTTCTTACTTGCTTAGAATTAGTCATCCAGAAAACTGTTAAAATAGATTACATTCAAAATTTCTATGTTCTTCTGAGTGAGGCTACATCTGCGGTCACTAAGCAGATACTTGTAAGTTGAAAAAGAACGTTCAACGTCAACAGACACAAGTGGTGCGTATTTTGTTTTCAACCGGTAATCCACATCCTTCTTGGTTGCGACTTCTTGAACATCAGGGTTTTTGGCTAAACTTTGTTCTAACTTCTCTTTCCCGACCCCTTGCAGCTCTCGTTGCACATTCATCAAAACAGCCCACTGTGCTTCCTTTTCAGGACACTGCTCCTCCAGTTTTGTGATTGCAGTAGTAAGGAAAGAGAAGCCATGTACAATATAGAGTTCATCTTGCAATTCCTGTTTAAGTGCAAGCTTTTTGGCTTTTTCTACAGCTGAGGAATCACTAGGCAAAGCATCTAAAAATATCGATATTGTATGGAAATGATTGCAAATAAACACTGCAGCTTTTAACCATGTACCCCATCTAGTGAGGATGGGAGAGGGTGGTAGTGGAAGTTTCGTAATTTCTACGTACTTCTGTATTCTAGAAGGAGCCTTTTTCAGTATTTTCTTAATGCTAGAAACAAATTCGTTCACATATGTATATTCATCTTTAAGAGCTTCACAAACTCGATGCAAAGCATGAACAATGCAGGTCACATGTTTTAAGTTAGGATACATATTCTTCAGATTAGAAAATGCAGCTAACATGTAAGATGCTTGATCTGTAAGAACTAACCACACACTATCATATTTTACGCCCTCTGGCCACAATACAAAACATGCATCATTGAAACTTTGCATTACACTTGCATTGTCTGTTTTGCCAAGAAAATAAGTTTTTAAAAGCATGGGTTTCACTTGATGTCCATTGAGAGGTGCTACTAAAATGTTCAAAACGTACCTGTTTTGCCTATCTGTGGTTTCATCTCGTATGAAATAGACTGGATGGTCAGCTACTACTTGCCTGATCTGCGAGATTTTAGCTTCATAAAGAGGTCGACGGTAAGATTTCCTTAAGGTGTTCTCATCTGGAACTGACTTCCCAGTATATTTTTGCAAATATGATTTCATGACAGGATTGTTAAGTTTCGAAAGAGGTATTCCACACGCTATAAATGTCCTTGCTGTCTCACTGAAAAATTCATTTGTATTTCTGGAACTCGAAGATGCAAGCGCCTCACCAATGAATTGCTGTCGCTTCCCACCTTTACCATCTCGTAGTTCCTTATTCCTGACGTGCTTCCCACTTTGTAGATGCTGCACAACCCGAGTGCGTTGGTGTTTGTCATCAACAGCAATAGAAATATCACACACATCACACCTCAGAACAGATCCATCACTCTGAATGCCGTCACCGCTAAACTGTTTAACGATGTCCTGCAGTTTCCCAACATTTACTTTATGTTTTGGCATGGTGAACAAGCAAATACGATGCATCGATCAGTCGATCACAGACTGCAGTTACCTTGCTCGCTGAGACGGGAGAAGGAAACGGAAACAAAACAGCTTTCCTACAGCAATTCGTAAACAATACAGCATAGGACAAAAAGAGCACAACTTCTAGCAATTGTAACGCGTCATTGTTGGCACTGTTTAAAGTCCGTGCGCTTACTACATTAACGTCCAAGAACTGAAGAAAGCCGATTCATTGTTGTACGGTAAACAAGAATCGCATTACAAGAAGCCGTGCGTCGAATGTGGGTGGGCTTAAACAGCGCGCCGAGTTGTATTTAAAAAAATGATAAAGATGCAAAAAGGGCGAAAAGGTGCAAAAGGTTCTGAGATTGTGAAAAAGGTGGAAAAGGTTCTGAGATTGTGAAAAAGGTGCAACAAGGTGCAACCGAAACACCATGAGTAGAGTTCAATACGTGCTTATTTTGGGGATGAGTCACTTTTTTACCTATTTCCACACAAAAAAATTTAAGGTGCAGCACCTAAAATTCCTACCTCTACTCATTACGCATTGTTCGTTTCACTTTATAATTTAGGGCAGCCATCTCAAAATATTCGGGATTAGATTTGAATTCCTTAGTGTGGAAAACTTTGTAAAAAAATTATTTTCCCGTCGATGTTTTTGCTGTCGATGTTTTTGCCGTCGATGTTTTTGGCGTCGATGATTTTGCCGTCGATGTTTTGTACCGTCGATGTTTTTGCCGTCGATGTTTTGTACTGTCGATATTTTGTACTGTCGATGTTCTTGCCGTCGATGTTTCTGGCGTCGATGTTTTTGCCGTCGATGTTTTTGGTGTCGATGTTTTTGCCGTCGATGTTTTTGGTGTCGACGTTTTTGCCGTCGATGTTTTTGGTGTCGATGTTTTTGGTGTCGATGTTTTTGGTGTCGATGTTTTTGGTATCGATATTTTTGGCGTCGATGTTTTGTACTGTCGATATTTTGTACTGTCGATGTTTTTGCCGTCGATGCTTTTGGCGTCGATGTTTTGTACTGTCGATGTTTTTGCCGTCGATGTTTTTGCCGTCGATGTTTTTGGTGTCGATGTTTTTGGTGTCGATGTTTTTGCCGTCGATGTTTTTGGCGTCGATGTTTTGTACTGTCGATATTTTGTACTGTCGATATTTTTGCCGTCGATGTTTTTGCCGTCGATGTTTTTGCCGTCGATGTTCTTGCCGTCGATGTTTTTGGTGTCGATGTTTTTGCCGTCGATGTTTTTGTCGTCGATGTTTTTGGTGTCGATGTTTTTGGTGTCGATGTTTTTGGTGTCGATGTTTTTGGTGTCGATGTTTTTGCCGTCGATGTTTTTGCCGTCGATGTTTTGTACTGTCGATATTTTTGCCGTCGATGTTTTTGGTGTCGATGTTTTTGCCGTCGATGTTTTGTACTGTCGATATTTTGTACTGTCGATGTTTTTGCCGTCGATGTTTTTGGTGTCGATGTTTTTGGTGTTGATGTTTTTGGTGTCGATGTTTTTGCCGTCGGTGTTTTTGGTGTCTATGTTTTTGCCGTCGATGTTTTTGGTGTCGATGTTTTTGGCGTCGATGTTTTGTACTGTCGATATTTTGTACTGTCGATGTTTTTGGGGTCGATGTTTTTGGTGTCGATGTTTTTGGCGTCGATGTTTTGTACTGTCGATGTTTTTGGCGTCGATGTTTTTGCCGTCGATGTTTTTGGTGTCGATGTTTTTGGTGTCGATGTTTTTGCCGTTGGTGTTTTTGGTGTCGATGTTTTTGCCGTCGATGTTTTTGGTGTCGATGTTTTTGGCGTCGATGTTTTGTACTGTCGATATTTTGTACTGTCGATGTTTTTGGGGTCGATGTTTTTGGCGTCGATGTTTTGTACTGTCGATGTTTTTGCCGTCGATGTTTTTGCCGTCGATGTTTTTGGTGTCGATGTTTTTGGTGTCGATGTTTTTGCCGTCGATGTTTTTGGCGTCGATGTTTTGTACTGTCGATATTTTGTACTGTCGATATTTTTGCCGTCGATGTTTTTGCCGTCGATGTTTTTGCCGTCGATGTTCTTGCCGTCGATGTTTTTGGTGTCGATGTTTTTGTCGTCGATGTTTTTGGTGTCGATGTTTTTGCCGTCGATGTTTTTGGCGTCGATGTTTTTGCCGTCGATGTTTTGTACTGTCGATGTTATGTGCTGTCGATGTTATGTGCTGTCGATGTTTTGTGCTGTCGATGTTTTGTACCGTCGATGTTTTGTTGGCGATGTTTTGTCGGCGATGATTTGACGCTACACCGTACCTTATGGCCCGAGGCGAAGGGAAGAAGGGAAAGTTGCGCGGGGACTTCTCGTCCCAAGGTTTTTTTCCTTGTGGTCGATCTATATCTACAATGCGATAGGTGGGTTAATATTATAACAGCACTCTAAAATAAAAGGCTTCTTACGTTTAAGCTGGTGGGGGGTGGGGAGTGGGGCGATCACATTTTACTCTTATGCTAATTGATAATTCACTTAAAGTTTTAGGCATCTTGGGAAGCAGTTTTGAATTAATGCAAATGCAGAGAATGAGTAAGGGTGTTCAAAGACTTTCATTCTGCATATTTTAATTCCTTTTTTAAAGTTTATTCTCACGAAATTACACAAAAATTCGAAAATAATGACTAGCCAATATTCGCTACCAATATCACTGGACATTTAATCTAAAAGAAAATTGCGTAACACTGCAACTATTACGCTCGACTGAAAGAATTGCCGGACAGAGAGGTTTGTGCGGGGGGAGGGAGGTGGCTCGAAGTGTGACCATCTGTTCACCTTATCCCAAATTGTTTTATGGCCTGACATGTCCCCCCCGTGGATGAGCAAGGGTCCAAGGGTTGATGGAAAGGGGTTGCACATTCCAGGAATGTGGGCATGGCCGGTGGGAAAGAGAAGACTGTAAAGTAATTGAGAAGGCCAAGTCAACCTCCCGCCCGAGCCCTAGACAAGTAGAGACTGAGACGTCGATAGATTTGGACTCTGCACGTGTGTGGAAAGTTGCAGTCTATTGTGCGAAAACAAAGTTGTCCGGAGTCTACCAGAACTTATGTATTTGGAGACCCTAGGATAACAACACATCAGGCTTTGAGGTGGAGGGTGTGAAGGTCACTGTACTGTAGCAAGTGTGAACACAGAACTGATAGATCGTGTGCGGGTGCACGTTGACCTAAAAATGCACCAAAATGTAAACCTCTCTTCAACGTTGTTCACCCTGGAATGCATTTTGCAGACTAACCAGGTTATGACATCTGGATTCGCAGACAGTAAAATCACATGTGTAGGTTTTATTTGTGACAGTTGTCACATGTCTACTCGAATTTGTTTTCGGTTTCTCAAGGAGATATGGAGGCTGCTTGTTATTTAGTACTTTATACATTAAAGTTAATATTTGGTAATTAGCTAAATTCTGGGTTGGTTAGTAAATTGATTTGGTCGACTTCATGTGCAATAACGCTAATCGGGACTGGACCTACAGTTGAAAGATGGATCAGAACCATTATGTGCCTGCACTGGGTATCGAACTTGGGACCACATGAGTACAAGGCGACCTCGCTACCACTGCGCCATCGGGGAGACCCGTACATTCTAGGTGATTAGCGAATCCAAACTGAATAACTAATTCGAAATGTGTTCCCTTTTTGCCAGCAAATTATATAGAATCCATAAGTAGTAACTGACATTGATTTGCTTTACCTCACCTTTCTACCACTTTAATTGTGATAATTAGAAGAATGGGGATAAGATAAAGTAGACATCAACACATAACGCGACGGAAAAAACTATAGAGAGTCCCAATATTAAATACAACCACCTATGGAAAATCCTGTACTGTATCTGCATTCAAACAATAAAATATTATTCCAAGCTCTGTAACATCAATCCAGTGTCATAAGCAGTTTCATAAGAAACAAAAAAGTCATATACTAGCAAGGCAACTAAATCGGTATTCCGCTTCTGATCGACGTACCGTTCAAGTACATACTCAGCCTGATGGTTTTTGACGCTACTTTATGAGCGTAAATAGGTGAAACAATGAATTTCACAGTATGAGAGTTGTTGTCCTATATACGTATTTTGACCCTAAGTACATTTCACTGAAATAGATGGCCTCGTTTAGAAATAGTACGGTCCTTTAAATCCGTTTTTCGCTCAACCGTTCCTCGTTCATTGCTGACGCGACGACCAAAGTGACGACTTCGGAATTCTATTTGAGGGGGTACATAAGTGATTTTATTGGTTTCTTTCGCGTAGTCCTGTTGTGCGAAATCCGTAGATTAAGTCCAGGTACATTTGAGGAATTATAATACCATATTATAAAAATAGTCCGTCCTTAAATTCGACTTTTCGATACATTTCTACACTTCTTTGGCGCTCCCTAAGGGGGGTCATATTGATTTAATGAAATTGTCAATGGCAAGGCATTGTAGTCTAACATGTCTAGAGTCAATTTAAGTGAATACAGTGGAATTCCATTGCATCCTGAAAATATAGACTCGCCTTGACGTCTGTTCTGCGCTTCTGGTGTTTGGCGTACAGTCCAAGTACATGCTCAGCCTGACGGTTTTTGAGGATACTTTATGAGCGTGAATAGGTGAAACAATGAATTTCATAGTATGAGAGTTGTTGTCCTATATAAGTATTTTGACCCTAAGTACATTTCACTGAAATAGATGGCCTCGTTTAGAAATAGGGCGGTACTTTAAATCCGTCTTTCGCTTGAAATGTTCCTCGCTTGGGCTTACGCAACGTCCAAAGTGACAATTTCGGAGTTCGATTTGAGAGTGTAGATAAGTGATTTTATGGGTTTCTTTCGCGTAGTCCTGTTGTGCGACATGCGTAGATTAAGTCCAGGTATATTTGAGGAATTATAATACCATATTATAAAAATAGTCCGTCCTTAAATTCGACTTTTCGATACATTTCTACACTTCTTTGGCGCTCCCTAAGGGGGGTCATATTGATTTAATGAAATTGTCAATGGCAAGGCATTGTAGTCTAACATGTCTAGAGTCAATTTAAGTGAATACAGTGGAATTCCATTGCATCCTGAAAATATAGACTCGCCTTGACGTCTGTTCTGCGCTTCTGGTGTTTGGCGTACAGTCCAAGTACATGCTCAGCCTGACGGTTTTTGAGGATACTTTATGAGCGTGAATAGGTGAAACAATGAATTTCATAGTATGAGAGTTGTTGTCCTATATAAGTATTTTGACCCTAAGTACATTTCACTGAAATAGATGGCCTCGTTTAGAAATAGGGCGGTACTTTAAATCCGTCTTTCGCTTGAAATGTTCCTCGCTTGGGCTTACGCAACGTCCAAAGTGACAATTTCGGAGTTCGATTTGAGAGTGTAGATAAGTGATTTTATGGGTTTCTTTCGCGTAGTCCTGTTGTGCGACATGCGTAGATTAAGTCCAGGTATATTTGAGGAATTATAATACCATATTATAAAAATAGTCCGTCCTTAAATTCGACTTTTCGATACATTTCTACACTTCTTTGGCGCTCCCTAAGGGGGGTCATATTGATTTAATGAAATTGTCAATGGCAAGGCATTGTAGTCTAACATGTCTAGAGTCAATTTAAGTGAATACAGTGGAATTCCATTGCATCCTGAAAATATAGACTCGCCTTGACGTCTGTTCTGCGCTTCTGGTGTTTGGCGTACAGTCCAAGTACATGCTCAGCCTGACGGTTTTTGAGGATACTTTATGAGCGTGAATAGGTGAAACAATGAATTTCATAGTATGAGAGTTGTTGTCCTATATAAGTATTTTGACCCTAAGTACATTTCACTGAAATATATGGCCTCGTTTAGAAATAGGCCGGTCCCTTAAATCCGTTTTTCGCTCAACCGTTCCTCGTTTATTGCTGACGCGACGTCCAAAGTGACGACTTCGGAGTTCGATTTGAGAGTGTAGATAAGTGATTTTATTGGTTTCTTTCGCGTAGTCCTGTTGTGCGACATGCGTAGATTAAGTCCAGGTATATTTGAGGAATTATAATACCATATTATAAAAATAGTCCGTCCTTAAAATCGACTTTTCGATACATTTCTACACTCCTTTGGCGCTCCCTGAGGGGGGTCATATTGATTATATGAAATTGTCAATGGCAAGTCATTGTAGTCTAACATGTCTACAGTCAATTTAAGTCAATACAGTGGAATTTCATTGCATCCTGAAAATATAGACACGCCTTCAAGTCTGTTCTGCGCTTCTAGTGTTGGACGTACATTCCAAGTACATGCTCAGCCTGACGGTTTTTGAGGATACTTTATGAGCGTGTATAGGCGAAACAATGAATTTCATAGTATGAGAGTTGTTGTCCTATATAAGTATTTTGACCCTAAGTACATTTCACTGAAATAGATGGCCTCGTTTAGAAATAGGCCGGTCCTTTAAATCCGTTTTTTGCTCAACCGTTCGTCGTTCATTGCTGACGTGACGTCCAAAGTGACGACTTCGGAGTTCGATTTGAAGGGGTAGATAAGTGATTGTTGTGGATTACCTCGCATAGTCATGTTGTGCGACATCCGTAGATTAAGTCCAAGTACATTTGAGGAATTATAATACCATATTATGAAAATAGTCCGTCCTTGAAATCGACTTTTCGATAGATTTCTACACTTCTTTGGCGCTCCCTGAGAGGGGGTCATATTGATTATATGAAATTATCAATGGCAAGGCATTGTAGTCTAACATGTCTAGAGTCAATTTAAGTCAATACAGTGGAATTTCATTACATCCTGAAAATATAGACTCGCCTTCACGTCTGTTCTGCGCTTCTAGTGTTGGGCGTACAGTCCAAGTACATGCTCAGCGTGACGGTTTTTGACGCTACTTTAGGAGCGTAAATAGGTGAAACAATGAATTTCATAGTATGAGAGTTGTTGTCCTATATAAGTATTTTGACCCTAAGTACATTTCACTGAAATAGATGGCCTCGTTTAGAAATAGTGCGGTCCTTTATATCCCTTTTTCGCTTGAAATGTTCCTCGCTTGGGCTCACGCAACGTCCAAAGTGACAATTTCGGAGTTCGATTTGAGAGTGTAGATAAGTGATTTTATTGGTTTCTTTCGCGTAGTCCTGTTGTGCGACATGCGTAGATTAAGTCCAGGTATATTTGAGGAATTATAATACCATATTATAAAAATAGTCCGTCCTTGAAATCGACTTTTCGATAGATTTCTACACTTCTTTGGCGCTCCCTGAGGGGGGTCATATTGATTATATGAAATTGTCAAATGAGAGGTATTGTAGTCTAACATGTCTAGTGTCAATTTAAGTCAATACAGTGGAATTTCATTACATCCTGAAAATATAGACTCGCCTTGACGTCTGTTCTGCGCTTCTAGTGTTGGGCGTACAGTCCAAGTACATGCTCAGCCTGATGGTTTTTGACGCTACTTTATGAGCGTAAATAGGTGAAACAATGAATTTCATAGTATGAGAGTTGTTGTCCTATATAAGTATTTTGACCCTAAGTACATTTCACTGAAATATATGGCCTCGTTTAGAAATAGGCCGGTCCCTTAAATCCGATTTTCGCTCAACCGTTCCTCGTTTATTGCTGACGCGACGTCCAAAGTGACGACTTCGGAGTTCGATTTGAGAGTGTAGATAAGTGATTTTATTGGTTTCTTTCGCGTAGTCCTGTTGTGCGACATGCGTAGATTAAGTCCAGGTATATTTGAGGAATTATAATACCATATTATAAAAATAGTCCGTCCTTAAAATCGACTTTTCGATACATTTCTACACTTCTTTGGCGCTCCCTGAGGGGGGTCATATTGATTATATGAAACTGTCAATGGCAAGTCATTGTAGTCTAACATGTCTACAGTCAATTTAAGTCAATACAGTGGAATTTCATTGCATCCTGAAAATATAGACTCGCCTTGACGTCTGTTCTGCGCTTCTGGTGTTTGGTGTACAGTCCAAGTACATGCTCAGCCTGACGGTTTTGAGGATACTTTATGAGCGTGAATAGGCGAAACAATGAATTTCATAGTATGAGAGTTGTTGTCCTATATAAGTATTTTGACCCTAAGTACATTTCACTGAAATAGATGGCCTCGTTTAGAAATAGGCCGATCCTTTAAATCCGTTTTTCGCACAACCGTTCCTTGTTCACGCTGACGCGACGTCCAAAGTGACGACTTCGGAGTTCGATTTGAGAGTGTAGATAAGTGATTTTATTGGTTTCTTTCGCGTAGTCCTGTTGTGCGACATGCGTAGATTAAGTCCAGGTATATTTGAGGAATTATAATACCATATTATAAAAATAGTCCGTCCTTAAAATCGACTTTTCGATACATTTCTACACTTCTTTGGCGCTCCCTGAGGGGGGTCATATTGATTATATGAAATTGTCAATGGCAAGGCATTGTAGTCTAACATGTCTACAGTCAATTTAAGTCAATACAGTGGAATTTCATTGCATCCTGTAAGTATAGACTCGCCTTGACGTCTGTTCTGCGCTTCTAGTGTTGGGCGTTCAGTCCAAGTACATGCTCAGCCTGATGGTTTTTGACGCTACTTTATGAGCGTAAATAGGTGAAACAATCAATTTCATAGTATGAGAGTTGTTGTCCTATATAAGTATTTTGACCCTAAGTACATTTCACTGAAATATATGGCCTCGTTTAGAAATAGGCCGGTCCCTTAAATCCGTTTTTCGCTCAACCTTTCCTCGTTTATTGCTGACGCGACGTCCAAAGTGACGACTTCGGAGTTCGATTTGAAGGGGTAGATAAGTGATTGTTGTGGATTACCTCGCATAGTCATGTTGTGCGACATCCGTAGATTAAGTCCAAGTACATTTGAGGAATTATAATACCATATTATGAAAATAGTCCGGCCTTGAAATCGACTTTTCGATAGATTTCTACACTTCTTTGGTGCTCCCTGAGGGGGGTCATATTGATTATATGAAATTGTCAATGGCAAGGCATTGTAGTCTAACATGTCTAGAGTCAATTTAAGTCAATACAGTGGAATTTCATTGCATCCTGAAAATATAGACTCGCCTTCACGTCTGTTGTGCGCTTCTGGTGTTGGGCGTACAGTCCAAGTACATGCTCAGCCTGACGGTTTTTGACGCTACTTTAGGAGCGTAAATAGGTGAAACAATGAATTTCATAGTATGAGAGTTGTTGTCCTATATAAGTATTTTGACCCTAAGTACATTTCACTGAAATAGATGGCCTCGTTTAGAAATATTACGGTCCTTTATATCCGTTTTTCGCTCAACCTTTCCTCGTTCATTGCTGACGCGACGTCCAAAGTGACGACTTCGGAATTCTATTTGAGGGGGTACATAAGTGATTTTATTGGTTTATTTCGCGTAGTCCTGTTGTGCGAAATCCGTAGATTAAGTCCAGGTACATTTGAGGAATTATAATACCATATTATAAAAATAGTCCGTCCTTAAAATCGACTTTTCGATACATTTCTACACTTCTTTGGCGCTCCCTAAGGGGGGTCATATTGATTTAATGAAATTGTCAATGGCAAGGCATTGTAGTCTAACATGTCTAGAGTCAATTTAAGTCAATACAGTGGAATTCCATTGCATACTGAAAATATAGACTCGCCTTGACGTCTGTTCTGCGCTTCTGGTGTTTGGCGTACAGTCCAAGTACATGCTCAGCCTGACGGTTTTTGAGGATACTTTATGAGCGTGAATAGGCGAAACAATGAATTTCATAGTATGAGAGTTGTTGTCCTATATAAGTATTTTGACCCTAAGTACATTTCACTGAAATAGATGGCCTCGTTTAGAAATAGGCCGATCCTTTAAATCCGTTTTTTGCTCAACCTTTCGTCGTTCATTGCTGACGCGACGTCCAAAGTGACGACTTCGGAGTTCGATTTGAAGGGGTAGATAAGTGATTTTTGTGGATTACCTCGCATAGTCCTGTTGTGCGACATCCGTAGATTAAGTCCAAGTACATTTGAGGAATTATAATACCATATTATGAAAATAGTCCGTCCTTGAAATCGACTTTTCGATACATTTCTACACTTCTTTGGCGCTCCCTGAGAGGGGGTCATATTGATTATATGAAATTATCAATGGCAAGGCATTGTAGTCTAACATGTCTAGAGTCAATTTAAGTCAATACAGTGGAATTTCATTACATCCTGAAAATATAGACTCGCCTTCACGTCTGTTCTGCGCTTCTAGTGTTGGGCGTACAGTCCAAGTACATGCTCAGCGTGACGGTTTTTGACGCTACTTTAGGAGCGTAAATAGGTGAAACAATGAATTTCATAGTATGAGAGTTGTTGTCCTATATAAGTATTTTGACCCTAAGTACATTTCACTGAAATAGATGGCCTCGTTTAGAAATAGTGCGGTCCTTTATATCCCTTTTTCGCTTGAAATGTTCCTCGCTTGGGCTCACGCAACGTCCAAAGTGACAATTTCGGAGTTCGATTTGAGAGTGTAGATAAGTGATTTTATTGGTTTCTTTCGCGTAGTCCTGTTGTGCGACATGCGTAGATTAAGTCCAGGTATATTTGAGGAATTATAATACCATATTATAAAAATAGTCCGTCCTTGAAATCGACTTTTCGATAGATTTCTACACTTCTTTGGCGCTCCCTGAGGGGGGTCATATTGATTATATGAAATTGTCAAATGAGAGGTATTGTAGTCTAACATGTCTAGTGTCAATTTAAGTCAATACAGTGGAATTTCATTTTATCCTGAAAATATAGACTCGCCTTGACGTCTGTTCTGCGCTTCTAGTGTTGGGCGTACAGTCCAAGTACATGCTCAGCCTGATGGTTTTTGACGCTACTTTATGAGCGTAAATAGGTGAAACAATGAATTTCATAGTATGAGAGTTGTTGTCCTATATAAGTATTTTGACCCTAAGTACATTTCACTGAAATATATGGCCTCGTTTAGAAATAGGCCGGTCCCTTAAATCCGTTTTTCGCTCAACCGTTCCTCGTTTATTGCTGACGCGACGTCCAAAGTGACGACTTCGGAGTTCGATTTGAGAGTGTAGATAAGTGATTTTATTGGTTTCTTTCGCGTAGTCCTGTTGTGCGACATGCGTAGATTAAGTCCAGGTATATTTGAGGAATTATAATACCATATTATAAAAATAGTCCGTCCTTAAAATCGACTTTTCGATACATTTCTACACTTCTTTGGCGCTCCCTGAGGGGGGTCATATTGATTATATGAAACTGTCAATGGCAAGTCATTGTAGTCTAACATGTCTACAGTCAATTTAAGTCAATACAGTGGAATTTCATTGCATCCTGAAAATATAGACTCGCCTTGACGTCTGTTCTGCGCTTCTGGTGTTTGGTGTACAGTCCAAGTACATGCTCAGCCTGACGGTTTTGAGGATACTTTATGAGCGTGAATAGGCGAAACAATGAATTTCATAGTATGAGAGTTGTTGTCCTATATAAGTATTTTGACCCTAAGTACATTTCACTGAAATAGATGGCCTCGTTTAGAAATAGGCCGATCCTTTAAATCCGTTTTTTGCTCAACCTTTCGTCGTTCATTGCTGACGCGACGTCCAAAGTGACGACTTCGGAGTTCGATTTGAAGGGGTAGATAAGTGATTTTTGTGGATTACCTCGCATAGTCCTGTTGTGCGACATCCGTAGATTAAGTCCAAGTACATTTGAGGAATTATAATACCATATTATGAAAATAGTCCGTCCTTGAAATCGACTTTTCGATACATTTCTACACTTCTTTGGCGCTCCCTGAGAGGGGGTCATATTGATTATATGAAATTATCAATGGCAAGGCATTGTAGTCTAACATGTCTAGAGTCAATTTAAGTCAATACAGTGGAATTTCATTACATCCTGAAAATATAGACTCGCCTTCACGTCTGTTCTGCGCTTCTAGTGTTGGGCGTACAGTCCAAGTACATGCTCAGCGTGACGGTTTTTGACGCTACTTTAGGAGCGTAAATAGGTGAAACAATGAATTTCATAGTATGAGAGTTGTTGTCCTATATAAGTATTTGGACCCTAAGTACATTTCACTGAAATAGATGGCCTCGTTTAGAAATAGTACGGTCCTTTATATCCCTTTTTCGCTTGAAATGTTCCTCGCTTGGGCTCACGCAACGTCCAAAGTGACAATTTCGGAGTTCGATTTGAGAGTGTAGATAAGTGATTTTATTGGTTTCTTTCGCGTAGTCCTGTTGTGCGACATGCGTAGATTAAGTCCAGGTATATTTGAGGAATTATAATACCATATTATAAAAATAGTCCGTCCTTGAAATCGACTTTTCGATAGATTTCTACACTTTTTGGCGCTCCCTGAGGGGGGTCATATTGATTATATGAAATTGTCAAATGAGAGGTATTGTAGTCTAACATGTCTAGTGTCAATTTAAGTCAATACAGTGGAATTGCATTTTATCCTGAAAATATAGACTCGCCTTGACGTCTGTTCTGCGCTTCTAGTGTTGGGCGTACAGTCCAAGTACATGCTCAGCCTGATGGTTTTTGAGGATACTTTATGAGCGTGTATAGGCGAAACAATGAATTTCATAGTATGAGAGTTGTTGTCCTATATAAGTATTTTGACCCTAAGTACATTTCACTGAAATAGATGGCCTCATTTAGAAATAGGCCGGTTTTTTAAATCCGTTTTTTGCTCAACCGTTCGTCGTTCATTGCTGACGCGACGTCCAAAGTGACGACTTCGGAGTTCGATTTGAAGGGGTAGATAAGTGATTGTTGTGGATTACATCGCATAGTCATGTTGTGCGACATCCGTAGATTAAGTCCAAGTACATTTGAGGAATTATAATACCATATTATGAAAATAGTCCGTCCTTGAAATCGACTTTTCGATAGATTTCTACACTTCTTTGGTGCTCCCTGAGGGGGGTCATATTGATTATATGAAATTGTCAATGGCAAGGCATTGTAGTCTAACATGTCTAGAGTCAATTTAAGTCAATACAGTGGAATTTCATTGCATCCTGAAAATATAGACTCGCCTTCACGTCTGTTGTGCGCTTCTGGTGTTGGGCGTACAGTCCAAGTACATGCTCAGCCTGACGGTTTTTGACGCTACTTTAGGAGCGTAAATAGGTGAAACAATGAATTTCATAGTATGAGAGTTGTTGTCCTATATAAGTATTTTGACCCTAAGTACATTTCACTGAAATATATGGCCTCGTTTAGAAATAGGCCGGTCCCTTAAATCCGTTTTTCGCTCAACCGTTCCTCGTTTATTGCTGACGCGACGTCCAAAGTGACGACTTCGGAGTTCGATTTGAGAGTGTAGATAAGTGATTTTATTGGTTTCTTTCGCGTAGTCCTGTTGTGCGACATGCGTAGATTAAGTCCAGGTATATTTGAGGAATTATAATACCATATTATAAAAATAGTCCGTCCTTGAAATCGACTTTTCGATAGATTTCTACACTTCTTTGGCGCTCCCTGAGGGGGGTCATATTGATTATATGAAATTGTCAAATGAGAGGTATTGTAGTCTAACATGTCTAGTGTCAATTTAAGTCAATACAGTGGAATTGCATTTTATCCTGAAAATATAGACTCGCCTTGACGTCTGTTCTGCGCTTCTAGTGTTGGGCGTACAGTCCAAGTACATGCTCAGCCTGATGGTTTTTGAGGATACTTTATGAGCGTGTATAGGCGAAACAATGAATTTCATAGTATGAGAGTTGTTGTCCTATATAAGTATTTTGACCCTAAGTACATTTCACTGAAATAGATGGCCTCGTTTAGAAATAGGCCGGTCCTTTAAATCCGTTTTTTGCTCAACCGTTCGTCGTTCATTGCTGACGCGACGTCCAAAGTGACGACTTCGGAGTTCGATTTGAAGGGGTAGATAAGTGATTGTTGTGGATTACCTCGCATAGTCATGTTGTGCGACATCCGTAGATTAAGTCCAAGTACATTTGAGGAATTATAATACCATATTATGAAAATAGTCCGTCCTTGAAATCGACTTTTCGATAGATTTCTACACTTCTTTGGTGCTCCCTGAGGGGGGTCATATTGATTATATGAAATTGTCAATGGCAAGGCATTGTAGTCTAACATGTCTAGAGTCAATTTAAGTCAATACAGTGGAATTTCATTGCATCCTGAAAATATAGACTCGCCTTCACGTCTGTTGTGCGCTTCTGGTGTTGGGCGTACAGTCAAAGTACATGCTCAGCCTGACGGTTTTTGACGCTACTTTAGGAGCGTAAATAGGTGAAACAATGAATTTCATAGTATGAGAGTTGTTGTCCTATATAAGTATTTTGACCCTAAGTACATTTCACTGAAATAGATGGCCTCGTTTAGAAATATTACGGTCCTTTAAATCCGTTTTTCGCTCAACCGTTCCTCGTTCATTGCTGACGCGACGTCCAAAGTGACGACTTCGGAATTCTATTTGAGGGGGTACATAAGTGATTTTATTGGTTTATTTCGCGTAGTCCTGTTGTGCGAAATCCGTAGATTAAGTCCAGGTACATTTGAGGAATTATAATACCATATTATGAAAATAGTCCGTCCTTGAAATCGACTTTTCGATAGATTTCTACACTTGAAATTGTCAATGGCAAGGCATTGTAGTCTAACATGTCTAGAGTCAATTTAAGTCAATACAGTGGAATTTCATTGCATCCTGAAAATATAGACTCGCCTTCACGTCTGTTGTGCGCTTCTAGTGTTGGGCGTACAGTCCAAGTACATGCTCAGCCTGACGGTTTTTGACGCTACTTTAGGAGCGTAAATAGGTGAAACAATGAATTTCATAGTATGAGAGTTGTTGTCCTATATAAGTATTTTGAACCTAAGTACATTTCACTGAAATAGATGGCCTCGTTTAGAAATATTACGGTCCTTTAAATCCGTTTTTCGCTCAACCTTTCCTCGTTCATTGCTGACGCGACGTCCAAAGTGACGACTTCGGAATTCTATTTGAGGGGGTACATAAGTGATTTTATTGGTTTATTTCGCGTAGTCCTGTTGTGCGAAATCCGTAGATTAAGTCCAGGTACATTTGAGGAATTATAATATCATATTATAAAAATAGTCCGTCCTTAAAATCGACTTTTCGATACATTTCTACACTTCTTTGGCGCTCCCTAAGGGGGGTCATATTGATTTAATGAAATTGTCAATGGCAAGGCATTGTAGTCTAACATGTCTAGAGTCAATTTAAGTCAATACAGTGGAATTTCATTGCATCCTGAAAATATAGACTCGCCTTCACGTCTGTTGTGCGCTTCTAGTGTTGGGCGTACAGTCCAAGTACATGCTCAGCCTGACGGTTTTTGACGCTACTTTAGGAGCGTAAATAGGTGAAACAATGAATTTCATAGTATGAGAGTTGTTGTCCTATATAAGTATTTTGAACCTAAGTACATTTCACTGAAATAGATGGCCTCGTTTAGAAATAGGCCGATCCTTTAAATCCGTTTTTTGCTCAACCTTTCGTCGTTCATTGCTGACGCGACGTCCAAAGTGACGACTTCGGAGTTCGATTTGAAGGGGTAGATAAGTGATTTTTGTGGATTACCTCGCATAGTCCTGTTGTGCGACATCCGTAGATTAAGTCCAAGTACATTTGAGGAATTATAATACCATATTATGAAAATAGTCCGTCCTTGAAATCGACTTTTCGATACATTTCTACACTTCTTTGGCGCTCCCTGAGGGGGGTCATATTGATTTAATGAAATTGTCAATGGCAAGGCATTGTAGTCTAACATGTCTAGAGTCAATTTAAGTCAATACAGTGGAATTCCATTGCATCCTGAAAATATAGACTCGCCTTGACGTCTGTTCTGCGCTTCTGGTGTTTGGCGTACAGTCCAAGTACATGCTCAGCCTGACGGTTTTTGAGGATGCTTTATGAGCGTGAATAGGTGAAACAATGAATTTCATAGTATGAGAGTTGTTGTCCTATATAAGTATTTTGACCCTAAGTACATTTCACTGAAATAGATGGCCTCGTTTAGAAATAGGCCGATCCTTTAAATCCGTTTTTCGCACAACCGTTCCTTGTTCACGCTGACGCGACGTCCAAAGTGACGACTTCGGAGTTCGATTTGAGAGTGTAGATAAGTGATTTTATTGGTTTCTTTCGCGTAGTCCTGTTGTGCGACATGCGTAGATTAAGTCCAGGTATATTTGAGGAATTATAATACCATATTATAAAAATAGTCCGTCCTTGAAATCGACTTTTCGATAGATTTCTACACTTCTTTGGCGCTCCCTGAGGGGGGTCATATTGATTATATGAAATTGTCAAATGAGAGGTATTGTAGTCTAACATGTCTAGTGTCAATTTAAGTCAATACAGTGGAATTTCATTTTATCCTGAAAATATAGACTCGCCTTGACGTCTGTTCTGCGCTTCTAGTGTTGGGCGTACATTCCAAGTACATGCTCAGCCTGACGGTTTTTGAGGATACTTTATGAGCGTGAATAGGTGAAACAATGAATTTCATAGTATGAGAGTTGTTGTCCCATATAAGTATTTTGACCCTAAGTACATTTCACTGAAATAGATGACCTCGTTTAGAAATAGTATGGTCCTTTAAATCCGTTTTTCGCTCAACCGTTCCTCGTTCATTGCTGACGCGACGTCCAAAGTGACGACTTCGGAGTTCTATTTGAGGGGGTACATAAATGATTTTATTGGTTTCTTTTTCGTAGTCCTCTTGTGCCACATGCGTAGGTGAAACAATGAATTTCATAGTATGAGAGTTGTTGTCCTATATAAGTATTTTAACCCTAAATACATTTCAATGAGATAGATGTCCTCGTTTAGAAATAGGCGGGTAGTTTATATCTGTGTTTACCTTCAAGTAGAGATCAGGCTGACGCGTCAGGCTAACTTCACGAAGAGAACTACTCATTTTGTCGCATTCTAGGTTGTTTTTGGAGTATTCGATCGATAATAATATACGTAAGTTTGTTATCAGCTTTAGATCTATTCCGTTAAGTTTTATTATGATTCTATAATTTTAAAATAGGCTTCAAATTTCTCTTCTACTCGGTCTTTGTCTAGAAATAATGTTTGGGGAGAGGTGATAAATTTTATTAAGTTTTCTTTGTGTTTTTTTAAAAATAATTTTATATATATAATTCTCAATGAGGTATATTTCTACTCGATTGTGAGGAATATTTGAAATTTAATATTATAAAGGAAAAAAAATATATTGTGTCTTTTAGTTGGATTATGGATTATTTATTTGTACGCAATAAGTTATATTTGTTTGTGTTAATGGGATTATTTATTTGTACGCAGTATTTAAATTAGTAATTATTAATTACCTATGCATGCATGTAACGGTAGGCAACTTCCCATCTGGTGTGTTTTGGATTCTCTTTCGGGTGCTATATTCACGTGCGCGAAACGTTCAGGCTGGCTCGTATCAGGCTAACTTAACATAAGTACATTTTCACATTTCATTTATAAAATACAAATCGTAAAGGTTAACAATTGAATACAACTAAATAAAGAAAAATGGAAAACACAAAAGTGCACAAACATGTCAATGATGTTTAATTACCTGCACTTGACGATCACCCATGCTCATTGTTCTAATTAGACAGCCACGCAAGAGAACGCTTCTTCTTGCACAAATATTTGATGCCGCTTGTAAAGTTGCAAAAAGCATTTTAGTTGCAGCCGCCAGATGCCCGTACAGCTTGAAGGACAATCTAGTATTCACACAAATGCAGCACCTGAAGTGACGTCAAACTAGAATCCCACATTTTTGACGCGAGCCGGTGTAACAGTATGGTAACAGGACATCTTTAGCTCCGGACGTTCTCCCCCCCCCCCGTAAAAATATCATAGGACATAAAACGATAATTTTTATGACCTCCCGTCTTGAATGACTGGTTGAGCAACTGAATCTCACTACACTACGTTTGCGACAAACTGAGTGAGGCATGAGATGAGGGATATTTTCTTTTCAGTGACGTGCACTGAGAAGTAGCTAGTCTAGCAGAGATAGATCAATCAATCTCACGTTTCTAATTATTTTCAAATCACAATATTTATTGGCCGAGTCTGCTGCCACGCACGTGTCAGCAGTAAGAATATGCGTCAAATTTGCTGCTGCCACGTAATTCGTCTGCTAAGAGGATGTTACAAATCTTAAGAACAGATTAAGACGAGAGAAATACAAGTTTATGATTAGTGGGAATGAATGTACAGGTAATTTAGAACCTTTATCTTTAGAAAGCATTTAGCGATATTATTTTAATGCTAACAGAACTTAACCTAACTACGAGAGCATTTAGGTTTATTATTAGAAGATTGCTGAGGGACCTAATCTTAAAACATTTTTGTGAAAGCAATCGCTACAACTTCACAGTATGTGTTACAGACGTAATTGCATACATAGCATGATTAAATCACGATAAAACATAGACCGAGTCTACTGCCACGCGCATCTTTTTTGAGGTTCCAGCAGAAAAAGAACGTGGCAGCAGACACTGCCATATTTTTTTATCATCTTGAAGCCTCAGTTCATATGCAACACTTCTTTACACGCGCTTCTCGTCCTTCGATGTGATGAGCTGGCAAGGCTGAACCCTAGCTGGCTCTTCTTCCGCCTTACCAGATCCAGGTATAGACAACCCCCCGAATGGAAAGGGAAGTTTTCTGGCTGTACCTCCCTTACCTCCTCGCCCCCCGCTCCCATGGTTGAAAGCCCATGGTTTCAGGTCCTCCAATCTATCTCCTATAGGACAGATAGGGGATTGGTTTCCCTTAGATTCCTTTGTAAATCCTCTAAAGAACTCAGGGGAAAATTTTCTGCAGTACTATGTTCTCTGTATTTACACAACTTTTTAAGCTTTGAACAATATGTATGTATAATATGGGATGTAGTTTTATTTGTATATGAATGGGAACGTACTTGTATTATATGCAGACAAAAATGTTATGGTTTCTTTTCTTTTTCAAATATGGAATATATAATGATTAAATAACAAATACAGGGTGTTTGAAAAAGAACTCCCTAGTTTTAAGTATAAATTAAATAGGGAAAATAATGAAAACTTACATCAATGAGTACATATCATGAAAGAGGATTCCTTCAAGTTTTGTTCAATGTTAGTACACCTCAACGTGGGATCCATTTGTTGCCCTGCACACGTTGAGACGATATTCCACTTCTCGCCACGTATTCACCAACATTTCAGGTGTAACTGACCCAACCGCAGCGACGATTCTTTCCCGTAAATGATTGATGTCTCTGATCCTAGCACTGTACACAACATTTTTTATGTGGCCCCAAAAGAAAAAGTCCAGTGGGGTTAAGTCTGGACTTCGTGGTGGCCAAGGTATTGGGCCAGCCCTGCCCATCCACCTTCCTGGAAAGCGAGTGTTAAGAACCGCAAGCACCTGTTTACTGTAATGAGGTGGGGCGCCATCTTGTTGGAAAAACACAAGCCCCTTTTCCGCCTCAATATCGTCCATTTGGGGAAAGACGTATTCTGTCAACATGTCATGGTAAACGTCCCCGTTTATTGTTTTTTCTACAAAAATGAAAGGACCAACCACACGATCTTCCATCAAACCGCACCAGACATTAAGTTTGGGAGAGTCACGTTGATGCTGAATAACTTCATGTGGATGCTCTGCCCCCCAAATTCTACAATTATGACGATTAACTGTTCCACTGACATGAAATGTAGCCTCGTCAGAAAAGAGAATGTTTGGTAAAAAATTGTCATCATCATCAATTCTGTGTAGAAAGTCAACAACAAACTCATACCTTTGGATTTTATCAGTAGGTTTCACTTCATGTAACAGTTGCAATTTGTAGGCGCGCAACTTTAGTCTTTTACGAACAACTTGTTTAAGTACCTTTAGGCACTCCTAATTGTAGACTACGTCTGGCCAATGACTTCTTCGGGCTCCGAACACACGAAACACGGATCTGTTCAACAACATCTTCGGAAGTTCTCGGTCTACCTGGTGATTTACCTTTTAAAACACTACCGGTTTCCTTGAAAGACTTTAGCCAATGACGGATAGTTTTTGCTGTAGTGGTTCACCACCATACTGACGTCTAAAATTACGTTGCACTGTTATAACTAAAGCCCGGATTTTTATGTAATATCAACCCCTAAAATATGCACTAAATATGTAATAAAAATGTCTGAAATGTGTAAAAATATGTAAATTCATAATGAAATATGTACTATAAATATTTATTCCAAACGTTACTTCCTATTTTTGTTACATTTTTTCCTCACAATGGGATATGTTTATTTCAAAAAGACTTACAAAAAATGAAGTTACAATATTACAATGCTTACATTAAGTATTTTTTATGATCTTATAGAGCAAAAATATTAACCACAATTTGAATATATTCAATATTTAATATACAATGTCACCAGGTACCATTCAAAATGTTCAGTAGTAAATTTTCGTTGCCCAAATTTTTCACTCAAAAAGCACTTACAGTTGGGAGCTGAGAAGACTGCAAGGCTGAGGAATGCGAAACTGACCTGCCTGTTGTCGCCGTGTGCAGCCAGCTCGTCTTCCCTTCAGGGTGGCAGCGACATAAATAAAAAAGGCATGGTACGAAAACTCATTGCAAATGAATGGAACATATTACATAGTGACAAGTGAAAGCAATACTAATAATGGAATAAAACTTCACAATTCAAAGCAATCTGCTTCCAACGTGACCAAGAAAGTAAGGGTGTGTGCGTGCTTTTTGTGTATTTCCTAGCGTCTTTGTTAATGCTTCTTTCCTGGACATGGATCAATTAATTTTAACTTATCCTGGGTAGTACATTTTTCCCTCGTTTGTATTTACATTTTGGTATGTAGCATCGCTTTTCTGCAACTTTCGGATTATGGAACATGAAGTTGTAATGTCCCGGTCCCATTGATTTATCCACCAACTACGCCCTAACACCCATGGGCGTCCGCAAGGGGGGGGCAAGAGTAGGACACGGCCCCCCCTGGAAAATGAATGTGTACATAAAAATTATATAATTCACACATAATTTCATTTCAATCACAGTAATTTATGTTAATTATTATAAATTCGTTGAAGAAACATGATAATTTCAGACTGAAACAGTGTTTTTTGAGGGGGCATCACTATTTTAGATGAAAATATCTGTCCTTTGCCCCTCCCTGGAAAAAAAATACCTTGCTTGCCCCTCCCTGGAAAGAATCCTGCGGACGTCCATGCTAACACCCCACACAATTTTTATAAAAGGACAAATTTATGGTCATTTTGGCTCTAAGTATACCTTTTCACACACATAAACACAAACTTACACCCCTCAAATAAAAAAAATCTGAATAAACCTTTGCTCAACCCCCGAGTCGGCTTTCCCTCTTTTCGTTGCATGTTAATTCTATTGATAGTTAACCTTCAGCGACCCAGTTTACTAGATATAGTATGCTCTATACATAGGTATACATTTACTTATACACACACGCCCGTACATTCATCCGATTTTTAAAACAAATTCATTTCGGAAAACACGGAAGAAGTGTGAATTCCTATGCCGTTGCTGGTCTTTGAGATGTCCCGTGGCTGACATCATCCGTGGAGATTCAAGAATGGTTCCGAACTTTTTCGAACGCCAGACTGCACCTCACACGGTAAGTCCCGATTCCATTATCAGATTTTCACCCTTCTCACCTTTTCCTACAGGGACTTCTGCATGTCTGGCAACACTGAAAAATTGAACACCAAGTCGAAGCTTCCCTCCCCACACTACCTCCCCGTTCACCCCCGAACCTCACCCCGCACTGGCAGTCTTCTCAGCTCCCAACTGTACAAAAATTCAGGTTACCTTTGATCTTGGGGCAGGCACTGTATTTAATTATTTAACTTACAATATGTTACCAGATACATTTCCAAATGTTCAGAAGTAAATGTTTGTCGCCGATCAGATAATATGTTCTTGTACGCAGAGAAACTTCTCTCCACGTCACAAGAAGTAACCGGAGCGTACTTCAGGGGGTGAATGTGGTCGGGAGAAATATCATTGGGAGGGTTAACTGTTTCACCATTGAGAATGCGGCTCACTATAAATAAGCTGATGTAACCTGGGTTTCTTTCAGTCACTGCGTCAAATTTTCTTCGAGCTTTCTCTCCCACATCTCCTCCAACAGCAGACAGTTTCTTTCTTGCATCCTCATATATATCCATGGCTTCCAGGAGAGGAAGCCCAACAGTTTCAAGTTTTTTTTATGCTTGTATCAATCCAACCAAAATTGCTGTTTATGTATGCCATATCGCAAGCAAGTTTGGTGTCCTTGAAGAGATTTTGAGCAGTGCGTACCGATACAGCTGAGTCCGCCGAAAATGAGTCAAGCACAGATTTCACTTCTTCAAAATGTTCGTTGTAAAACTTACTTGCCCGGATCCAAGTGCCCCATCTAGTAAGAATAGGTTCCGGAGGAAGTGGTACACCTGGCAATTGTTCCTTGTAAACTTGCACACGTTGTGGTGCCTTCAGAAACACCTTTTTCGTGGAAGAAATAAGTTGGTTGACTTCCGGGAAATTGCCTCTCACCTCCTCAGCAATGCGTTGGAGAGCATGTGCCAAGCAAGTAAAGTGGATCAAGTTAGGATAAAACACTTTAAGTGCTGTAGCAGCTTTTAACATGTATAACGCACTGTCTGTGAACATGAGAAGAACTCTCTCTTCTTGTACGCCATCCGGATACAACAATTTAAGACTGTCATTCACAAATCGTGCTATGGTGGAATGATTAGTACGCTCTAGAACTTTGCATGCAATGAGATGTGGTGTAGATGGAGAATCAGCAATTAGCGTTCCAACAATAAAATTACTTACATACCGTCCCAAAGCATCAGTTGTTTCGTCGATGGAAATCCACACATAGGAACTGCCTACTTCTGCTCTAATTGATTCTAAAGTTTCTTTGTAGGAATGTGGAAGATATCGCTTTCGAAGGGTTGACTCGTCAGGAAGTTTACGGCCACAATATTTTTCCAGAAAATCCCGGAATTTCGGTACTTGAATTTTATACCAAGGGATGTTTGCTGCAATCATTGCTTCGCACATTTCCTTGTAAAACACACTGACTGAAGAATCCTCTTGCATCTGGGTTAGTAAAACTTGCTTCTTTTCACTCCGTAGTTGTTTGTTTTTCACATGAAGTGAAGTGCGAAAATGTTGATCTAATTGAGACTTCATAGTGCACCCAACGACAAAACTTTACCATCCGTAGTAAATGCATCATCGACTGCTATCCAAGATCGCAACTTTTGAGATAACGAGGAGGTAGGCGGAGCCATTCCAGCTTTCTACAGCTAAAACACTGTTTAAATACTGAGGCAAGCTCTTCTTAAAACTCCAATGGTTAAAATGAAAAGGCGACGAAATATATATACGAAATTCTACGGTTGAGTTAACAATACTTCATTCAAGATTTGTCGCAGCCGACTGCAAAAATCAAAACGATCACAACAATGTACGGATGAAAGGTAAGTGCCTCTCAGCGTTGTACTTGCCGCCTTCCATTGTTGGTTCTCTTCGTTCGCTGTGTGTTGCTTGCCGCTCCATGTTACAAACTGGAAACTGAAACACTGTCGAATCTTGATGTAATTGTTACGATGCGGCGAATCAACGAACTGCTATGTACGTACAACGAAGGCAAATCGCACTTTTAAGTTACTATATTTTTTTAGACCTGGAAATGGGGAGGGCAAGTGAGAAGATACTTTTTTAACTAGTAAGCCAAAAGTTCATTGGATTTTCCTCTTAAGGACTGTTTTATGTAAAAAATATTTCATATCTTAGGAATATGTAACATTTAGTAAAATATGTAAAAATATGTAATATAAAACTTCACTGTGACATCTCTACAGACGTAATTCGTCAATATATTTTAATTCCACGCTTGTACATATAAAGGAAAAAATATGTAATTACATAGAAATCCGGGCTTTAGTTATAACTGACTCAGTTTTCACAAACCAAATAACACACTGCGCTTTCTGTTGCGGAGTACACATTGTTGCTGAGTTGCTCTGCACTACACGAACGCCGGAGCTGAACTGAGGGAACAAAGGAAAAAACACAGCACTGGTGCCGTCTCAAGGTCAAGCAGACCTACCAACTGCAAGGGTGCCAAACTTGGAGAGTTGATGAATCAAACACCACAAACTAGAATACTGTATGTCACTTTGTACAGATTCTAGGACACATTAAAACTAGGGAGTTCTTTTTCAAACACGCTGTATTTGCTCACGCTCTCTCTTGCTCTCGTTTTAGTAGTTTTATTTAAATATAACGTTTTCCATCTCCCAGGATGACAAGCGAAATTCGAATGCACTATCATGCAACCATGTGAGAATTTGCGAACGTAGAGAAAGAGGTGCCCACATTTTTCCTCTTACCTTCTCTTTGTACTTCCGTAGGCAAATTTCTCCTAAGAATTCCCTCGTTGTCGAAGTACGAAGTTGGCCAGTGTCTTCACCTTTTCCTATTATTTTACGTTCCTTCCACCTCTTCATTCCATAGCCCTCGCTCCGTCAGGAAGAAATTTGTCTTTTATTTGCTCAGAAACAAGAGGGGCCGTGTCCAGAATCCTACCTGGATACTCAGAATAGTATTCTTAATTTCCCTGAGAGGCGGAGAATGGCAACAATGAAGAATCTTCCATTTCTTTACTTTCAGAGAGACGAACCTGGGCAGTTTTGTACTCCGAAACAAATTTTCCCTCTGTTTCTTCCTCATTTGCTTCGCACTTTCTGCAGTACACAAAGCACTGAGATCTGCAACTGATTTCTACACAATATCAGTCGCGCATTCAACTAGTTTAATCATGTCCTCAGTTTCGAGTTGTGGTTGCCAATTTCCCATCGTCGCGACAGCTTCAGCAACAGTTTCAATTTTTCCATCGTGCCAGTCATCGTCGACGTTTTCCTCTGCTGGAAGATCAGCATCAACTTTAATTGATGACTTTTTATTCGACACTGAGGGGGATAGTCATTAGTGATCGACTCTTTAGACGTAAGAGAAGATCGTAAGCATAGTTCTTACTTAATTTAAAAAAATGCTTTATTTTATTTATTCTTCCCAGAGCTCATAAACGCAAAGATCTTATTTTATTTTTCCGCCTCCTCCTACTACTACTGCTATTGCGCACATGTGTCCTTTTGGCGTAACTATCTTCGAAACACGAGATTTTATTATGAATATACAGGGTGTCCCCAAAATAACTTCAGGAATAGGTTCCTCGTATGTAAATTATGAAAATATGTTGGGCCATTTCATCTCAAATCATACAGGTAGTAAGTATTAAATGTGTCACCTTTGAATTTCAAAATCAGCTGAAAAAAATATGTTAAAGTACCACATGATTCGCCCAAAAATAAAATATTTTCGTTTTCTCTTGATTTGTTACAGTGTTACAAGCTCACAAAGAAAGACACTACTTGATAGACAAAATTACACAAGGAAAATAATGCAATATTCAAACCACTATAAATCAAAAACCAAGAATGGTAGGTTTCCTTTGTTTGAAAGCTTGTTCAAAGTACTTCCAAAACCTTATTAAGGAATATATTTATAAAACCCTCTTCAGCTCTAAAATTAAAAATCGAAATACAAAAATATGAATTTTTTCAAAGTTCTAGATTTTTTTTTGAAACAGTGAAGAACCACAGGACTTGAATTTTTCTGGGATAATAGAATATGGGAACTGGACTAACTATTTGCAATACCATTTTTGTACTAACTTCTAACGTTATGTAGAAAATTCTTTATAAAAAATGAAACCATTTTTAATTTGTCGATGTGTGGCTTTGAGATAGGGGGTGGACATTTTTAACATCTGCTCTAGGGTACTGTGAAGAGCTATGTCAGTCATCGACCTGTTGTAGGTAAAGACATCCCGGTTAGCACATGCTGTGAAAGCCTATAACTAGGAAATAAGCATTTTCGGACTTCTTTACATATGAGGAACGCATCCCTGAAGTTATGCCGCTATTTTTTGGAGAACCCTGTATATGAATCAATTGCACAATTGCCTGCTTGAAGAGTCTCGGTCTTGTCTCGATATTCACACGCCCGTCTCGGTCTCAGCATCACCCCTCCCTAGTGAAATATAGGAGGGGCCTGTTCTTGTTTTCCGCCTGTTAAGAAAAGAAAAGTTGAATTTTGGTAGGCAAACTGTAATGCCAATAAAGGCCGTTGAAAGTGAAAATGAAAGTCATAAATGATACGAGTTTCATATTACACAAAATATGTAATAAATAACTGTTTATTATTTAGGGAATCGACTTTTGGGATGAGAAAGACCACATCAAGATTTTTCAATTTTGACGAGTGTATGTACGATTTTAGGGGGCTAAAATGATAAAACTTGCACCAAAAATGTCAATAGCTTATTCCCTGTGAAAAAGTTTAGTAGCGGAGGGGTATAGATAGATAGATAGATAGATTTATTTCCGGTAAGAACCATACATTAACACTAATTACAAGATTGGTATAGGAAACGTCATATAACATTACAATGTTTTATATACGTATTATACATTACTAATACAAAATGTAGATAACAATTGATAATTAATCAAATTTGATTTGAAAAAAAATCCACAACCGAATAAAAACAATGATATATAAGCATATTTTTAAGTTGATTTTTAAATATGTTCAGTGGACAGTCTTTCAATTTCTTAGGCAAATGGTTGTACAATTTATATCCATGAAAGTAAACACTCTTATTAAAATTAGATGTCCTGTAGCTTTCATAATGAATGTCATCTTTCTTCCTCGTTCCATACGAATGTACGCTACTATTTGTTTTAACATTGAAAATATTTTTCTTCAGAAATATTAATGCTTCATATATATACAAACATGGTAATGGTAAAATCTTAAGGCTTCTAAACACCTGCCTACACGATTCACGATAATTGGCACCGATTATTATTCTAACGACTCTTTTTTGTAAGATAAACAACTGTTTGGCACCAGGTGTGTTTCCCCAAAACATAATTCCATATCTTAATCTTGAGTGAAAGTTTGCATGATAAGCCGTTAGAACGGTTTAGACTGAGCTTAGTTTGGAGAGTAATACATCAGTATGAGTATTCCATTTCATATTTTCATCAACAACAACACCTAAAAATTTTGTATGTTGTACACAATTAATAATATCATTATTTATTTTTAGTATAGGTTTGAGCCAATTTATCTTTTTTAGATTGTGGAATAGTATATAGGCAGTTTTTGATCTATTCAAAATTAGCTTATTTTCAATACACCATTGTGTCAAGTTGGTTAGTACTTTATTAGTTATAATTTCCA
Organism: Lepisma saccharinum; assembly: GCF_977018435.1. Lineage (NCBI taxonomy): Eukaryota > Metazoa > Arthropoda > Insecta > Zygentoma > Lepismatidae > Lepisma > Lepisma saccharinum. The sequence goes on from NC_139231.1 coordinate 68,334,210, forward strand.
ATTGGCACATGTCACCATGCTTAGTTATGATATTAGTATCGTCAGCAAAGAGAATTATGTTGGAGTCGTTAATATTAGCTGGAAGATCATTAATAAAGATAGGAAAAAGTAAGGGTCCCAAAATGGAACCTTGGGGGTACACCATGTTTTATAGAGGCAAAACATTTGAATGATAATGACTAGCATTATGAGTAACTTCAACATACTGCATTCTTTTTGATAGATATGATTTAAACCAATCATTGGCTGTGCCTCTAATCCCATACTTATATAATTTCTCAATTAGTATTTTATGGTTAACACAGTCAAAGGCTTTTGAAAGGTCACAGAAAATATTTACAGTATTTTATTTTGAATCCATTGAATGTAAAATGTTAGAAATAAATTCATAAAGTGCAGTTTCTGTAGACTTATTTTCTATGAATCCATGCTGACTAGACGTAATTACATTAAATTTTGTAAGAAAGTCTTTCAATCTTTTATGCATTAGTCCTTCTAGGATTTTATCTAACCATGATAATAGAGATATTGGTCTATAATTATCAATACTTGAGGTGTCACCCTTTTTATAAATAGGTATAACTCTTGATAATTCTAGCTTGTCTGGGAAAACTCCAGCTTTAAAAGATTGATTACATAAAAAGGTAAGCACTTTTAAGATATTGGGGGAACATTTTTTAATTATAGCATCTGGTATCCCATCATAACCTGCACTTTTATTCCTCATGCGGGCATTTATAAGAGAATCAAGTTCGTGTTCAGTTACGGGATATATGAACATAGAGTGATTATTAGTTTTAATTCCTTGATATCTTTTTTTATGTGCAGGGAGTTGTTGGATTAATTTATCAATTTGATTTATAAAGAAGGAATTGAAGTTTTCAGCTATATTTTTGGGTTGAGTTATTTGTTCATTTGCCACTAGTATTTTATTAATTGCAGGTTTATCATATATCGTTCCAGATTCTTGTTTAATAATATTCCACATAGCTCTACTTTTATTATTTGAGGTGGCAATTAATTTATTATATATTCTATTTCTTTGCAGCAGCAATTACCTGTTTGTAAGTTTTCTTATAGGATCTAAAATACTCTTTAAAATAAGGGTCGGCATTTACTTTACTAAGCCTATACAACATTTTTTTCTTTTCACATGATATTCTAGTTCCTTGTGTTATCCATTTTTTAATTGGAGATTGCTTATTTCTATATGGTTTGGCAGGAAAGGCTAATTCAAAGTTGTACTGGAATATATTTATGAAGGCATTAAATATGTCGTTGACAGATTGAGCTCTGTACACATCTTCCCACGTTTCAGATTTTAAGAGTTGGTTAAAATAATTAATATGTTCCATACGAAAATTCCTTTTATTGGTATATATAGCATCCTTATTGATTTTATTTTTGTAAGTTTTTAAGTTAAGATTATTAATTTCAAGTTTCTGATACGAATGGTCAGACAGTCCAGCTTCACCTATACTTGATATGCAATCACTTTTAGTAATAATAGTGATTATTTGATCTATACATGTTTGAGAAGTAATTGTAATCCTAGTTGGTTTGTCAATTATAGCATTTAAATTGAATTGTTTTAATAAGTTATTCATTTTTATAGTATGGGTATGCTTAACTAAAAAAATCAATATTTAAATCTCCACATATAATTAATTTATGATTCTTTTTTGTCAGATAATCCATGACTTTTATAAAATTATGAAAAAAGACATTAATATTGCTGTCCGGAGTTCTATAAATTACTACTAATAATAAATCATTAACATCTCGGATTTTTAAAATGAATTCATTTTCTTTGTAGGTCCCGCGCATGTTAAGTGTACGTACCAGGCTCCTACACCCAGCTATGGCCGGTCCTGTCCGCCCCCATGACGGAATGTCGTTAATCAGCCATTACGTGTAACAGATGTCTAATTATATCCCCATATGGTTTTAAACCTCTAATCGGCAAAGAGATTGTTTTTTGTAATAAGCTCATCGAATCGTAGACAGGTTCTGTGGCCCAGGTGCTGCAAATCCAACTTGCAGATAGCAAGTGAATTTAGTTCTGATGAAGCTGTAGGAGAAACCATGTAGATATATGAAGTTATTGCAGCAATACATTTTGAAAATGAGTGAAAATGTTCAGGTCAGTTGCTTGACATGTATAATTTCTTTATAATTGCACGTGAAATCATAATACGGTAGAGTCCGTCTGTGCCAGTCGTCGTGACCACCAACGCCAGTGCGCATGCGCCAGCTGGGCGAATTCAGTTAGATGTCAAAATGAATCCTGTTTCGGCCAACTTGTACTCTGCCGTGTTCTACCTACGAGAGGTATTGTTGTTGTTCATTTTGTTTATTTTACTTCGATTTTGTGCCACTTTTGGCTAATCGCCAAGATGAGGATGAGTAATGATATAATGAAATTAAGGAACACTTACAAAGAACACCCATGCTTAGGCTGCGATTCGAACCCGGTATCCCTGACGTCGTAGCGCGCTGTGATAACTACTTCGCCACGGAGGTCCACAAATGTTAGGTATTGAAGAGAGGTCACTATTATTGTATGCGGATGGTTCGCCTTGTGCCTTGTTGTGGGGCGGATGTTTATGTTGTGTTCGTCCAATTCATACCACGAAGGACCTATTTACTTAAGTGAACAGGAGGAAGAGTTTTGTGTTGTCTTTTGTGTTACTATTTGCGAAGGACCTATTTATAATCATAAATAAATCATAAATAGGAGGAAGAGTTTATTTTAACGCGGGATATTATCGGATTTTGTCTGATGCATTCCTTCAGTACCGTTCTCCAAAATCGCCTTATTTAATGGTGATAGGGACATATTGACGAAGGAAGGGAGGTATTATTGTATGCAACATGCACGCCATTGGTCCTAATCTGAAGGAGAAGCTGCATTTACTATGTTGTACACCCAACGGCAAAGGAAATAGTAGGCGAATTGCACATTTTCATTCAGCCTGTTTTCCACGATGTGATGATGATGAATTGAAAAAAAAAACATCAGCAACCAGAGGACAACATCTGTTTCACATCAACAGAATTCCATTCTTAACACAACACAGGATGTAGAATAAAATAATGAAAAATAGCGATGAGTCATTTGCCTACTGTAGTGGAACCACAAGCAAAAATAACCCTGCGCAGATCCCCGACTCCTCTGCACCGTACTCCCGCTGGAGGGGGAGGGGGGAGTGGACCATGCTTCCTTATGGACCGAGCAGAACGGAAGAAGGGAAAGCTGTGCGGGGACTTTTCGTCCAAGGTTTTTTTCCCTTGTGGTCAATCTATATTATCTTTGCAGTTGACTGTACATGTAGTTCTTGTGATCAAAGCAAGCAAGCAAAATTGCATCAGGTCACTAGTAATTTTCAGTTCCATTTGCATATTTTCATAGATGTCTGCTGAAAGTCGATTTTTATTTTGTGTGCAAGCATATTTCATATGTAGCCGTGGTGCAGTGGTAGTGTCGTCGCCTTGTAATCAAGGGGTCCTGGGTTCAATACCCGGTGGAGGGACATCGTGTTTCGGATTCGACTTTAAACTGTAGGTCCAGTCCCGATTAGCCTTAGTGCATAAAGCAGGCTTAAACACCAACTCAATTAACAACCAAATATTTCACATGTTTCCTTTATTTTAAGCATCACACCCCTTCAGCATCTCCAGGATGTTTTTCTCTCGCCATCGCCTCCGGTGGTAAGCCCGGCCACGGATGAGCTATACGAGAATTCACAAATCTGCGTAAGGAACCCTAACCACTACCACTAATGGCCGAGTGCACCAACGCCGATTATTTCGAAGTTCAGATGAGCGGGATCAATTTTGATCCACTCTAAATGAACTTGGTTTAAAGATTTGCATTGCACCAACGAAAAACGACGTTCAAGAGATTCCGTTCAAATGATCCGAGATTAATTTGTAAGGCTATACCTGATTGGTTGGTTAAAACAAATGACAATCAAGAACCCCACCGAATAGTGTGATGTGTTAAAGTATCAACGTGTAGCAGGCCCGTAGCTAGAGGGGGGGCAGGGGGGGCAACTGCCCCCCCTGAGAGCCTGCTCTGCCCCCCCTGTGAAAAATACAGAACACATTCCTACCTGGAATTCTCACTAATCTTTACAATTATATCATGTGTTACTCTAGCAACATTGCAAAGACACTTATTGATTTTGTGATTTATTAGGGTGTATGGGATTCCGTATAATGTCGTATCAGGATTGGGGGGAAAAATTCCTTTCCAGATTAGACTTCGGGAAATGATTTCACAATTTTCAGTATCTAGAACAGTTGTGACATTTTGAGTAGTATTGTATTAAAGGTGCCTAATGTGTTTGGATGTTTATCTTGGATGTGTTGCTATGAACTTTGAATTGCTTAAATTTTTGTTTCCCAAGTCCTATCTTTTGGTAATAGTGTGGTAGAGAGAGGGAGTGGATATTTAATTTTTGTTACTTTGCGTTGCTTTTCTGCTACTTCTAGCTAATCGCAACAATGAAGGATGACGTGAAATTGATGAAGAGACACTCATAAACAGTGCCGCAACTACAGGGGGCAGACAGAAGTCCATTCTAGGCGAAGCAAACATTGAAGTAAAACGAACAAGACTAGGAGAAACTAAGAATAGCAGGACAATTGGATACTCATGTTGGAATTAGTTTTTACATGTTCCTTGCACTTTTCTACAAGACTGCCAAGGGCACTTGCAAGGGGCACAGAGGGGCAATTGACCCCCTCGATTCCAAATTTTATACAAATAAAGAAACATTTCGTAAAATTTTCTTGCTCGCTTCGCTCGCAATCTCTGGTGTTCTTATAGTACAAGTTCAGAGCCAGCTATGGGTCGGCAGGGGTCGGACCTGGGAGCCAAAGATCTATATGAAAAAAAAATGTTAAAGAGAATGCCATGGCGCCCCGTGAAATTATTGCACCCTATTAAAACAATTTGTCCTCCTCTGTAGCCGAGCGGGTTAAGGCGTTCACTCGTCTTGAGATCGTTCGCTGCGGGACGGCGTAGGTTCGAATCCGGCTCTGGTCGGAATTTATTCGGCCTACGTATAGGGCCGGTGGCAACCCACCATCGTGAGGAAATTGGGGAGCTCCGAATGAGTGAGCGTAATCCGGTCGCGAAGTCCTACAACGGCTGGGGGTCGGTCGGGCTGACCACCCGTCCCCCTAGTCTGGCTGCAGATCTCCACGCCCCCTTGGTGGCTCGCGTGGGAGGGAGGCCAGCAGTCGGTAGGTAAGCCTTGGCCCGATATTGGGCTGTTGCGCTATTGGATTATTATTATTATATTATTAAAACAATTTATTTCTATGACACTTAATATGAAATATTAATGATGATACTGTAATCCGAGAAGTCATTGATCAATCAAGGGATTCCTATTGGTTTGTCAGGTTTCAAAAAATGTATTTCAACTATAATATAATACAATTTACACAATATTTTGCAAAATGGTTAACGTAACCAGTAGGCAAACGTTGTCTGTAGTGATGCAAGTCTCTCCCCTTTGAAAGAAATAGAGTCCATGGTGGACTAAGGGACCCCTATTTTAATGTTTTAGCAAGTACAAAAAAATGTATTAGCTACAAATTTTTACACAATTCATCAAAGTGTAGGTAATATGTAACCATTATTATTTAATTAATTCTATTTTTCTTGCATAACACAACACAATGGTGTTGTTGGATTCTCGTTAGATTCCTTTGTGCGTAAAAATCTTGCATACTGGAAACTAGAGCGAATCATTATGAAGCATGATTTATAAAGGGCTCCCTTAATCAGTTCTGCAGAGAGGCCCAAAGTTGTTGGTGCATCTTAATCATCTATTAACATTATCGACCTGTAAATATCAAGCAGATACAGTCCCTATTAGCCTATTTATGTTAAACTTTATATTCTTTAGCAATCTGGAAAGGTCAGTATCGAAATATTGTAATTTCATGTTGCTCGAAGTTCTTTTGTTCGTTGCAGTTTCAAGATATCATCCCTTTTCTGTTACTTATCTCTTTTTGGGGGAAGGGGCAAGTGCCTCTGTGTACCCTGTTATATGTGCCAATCCGACATAATATATTAAAAAATTGCCCCCTCTAGGATTGACTTCGCCCCCCCTACAAAGAATTCCTGGCTACGGGCCTGACGTGTAGGAGAAGAAAGTAATTCGGGCTGCAAACTTATCTGAATTTGAGAAATGTACTGATCAACCTTATCGACGAGTACAAGGATGTAGTAGGGTGTAAAGAAATAATAATCTTAAAAAAGAACTGACGGCATAAGACAAAAGAATAAGGAGAAAGCATGGAACCTTCTTCTACGGGACTTTATGCCTTACGAAATGCATTCGCGAGAGAACAGCGTACGCTGAAACTCGCCCGCTCAATAAAGATATTTTATTATTTATCTCTTTTTGGGGGAAGGGGCAAGTGCCTCTGTGTACCCTGTTATATGTGCCAATCCGACATAATATATTAAAAAATTGCCCCCTCTAGGATTGACTTCGCCCCCCCTACAAAGAATTCCTGGCTACGGGCCTGACGTGTAGGAGAAGAAAGTAATTCGGGCTGCAAACTTATCTGAATTTGAGAAATGTACTGATCAACCTTATCGACGAGTACAAGGATGTAGTAGGGTGTAAAGAAATAATAATCTTAAAAAAGAACTGACGGCATAAGACAAAAGAATAAGGAGAAAGCATGGAACCTTCTTCTACGGGACTTCAATGCCTTACGAAATGCATTCGCGAGAGAACAGCGTACGCTGAAACTCGCCCGCTCAATAAAGATATTTTATTATTATTATTACTGTATTGTGGTAAGTATTTGAATTTTTCATTTCTTAATTCTTATATATTTATATTGTCATGTCGTGTAGCAACACCATGTAGCAATATCGTAACATTGCTCTGTTCTAATTTACCTTGCACTTGCACATGTTTTGTGTTCTGGGATAGAAAGTACAGTATTTAGAAAAATTTCGACTTTGCACCACAGAACCACAAATTATTATTATTAATTTGGCAGTTTTTAGTTTACTTTACACAACTCTCGAATTATCAGCATTGTACATCCAACATATCTAGCGTTTGCACGCCCTCGATATCACTTTGCGCTTTGTTTATATTCAAAAACAACTGCCTGCAGTCGAAGCGTCAGTATCGTGAACCAGGATCGGCCACCAAAACGGTCTCGAATGGCCGTTCAGAAGATAAACTCGTTTTGATGTTCCTAGATCGCGATCAAGTGTTGAACCGTCTTCGTGCAATGGAATTTTCCAGTGATCCTTTCCCGATCCGAGTTTAAAATTTGATCTTCGTTCGTGCACACGGCCATAAAGCCCGCATCACACGGAACTGGATTTCCAGTAGGTATGCCCTAGTTGGCGCTGGACTGGCTACCAATTTGCTAGTTTTCGCCTCACACGATACAATAGACTTTTGTTCCCATACGAGGGAAGTTATAATGGCGGCCGCGTGAGATGTAAACAATGTATCACTTCACATTTTTAAAAGCCGATAACCATTCAACCGAGAGGAATATCGTTTCGTATAAAACGTTATTAGGTACAAAACAATGGCGCTGCTTAAATACATACTTTACAACGTTTACTGTACACGTATGGAAGAATATTTTAGTTGTTTCAAATGTAAACACCGTACACTCAGCATAGATGGTGTAACTCAACGCGCCTTTCATGCTGTATACGTTATACATTGCTGGAGTAACACTCGGAAACCACAGACAAAAGCGCTCCTTGCATACTCACAGATTATCTTCACATGGCGAAACTTTGCTCTGATTGGCTGTTCCACAGAATCCAGTCGAGGCATGGTCGAGGAAAGCAAGAACGGAAAAAAAAACTTGGGACGAAAAGTCCCCGCGCAGCTATCCCTTCTTCCATCCACCTCGAGCCATGAGGAAGCATTGTCCACTCTCCCCTTCCCCTACTCGCGGGGGTACGGTGCACAGGAGCCGCGGGTCTGCGCAAGTTGTTTTGCTTGTGGTTCCACTATGCAACATGACCTATTCCTCCAAACCAGTCAAGCAGTCAGCCAGGCGGCCATGATTGCTACCTAGAAAGTTAGTTCAGCGCCAACTAGGGCATTCCTACTAGAAATCCAGATCCGTGTGATAGGGGCTTAAAACTGGGCAAAACAAATTTCTTTAATAAGGTAAAGGGCAAAGGGCTCCCCTGTGCTTTGCACCACGCCATAAAGACAAATAGGGGTGTGGAACGAGGACCCTACACTTTCTTCATCTCGGCCGAAGGTAGGGGTGATGTGATCAGCACCACGCCCCTGGCCGCCATTACCCCTCAGAGCCTCCTCCAGGTACCCACTTTATACGAAGCTGGGTGGCCGCCGAAGCCGCTTGAACAGGTGGAAAAAATTCCAGTTCTCCCCGCCGGGGATCGAACCCGGGTCTCTCGCATGGTAGTCAGACGTCATAACGAGTGAGCTACCGCTCATACATAAGACATTTAACAAAATAGGATTAAAATATGAAGTGACTAGAGCATGTGAGTGGTTTTCATTTGCTCCTCGCTGTTTGGCAGACGATATTTTCCTTGTTTCCATTGCTTCGTCTGCCCCTCCAAAGGAACACGTTTTTCTAACGGAACGATTTGTTTTGTTTTAATTCCACTTTTTGCACAGTAAGGCTAATCGGGACTGGACCTACAGTTTAAAGTGGGATCCGAACCACTATGTGCCCCACTTGGTATCGAATCCGGACCCCCCTTAATTTTACAAGGCGACGACGCTACCACTGCGCCATCGGGGAGGCCCTTTTTCGGAACGAATATACTGTTTTGACATCAACGTAGCTCCACCTGGTGGAAATGTGTTTCCAGCATAAATATAACCTGTATTACTATATTTTACGATATAAACTATATTGTCAATCCGACAGGAATATATTTTCAAAAAGAAGCAACACTTATAGCTCTTATTAAATAGATATATTGCTGCGGTGTTGGATTCAAGTAAAATAACTGTAATTCGTAGGGTTGCAATGCAGACTACGATGAATAAGGTGTATGTTGTTGTTGCAAAGTTGTATATGCATGGATGAAGACAAATACAAATTTGTGTCTTTTTTTACGTGGAACAATTTATGAAGACCTTTTGAATGTTACATGACAGTGTGATTGTATAGATGTACTGACTCCTAGAATCGAACGATACAAGTAATGTCATATTCAGTAACTTTATTTACTGGCGACTCATCAAACTAGAAACATTAGGAAACAAATCTGCAGATTTCTGGATAAATTTCGAAGCAACGTAAGACATTTACTTTGTATTTCTCTCTCTTGTTTAATTCGCAGTAATCATTAAAGATAAATATGAAATATGTAATAGTTACCTGTGTACATAATTTGGAAATCATAAATAAATAAAAGTAATTATTAATACATTCTGAAAATTGTAAGAGGTTTCAGTTTATTTTCTATCTCATTGTTTAACGTAATGTCTGCCGTGAATCATACGATTTTTATTTTTAAAAAATATGTAAACACTGAACAGGTATGTAGCTGTTCCCTCAATTCTGTATTTTGTATCATATAGTTGATACAATATATTAATATTTGTACTTCCTTATTATTTTGACTAGAGGATATAAATTTTTCAGTGGTTGTGAAGAGGAGTTTGTTTCTTCATACTTCTGAATATATTTTCAGTTTATTGAGAATGATGTGGTAAGCGTTTTTGCCAGTGAAACTGGTAGAAAGAAATCAGAATGCAAAACCTAGAACATAAATTAGTTTTATATCATTAAATATTGTGATTAAAATAGTCTTATTTCAGGTTTTAATTTTGCCTATGATGTGATTAAAAGATTATATTTCAGGTTTGTACATGTTAAATTATAAAGTTCATTGCAAAGTAATGTTTTACATATCGTCCACTGAGAATGTAAATGTTCTATCTCCAAATTGTAAACAAATTGAGATATTTTGGCTGTGATTTATTTAGGATGTAATTGTTTCATCTCTGCTAACGTCTATGCCGACATACAACGAATATTGATATAATAAGAGCCTATTTGAATCATGTACAGAATTTAGAAGCACCCACGAGAATGCAAACTACAACAGCCAATGAAGCCTTACAACAATTTCCTCAACCAACCACAAGCACCATCCAAGTATGAGATAAACCACTTGCATTCTAACCTCAGTCACTTGTGGAAGCTTCTTAGCAGTTGGAGTGGCCTTCGGCTCTTACTTTGTTGTTAACAGACAAAAAAATTGAACAATAGTGTTATCAAACTAGCCTAGTTGATTAATTTGCAAAAATACGGATTATTTATTTTACTTTGCTACCGAATGCAAAATTTATAATTAAATTGTTTAATCTCTATCTCGCTTCCAGAATGCAATGTTCTATCTGAAATTTCAATTATTAATTACAGTATAAATACCTAACCAAACAATACTTCTATTTAGAGATGGTTCAATATATCAACCTGTGCAATGATACAAACTTTCAACACAATTATGACAAAGATTAAAGGGGGTTTTCCTGAAAAATTGGACTAAGAACATTTACATTCTCAGTGGACGATATATAGGTTATATCAATCTTCATTTATATTCAGCGGCGGCACTACCCTCTAATTATGTTATGACCAGTGTTTTTTCTTCTTCTGGTAGTCAACAACGGTACTCCATACTGGCATCTTATTAATTATAGGTGAGGACTAATAACATTTTATTCTAACAAGAGAAATACCTATGATCCCAGAAGTCCTGGGTTCGAATCTCAGCCTGGTCATTCTTTGTGTCCCTTCATCAATTTCATCATATCATCACTCTCTCTCATCTTTGCGGTTAGCCAAATGTGGCAGAAAAGAGGAGTAAAATAAAGCAAATCAATCAATCAACCAGTGAAACGAACAAGAGAAATGTGTGTGTGTGTGTGTGGTTGGGTGCATCATCGTTTATGAACATAACACAATTTTGAATAGTTGTTATGATGAACACATTAACAAACAACACGGTAACATATCAACTTGAATAGTGCCGGAACCTTTCTTCGCAGAAAAAAAAGCAATAACTGTAACTTTTTACAGACTTAATTTTATCAATCAGGTTTGCTACCTTCTTCCTACATAATAATAGTCAAATTTAGGTATGTTAAAGTTGTTTTTTTTTCAAGATTAAGCACATTTTTAGTTAATATAATTAGTGAATATTCCATTCTGAATTTCACCAGCCCCCGTGGCAGAGTGGTTAGCACATCACGCTACGATGCCAGGGGTACTGGGTTCAAATCCCAGCCAGGGCATGGATGTTTGTGAGTGTCCATTCATCAGTTTCATCATACCATCACTCATCCCCATCTTCGCAAATTACCCAAAAGTGGCACAAAAAGCGAAGTAAAATAAAGCAAATCAATCAAAACCATTCTGAACTTGAGCTTATGAAACAATTATTTTGTGAATGCAGTGTTGTGCCTATGTTGAAATGAATTATGCTACAGCTACAAACATGTTTTTATCTAATTTATTTCATATACCATAGACCATTAAATAATTCAAAAATACTATGTAACACAATGTTTTAAATCTGCTTCAATACAGTTTGTTCACAGTTTATCACAGTTGTGTTTACTGTTTTCCAATTTATTTTTCTGGATGTTTCAAGCAAAAATACCTCCATACATGCCAAATTATAAGTTTCCTGTATTTAATTGTCTGGCTGATTTCATCCAAATGAATACCTTATACATCTTCAAAAATATCTGGCTGCTATGAGAATGGCAATTCCCATGGTCAAAACATCAGTGACCTCCAATTTGGTCCACAACGCTCCCCAAACATGCACTACATTTCAAAACATTTATTGTCAAATTATAGCTTAAGTGAAGCCCTAAAATTCTAGTCTCTCTTTTCTTAATCTCCAAAAATGTAGTTTAGGCAGAGATTTGAAAGTGTCATCAGAATTTGGAATCTACCTCAACATAAAAAAAATCAATTTTTTTATCTACAATCTTGAAATACTTTGAACAAATGCAAATGAAAAACAAAACCATTCCCTAGGTGTATCTATACGGCGTACGATTTTAGAAGGAACATGAGTTCAGCCAATACGCTGCCAGCACTCTTGCGCTGTTGCCAAACCAACTGCTAGCGGAAGGGGAACACAGAGAATTCGTTGTGTCCAATATTTAACTTTTTATATATAATGCATGCACGTGATATTTCAGTACAATGAAATATATAGTGAAGAATTCTACATTGGATTATATCATATCACTGCAGTATATAAGAGAAACTCGTACCTGAAAGAAGTTTGAAGGAATTTATTATAGAGGAACTGCCAGATCATCATCATCATCATCGCTCATTTCTGTTTTCTGGCATGTTTCCCAGGAGTGAAAAGGGGGTCACCGATTTCTGTGTTAGATACTTTATCCTGTTTTATATTACGCAACACAGTAAAAACAAATACACCACACGCTTTAGCCGTAAGTTCTCGGCTCTGAGAAAACACTGTTGCAGCACGCACTTCTTCCGACGCCAATTCATTGAAGTAAGAAATATACTTTAAAAGTAAGATTTCTATCTTGTGAACGTAATATTTTACCCTCGGTGCCTGTACTACTGGTACTACGTTTCGAGAGAAACGTTATTAATTTGATTTGACTTGTTTTACTTTGCTTTTCTGTCACTTTTGGCTAATTGCGAAGATGGGAATGAGTGATGATATAATGAAATTGATGAATGGACATTCATAAACATCCATGTCCAGGCCGGGATCTGAACCCGGAACCCCTGGAGTAGTATTGCGATATGCTAACCACTGCACCATAGGGGCCGGCGCGACATTATTTAATACTCACGGAACACAAACTATTGTACAAGTATTGAACATAGTGGCTGTATTACACAGCACACTATGATGCCAGGGTTCTAAAAATATCGCTTCTAAAAACGCGCGTCGTATAGATGTGATTAATTTCAACTAAAACCCTCTAAATTTGCTGCAGTTATTGTGGTCTCAAAATTGGTGACTTACCCCTAACCTTCCTAAAACACACACTATTACAGAGTTTTTACTAAAAACTTAACACTCAACTGATGCTGTAACATTGCTGAGACTTGTGTTTCTTAATCTTCGAAAATATAACCTAGTCAAATATAAGCATAATTTAAAGTTGTCGCAGGACATGTTAAACCAGTCTGTCGTGTACTATCTTTAAACATGATGACCAATATATCTCAAATACAATGTGAGATCAATCCTTCAAGTTATCTTGCAACTCAAAAGCTTTGCATTTATGGCGGTTATCAAAAATAGAATGTGTGTGATTTTACACTCCTCTCCTAAGCTATGAAATATTATTTTATAAGTTTTACTGCAAAATTGTGAACCAATTATATCTCTAAAATTACTCAATTTAATTCCTTATACTCTGAAAATGTATTCTATCTAGACCATTAAAAAAAAAAAAAACATTGTAGAGCGTAGCATAGAGCCTGCCTGCAACATGTGGAAAATAAGTTTTTCATCCACCATCTTGAAACAAATTGTTTAATTTTGTTCACACGTTTTTTAGCTGCAGAAATAATTTTACCTAAATGATTCTAAATTTACAGCAGTTATCATCATCATTAAATAGATGACTTATCCCTCTCTGCCCATCCACCCTAACTCATGCCCCTCCTAAATCATGCACCATATTTTGATAATTTTATTGTCAAATTATATATAATGCTGCTGTAAGTTTTGTGCACAAAGCTGACATTGTAGTAATTATGAAGATGCATGACTTGCATGGCTACAGAGCTCCTAACCAGACATAAAATAACATTTTACTGCATAGGCAAGCAACCCATTAGGATGAGAAATGACAAAAATCATTTAAAGAGTCTTCCAATTTAATAATGTCACAATTAACGACATTTCAATAAAATGTACTCAATTCCCCCTTGTAATGTTTGAACATGCAAAAATGTCTTGTACCAATTGATCATCACAGTTGAAACTATGATGTGCCACTATGGATTCCCCACATAAGGAACTGACTGATAACCAAAGTGCTACCACATTTCAAAATTATAATCTTTGTTCAAGTATGCTGCATCAATAAATGTAAACGATTTATCTAAAGATACTTTTTCTTTTTTGATTCTTGGATGATCTTGTTATTTGTGTTAAATGTTCATTTCTAGCATGATTTGAGAAAAACAACCTGAAAAAAAAAAGCTATGACTTGTCTACATTTACTATTTTAGTATTATAAGCTCTGATAAGCCTTTTCACAAGTTTTCCAAAAAAAATTGACAATCATAGAACCTCACAAGTATTTAAAGCAATAATTTACAACATTTTCTGAAAACCCCACATTTTGACTGGGTTTTTTGTTGGGTTTTTCAAGGTGGGTTTTTCTAAAAAAAAAAAAAAACACGTGGGGAACACTGGGCTGGGCCCACCCGGGCCAACCCTGACTATTATAGTTGCTTCTCAAAATATTGACCGAACTATCGGAGATCTATAGCAGAGTAACGTAGCGAGCAATTCACAAGCCACCGAAAATGTCTTTGCGAGTACTGGTAGTGTAGTGACTTGTGCAAGTGCAGGCTACTTTTCACAACTTCATTTATCATAAAAGAATAATTTCTACAACTTTAAAATGTGCAAAGTTCCTTCTCCAAACTTCAAACTTAGTTCCTCATTTTCAGAATTTTAAATGTATTCCTTATCCTTGTGTACAATTCAATTCATGAAAATCACCACACAATTGGGACTTGCAAACATGCATTCCTCTTCGTTTGTAAGGGGCTTGTTCCCAAACTGAGTGAAGGGTGCCAATATACTAAGTGCTCACACAGTGTAAAAAAATTAAACTTAATAATTCAGTAATCAATTATTCAGCAATATATCAGCATTAACCTGAAAATCCTGGAGGAGTCACAGAAAAATCAGCTGTTTGATGATGGGATTTGGAAATCAAAGTAAACTCCACTTGAGGGAAGATATTCTATATAAAAGATTTTATAGTTTATTTATTTTGAGTAGTGTTGAATAAACGTTTTCCTCTTGAATAGGAAGTGCACTTTAACACTTACGTTTGGTTATTAACATATTGAAACGCTGAAAGATAGTCTGGAAATTTATCTCAAGATTGCCTGGAAAACCTGAAATATGTTTTTATAAAATGAGTGACAACCCTGCTGTTATACACATATGATAAATATAACTATGCCTGGAACAAAGACATGCGAGAGGATGGAATAACTTGCTTGGAAGTAAGAAAAGATATAGTGTGCAAAAGAGAACCAGTGGGTCTTGTGTCACTATATTACATGTTTTGTTGTTATTGTTGTGTTCCTACAATTTTATTGTGTTATTTGTAGCATGGGAAATGCAGGAAGTAACACACGGGACCGTCACAAGTCCGGGGACAACATGCTTCCCCCATCCTCGCCAGGAAAAGACGGCCAGGCTTTTGTGTTTGACAAGAAGCCCCAGAAGTTGGTTTTCCAGTCTTCACATGAAGAGGAGGAACCATATTTCAGCAAACAGAACAGCCAGGCAAGTTTCCACAAATTTACATTACAATGATACTTTTCAGTTTATGGATCGTCAGAACCAACTTTCAAGCACCTTTGAACATTTTTGTGAAGGGAGAGTTCGGACCAAAAGGACAAGCTGCAAGTGGCATGAAACATGGAGTTTCACTTGTGTGTGACTAAAGCTTAACAAATTTGGTAAAATACCTTTTTGCATGTACTGTTAACTTGTTTGCTAACATTTTTTACTGTTTTTTACAGTTTCTTTTCAATTTGGCATATTTCAATCCCCCATTTTCTTTTGTGAATTTAATGCTTTTGTTGTTGTTTTAAATTAAATTGTGTATAGAAAAATAACACACACACAATTTCTTAAAAGAAGAGAGCCTACTGTAAAGCGAAGTGGCTAATAAGCTCACTTGTAATTAAGGAGTATCAGATTTGATTCTGAATGGAATGCAGTCCTTATTGTGAACCAATACTGTGCCATATATATATATATATATATTTTTAGTAATTTTCCAACTGCACTGTGGCTTATTGGCCTCTCCTAATTTCTCCTATTGAACTTGGCCATCACTTCCCTCTCATTCACAAAGAATTATCTCCAATTGGTCCATCTTTTTTCAGTGTCATAATGCACCTGCATTCAGAAAATATGGGTACCATACCTTATGGCTGTTTTGCACATCAAAACTTACAAAGTATGCTCATAAAGAAACCGAACTCTTGAAGCTGCGTGCTAATGAGACCAATGCACATTACTTTGATAGTGGCATTCTTCTCTATGGCAAATTGCATTGAGTGCTTTGGAAACAACTTCAACAATAATTATTTCACATGGAATTGAGCTATATGTTGTGAAGCTGTGTTGTGTTCTCGTTTTTGACTGCATTTTGTTTTTGATCATAGGACAGCGACTATGGTATACCTAGGCAGAGGGCTGCTACGGTGTCAGAAGGCACTAAAGTTAGTGAGAAGGTGCTACCTACAGTGTTCAAGTGGGACGGAGGTGGCAAGCAGGTGTACATCAGCGGTACCTTCTCCAATTGGAAGACAATGCCAATGGTTAAAAGGTTAGTAACATGTTATTGTTTCTAAGCCATTAGCTCCATGGCTGCAATTGGTTGTTTGTGCTTCAATTTGACTACTTCTTGTTATATATTCTATTTGTGTCAATTTGTATTAGGGTCATTCCACATGAAATCATCCAGAGCAGGTTGCTTCATTGTCATGGATTTGCTTCCAATTTTTTATACCAATAGATACTTGGTCCAATATGACAAATATGTAATATTAGACTTGTCCGACAAATATGTTGAAAGTTACAAATTTTTGAAAATTTGAAGATTTTCAGAAATAGGGTGGATGATCGAACGCACCATGTGACTCAAAACATGTCATATCTCGGAAACTATGTGACTCAAAACATGTCATATCTCGGAAACTATGTGGAGTATTGTGATGATTTAGGTATTGTTGGAGAGGAGAAGGACAGCCCTAACAGAAAATAACTGTGTTACCACTCTTACCTGCTTATAAAGTAGGAAAATCTTTAAAGAAGATAATTTGTGGTGATGAAAAAAACACTACACTTTGGGTAATTGTTTCATAGGGAATCCCAGGTTTTACCACAATGAAAATTGTTACACAGCATAATCAATACATGTCAAACATAATATTAAAAAATCAGAAAGGTAATATTTTTCATAGTAAAAATATCACAGGTTTCAGTACTGGGTGTATGAACCAATGTTTCCACTGGCATACAGCTATATTTTTGGCCCTAAAACACACACAAATTACCACTAATATGAGTACACATAATATTGTTACAAATGTTGAATAAGTGGGAGAAGCATTACTATGCTGCTTATCCACTTTTAGTTCACTGAAATTGTACTGAGACCAGAGTTTTTGTCCAGAATGCATATGGGTCAGTCCATAGTGAATGGTCCAGCATTGGTTGCTCGACTATTTTCATAATTTTAAATATTTTTGTTGTTCCAACCCCTATGCAGGGGTAGTTCAAGGCAGGCATTATTTTTCTAAAACTTGACTTTTAAAAATGGTGGCCATTTTGTGTTTCATGACTTCGGGTATTTTTGGCCTTTGCAGACAGTTGCGATAATTATGATGACTCGGCTAAGAAAACTTATAGAAAGCTGCGGTAAACAACATTATTTTCTGTCCTTCTTCTCTGCAACATTTACCTAAATCATCGCAATACACCACATAGTATCTGTGATATGACATGTTTTGTTTGTTCGTCCACCCAATATCTGAAAATCTTGAAACTTTAAAAATATTTTAACTTTTAACATATTTCTTGGACAAGTCTAATATTACTTATTTGTCATATCGGACCAAGTATCTAGGAGTAAGAAAAAGGAAGCAAATCCATGACTTTGAAGCAACTTTTTGTCTTTCAATTGGGTGATTTCACGTGTGAATGAGCCATTAGTGTGAAGAAGTAATGTTTTGCCTTGAAATATTGTCTTTTCTAAAAGTTGTTACAGAATATGGCCTATGAGACCCTGTGAAGATGTAGGTAAACTTATTTGTTGCTAGACATTACTATTTGATCATCTTTCCATACTCATTCAATGTACAAACTCTCAAAATATATATATCTTGGTACACCTCTGTTCACAAAAAGTGGCACAGTCGTTTCAGTTGAAGTTCAGCTATGTAGGCGATCCTGTCTGGCAGTACAGCCGAAGTAAGTGTATGGAAAGCAGCAGTGTTGCTTATTATCAAACATTTTAACCACATGCAGGGAATTTTGTGTCTCTTAGACTCAAAGAAAAGGGCTAATGGAAAGATTGCAGCATAAATATTAATTAACGGACTGTCCACATCTACAATAAAAGTAATGTAAATGAGAAAGATTCGTGAAAAATATATTTAAAAAACCGCATTTTTGACGTTCGTGAAGAAGTGTTTATCACAATGCGTTAGAATGCGAGGGCCCCAGGTTCAAATTTGTCCTGAGCATGGGTGTTCTTTTTGAGTCTCTCTTCATCGTTGCTAGTAGCCAAAAATGGAAGAAAAGCAACACTAAGTAACAAAAATAAAAAAATGCAATTAGAATAAGCAAGGTGGAAATAGTGCTGTTGTAATTCCTGAAAATGATGCCAAAAAAAAACTTATTTTTTCTTTCCGAACCCGGGAGAAGGCTTGAAGAATATATAAATACCTTCCCAACCCACTTTGGCAAAAAGAATTGCAAAGTCCCCCAGACACACACACACACATCAGTCATCCAGGCTATTAACAATATGTCAATGGTTTTCCTCTCATTTAACTATAACAGTAAATTGAATTTTTTTAAAATTAAAATTCTCGGGCTTTCCTTTTTTATACACGTTCACGTTGGTTTCGTAATAGAGCACAAAAATAGAATTGTCATTCTCGTAAAATCCGTACCAGCTGAATGAATGTCTCCGTAGATTCCAGAATAATGACTCTTCTTTTTTAAATAAATAGTTTAAAAATAATATAATATATGTGCCGTTGGTTAATAAGATTTGTCGTCACAAAGCAGAATCCGCTATGTTGACGGAAGCTAGATCAAGATGATCATTTAGGGTTGGAAACACTAACCTTCCACAAAAGCACGACTTCCCAAAGCCTTCATTAATTTTCATGCACAAGCTTGACTTGTATTCTGTCAGGAATGTGCACAGCATACAAACACTATCTGATGAAACATATTGCTTTCAAATAAATGTAATTATCGAAAAGCGCCATCAAAAGTTTCGAACTGGAAGGGAAAAGATGCAATCTTACGGAGAAATTACCTGAATAGCTTGGTTTCCTCAGCGTGGTTTGTGGCCATGTCGGTTAAACGTCAGCTTTGTAAGCTGAAATCCTATGTTCGATTCTCCTCGTGGTAGCTTTTTTTTTACCAAGTTTAACATTAATTATTTCATTGACTTTGTATTTCAGTGTTTTAAAGTGTGATGCGAACCACTATGTGCCTTGATCAAGTATCGAACATGGGACCTCCTGATTACAAGTTGTGACACCGATTGTAGCATTATATTTTGTTATTGTTCGAGTGGCAAGATGAAAATAAAAATATGACACCCACAGATCTTCTGACAGTCAAGAGGATTTTGAGTGTAAAGCGTGTTTTATTTTCTTCATCGTATTGCGGCTAAAACTCACTGCTTACAATAATCAATACTAAGAACGAGTTGTGAAATACAACTGAAGATGAAACGCCTTGCTTATTCTAATTGCATTTTTTGTTTTTGTTATTTAGTGTTGCTTTTCTTCCATTTTTGGCTACTCGCAACGATGAAGAGAGACTTAAAAAGAACACCCATGCTCAGGCCAAATTCGAACCCGGGGGCCTCGCATTCTAACGCATTGTGATAAACACCTCTTCACGAACGTCAAAAATGCGTTTTTTTTAAATATATTTTTCACAAATCTTTCTCATTTACATTACTTTCATTGTAGACGAGGACAGTCCAGTTAATTAATATTTATGCTGCAATCTTTCCGTTAGCCCTTTTCTTTGAGTCTAAGAGACACAAAATTCCCTGCGTGTGGTTAAAATGTTTGATAGTAAGCAACACTGCTGCTTTCCATACACTTACTTCGGCTGTACTGCCAGACACGATTGCTTACGAAGCTGGACTTCAACTCAAACGAGTGTGCCACTTTTTGTGAACAGATGTGTACCAGCCTCTGTAGTGGAGCAGTCAGCATTGCATGCTATAAGCCCGGAGTGTCCATATGCAACTCTGGTTAAAGCACAAGTGTATCATTGTGTTTGCCCCATTATCTTTTTCATCATTCATCTTCATCATCGCAATTAACCTAAGGGGTAGAAAAAATTACATAAAAAAATTAGAAATTAAGTAAATTTCTTGGCATGAAAAGGTCTAGTTTCCTTTTCTCTCTGTAATGTGAGTGTTGCCAGTATGGAGGGCTCAGGGACCACCAGCTGCAAATCATGAACAAAACAAGCTGGTGGAAATTGATGAAGAGATGGACTGAAAAACAATGCCACCTAATGGTGAGCTCCAGACAGGAGCGCCGACTTGTCAAAATTATTTGGGGGGGGGGCTCTGATCACTGAAATAAATTAATGAATGACTCACTCTCTCCCTTTTTTAAGTTTTGGCCTCAGTGTTCGGAATCTCATAAAAGCCCATGAATTCCTCAAAAATATCAAAATTTTTATTCACAATTCTAATGCAGAATAGTAATTGTCCACGGATGGATATATCACAAGTTTCATCAACCATAATAGCAAAATATTCCTGACTTTTAATATCTGCTACCACGGAGCACAAAACAGATCTCCCTAATATATCAATGATCTCGTTTTGAATGTCATGTTAGAGCCATTTGTAGCACTAACGTCCCATCCACTACCCTAGTTCTTGCACATCGTCTTTTGGAACTCTTTTTAGTAAAAATGTTAACAATACTCATAATTACATAGTTAGTATATAGTAATAAGTCATGTGTTTTGCTGTCTCTGGTCATAGCCCCCCCAAAGTTGATGGTTTAGCGGTCTCAGCCCCCCAGATTGATGGTCTAGAACATTTCAAATGTGTATTTAAAGTTAAGTTCATCTGGCACAATTCAGAGTAAACTTTATAAGAGAAGCAAAATAATACATTAGATCCTCTTAAGCAAAAGTATTAGGGAGGCTCTGCCCCACATCGTTAACATTGGGGGCTCGAGCCCCCCCAAGTCCCATGGAGTCGGCGCCTATGGCTCCAGATGTACAAAAAGGTGGCACATTTACTTTTAGCATCTATCAATTAGATTTTGGGTTGCCATAGATATTAGTTTTTCTTGTATGTACGCATTGCTTGCATTGTAGAATTATTTTCCTGTAGTTTACAGTTATTACAAGCATAAGAAAACAGTTTTTCGTTGTGACGTTTCAGGAGAACACACGCTCCCTTCATCAGACATTTATTTTCATTTTGGCTAAATATGGATTAGTTCTTTATTTCGAAAAAAAAATGTCTAAAGTGACTGCACCATTAAGGGTTTTCTTATCACTGACGAGAGGAAACCAACCCACTACCTGAGTGGCAAGTTTATTCCACTGTAGTCAAAATGAAAATAAATGTCTGATGTAGGGAGCGTGTATTCTCCTCAAACGTCACAACGAAAAACCGTTTTCTTATGCTTGTAATAACCGTAAACTACAGGAAAATAATGCCATAGATAATCTGCGTAACAACTTGCAAAGGTCGTCCAAAATCAGTTGTTGTTCAAGAAAACATTGATGCTGTGCAAAACCTAATACTGCAAGATCGTCATGTGACATATTGTGAGATTGAGGCAACCATAGGCATTAGTTCCACCAGCATATATAAAATATTACATGATCATTTAGCTGTGAGAAAGGTATGTTCTCGTTGGATTCCACACAATTTGACAAAAACTCAAAAAGACGGCGTCAATTGGTGCAAACAAATGCTCAATAAATACAATCGTGGTGCTTCAAAAGACGTATATAAGATTGTAACAGGTGACGAATCATGGATATATGCATATGAGCCGGAACGTAAACAGCAGTCGACTGTATGGGTGTTTCAAGATGAACCCAATCCAACAAAAGTTGTTCGCGCTCGAAGCACATCGAAACAAATGTTCGCCTGTTTTTTCGGAAAAACTGGTCATGTGGCAACTGTGCATTTAGAGGAATGTAGAACGGTCAACTCTGAATGGTACACAACAATTTGTTTGCCAGAGGTCTTCGGTCAAATACGGAAAACAAACAAACGCCGTCGGATCATTCTTCATCAAGACAATGCCAGCTGTCACACATCTCGTCTAACAACCGACTTTATGAACAGTCAAAAAATCGAATTGATGGGTCATCCGCCGTACAGTCCTGATTTGGCACCCAATGACAACTTCTTGTTGTCAGTTTTCAATGCCAAATTCCTGTTTTTTCATTGTTAGGCTCAAAATATAAATAGTGTCCCTCGTTGCAGCCAATTAACACTTCAAGAGATGTTTTAAAAGATATAGAAAAAATCTGTAGTATTTGAGATTTTATATTAATTTAATGACCCCCCCCCCCCCCCCACACACACACACAAAATATATTTTCATTTAACTTTCTAAACTTTTGAGAAATGGACTTGGTTTACAAAGCCCCCCCTGGAGATCAATTCTAGTTATGGGCCTGTCTCTGATCCTTGTGTCTGTGGTGCCATGAGCAGCTTTTGAAACTCGGGAATCAATGATGGCAGATGAACAAAATTGAACTGATCGCTGAAATGTTGTTTTCCAGTTGCCAGTTCAGAAGGTACCAGGTACTGCTCTACTCTCTGTGCTGTCATCGAATTTTCAATCCTAAGTGAGCTAATGCAGTATGTTTAATGTAACCAGTTCCTTGAAATGTAATCCTGCCTCTACATTGCTAAAATGTGCTCTGTTGTTCTACACATCATGAACGTTATTCATTGCTAAGTGTTTGTATCATTATATTATGAAAGGGAAAAACGTTCACAGGGAAAGTAGGGACAAAATATTCAATGTTCTCAAATTTTTTACATCAGAGCAATGGGGGAAGGTATAAATAATGCAACATGGCGGAGTCAGCCACAAGGGAAGGGGAACATTTTTGTCATTTGTGACTGAGAGGAGTAAACAAATGACTGTCCAATTTAATTCACAAGTTGACCGCGGTCTCTCTTTTTTTTTGATACCATATAGTATTATTTGATGTAATTCAGTGGTACCAGATTTATTTTATGAATCCGTAAAGTAATGTTTTTTCCAGCCATGGTGATTTTGTTACAATCATAGACCTTCCTGAAGGAGAACACCAGTACAAGTTCTATGTGGATGGAGAGTGGAAGCATGACCCTGGAGTTGTAAGCACTATTATACTCTTTTGGTTTAATGTTCAAGTTTGTAACAGAGATGAAAATTTTTTAAAATACCAGCATAAAATATAATGTAGTGGCTCTCTGCGCATTCATAATTTTATCTATGTCATCATTCTCATTCATTATTTATCACTTCAATCAGTGATGGAGCCATCACAGACGACCGCTTCAATCACACACAGATGCTGATGAATGTGTGGATGGAGGGAAAAATGGCACGGCAAATGTAGATGACTCGTTCTACTCATGTAGACACATATGAGTGTAAGAGAATCACTTTTAGGAACAATAGCATAAAACAGGCGTGGTTAACCTGCTGTATTTGTGAAAGAGTGCTACTATGTGTACATGTGGACTGCATAGGAGTAGCATGCTCTAGTATGGTAAGAGTAGCAGAAAGGAGGCTAGTGAACGAGGCACGAGGTTTTGTCGACTGCTTTCATGCAGTGGAGAAACCACGTGTGTGATTCATGAGTAACGGTTCAGTACAGTGTTGTAAACATGGCAGTTCTGTGAGAAAAGAAGGAGGTCACCTTCTGTTGCGGTATTTGTTATCTCTCAATGCAAGCAGTGTCCCAACTCCTCTGCTTCTGACTGGCTTTGAGGTGCAGTGTTCAGGCAGCACCTTGCAATGCACAGAGCACTTGCTGTCCTCCACAAGTGCACCTGCGTTGTGCTTAAACCCAGTATAAAACTTTCCCTGCATTACATTAGTGAAAATGAGGAACTATTGGGGTATTTTACATCTATTATACGTAATAATTGACAAAGCTAACAAAAATTGTACGACTGCCATGAAACAGTTATACGTGTTGAAAACTTGGGCTATTCTTGTAGATGAGAAATGCTGAAATTATGAATGCGCGTAATGTTAAGGGCAGAATGGAGTATGTACGTGTTCCCTATTAACTTTCAAACTACTGGGGAAATTTGAAACAGAACCTCAAATTTATAAGATGAAGTTTCTCAAAGAGGAGAGTGTCTTCCAATTTTTGTAGTGAATGTAGGTGCTAATAGAGGTTAGTTTTCTTCTTAGGTGGTCATTTATAATAATTATTATTTATTTTATTCAGAAACTTGTATTTAGATAATAGTAGACCAGCCAAATACCAGAATTGTGACTTTTACCCGCATGGAATATTAATAACAGGCATCCATGCTAAATCAACCAGTCATAGATCTGACAGAAAAACTAGCGTGGATGCCACCAAAAATTTTGACCTTAAAGATCATTTCAAGGTCATATTCTGACCCTAGAAGGTCAAATTTCAAACTCATCCAAATATGTTTGTGTAATATATTAAACGAAAGGTATGGACAAGACAAACTGTTTGGTGATATTTTTAGGTCAGAATATTGATGTCAGAAGTAGCTCTTGTGGGGCAAAGTTATACAGGCTAAATTTGTACACACTGGAGTCCTGTATAGTGGACCATCCAAGAAGCAAAAAAATCTATTACTTGCATGGAATGTTAATGAGAGGCGTCCATGGTAAATCAGTCAGTCATAGGTCTGATAGAAATACTAGGGTGGATGCCATTAAAAATTTTGTCCTTCTAAAGTTCAAATCACAAACCCTGAGACCTTCTGTAAACAAAACCACGTGCATGCAGAAAGCATTGCAAACTCATAGAAGTAAAATAATCCACACGAAAATCCAGTGTTGTTACAGGATTCATTACGTAAGGTAAAAAACGGCTAATTTGTAGTATGGGATACACTGCTGCTGTCTCACTTTAAACCCAATGCTCTTTCTTTTTTTACTTATTGCTTCACCTTTATGGTTAACTCTTTGCACCAGTAATCATTTCCCATAAATTTGGCTTCTTTCTTGCATGTGAATTGAATATACAAGGTGTACAACTTTGC
The DNA here is from genome assembly GCF_977018435.1 of Lepisma saccharinum. Lineage (NCBI taxonomy): Eukaryota > Metazoa > Arthropoda > Insecta > Zygentoma > Lepismatidae > Lepisma > Lepisma saccharinum. The sequence continues at coordinate 68,359,499 of NC_139231.1, forward strand.
TTCTGCCGTTTTCCGACAGGTGGCAACAACAGGAAGTAGCGGTCGAAAGAAGCAGATCGCAGACGTCACGCAGTTAGCGTGGACCTCTGTCAAGATAACCCCATTCAAACATTAGTCGAGTGGTGTGTGCATCGTGAAGTTGTTCGCGATTGAAAATGTCAGTGTACGAGCCAAATTCTCGCCATTTGCGGGAGGTTCTACTTTTTTGTTTCAATATGAAGAAAACTGCGGCTGAGGCTCATCGAATGCTCTCCACTACGTATGGTGAGGACGCTATAAGTGAGAGAACCTGTCGTGAGTGGACCTGTCGTGAGTGGTTTCAACGCTTCAAGAACGGTGACTTTAACGTCGAAGACCGGCATAGTGGTGGAAGACAAAGTTTTCGAAGATGCAGAATTGGAGACATTGCTGAGTGAAGACTCGCGTCAAACTCAAGAAGAATTTGCACGATCATTGGGAGTGACACAGCAAGCCATTTCAAAACGTCTGAAAGCCATGGGTATGATTCAGAAAGAAGGAACTTGGGTCCCGTATGAGCTGAAACCAAGAGAAGTTGAACGGCGTTTGTGTGTTTGTGAACAGTTGCTTCAGAGGCAAAAACGGAAGGGATTTCTGCATCGGATTGTGACCGGGGATGAAAAATGGGTTCATTACGATAACCCAAAATGCAAAAAAAAAAATCGTGGGGATATCCCAGCCATGCTTCCACGTCGACGGCCAAACCGAATATTCATGGCTCCAAGATCATGCTCTGCATTTGGTGGGACCAGCTCGGCGTCGTGTACTATGAGCTGTTAAAACCAAGTGAAACAATCACAGGTGCTCGTTATCGAACGCAATTAATGCGTTTGAGCCGAGCATTGAAGGACAAACGGCCGCAATACAGCGAGAGGCATGACAAAGTGATTTTGCAGCATGACAACGCACGACCCCACGTTGCCAAAGTGGTGAAAACGTACCTGGAAACATTAAGATGGGACTTCCTACCCCACCCGCCTTATTCTCCAGACATCGCTCCCTCTGATTATCACCTGTTTAGATCAATGGCTCATGAACTGGCTGACCAACACTTCCGATCTTATGAAGAAGTCAAAAAGTGGATCGATTCGTGGATCGCCTCCAAAGATGAACAATTTTTTAGACGCGGCATTCGTACGCTGCCCGAAAGTTGGGAGAAAGTAGTGGCCAGCGATGGACAATACTTTGAATAATGCCTGGGTAAGCAATGTTTTTCATTACAGCGTCATATTTTTGGGGAAAAACGGCGGAAGCAAAGTTGTACACCTTGTATTTTACTTGCATTTTTTTAGACAAAATGATATAACATGGTAATGTATATTTCTAAGGATGATATAGATAGGAGTGTATTTGAAATTTGTTTGTAGATTTTATGTAAATTGTATCTTATGTAAATAAAATATGTAATGGGCATAAACAGCCATATGCAATGCTGTAAGTCCAATAAATATATTGATGATGATGATCAAAACAAGACAAAGAAAGTTCGTAAATTTATTGCGGTTGGAAACTTTGACAAGCATCCTAATAACGATTTTTGTTCCGCCAAATATAGTGCACTTCGTAAAATAACTTGGTGACATGGCAAGGCAAGATAAGTGTGAACATTTTGTAGTAATATGCATTGTAACTTTCAATGAGCTTAGAGATTTGTGTACATAATGATATTTTATAACATTGGTTATTTTCTAAAAATAATCATGTGAACAGCAAGGAAGTAGTGCAACTTAGTAATATTGCCTGACTTATCCTTAGAAAAATAACATGCCGAGTTCTATGCGTGCGGGAAAGTCTCCGTGTTCTCCGAGCTTGTTTTCAAAGCACCAGCAAGGACAGCCTTTGAAAAGGGGTGAGAAACAGATTCTACTCAACATTTATGTAACGTTCTGTCAGTGGTATCCTGAGAAACCAGTAAATGAAGTGGTTAAGTTGGTATCCCAGTGCAGTGGTGTGTCAGTGTCTGCAGTTTTAAGGGTTATGAAAGAGAGAATGACCGGGAGAGTAAAAATGTATGCGGCTGCATATTCGTCTGTCTGATGTTTTGAGAGCGGGTTCTCACATTCAGAGTCTCTTATATAAAATTAATAGGTGCGGCGAACTATGAGTGTAACAGCAGATGATTGCGGTCATGAATCAGCTGACGCGGAGTGATACATCGAATCGGTGAGACCGTTTGTTTACAGAAGGTCTCAGGGTTGGTGATTTACACTTTAGGTCAAAATGGTCAAATCTCAAAGTCATCCAAATATAGTCATGTAATATATCAAAATAAAGGTATGGACGAGACAAATAGTTTGGTACTCTTTTTAGGTCAGAATATCCATCTCAGAAGTAGGTCATGTAGGTCAAAGTCCATTCGAATATTTGTCAGACCCGTAGGCGATTGGTTTTGCATTGGTGCTTGCTATTAACATTCCATGGATTAAACGTTTTTTAAAGCCTACTCAGAGAAAATAACTCATTTTCCATGTGCTCTGCACCGTATGCTATGTACGGCCCTGGAGATAATTTGATACGTACGTATAAACGGTGTATATATATTAAAAAGAATAAGTAATAATATGGCAATACTGAACTTTGATATGAAAGTTTTGATTATATTATGTTATTGTAAACGAACAGTAGAAATTCCTAAAACTTAAAAGACACTGTTGGTCTGGAGACAAACGAAAACTACAAAATTGAACAAAGAAACCAAAGTATTCTGAAAATATCGAACCATACTTCCCAATTTGAAAGTCGTTATTTTGACTTCAAAAATTTGAGTTCTTCTTTTTAAGTCCACTTTATGCCCAGATAAGGTAGTCGGAATTGGACCTTCTGTTTAATGTAGGATCCAAACTACTATGTGCCTCCACTGAGTATCAAACTTCGGAACCCTTTGTTGCAAGGGACCTCGAAACTAATGTATAGTTTATCTAGCTTTTTCCATCCATTTCTATTTTATTTTACATCATGTATCTACCTCATAGTCTAATCGAGACAATGATGAATGATGAACAGGACAAACAAAAATATACATACATACATGCCTTGACCAGGGTTCGAAGCTGGAAACCCTAGCTTGACGCTGCCTACTCTGCCAGGAGTCTACTGTTATTTAGTTGCGAACCGTTCATTTGCATTTAGCAATAACATAAGACAAGAATACTATCCCTTTAACATTCGTGTAAGGTTCTAACATGCTGTGAAGTTGAGGTGATGGCAACCAAACATGAAAGCAACTTGAACCACTAACCATAAAGAACTATTAAGAAACCAGTGTGGTATTTAAGAAATTTCCGGGGGGGGGGGGGGGGTGAAATTCTACTGCTTCTCGTCCAGTTCTATCACGAGTCCTTTCTTGTCACTGAGAATATCAGAAAGATGGAAACCTCATTGTGGAGTACTTATCAATCATTTGCACTCTTGTTTCTTAAAACATCGGCCACATTTAAAGAAAATGTTGAAACCTGTGTGAACTGATCCTTTCTCACTGCCCGGTAGTATGCTTTTTCCATTCAGTATGAGTTCAGTTGTGTTGGTTGCATACACGCCAAATTCTTTCTGTAATTCATTCAGCCCAGAATTTGCTTTCAAAAAGTTCAAATGTGAAGGGCACTCATCAGAATAGAGGTTATTCAAAATGATTGTTGGAGTTTCAACGTTTCTTTCTCAGCAGGTCATGAACCATTTGACATTTATAACCGCATCGATTGATGGAGGCACTCTCAAAGTTTTCTTTTGTAATAAGCAATGCCCTGTTGTTACTCATTTCACCGCTAGGAGACAGGTTTTACAAGATGGCACGTCAAGGAGACAGGTTTTACAAGATGGCACGTCAAGGCTCTGAGAAGGTTCCTTCCTCCCTCGAATTCCATCAAAGGTAGTCAGTTACCATTGACTAACACCCTTCTCTGAAAATCTTCTTTCGATCATGATCCTTAGGTGTTAAAGCTCGAAGTAGCATAGGCAACATGGCTTCAATCTTAGTTGCTTTGGTTTGCCGAGTTCCCTCTGATTTTCTAGGACTCCGTTGGAAAGCCTCTGTAGCATGGCCCACTTGTGTTTCTGGTTTTCCACTATGCAGGCACCGTGTCTCCTGAAACTGTGCACATCACCGGCGATGTGTTGTTGGACAACATCAACTGACTATGATGAAACTCAATCACAAAAACATCTTATCAGAGCGATGAACCGCTAACTTGTAAAATCTGCCTCCTAGTGACCAAATGCATTACTACAGGACACTGCCTATTATGAAGGAATACTTTGAGATGTATCCATGAATTAGTGTGGTTATAAATGGCAAATGTTTCACGGGCTGCTCACAAAAAATGTTGAATGTCCAACAATAATGTGAATAATCCTGTATAACATTCTCAAATTGGGACTATGAGCGACTTCTGACATCAATATTCTGACCTAAAAGCAGTACGAAACTGTTTGTCTCGTTCATACCTTTCTTTTGATATATTACACAACTATATTTGAATGAATTTGAAATTTGACCTTTTAGGGCCCCTGTGGCGGAGTGGTTAGCACATCACGCTACAATGCCAGGGGTCCCGGGTTCAAATCCTGGCCTGGCCATGGATGTTTATGTGTTCATTCATCAATTTCATCATATCATCACTCATCCGCATCTTCGCATATTAGCCAAAAGTGGCACAAGAAGCGAAGTAAAATAAAGCAAGTGAATCGGGCCTCAATATGACCTTGAAATGACCTTTATGGTCAAAATTTTTGGTGGCATCAACCCTAGTTTTTCTGTCAGGTCCATGACTGATTGATTTAACATGGATGCCTGTTATTAACATTCCATGCTGGTAAAAGTTTTTTTTTAAGCTTTTTTTGCTTCTTGGCTGGTCTACTATAAATGATAAATGTATTTCCCTTATTGTAACTATTCCACTGAAGGGAATCATTGTCCAAGTGCTGTTGAAAATGTTGAGAAATGAATAGGTGTATTCATGCAAACCACTGTTTGATTTAACAAAAGATTATTGCACTTTGTTTTTAATATAAGCCTGTACCTTCACTTTCGCGTACACTATACAGGATGGTTCATAAGTGTGTAATCTCCCTTTCAAAAACAAGTAGGGATGAGAAAACATGAATCAAACATCCTAATACATCATATGAGAAATTGAAATATTGAATTGTTGTTTTAAGTCCACTTTATGCACAGAAAGGCTAACTGGGACTGGACCTACAGTTTAAGCTGGGATCCGATCCACTGCAATGTACCTCCACAGGGTATTGACCCTGGGACCCCTTGATTACAAGGCAATGCAATTACCACTATGCCATCAGGGAGGTCACATGATATAAGAAAGAGAGGAATAACTTTTTGAGATAGGTTACCAAGTTCACAGCCATCTTCAAGGCAACTCCACTTTCTTAAATGGAAAGTTGGTCATGTGACACATAAGAATAAGTTACAACTTCACAAAAACACAAGATTTGCTTAATTTCATTGTAAATATATATGTAACCTAAAATGTTTTTCATTATGGGCGATGGATGACTACCCATTTCTCAATTTTTTCAATCAACTTAGTAATCTTTCCCAGTAAGATTCGTTGAAATCTTTTACCACAACGGAACATGAATAGAGGGCTAACTTTATCTAAAGAAGTGACCAGCAGTGAACAACATTTGGGGGTTCAAACCCCATAAGGGTTATTAGAGTTGTGCTGATATTAAGAATGTTGTCATGTTTCTTATAAAATCCTCTTTTGATGTGTCACATGACTTCCTTTCCATTGAATAAAATTAAGTTGACTCCAAAATGGCAGACTTCAAGATGGCCATCATGTTGCTAACATATCTTAACATATTTCCCCCTTTCCTATGAATGCATCAACTTATGTTTTGTTTTAAATTGATGTTTCTGCACTTATTGGCTTCCTTGTATACATGTGAGAAATAGTATTTTTATAACAATATTTTTTCTTTGTTATAACAGGATATTGTTGAAAATGGCGTGGGAACAAAGAATAACCTTATTTGTGTAAAGAAGTCAGATTTTGAAGTGTTTGAGGCTCTCGCAATGGACAGTGTCAATGGAAACAGTAGTCAGCCAGGTAGGTATTGCAGAAAAACAGTATTCAACTACAGGGTTGTCACAAAGTGGGCATACCCCCCCCCCCCCTGTAATTTCGACACTATGATGGTTATGGTTGAATGCTTGATATGAACACCTACATGATGGCTTAAGTGTCCGGAACATCGGTATGGAGACAGTGTTTTTTGTGGCATGCTGAACTCTGCGCCATATTAGGGCACACTTCGCGATACAAGTGTGAATAAGACCTTTTTCCAAATAAGAGCTTTTTCCAGGCGGTGACGTTCCCCTCAATACGTTCTGAAGGCCTCCAAGAAATCGCAGAGGTGGTTAATCAATGACACAGGTATGTGTTCATATAAAGTAATCCAACTATTACCATCATAGTGTCGAAAATAAAAAAGGGGTATGCCCACTTTGTGACCACCCTGTACATTTTTCATGTACGTAGAAATTTTCTAGTTCTGTGTTATTTATACCTTGTGTTTTATCTATTACATTTTTTTGCAGACTGACAGAATAGCATGTCAAGTCAAAATGTCCATGTGAGTCCTTGCACATATGTTATAATGTTAACACCTACACTTTCTAAATTATTAAATAAAAATTCAAGTTTTACTTACGTGTGGTTTAAAAGGTAAATTTCTGAAACTGACGTTTCAAATCCGTTGGTGGGTTGTTCTTCAGGGTATCCAATAAAATCACTTTAAAAAGGTAAAACAATCTTAAAAATGGTTAGAAGATGAAAAAAAAATGTTTGCAGGTTATCTCATGGTATTAAACTGTCTTGTGTTAGCAACACACATCACTGCTCACCACCTGCAGCACTGGACTTGCTCTTGGACTTGTACGAGTATGTATGTGTTTCCTAGGGTTACCAGATCGCTGTAAGGGAAATGTAGGACATGCTCTCTCCCAAAATGTAGGACATTTAAGTCAAAATGTAGGACGCAACACATTCTCAATAAATAATACATATTTCTATTTCTATAGACACTTTTCAGTTTTCAAAAAATTATTTCCCAACGAATGTTTAAATGCAAAATTTCAAAACTTGCAATCATACTAATCAATGCACCTCTTACTACTAGATTTAAGTGGTACTTCTCAGAGGAGACAATTTTTATCAAAATTTCAGGTTTAGTCAAACTACTATATATTGATGTTAGAGTGGACAGTCAAACTCATTGAAATTATAGGGACCAATACCAAACATTTTACAGACTTTATGAAAAAAGAATTCTCTCGTGAGCCTGTTGTGCTCATGGTAATGAAAATACTCTCTCTACATTTGAATTATGACCTGTAATGGCAAACAAATATTCATCAATTACTATAATTTAAAATGGTTTCATCTTGGGTAGTTTTTAGTTCAATAACAGGGTGTCTACCAAAATAATACATCCAGAAATCTTGACTTTTTCTGGACTTTTGTAGATCCTAATTAAGTAAAGTTGGAAATTAGTAATTAATAAAATAAATATTTATTTAATTAAAATCCCTAACAAAGGCCCAGTTAAGATGAAAACTGAAGCTGAATTTAAGAAGAGAATTAGATCTACTATTTCGTATTAATGCATCCTGAACTCTGTTTGGCAGACAAGCGAGGCTTTGGCGTCTGGACTCACAGCTAGTATAATCTTATGTGGGGTTTCTACCTTGTACCTTAGATTCTCGAGGCAGTCAGCACCTGGTTATTCTTAACAACATGATGAGGAAGTGGATATTACTCACTACTGAATACAAAATAAATACATAAAATAGTATTAAAACTTTTCAAACTTATATGTTAATATGTTATATGTTATTCCGGGCGAGGTTTCGGAGGTAATACTTTCTCCTTCTTCAGGTATAACTAGAATTCTAGACACCGGACATGGTGTCACGTGAAATAGTGTTAAATAGGAATATGGTTAAAGGAATCGGTAAAAAACACTTAAAAATCCTGGTTATTAAAATGGTAAAAATCCCTATCCAGGTGAAACATTTGAAAAAATACTATTATCCAGTGGCAGCCGGTGGCAACTTTGATGGGTAGTGCCAACGTGATCAAGAAATCGGGGGGGGGGGGGAACCTTCGCAATGCCACCCCCTCCCCTTGCGGTTTCGCCACTGGCCAAGGTGTTTATCCTTGTTTGGTAACATGGAAAACAATGTGTGTTTAAGTAATAACGTACTAATCCGATTCATCATCACTCACTAACCTATCTTTATACACTACAGGACACTTCCCTAAAAATATAACAATTACAAGAGGAAAGGAAAAACAAATCCTATCACCTTCTCCTCCCCCATGCACACGTATTCTAACTGGATGTCGAAAATATCTTTGTTATGAAAAGAAATTGTCGAAATGCCAAAGGAAACTCGCATCATCATAGGATTTTTTACTTTTATATTTTAAAAAAGTCTGCATGGCCCTCTTGGTGCATCTATCTATTATCAAAAATGTTCATTTCTCCAAAAGTAGGCAGAAATTACTTCCCTTCCCCAACGGGTCTTACAAATCAGTCATATTTAGCGACTTTTCTCTGAAGGTGGCAACTGTGTCAACACTGCGAAAGTTCCCTCACCGTGCCAGGCGAAGACGGGCACGGTTTCTTATGGGCTAACCCCGCCCCCTGCAACTTTGTTCTCGGCTCATGGTGGAAATGTTCCTCGCTGAGACTTCTTCAACCCTCTGCACGTGTGTCAACTTGGTTAGACCAGCTCTTGGGCAGCACGGACTGTTGCCTCGTGAGGGCAATGTATTCATTTAACAATACTTGGCGAGGTATGCTTTTCTTCTGAGGGTAGTGCCATGGCACGGCGGCTCAACCCCTTGAGCCGCCACTGCTATTATCCAAAACTAAAATACTAAAAACCAGGTGCCCACATGGCAGCCGAGGAACTCCCATCCAGCAGTAAAGTGAAACGCGTGGGTAATGGTCTACACGAGCAGAGTTGGAGATTACCTCCTCCCCCACGGGACTGATTCCCCTCAACCGCAACGTCACCAATCCAATGAGAATTCGCATTCTTCCCCTACAACTCTCAAAACTTCAGCGGTGACATGAAAACCCAACTTAGCGTAATTTTTACCGGCATTATCCCATTTTCTAAGGAAATGTATCCACCCCTCTTTTAAATTACCGTCGTCCCTATTGAGCTTATTGCTGCTTCCTGTGCATATATATGCTGCTTCATATATGTTCCGTTCCAATTTATTACTACTTTTTCTAATAACTTCCCTTTTTATAATTTTATGCTTGCTCTAAATAATGTGTTCCGCGAGGCCAGTTTTCGGAACCCCTTGTCTAATATCTTTATCATTAGAGCCCGGAAGTTCAGGCATTTATTTTCGTTAAAATAGGCAGGCAAAAAGGCATTTATAATGTGGAAAATAGGCACTAAAAATGGGAAAAAAGGCAAAATAAACTGAAAAAGGCACATTTGAAAGTCACTTACTTTTATCTATAATTTCTGGCAAAATGTTAATGAAGCATACATAAAACAAGGAAATGTAGCTGGACTCATTTCGATAACAGCATTTTCACATTTTGCACTCACTACCCATTTGCACTTTTCCACAACAGCTGACCCCTTTTCTCCTGACACTTCCATCATCTGCTGCATAGATTCCTCGAAGATTTTCATGGATGCTACAAGTGTCTCACCTCTTTTTTCTAGCTTTGTAATTGTCTCTGGCAATGCACCATAATGTGCAAAAATAAACGACAGTTCATTCTTCAGTTCTGAATAGCACAGGAGTTTTTTCACTTCACGAATTGAAGCCGCTTCATTTTCTGGAAGAGCATCGATCACCTCACTGTTTTTTTCAAGGTGGTTAACATATCAGCATATAGCTGCTGATATCCAGGTTCCCCATCTCGTCAAGACTGGTTGCGGAGGTAAACTAAGCTCAGGTGCAACTTCCTGAAATGTTCGGGTTCGAGAGGGAGATTTCAGAAATATCTTCTTTGTGTTCGAAATCAACCTGTCCACTTCTGGGTGCAACACTCTAACTTTTTCGGCGATCCTGTACATTGCGTGGGCTACACATGTGATATGAAGCATGTTCGGGAAGAGAATTTTCAATGCTATGGTAGCCTTCTTTATATAGGGAGCTGCATCACTGATAAAAAGTAACATGTCATCATGATGTACACCATCTGGCCAGAGCAGAAGTAGGGAATTTGAGAATAACTGAGCTATTGATGAACCATTGGCTCTCTCTAGTTGTTCTGACGTGAGAAGAAATGACGAGGATTCTCTGCATGTTGGTTCCATAGTTCATATGATGACGTTGGCTATTCAGCGTCCCATAGCGTCAGTACTTTCATCTGTTAAAATCCAAACCTTCTTTCCACCAACTTCAGCACGAATTCTTTGCAGAGCTTCTTCGTAGCGTAGATTCCGACGGCACCATTTCTTTAGTGTATTTCTCCAGGAATTTCCTCAGTGACTTGTTTTCCACTTTCCAGAAAGGTATCCCTGCTTCCATGAAAGCTTTGCACAGTTCAAGATAAAATTGAGATTGCCTGTTGGATGAAGTGCCCACTGTTGAAATTAGGGATATCTTCTTCTGTCCAACCTTCTTGGCAACTGCAGATTTATGTTTTGCTGTTAACACATGCTGAGATATAAAGTATTTATTCTCATGGTTGAATGTTTTTTCACATATCTTGCAGAGAAGAATAGTACCATCTGTCAAAAATGTGCTTTCACCAAATTCATGCACGTAACCATGTAACTTACCACTTAATAGCACACTAAATTTCGGCATGATGACAACTACACAATCCTTTCCTTCCAAAGTGCAGAACTAAACTAAAGATAGAGAACTTGATTTTGGAATCCATGCAAAGGTCCTTGGGCATTAGTGCTGTTTCTTGTCAATAACCTCCTGACACGGACGCTGGACGTGATGATGTAATTGTGCAGGTGTTCTGCAACAGGTTTTCAGCAGTCAATCATTCACAAGGACATGTTAACAGAAAGGCAATATCTTTTTTAAACACAGTTTTCTCCTTCAGCAATGTTGAAACATACGTGAGTTCAATATTACTTAAATAAGGCGAAAATTATTCACATAATAAACGGAAGAAAAATAAATGCCAACAACGTTTTTTGGGAGAAAAATAATTTATTTACACATTTTTAAAAAAAAATGTTTAAATTTCATTGAAAAAGGCAAAAAAAGGCATTATAATTAAAAATAGGCAGTGGGGTCCCAAATAGGCAAAATAGGCAAAATGAAAAGGCTTCTAAAACATTCGAAACAACATAAAAAATGTATATCCGGAAAAATTTTATCAATATATGCAGTAGATAAAAAGAGGCATTTTGCCAAACTTCCGGGCTCTATTTATCATACTCACCCCATCGGATTCACATGCTCCTGCCCGTTTGTCCTACATATTCCTTCTCGCATTCACATACAATTTTGTAGACACCTTTCTGTTCAGGGTCTTCTTTGTTCCCCCTTCCACCTTTCTTATATTCTGTAAAATATTTTTCAACGCTACGGGGGGGCTTTCATTCCACATTTCACACCGTATCCTTTCGTTGTTTTTTCTATTCTTTCAGAAATTCCTTTATGGTAGGGAATACCGACAAACCATGTCCCCCTATCCTGTTCCTCCTTTTTAGCGTCACTGTCGGCAATATTAACCAGTTCCTTCCCTACAATTCTCCTCGCTTTCGTTGCAATCCTATCCATCTTCAAGGTCGTATACGCATTCTTTAAACCCACTCGCTTTATCCAAGCTATTTCTTTTTCCTGCTCATTTCCGTCATTTCACAATCTCTCCGTCCTGATGTAGAAATTAAGGTAAACATTATATTTGACCCTACACGACCAATATGACCGAGAGATTTTTCATGTCTTGAAATAGAAACCGATAGTACGTTTAAGTTGCTAAATCCATCCTTAGTCCACACACTTGTTCTATCAACACCAAACAATAGACAAGGCCAACAGAACAACCTCTCTGTAACATCACAACCTGCTAACCAGCTAGTTTTCTTGTATTGCGCAGTTTGAAAATGTCTTACATACTCCTATTTCTTATCCTTATGATTACTACTACACAGGCAGGTTAAAGAAGGGCAGGGTCTATCATTTTTAACTATTTCTTGTTTTTCCAAGAAAGAGCGAAAGTTGAATAGTTTTTTAATTAGGTCCTGTATCACACCCTTAAAAAAATTGCATAACTACTGTTGTATAGTAAAAAAAAAATGCATTGAATCTTATTTCTAATCGTAAGTACCGCATTCTGTACATTTTTAGACATGTTTTATGCATATTGTATTAGGTCAATTTCTGATTATATGAGCAGGTAAGATTTATTGATTGATTTGCTTTATTTTACTTTGCTTTTTGTGCCACTATTGGCTAATTTTCAAAGATGGGGATGAGTGATGATATGATGAAATTGATAAATGGACAATCACAAACATCCATGCCCAGGCTGGCATTCGAACCCAGGGCCCCTGGCATTGTAGTGCGATATGCTAACCACTCCGGGAACTAGCAGGTAAGAGAGTGTGTCTTGCTGGCCAGCATAACACACTACGAAGCCAGAGGTACTAGGTTTGAACCCTGGTCAAACCATGGATGCATTAGTGTGCCTGTCCCATCATCAATTTAATTAGTTTATCATGATTAACTCAAGAGGTAAAAAAGTGATGTGAAATAAACAAAATAGATAGAAGAAAGTGTGCTGATATTGTTTGTTCAGTCTGACTGTGGGGGCACAAAATGATTATTTAGATTTTTGGCTGTGGAAATAAAATTATTTTTTGTTTTCCCCAAGGAGGCTATACACAGGAAATACCAACGCATAAACCATGGGAGAAGGTTCCAGGGCCTCCGATTTTACCTCCTCACTTGCTGCAGGTTATACTCAACAAGGACACACCACTTTCTGTAAGTATCAAATACTGTAGATATATTACATAAATGCATGTGGAAGATAATATTTTTTGTAGCAAATGGTCTTTATCACAAATATTTCATGTAAGTTAACATGTATGGTATGACAATTGTTTACAATAATTGTAAATTAAAGATTGAATAGTCACAGGTTTCCCACTGGACTAGATATCCTTGAAAAATAATGCAAATCAACTTAGGAGTGGAGTGGTTGTAGAATAATCAGGAAATTTTGGGTTCAAGTTCTTATTGTGTAATTATGTATTTTTGTTATATTCTGCCACTTTTGGCCAATTGTGACAATCGGGATGAGTAATATGAAGGGACACTCACAAAGAATGCCCATGCTCACATCAGGATTTAACACATTAACAAGATTGAAAGTCAACCATAAGATAGATAGCTTTGTTTGCCTTATTATTTACACACTTTACTAAGTGAGAAGAATGCTTCAGACATTAGTAACTTACAATCATGGTCACTTGTACAACCTACTTTTCACAACGGAATTCCTCACAAATTTATATTTCATGCAGGTCTAAAATTTCTCTGACCTTCAAACTTACTTCCACAATTATTCTTTCTTATTCTGTGGAACAACAGCCCTCGGAGGTCTGCCAAGCAGCTTTCCCTTAGGTGGTACATCATTAGCGTGTCAAGTCCCATTGCTACTGTTTTCAGGTTGGAGTTTCTTATGATTTGCTTTCAAGTAGCTCCCCAATTTTCACCACGTAGCTGCGTGAAGACCAACATTGTTGGAGTTTGTACTGCTAATCGAACAGGGACTGCTCTTACCGAAACCAAGAGTGCTAACCATTCAGATATGCTGGAGCTCTGCAATCATTTCTTGGATTCTAAAAACATTTTTCATCCTCCTGTGCAATTTTCAAAATCATTACACAATCAGAAATTTGACCAAGTTTTGTAAAAAAACTTCAAAAACCTGGAAAATACTATTTTACAGTATTTGGAATTTTGAAACTTTTGAATATAAAAATGTGGATCTTTTTCTTCTATCAAGGTGTTTTATGAAGTAAGGTTATTTCCAGTGTGTTCAGTTGGTAGGATATCTGAATTCGGTTCAATTTCATGGGTGGGTGATCTGTTTTCCACCTTGTCCCTGGATAAATTGGCTCTGGGGTTCACCTAGCCTATGATAAAATATTCCTAGTAGGTAAAAATGGCTGGAGTATTATACTGATCACACCTCAACAAATAACCGAGATAGGCCGCCAAGTATTTTCAATCTCGGGTATAGTGGTGGTGATGTGTAACATGCTCTCCAGCCTCCTTTACAAGACAGGCTTGCCCACAGGTACTCATCGATGAGAAGCTTGGTCAGGGATAGAGACATAGGGATAGACAAGTCTGCTGATGCAGACGCCGACGTTCTCATCCACCTTTTGCCAGCTAGCGACCTGTAAGGATATACCTGTCTCTGTACTCTAACTGAAGATCTGCTGGGAGAGGTTATGCTTGTGAATGTACTTAGAGTCTGACTTGCGACTCGCGTTAACACACTCTACCTAGAACCTCCTCCTCTCTCTCTATTCAATCGTAACTTGCTCCTCAATAACTGATTTAGAACTGACCTTCCAGTCCGAGTTCACTCTCCTCATGCACCACTGTCCAGTAATCCTCCCTCCAACTTCCTTGCTCTATCCCGTTCACTCGCCAACTGTCCATTCTCTCTCCCTTCCAACTCTCATGCCACATACGCCTTCCAAGTCAATCACCTGATTTTGACTGATTACTTATTCAGCATTCCTTTCTCTGCTATGTTAAGACTTGACACTTCTTACCCAATACCTTGGGTACGATATGCCTCAGTTCATACTTACTATTCAATGTATTTAAAACCACACCTAGCACACCAATATCAGTAATACTAAGAAAATGAAAATTACATTTTGCAAAAAATCAAATAAAGCATAGAAAAATTATAAACAATTTTTAGTGAAATATAATAGTCTATATCAGTGGGGGTCAACATTCACTACACTTTTTATGTGGAGAGTCTTGAATGTGCCACTCCACTTAAATGTAACTCCCCCTCCCACGTATATTTATTACATTATGATATTTTGGAAGAAGAGCTGTTAGATAATGGGCAATGAGAAATAACAGGCAGAGTGATAGCAGTTTCCCTAAAAAAGGAACGAGGAAGGGTGGTCACGTTTGCAGAGATTGCCTGGAAGGGGAACAGGGAAGGGTCATGTTCCCATGGAAATTGATGGCCAGCTGAATAGCAAATTTTGTACATGTAATATAATTTCAGTATATTTTTTTTCTTATTGGGGAATATTTCATATTTAAAATTAACCTTTTGTTTTATTTTTTGTCATAAATTTGATAACATGCAAAGTTGAGACAACATTTATTTCTTAGAATGTTATAACATTATAGAGTGGTCTGGAAATTCATTTAATGCCCGGAAAAGCCTGAGTCAGTACTTTTTATTTTTATTTTGGCTCACTCTGTATAATAATTGCAATGCATTACAAGAAAAGAGACTACTTCATGTTGTTTTCTTTGTTCTTTCAGTGTGAACCAACATTGCTACCGGAACCCAATCATGTTATGCTGAATCACCTGTATGCACTTTCGATCAAGGATGGCGTGATGGTACTCAGTGCAACACACCGGTACAGGAAGAAATACGTCACCACCCTCTTGTACAAACCTATATAATATTTCCTGCATCAGTGGGATAGAGTTAGAAACAGTTTCACATATGGAATGGCCGTGTGTGATGGGAGGCACAAAGTCATCTTTCCAAAATAGAGGAAATGGAATCGTCTCTTCTCTCTTTCTTCTCTAATGATATACAAAGTGTGACAATTTTACGTAGACATTTTAAAGAACATTTTAAGTGATAAGGAATTAAGTGCATTGCAGATTTCTGCATCAGAATAGAATTTGACGAGAAAAATGAACTTGCAGTATTTTGTAAATGTATTTCATTGTACATATGTTTTGTTCATGAAGATTCAGGCTTCTTTTTTTAACAATTAGCATTTCTAAAGCTAGTTGCCAATGAATATTAGAAATCATTTTTATCATGACTTGATAGAATACTTCTTTTGTTTTAGTTATTTGGATTGTTATCGAATTATTTTGTTGCTTATTTGTAGTTTATGCAGAATTGTTTGTTAGTATATAACTTTACTCCTGCCAGGATTTTGCAGTAAAAATGATTGTAGTTGCTGCATTGCAATTTGTAAATGTTTTATTCTGAGAATTGTGCTACAATAATGTGAATGTTCAATCTAAAGAGGAACAATATTGTAAGATTTTTCCTGTACTCTAGAAATGCATTTTTTAAAGAAAAATGTGGCATATTGCTGTAATTTCAAACATATGCTGTTGAAATGTTAAGGAGTTAAAAACATACATAAAGAGATGGGTAAATTCAAACTTCATGTTTTTTTTTTTCCTTTATAAATCCTTTCAGTGGAGAAGTTTGTGTGTAATACAAGACAAGAAGAAGAAATGTATTCTAAAACTTAGTGAAGTTCATTTTTGGATGAACAGAGTGGTTAGAACAACAAAGTTTGAATCCTGGCATGGGCACTCTTTGTGAGTGTCTTCTTCAATTTCATCATATCATAATCGTTACTCATCCTCATCATTGCGATTAGCCAATAGTGGCAGCAAAGTGACCCTAAACTAACAAAATAATAATATAAATAAATAAATAAAAGTGCTCATGTCTCATGTTCTTGTGGGGATTTGGTGACAAGATTGTGAATTGAGCATTCAGTGCACTTGGCCATTGCGACGGCAAGGTAAGTTTGAGGTGTGATATTACTGATTGATGTAGACATGGGCATCCGGAAAGGGGGGGGGGGCATGCCCGCCCCCCCTGGAAGATGAATGTGTACCTAAAAATTATATATTTCACACATAGTTTCATTTCAATCACAGTAATTTATGTTAATTATTATAAATTCATTGAAGAAACATGATCATTTCAGACTTAAATAGTGTTTTTTGAGAGGGCATCACTATTTTGGAGGAAAATATGTGTCCTTTGCCCCCCCTGGAAAAAATTACCTTGCCCCTCCCTGGAAAAAATCCTGCGGACCTCTATGGATGTGGAGCTTCTTTTTTTCTCCAATGGCTTCTAATATTTAAAAAATGTTTCCTTTGTGTCAATACTGAAGCAGTATCATGGATAGAGAGAGAAGGTAGGCATATTCGTTTTTAAAATCATACAATTCAATTATGGTGAATTTGTTGAAAGATGAATGTAGATCTACAGCTACTAGATTATACTGGTCACGAAGGTACTGACTCCTCACCGCTTCAGAAGCCCATAATGTTAAAGCTTGAGCCTTCATGGCTTTGGCCAGGTGCATTGCAAGGATAGGATAGGCCATGTAATGACTCCAGAAAGAGTTTCACTTCTGTCTTGGCAGAACTAGAAACGCTGATAAAAGAAATCATCTCTTGTTTTACTTGTCCCCCTCCCTAACAAAATGCCATTTTAGAGTGCTATGGACAAGTTAAGTAAGTGTTCAGTGGTTGTGTATGTAATTTCTTTGTTTTGTGCACAGATTTCAATTATTTTATCAACTGTATCCCTGAAGAAAATTATCAGAAGAAGCCTGGTTCGAGTTTGTGGCAAATGAGAGTTTCAAAACTATAACCATTAAAACTGCCATACAAGGTTTTGACATCTAAGGTTTTACAATATATTTTGCAAGGTTAGAACCATGAATGACTAGGCTAGATGTAAAAGTACAGTGGTCATCATTTGAAAGCGAGTGCTGACATCAAGTTCCTCAACCACTCAAAACCTCTGCCATTTTGCAGCTAATCCTGTTATATTATATGCAAATGAAAACTCATGTAATGGTCTTTTTAAATGTGCTCCATATTATTTCTGCTATTGTTAGCCTACAAAATCCATTTGAAACAAATGAATGTAATCATTTTTCCACCACCAGAGAGCAAGGAGGAAATGACCACCTAAATCTTGTAAGGTGAAAACATTTGTTCTTCATTTTAAGTTTTCTAACATGCAGTAGTTTTTCTGATAACTTCTGTTTAATGCACCAAAACAGATCTTACTACAAGTCCAATACGGCAGAAGAAGGGACAAAAAACACATGCATGGAATGAAGTTTGTTATTTACGTTGGGACCATGAAACCTAATTTACTTACCTAACCAGTACTGCATACCCAACCCAAATATTTTTTTTATTATCATAACGCAAGAGGAAACATAGGAAAGAAATATCAAATGAGTTTAGTGTTACATTATATCAAACTTTGCAAAGTAAGGATGAATAAGGAATGGTTAGTGAGGATGGTGAGAACACAAGCATAGAAAGAGAAGGAATTTTAATGGGTTTCGTGCATTCTACAGATCCAACAGCTTCTGGCCTGCTGAATCTTGTATTAGTTGCCTTACACCATAGAGGTTTGGACCTAGATGCAGGGGTCGAGGATAACCATGGGCAGCAGTTATAAGTGCTGGTCACTCAGGAGTGTGGAAACGAGTACAAAATATACAGAAAAATCGGGAATGTCTTCATCTTTTCAAATTTTACAAGATGTAATGACTTAATAATAAGCCTGTGATGTCATCTGAATCTCTCAATCCTGCTGATGCAATCATCTTTCCTATTTGTCATTTAAAGCTAGGACTAATTTGCTATTATTAGCCATGAAGAAAGACAAATGTAAAAATGATATTTCAGTTTGTAAAGGAAATCCAACCCTTTTGCTTTTAAATATACGAGGGATGTTCCTAAAGGTCATTCTGACTTACATCCAATAAATCTGTTGCCATATTCTTGTCATCACTTTTCAACTCAACCTCTCCCTGTTTCAATGCACTTGTCCTATTGGTGCTTGAATAATGGCCCTGACGTAGAATGCTTTTTCTTCAATATATAACCATTTGTTAGCGGAAGCAATCACATCTGAACCAGACTGAAATCTTGTCCTACAAAGGTGCTTTTTTAATTTCTGGAACAAAACATTACTGGAGGCCATATCTGACAAGTATGGAGGATGTTCCAGAAATGTGAAAGTTGCTACCGTTATGGTAGCTATGGAAACTTTCAGATGTGATTTGGTTCATTAGTCTGGAGGAGCAGAATGCCTTAGGCCAACTTACCTTGCCTCTTTTTTTTATTAGGCTAATTTGCAAATCTCAATAAGGTTCACGATGTATTATACCCTGATCCGGCAATTTTCTAAGAAGCCTACAATGGTACTGTTCATATTCCAAAGCACTGTTGTCATTGCTTATGTTGTACAAATGGCACCAAAGAACATTCTTGGTGGCATGCGAGTAGAGCATTTCCACTTCATACTTTGGCTTTAGTGTAGGGTTCAAAGTGAGAGCCCTCTTTCACACTATCAGGTTTCAACAGATTTGGAAATAGAATCGTAGGCAATAGTCCTTCTGGTTTGCGTCAAGTTTTTATCAGGTCAGATGTGCACGTCTCAGTATGACTTCCATACTCATAGGTACCTGCAAGGGAAAGCCAGGGTTTTTTTTTCTTCCGAATGGAGGCATGCCCTCCTACATCCCACTCCCTTCCCTGTGATGTCAGAGATCCTGACAGCCCAGTTGACTTCTTGGGCTGTCATATGGCGCTGGATCTGAATCCTACAGGGTGAAGAGGCCAATTCATGCCAATATTCTACTTCTCATCTGGTTCCCATTGTGATCCAAACCTGATAGTCTAATAGAAGACTAATATTCCTTGTCCGAAAGTTTTCTGGGCCTTTGCAGTCGTCGCTGGTCTGCCTTTAGAATTCATGGGACGAATTAAGGACTGGTCTTTTCAAAATTCAACGAGTCACTTAGGATTGAATTCACACTGCCAATTGATATGTCTAACTGGTATCTATCTGTACAGTCATGGACACTTCTGTGTTGTAACATTTGTTCCGCAACACTCCACCCTTAACGGGTTGCTTCTGGCAGAAAAAACAAAATAAACAACTAAATAGGCTCGTAGTCCTGTGTTCCCATCCCCTTCCTCACCAGAGTGCTTGGAACCAAAGAATCAATTCACAGGCAAGAACTTACTGAATTAATGTTGCAGGGTGATTGCTGAAACTCGCAGAAATGGGCTTTATACATTATTGGGTTCTTAATTGAGTGAAGATGTGATCAAATGTAAGGTAGGACCCACTTTCATTCTTTCTTTCTTATAACACTCATTTCTAAAATGTTTTAAACTCTATTTTCCTTTGTAAGTAGGAGTGGCAAGTGACAGCAAAATTTGAAAAATTTAAGAAGTTGTTGAAACGTTATTTAATGCATTAGTACTGTCGTCGAGTTGACATTTTTTATGCACTCGACACAAGCGAAGAGGTAGGCCACCATGACCCGTTCATGTCTGGCGGAACAGGTCAGTGTTGTCACATTGGATTGGCAGAAAAGAGGTAAATCACGCCTAAAATTTGGATTCTATTTCTCTGAAGCAACTACATTTATTATAACCTGTTTATATGTTATCGTGTTGTGTTGCCATCATAGTAGGGTCCAAAACAAGAATCTTATGTTCTATTATCATGTAAAAAGTCTGCACTCACACGAGGGGCAGGACAAACTAGAATGTGACGTTTTGTATTCACTCTGAATGAGAGAGGTCATCTTTACCTTTGTATTTTCTTGAAAGCTTCCGCCCCGTAGTGGTCATCCTAACATGTTACGAAGTCAGGTGACCTGATTGTGGTCATGTCATTGTTTCTTGATCCTCTTTAATTCATCAATTCCATTCTTCATACATTCTAATCATCACGATTAACGTAGATCAGAACAAATAAGAGAAAAGTAACCAAAATTTAAACTATGCTTATTTGCACATACAGGTGTCAGAAATTCATTTATCTGCAAAGCCAAGGCTGGATTTAATTACAACCATTCCTTTGATTAGATAACAAATAACAATGGTGTTTTCCTCGGTGCGAGGAAGTCTTACTCCTAAAAACTAAGTTGGCAACAGTAGTTCGTACCAAACTGACAGTGGCTGAAAGTGCAACATCCTGTTGTCTGCTCACGGCACATAGCGACCCGAAAATGATAGGGTTCTTCTTTCTCTTTTCACCTCAATTGCAAAATAAATAAATAAATTTAGAAAAAAAGATGAAAAATTGACAACAGGCTTCGACCACTATTCGTTGAATTTTCGCGATGTCTCATGATTGGTAGTTCCTTCTAGAGGTGTGTGCATAAATCACCAGTGGCGTAGCGTTATAGTACGCCCGTACGCCCGGCATTCCCAGATTTAAAATTTCAAAAATGCTTAAATGCTGTGATTATAAAGTAAAACGTGACTAATTTCATATATGTTTGACCTTCATGGCATTATAGTAGCTATTTTTCGCGATCCGCTTGCAACGCTCCACTCTCAACCAGGGACGTCGTTAGGGCGGGCGGGAGGGGGGGCCACTGGCCCCCCGAAACATTCAGGTGGCCCCGGCAAACTGTTCTACATTTGCTGAAAATTTTACTTTCATGACAAATATTGCAAAATAGTTTTTCAGTAATTTTCTCTTTCAGTTAGAAACACTGTTCTTAATTTGAGTGGCACGAACCCAAAACCACATTTCTTTCTAGTTTTCCTGGTTCTAGCTATAGTGGATGTCAGTGTAGGAACCTAGAACTTCGTTGTTTCTCGGAATTTTGAGGGAGCGGTCTTTCCACCCCTAGCAGTCGCAGGCCAACAACAGGCAGGGTTGGGCGTTGAGTGTTGCCGTTGCGTCCAAATAATGTTTTGAGATTGAGTAGATTGAAGAACGACCGCTTGTGCAGCGGTAAACGACATATATGCAAACAGTTACAACTGGTCCCGAATCAGAGCGCAATACACGCTAAATAAGTATAATGATGACAGGATGCCTCATATCTCCGGGTAAGTAGTATTATTCGCACCAAATATCTATTCTACAGGGTGTCCCACGAACGGCGCAACTGGGAATTAAGAGTGGCGTTACTTTGTAACCGAAACCTGTACATACATAAGTCATACACCAAATGTTAGCCCTGTCCAAGTAGATATTTTTAAACATAGAAACAGCAAACGGGGTGCAGTGTTGTTCATGCAGTGTTGCCAAATGTAAGTGAAAGTGTAAATTTATTTTTCCACAAAGCATGGAAAATTGCATGTCAAACATTCGTACGGAAATTTGGACGTCAATTTCCACCTTGGGTAGGTGGACTTTTTCGCCATCTATAGTTCAGAGAAGAAAACCGATCGTTTTCGCGTATAGCCAATCTTGAAATGCCTCGTAAAGGCGTACCGGTCAAAATGGGTGTTTTTAAAAAAAATATGAGGTACAGTGGCAACACTGTTGATGTTTGAAGGCAACAAAAGGTGTGTTTAGTGATGGTCTATGACATGGAAATACTGGAAACAGGAAAAAAAGAAAATGAAAATTATGGTGAAAAAAGTGTTACTTACTTACTCCTGGCAACCATGCAATGCGCGTAACAGGCAGTGTAGCTTTACAAAAGATGTTGAAAATGACAACCATTTTCCCTGAGGCATTCATCGACACTCCTGCATGGTTGCCAGGAGTAGGTAAGTAACACTTTTTTCGGTCCTAGTAGTGTATTGTTCCATTAAAAAAAGGTTACTCTATCGTATTTAAATTGACCCGGAAAAAAATCCTGCACCGAATTTTAATTGATCCGGGAAAAAAAGGTTCTTAGACAGTGCTTAAATTCAGCCGCAAAACAAGGTTCCTGGACCGTATTTAAATTTTACCGAAAAAAGAGTTCCTTCACCGTATTTAAATTCATACGGAAAAAAGGTTCCTGGACCGAATTGAGGCCTAGAACCCACTTACACTTGCTGATTTTCTCTCCCTGATGGGAAATGAATTTATTTACAATACCTGGACCATTAACAACCCTGGAATTGTTAAAGATTAGGGAACGCATACATCCTAATTTGTTCTATAGGATTCCGTTATAGGACCGGAACATTTTCTCGCACAATCTAAATTCGTACCAAGTTGCGAATTGTTTCATTTCAATACGGAACTTTGACCCTATTTAAACTGATACGGAAAAAAAATGTTCGTTGACCGAAATAAGAAATAAGGGTCCTGGACCGAATTGAAATTCATCTGGGAAGAATACTATTCCTGGACCGAATTGAAAACTTTACAAATGAAAAGGTTCATTACGGTCCAGAACCCATTTACGCTTGCTGATTTTCTCTCCTGGACCGGAATTGAATGTATTTACAGTTCCTGAACCTTTAACAACCCTGGCCTCCACCCGCAAATGCAGACGCTGTGGCTGCTGCTTAGTGCTTAGGCGGGAAAGTTGACTAGACATACAAATACAACCTTAGTGACAATGAAGTTCGACCAGTCACAAATATAGGAGTGCGTTGTGAAAGAAGGAGAACACATGCATATGCTGAACATATTTTATTCAGCAGGCTACATGGAACAAAGGAAAACATAAATTTCCGCTGCAACGCAGCAATGTATGGTGTCCACACAAAATAAAACATTTTCGTCCATCTACACGTGACATTGAAGTTCGAACACTGTTAGAGGGGATCCTGTTTACCATGGTGTGACGCCGCCCCGTCGGAGAATAACTGTGGCAATGCGTCGGGGCATGCTGCGGACGAGTCGTTCAAGGTATTCCTCATCGATGCGGTGCCATTCCTCCTGCAGGCAGGCGATAAGAGCAGCCACTGTCGTGGGTCCCCTCTGTTGCACACGTCGCTTAAGAACACGCCACACATTCTCAATGGGCGAGAGGTCGGGACTCGATGGTGGCCATGGCAGAGTTCGCACGTGATGGCGAGTCAACCATTCTCTTGTCGGCCGCGCTGTATGAGGCCTGGCATTGTCGTGTTGAAAGATGAGACGCCGCCTGTGGAACAGGTGCCTTCGCACTGTGGGAAGATGCCGCTCCAGTATGCGTGTATAGGCGTGTGCATTCACAATGCCCTCACAGACGTGTAGTGGGCCAACCCCAGATGCCGTCATGCATCCCCATACCATCACTGACGCAGGTTTCTGTACCCGACGTGCATAACATTTTGCGTCATTCTATTCCTCCTTCCGACAAATGACTGTTTTCCGTATTTTCCCGTACACAACATTGAAAATGGATTCGTCCGTCCACAAAACCCTGTTCCACTGCCGAAATGTCCATCCCCGGTACATTCGTGCCCACCGTAGTCGATTGCCTTTGTTCAACATGGAAAGGAAGGGTTTACGTTTCGCCTTGTACACTCGGTAACCGCATCGCTGTAGGTAACGGCGAATGGTTCTGGTTGACACTTCAATGTGAAAGCGTTCTCGAGTCCACAGTCGTAATTCGGCCACAGAAACATGATTGTTGGTCTGGATATAGCGCCTAAATATCCGTAGGTCACGCACGCTCAGCAGGCGTTTTCGACCGGGGGCCTTACCTGGCTCTGTAGTACCCGTATTTTGGTGGTGTTTGATGATGCAGTGGACGGTTGACTTGGGTAAGTTCAGTTGGCGCCCTATTTCCCGTTCACTGAGTCCATCCCGTTGCAACTCCACCACTCTTCTCCTCACGGTGTTGTCAATAGGTTTGCCCCTGGCCATGGTGATGATGCACTGCGGTTCCTCGGTGCACAGCACTTGCTTATATACGGCGGACTCCCTTATCGTGTCCGTGACGTCATGCTTCCGTCGAATGCGCCACTATCTGGAATTTTCCGTATGGGTCTGGTGCCTGGTCGAAGTTCAATGTCACGCGTATAGTTCCCCGTTTTCGTTCTTTACGTGACCTTGGGTGCAACATGCTGGGATCACGATTCTTGCCTGCTCACACGCCTCCTCTTACACACATGCGTTACTTCTGCGGGTCACCCATTCCACCGCCTATGCCTCTGTGCATTTAATCACGTATTCCTTTCTGGTCGAACTTCATTGTCACCAAGGTTGTAAAATTAATCCAAAGTTATATAGCGAATAATAGTTACTTACATAATAACATCATGAAATATGGAGAGCCAAATTACTTATCAAGCATTTTCTGTTATTTGCCTATCCTAGTGGGAGCGAAAATCTTTTGCCCTTGCTGGTGAACTCGGTTCCTGCAAATTCAAGACGGCATTTTCTAATTTACATTTCTATTTGGGCCGACAACTCCGTGGTGGAGTGGTTAGCAGGTTACGCTACGAAGCAGAATGTCCCGTGTTCAAATCCCGACCTGGATATGTGTCTTCTTTGTGATGGTCCTTTCATCACATTAATCTTAACTTATTATCATCTTCACGATTAGCCAAAAGTGCCAGAAAAGTAAAGTAAAATGAACCAAATCAATCAATAGTTTCTATTTCGTTATTTTACGCCGCTTTTCTACCTCTTGTGTTAAATGCGACGATGAGACTGAATGATGATCCGAAGGAATAGCGATGCGAGACATGATGCAACCACACCTGTCCAAGGTCCGAACCTTGGACCTCTGGTTTAGTAGTGCGTCATGCTCATGCTTCGGGAGTGGAATCCTTTCAATGAAAAACTATAAAAGTAGGTTGAAAGAAAACAACATTGTACTATGCAAAAAAGCCATGTTTAGGTCCTCTAAAGAAAAGTACAGTTATTCAGTAAAATTAATTTTGAAGGACAAAGCCTCCGAAGTGTTTTTTCCATTCGGTGACGCGTGGTCATCACATTGAGACCCATCTAGTTTTGAGAGTGGAATTCGCTTACATATTCATTTCAAGTTGCTTCCCAATTGTCCTCACGATGTTAGGCCATCACAGAAATTTTGGAGTTTCTACCAGGGATCGAACCTTGAAACACTAAAGTTCAAATCACAAACCCTGACACCTTCTGTAAACAAAACCACCTG
Organism: Lepisma saccharinum; assembly: GCF_977018435.1. Classification (NCBI taxonomy): domain Eukaryota; kingdom Metazoa; phylum Arthropoda; class Insecta; order Zygentoma; family Lepismatidae; genus Lepisma; species Lepisma saccharinum. The sequence continues at coordinate 68,385,315 of NC_139231.1, forward strand.
TATGCAGAAAGCATTGCAAACTCATAGAAAATAATCCACACGAAAATCCAGCGTTGTTACAGGATTCATTACGTAAGGTAAAACAACAGCCAATTTGTAGTATGGGATACGCTGCCGCAAATGACGTCTCACTTTAAACCCAATGCTTTTTCTTTTTTTTTTACTTATTGCTTCACCTTTATGGTTAACTCTTTGCACCAGTAATCATTTCCCATAAATTTGGCTTCTTTCTTGCATGTGAATTGAATTTATTTTACTTGCATTTTTTAGACAAAATGATATAACATGGTAATGTATATTTCTAAGGATGATATAGATAGGAGTGTATTTGAAATTTGTTTGTAGATTTTATGTAAATTATATCTTATGTAAATAAAATATATAATGGGCATAAACAGAGCCATATGCATTGCTGTAAGTCCAATAAATATATTGATGATGATGATCAAAACAAGACAAAAAGTTCGTAAATTTATTGCGGTTGGAAACTTTGACAAACATCCTAATAACAATTTTTGTTCCGCCAAATATAGTGCACTTCGTAAAATAACTTGGTGACATGGCAAGGCAAGATAAGTGTGAACATTTTGTAGTAATATGCATTGTAACTTTCAATGAGCTTAGAGATTTGTGTACATAATGATATTTTATAACATTGGTTATTTTCTAAAAATAATCATGTGAACAGCAAGAAAGTAGTGCAACTTAGTAATATTGCCTGACTTATCCTTAGAAAAATAACATGCCGAGTTCTATGCGTGCGGGAAAGTCTCCGTGTTCTCCGAGCTTGTTTTCAAAACACCAGCAAGGACAGCCTTTGAAAAGGGGTGAGAAACAGATTCTACTCAACATTTATGTAACGTTCTGTCAGTGGTATCCTGAGAAGCCAGTAAATGAAGTGGTTAAGTTCGTATCCCAGTGCAGTGGTGTGTCAGTGTCTGCAGTTTTAAGGGTTATGAAAGAGAGAATGACCGGGAGAGTAAAAATGTATGCGGCTGCATATTCGTCTGTCTGATGTTTTGAGAGCGGGTTCTCACATTCAGAGGCTCTTATATAAAATGAATAGGTGCAGCGAACTATGAGAGTAACAGCAGATGATTGCGGTCATGAATCAGCTGACGCGGAGTGACACATCGAATCGGTGAGACCGTTTGTTTACGGAAGGTCTCAGGGTTAGTGATTTACACTTTAGAGAGCAATAATTTGAGTGCGCGGGAATTTTGTTTGTTTTAAGAAACTAGATGTGTGCATAAAATTTGATATATATCGTCATCATTCTCCAATGTGTACAGTACGACGCCACAAAAGACTCGTGCATGTCCCATAGAATAGTGTTTAAGGGTGTCGCCTTGCACTAAAGGCAGCCGGATTCGATTCTGGTATAAACAATATACATGGGATGCCTATCTTGAACTCATTACACAAACATTTCATTTTCGCACCGTTGTCATACTTGTACTTACACCTAATACAAGCACTTTTTTATATCTAAACTGAGTGTTTTCTCTACTTCTCAATTTTCTTCGAGCGAATTTACAAATCTAAGGAGTAAGGACTAATGACATTGTTCTTGGTGTCTCAAAAATCTGACATAAGAGAAAATACATGGATTTTTAAAGACTGTCTAGATTCCATTAAGTTAATAAGTTCATTCTGCATTTAGATTCCCGAATAATGGCCGTGGATTTCGCGAGTCTATATCCGTAAATTTATTGGGGCTACAGGAGAAAATAATGTTCTCTTCGAACAAGATTTTATATATATATATATATATATATATATATATATATATACACACACACACACACACACACACACACACACACACACACACACACACACACACACACACACACACACACACATACATACATACATACATACATACATACATACATACATACATACTGTATATATACAGGATCCGGCAGAATGAATAGTAGGATATAAAAAGGACAGAACGTCGAAACAAATCGAATAATTTATTGAAACACACATTGAAAACAAAGAATAATAGATGCCATTACATACCATATATGCCATTTTACTTGGTTTTGAAGATAACGCCCGACAGATGGTCGCCATCACGTTCAGCGCATTCTTCCAGGCGGCGAACGAAAGCTCGGATCACCCGCTTCAGCATGTCCAATGGGATCGCCTCCACAGCTGTACGTATCCTTGCCTTCAGTTCAGCCACGGTATAAGGACGTGTAGCGTACACTTGACTTTTCAGGTAGCCCCACAAGAAGTCATGGGCATTCAAATCGGGCGACCGTGATGGCCAATGATTGTCCCCAAATCGGGAAATCAATCGACGAGGAAAATGACGCCGCAAGACAGTCATGGACCAGCGGGCCGTGTGGGCTGTTGCCCCGTCCTGTTGGAACCATATGTCTCTGTTCACCCTTGGAAGGAGAAAGTCATGTAACATTTGGACATAGCGATCGCTATTAACCGTTACCGCACGTCCATGAAGATCCTCAAAAAAATATGGACCGATGATGCCAAACGATGCCACACCGCACCACACCGTCACACGTTCACTGGGCAGGGGTTGCTCATGCAGCCAACGAGGATTAAATGGCGCCCAGTATCTGTAATTCTGTTTATTGACACTACTGTGAAGATCAAAATGAGCCTCATCCGACATCAGTATGTTGTTTCGCATCTGCGGCTCGGCTGCTAAAAGTTCCAAGCAACACAACGTAAACTTTCGTCGGGCATGTTTATCTTGTTCGGTTAGTTTCTGTGCGACCTGCATTTTGTAGGGGTGGAAGTGGAGGTCTTCATGGATGATGCGCCGCAGGGAACGATCTGACATTCCTAGCGCCAAGGCATGTCTGGCAGCAGAACGCCGAGGTTTTCGGATTAGTGCTTGACGGGCCTCCTCCACTCGCTCCTGGGTCCGTTGTGTATTTGGTCGACCCGGGCTTTTCTTTTTTGCACACGATGCAGTAGTCCTGAATTGTTGCGCCCACCGTACAATCGTCCTATGATCCGGGACGTTCTGATGTCGGCCCACCTGGAAATGGCGACGAAAGAGTCGCTGCACGGTGATTGGAGACTCGTTATTTTTTAAATACGCCTCAACGGCGAATGCTCGATGTTCCGAACTCCACAAGGCCATACTTACAAATGGCAGTCCTTCCTCAATGCAGCGCGCACACACGTCGTTGCGCAGGCGCAACAGCGACGCCGTACTACGTGACTCAAATCAGGCTATTCATTCCGCCGGACCCTGTACTTATGTAGGCCTATATGGTATATTAATAGTTTGTTAGTTTTTAATGGTTTGATATTTAAAAAAATCTTAAGTTTTGCCCCCCCCCGAACTGATCAACCTACGTCCCTGCTCTCAACACTCGTTCTAGCATCTCTTTTCAATGCCTTTCCTGGCCGGACGCCGAGCAGGTTCGGCGTACAGGACTCTATATTCCTTGCTGCCTTTCTGGAGGGAAAGCTTCGATTTCTACAGCACCCGCGTAAATGCTCTCTCGTACGCCAGCGTACGGAGCAGAGAGGTCTACCGTGATTGGTTCATGTGACTCTTCCTGCCTTCTGAAGCAGATGACAGCGGTAGAATTCCAACCCGGTTCTTCGCACTCATGCAACTCGTGCCATGTGATGCTACAATACGCAATATTGACTGACGTAACTTTACCAATCTCAAATATACTGCTTTTTAATGGCCACTGCATTGTATAATTTATCGCACGAACAACGATGTGCATTAGAAACTAAAAGATCAACACAGTTTTTGTCAAATAAGTTGGTGAAGTCCTCGTGGTAGAAATTCAGCCTGTGGCTGCTCTACCACTTAACCCGCAAAACTATTATTTTTTTATTGTATTTTTTCGTTATTATCTAACCACTTAATATTGTGTCAATGGAAATGTTTAGCATTCATTTGAAAACTCTTAACATCGAATGGTCTCTAGACAAAATTATTTTAAAATGTTTATCAGCATTCTCAAGATGCAATAAACAGTGGTCTGAATTACTAACCGGCACTGTTACGTCAGTAGAGTGTACGATATTTGGATCATCCACTCTGCTTTGCACAGTGCGCCAAGACGACAGAGGTCCCTGGTTCGAATCCCGGCGTGAGCACGGGTGTTCTTTGTCAGTGTCCTTTCATCAATATCATCACTCATATTAATATTCACAATTAACCAAAAGTGGTAGAAAAGCGAAATAAAATAAACCAAATCAATCAGTAGTTGGATCATCCACAACAATGACGTCTACTGTCGTGCAGAGGCGCTTGTGATTCAGGTAGGTTTTTAATGACTTGCGTCGTGCAGAAAGGTATAAAAAAGGTATAAAGCACCAGAGTTCAAAACATTTGTGGCATAGTGAGGCATCTCATTTTCTATCTAAAACATGCATGGATGATGTTTTATTGAAAGCCCAGCTGACTTCAGGCAAATAAACAATACTAATATCATAAGTAAATTATTAAGCAAGAAAGGGCCGACCCTTCCTTCGGACTTGGCGTCCCCACCCGAAATGTAGATGCTACGCCACTGTAAATCACTCAGGGGTTAAAAAAACTGAAATGAACAAAAATCTAGATCGATGTAATCTGGTGGGCAGAAGGAGATAACGTCTAACAGACATACAAAATTGCAGTATTTGGAAGTAACTAGTTACAGTTACTTCTTTTGAAGAAATGTAACTAACTAGTTACTTTTAAAATCAAGTAAGTGTAACTGAGTTACTTTTTGCAATAGAAGTAACGTTTCAATAGTTACTTTTATTGTTACTTTACGACTTAAATTGCTAACTTGAACGTTGCAACGTCCTCCGGTTAGACACCAGTCGTCACAAATTTAGTCCGCTACTCCTTTTGTCGGGAACAAAGTGAACTGCAGTTTTATAATCACTTACAAATAAAGCACTAGAGCATTCAATACTAATGTTGGGCAATTCACTTACATATCGCGAAAATCTAATTACATAATTAATTGCTTACTTTCAACTTATTGGCAAGTAGAAAACTCGAAAACAGAAAAACTATTCTTGAATTCTCCCCGTTTCCAAGTCCTTATTGATTCCTCACCTTCACCTGTTTTTCTACTCAGTCTGTCATCAGGAGAAAACATTCAGGGAGGTTCACTTCTTCTGCTGAGATGAGAAAGTGACGTCAACACGAAAAGATTATGACGTATTTCTAAACATATACACAAGTTCGAACCACAACTGTATCAATCTAACTATAGTTGTCTGTGACAGCTTGCACATTATTTGAAGTAACAAACATTTTAAAAATCTTAACTTCTTACAAATATAAAACCTTAAACACTCAGGTTTGTTACAACGTGGAAGAAGCTAAATTTGCTATTCTAAAGATTTCGTCGAATCACCTAAGGCAAAATTTCAAGGCTGACTGAAAGCATAGACTCCAACTTCAGGGGTAATCCCAAAAGTAAGGTCTTCAATTTTTTTCTTGAAATACAAAGAAACGTTTATTGTCAATAATGTTTACATCATTTTAAAGCTTGAACATTTATCTATTTTTCTACATAATCACCATTTCGGTTGATGCATTTTTGTAAGCGCTGCGGCAGTAGTTGTATGCCCATGTCATACCAGCTCGCCGCCATGTCGTTGAGGAAGCGTCGAACCTCATCCTTCACCTCGTCGTCGTTGTTGTGTTCTTTCAACTTGGGAAACAGGTGGTAGTCACTGGCTGTCAAGTCCGGACTATAGGGTGGGTGGGTGATGATGTCCCATCCAAACTGTTGCAGGAGGGCGACGGTTTGGGGGCCGAGCGTTGTCGTGGAGAATGCTTACGTCCTTGCTCAACATTCCTCTTCTCCGGTTCCGAATCGCCCGTCTGAGATTTTTCAGTGTCTCACAATAACTGTCAGCATTTATTGTGGTCCCAGAAGCCATGAAGTCGACCAACAATACCCCCTTTCGATCCCAAAACGCAGTTGCCATGACTTTACCGGCAGACTGTGTTTGTTTGAATTTTCGCGGCTTGGGCGAAGAGGAATGCCGCCACTCACGTGATTGTTGTTTGGTCTCAGGTGTGAAGTGGAACGCCCAGGTTTCGTCACCCGTGACAATCGAATCCAAAAAAAATGTCCTTTTCGTGTGCATAGCGGCGAAGAAATTTGCGGGAAGAGTCAACTCGTTGCCGTTTGCGTTCTTCAGTGAGCATTCGCGGCACCCATCGTGTGCACACCTTCCGATATTGCAACTTTTCTGCTTTGGGAAACCTCAGGAACCAACGTACAGAGATCATCCAGAGTGATCCGCCGATCTTCGTGCATGGTTTGCTCAATCTTTGCGACTGTCGTCGGAAATTGACTGTCTCCTGCATTTTTCTTCGTCGTGAATTTCAGTACGACCAGCTGCAAACTCCCTACACCACTTGCGAACATTTTTGACATCCATGCACGACTCACCATACACTTCCGTCAATTGGCGATGAATTTCAATCGGTTTAACGCCTTTTGCGTTCAAAAACAGAATAACTGCGCGAACTAAGCACTTGGCGGTAGCGCCGAGCGGGAGCTCCATTACAAACGGCTGCCAAGCCAAGACCATAGACATACTACTGAGCTTCCCAGCGTGGTGCACGCGGGCTTGTTTGGGAGTGTAGGAAGCTACCAACACAACAGTGTTGCCAACTGCCAAATCAAAAGTTACTTTTGGGATTACCCTCGTATCTGTTTGGTTCCCCTGTTCTTCAAAGAGCAGCGGGGGAGCGCATTTAATCCTTCCCGGGATTAATCTGACAGTGAAGTTGCGAGTGTGGAACTTCGATAGCTGCATAAGGCAGCCATCTTGCTTCGCAACTTCCAGTTAGGCTGGTAACTGCAAGAAGAAGTACCAGTAAAGATAATCACCACCAGAGTTCCAGTTACGAGCTGACTGTACATTGAAAAACCGAATTTTCACAAACTTTCAGTTACGTGCTAACATGAACCTTAACTGGACATTGAAAAATCGGCCTTAACTGAACATTGAAAAACCGGCCCTTAGTGCAGCAGCTTGGTCAAAATAAACTGTCCTTATGGCGCTGTAGTCGATCAACGCGGGCGGGGGGATCGTTGTAATTAGCTGTTTTCATTGTGTCCCGTTCATGCGTTGCAAATATTGTTACACTGTCAAAAGCTTGTTCCTCTTTCAGTGCAAAGTGTTTGATTGCATGATGAAAGGGAAAACTCTACACAGCGAAAGCATATACGTAATATTTAATTTTGTTGAATATTTAGAGGGAAGTTAACTACAAAGCGCGCAGCGACTGCAGTAATAATACGGATAGTGCGGAATGGGAAAACATCTGAAATACGAAGCAGGGCAGTGTGGACTGAGTGAGTACTGTTATTTTATTTCATATCGGGTGGGCTGAAAAGTTCGTAGGCTGACTCATAGATGGCGTTACTAGAATTAAATCCATGTGATTTTTACTTAGTACTAACCTTCAAAAGATACGTGTATAAATTTCACACCTGCCGGATAATTAGTTCGTGAGATATAGCATTGTGAGTGAAGCAGCTTTTGTTATTGTGAAAAAATGGATAAAAAAGAATTTCGTGTGTTAATAAAGCATTGCTTTTTGGCGAAAAAAATACTGTTGAAGCCAAGGCTTGGCTTGATAAACATTATTCGGACTCTGCACCAGGAAAATCAACCGTTGAGAAGTGGTTTGCTAAATTTAAACGAGGCGAAATGAGCATCGAAGACGATGCACGCAGTGGACGCCCCAAAGATGCTGTTACCGACGAAAACATCAAAAAAGTCCACAAAATAATTTTAAATGATCGTAAAGTGAAGTTGATAGAGATAGCTGAGACTTCAAAAATATCAAAGGAACGTGTTGGATATATTGTGCATGAATATTTGAACATGCGAAAGCTGTGTGCAAAATGGGTGCCGCGCGTGCTCACAATCGATCAAAAGCAACAACGTTTTGATGATTCGGAGCAATGTTTAGCGATATTCAACCGTAATAAACACGAATTTTTCCGTTGATATATTACAATGGATGAAACATGGCTCCATAACTACACTCCAGAGTCCAATCGACAGTCAGCCGAGTGGACTGCACGTGATGAACCGAATCCAAAGCGTGGAAAGACGCAACAGTCGGCTGGCAAGGTAATGGCATCAGTATTCTGGGATGCGCATGGTATTATATTAATCGATTATCTCAAAAAGGGCCAGACCATCAACAGCGATTATTACATAGCGTTGTTGGAGCGTTTAAAGGATGAAATCACGAAAAAACGGCTTCATTTGAAGAAGAAAAAAGTGCTGTTTCATCAAGATAATGCACCGTGTCACAAATCAATGAAAACGACGGCAAAATTATATGAATTAGACTACGAATTGCTTCCCCATCCACCATATTCTCCAGATCTGGCCCCCAGTGACTTTTTCCTGTTTGCAGACCTTAAAAGAATGCTCGCTGGAAAGAAATTTAGCACTGATGAAGAGGTAATCGCCGAAACTGAGGCCTATTTTGAGGCTAAAGAGAAATCGTACTATAAAAATGGCATCGAAAAATTGTATGACCGCTATACTCGTTGTATCGCCCTCGAAGGCAACTATATTGAATAATAAAATCGAATTTTGTCAAAAAAATATTTTTTACTATGTTAGCCTACGAACTTTTCAGCCCAACTGTTATTTATTATTCTCTTGATTTTGTTATTTTGGTCAGCTGGTCATTAGAAATAAACAACTGCTAGATAGATTACAACTGATTTTCTGCATGTTGTCTTTGGATCGGCTACCTTGTTTGCAGTAGCGGCTTCAGATAAAATTTTCACCCGGGCGAGGTGTTGCCCCCTCTTTTCCACCCTGGTGCTCCTACTTTCCACCTTGCTCCAATGTAAATCATGGTCATGTTATATATTTACGGCTTTGATGACGAAAAATAATAGCCTTATTTTAAAAATACTTTGAGTGTTACTGTTAAACATGTATATTGTGTGTTATTTAATACCTATACAGGGTGGCTCAAAAAGTCACTTAACACCCTGGATACAAGGCCACTGCAGCGCGCAACGTGGAAATGACGATGAACAATCGTTGCCAGGCTAAGGGGGAACCACATTGACGTCACCCGCATGGTCGGCGGCCATCTTGATGTCCGCCATCTTGAATTCAACTTCAGAATTTTAAATGGGAAGGAGGTGATATGATATATCAAATCAGGCTAGAATTTCACGAGAAATGCAATTGTGAAGGTTTTTTCGACGTATCTTTAACCAGTAAAAAGTTATGACTGAATTCTTGTACCAATTTGCTCCTTTTCGAGGTGTTAGAAAAATGCCTTAAAATTTGTTTAGCGCATCGGTAATGCATCGAGATCAAAGTGATGTCTAGGGAGAGAAGTTCGCATGCCATTACAAACGATTTTAATCGGATACATCCACGAAGAGCTGCGCAATATGAATGGTTGTCGCGAACAATTTACAATGGACGCTTCCATTGAATGAAAAGTCCTTCACAGTGACAAGGCTAATGTTTATGTTCATAAGGAAGTTCATAAACAGAATATTCGATGCTTTTTATCCAGGGGCGTGCCGTGACCTTTCGTGATAGGCAAGCGATGGATTAATTTTTCGTTTCGGTAAATTATAACAATTTCAAATATAATATAGGCCTACACACATCCCTACTTACAAAAGTGTTTTAAAAAACAACGCAAGCGGCGCTTGCCCCGCCTTTCCTTACCGCACGCTTCTGTTTTTATCTGATAACCCATTTTCGACAGATCAAAGCTGAATGGTTAGTGCTGGTAAGTTAATGGTGTGTCGTGCTGTGTGGAACACGATTGGTTAGCCAATTTTTCATCAAGGGAACCTTAAATGCTTAGGGCTACTTGGTGAAGTATCGGGTTTGAGTGTATGAAGTGCATACATACCGTAAAATCAAATAATCGCTGCACGGTTTATAAAGAAGAAAAACAGCCTCTCGATATAATAAATTTGTAAATTTCAACCATGAAGAAAATAATGATTTACTTTATATTTGAGGGCAACTGTAAATTAAATTACGTTCTTTTTTAATCCTGAAAATAATAAACATCCTATTAGCATAAAGTTTCGATCTTAAATAAACGGACGGGTTTCGGTTTCTTACTTACTTCTTATAAATAGCATACGACTGGTGATCACTGGCTAACTTCATAATGCAATTTGTTGATTACTATAGAGTTTCAAACATGAAATCGTACCGCGTTAGGTGGTGCAACGGATGCACAGAAAATTCTGGAAGTTAGCAACACTTGTGGCCAGTGTGGACGAATTCTATCCAACACCCTTGCCAAAGACAGATGCGGTCTTGGTGTTGCTTGCCCTCGGCCTTTTCCCTTCGTAAACGGTGATGGACAGTCCATGCAAGAACTCAGTGACGTGCGGTGACGTCGACACTTGGGGTAGCAGTCAGTGGCGTGCTCAAGGGGGGGGGTTGGTGTGGGTCACACCCCCTCCTCCCTTTAGGGCCAGTATTCCTACAAAAAAGAAGAATGTAAATAACAGGAAAAGATTGCAAAATTATGAATGAGTACTAGAAAAAAGTACACGTAACCCCCACCCACATTCGAAAATAAAAAAAACTATTTCCTTTGACTCTAAGCCAGAGATCCTGGGTTCGAATCTTGGATTGACCATTTGTGTTCTTTGTGTGTGTCCCTTCATCAATTTTGTCGTACCAAAGGTGGCGGAAAAGCGAAGTAAAATAAATCAAATTGAGAAATCAATCAATTATTTGATTTCATTTTTGTTACTTAGCGTCGCTTTTTTGTCACATTTGGTTAATTGCGAAGATACGATGAAATTGATGAAGGGACGAGCACAGGGAACGCAATGCCTGGGTCGGGGTTCGAACCCGGAAATCCTGGTGTCGTAGCGCGCTGTGATAACCACTCCCCCACGCTTGGTTGATTTGGTGACAGGTAACAAAACACAACACACTTTTTTGTAGTTTCTTCAATGATATTCATTTGACTTTTTGAGTTCTGAGATACATTTTTTATTCCAATTTTTTTCATTATTCACTGCAACACAGGACAAGAATGGGCACACATCACGGGTTCGAATCCTGGCCTGGATTGTTCATATGAGGTCCCTTAACCAATTTCATCATATTATCACTCAATCCTCATTTTCGCGATAACCAAATGTGGCAGAAAAGCGAAGTAAAATAAACCAAACCAACAACAATATGAACACGCGTTCTCTTGCCCAAATAAATACATCCGTATTTATGACTGTTAGAGACCAAGAGTAGTATATTTAAATAAAAGACTACTAAAACGAGAGTCAGAGAGAGCCTGAGTACATATTTGTAATTTAATCATTATATATTCCGTATTTGAAAAATAAAAAAGAAAGAAAGCATAACATTATTGTCTGCACATAACACGTTCCCATTTCATAAATAATAAAACTCATCCCATATTATACATACGCACATATTGTACAACGTGTAAAAGGTTGTGTAAATACAGAGAACATAAGTACTGCAGAAAATTTTACCCTGTGTTCTTTAGAGGATTTACAAAAAATTGAGAAACCAATCCCCTATCTGTCCTATAGGAGATAGACTGGGGGACCTGAAAGCCTGGGTTTTCAACCATTGCAGCGGGGGGCGAGGGGACAAGGGAGGTAGAGGTAGAAATCTTCCTTTACCTTGGGCCGGCCGTTTCTACCTGGAAACTGGTCTGGCAGAAGAAGAGCGAGCTAGGGTATCCAGCCAGCTTTACCCGCGGAGAACACCGATGGACGAGAAACGCGTGGAAAAGAAAGTGTTGCATATGAGCTGTGGTGGCTTTAACAAGACAATAAATATTGTGATTTGAATATAATTCGAGATGTGAGATTGATTGATCTATCTCTGCTAGACTAGCTACTCCTCAGTGCACGTCACTGCAAGAACTGCATAAATCACTCGAAAAGCGGGGAGAAAGGTGAGCAGTCCTCTTCTTCTAACGCGGTCATTCGTGCCGCATCGCCCAGTGCAGCCGGTTTATGTTTCAAGAACAGAAAATAGAGGAAATGAAAATTGCAATGTAAATATTTATAGTAAATAAATTCCATTCTAATGTGTATAAAGGAATTGAAAAACACGAACTTAAGATATCAAAAGTGTTTTAAAAAACAACGCAAGCGGCGCTTGCCCCGCCTTTCCTTACCGCACGCTTCTGTTTTTATCTGATAACCCATTTTCGACAGATCAAAGCTGAATGGTTAGTGCTGGTAAGTTAATGGTGTGTCGTGCTGTGTGGAACACGATTGGTTAGCCAATTTTTCATCAACGGAACCTTAAATGCTTAGGGCTACTTGGATTTGTTAAATAAACAGGTTTTTTCATCCTTGCTTATGGAAGAAGGTACTTTTTACAGAGTTTTTTTTAATAGGGAGGAACCCCAGAACACTATGGGAACGTTGTGAAGCAGTTTCTTTCCAAAGTTATTTTATCAGATGACAAGGGTCTCATATTCTGTTTACGAACTTCCTTATGAACATAAACATTAGCCTTCTCACTGTGAAGGACTTTTCATTCAATGGAAGCGTCCATTGTAAATTGTTCGCGACAACCATTCATAATGCGCAGCTCTTCGTGGATGTATCCGATTAAAATCGTTTGTAATGGCATGCGAACTTCTCTCCCTAGACATCACTTTGATCTCGATGCATTACCGATGCGCTAAACAAATTTTAAGGCATTTTTCTAACACCTCGAAAAGGAGCAAATTGGTACAAGAATTCAGTCATAACTTTTTACTGGTTAAAGATACGTCGAAAAAACCTTCACAATTGCATTTCTCGTGAAATTCTAGCCTGATTTGATATATCATATCACCTCCTTCCCATTTAAAATTCTGAAGTTGAATTCAAGATGGCGGACATCAAGATGGCCGCCGACCATGCGGGTGAGTCAATGTGGTTCATCCTTAGCCTGGCAACGATTGATCATCACCATTTTCATGTTGCGCGCTGCAGTGGCCTTGTATCCAGGGTGTTAAGTGACGTTTTGAACCATAACTTTGTGGTATTGTTAACTCTGCAATAAATTAAAGTTAGGTGAAAACAAATGTCACAGTTGTTTTCCTGGTGAAATTCTAGCCTGATTTTGATATTTCGTACGACCCCCTTCCCAGTTACATTTCTGAAGTTGATTTCAAGATGGCGGACATCAAGATGGCTGCCGACCATGCGGGTGACGTCAATGTGGTTCCCCCTTGGCCAGGCAACGATTGGTCTTCGCCATTTTCACGTTCCATGCCGCAGTGGCCTTGTACTAGGGGTGTTAAGTGACTTATTGAGCCATCCTGTATAATGACATCAAAGTAACAGTTCATTCTTAGCTTAAACTCCTACATGATTTTGCAATATGCTTATTAAGTTATTCAGCAGTAACTTCAATTAATTCTTGATAACAATAAATCCAACTCTTTTTAAAAACAAATAGCCACACCCGGTGGAGGCACATAGTGGTTCGGATCCCACTTTAAACTGTAGGTCGTGTCTGCCTTTCTATGCGTAAGGTGGATCTAAAAAATAAACTCAAACAAATATGTAGCCAAGGGCTGAAGTGCACACCCATAGAGCTAGACCACCAGCCGCCACTGCCACACAGACAAAACGCAAAGTTTCACTGTGCATAACATGAAAAAGATTGTGTATTCAGGGTGGCCACTCTAGTATATATTCAACTATAATTCCCGGTTTTCAAGGCGAACTTTCAATAAATTTAAGAGTACAAACAGATGGTTTTCAGCCTGACGTATTACCGCCTCTCAACAACCACACACATATATAAACCCAATATTAACAATGTATCCAAAAATTCTAATTTAGTTAATTCGTATATATATTTAAAATATTTAAGGTACGGAGTTTACATTGACAATTTCATATATGCAGACTAAAAATACATCTATAAACACAAGTCACAAATGTTATTGGATAAAAAAATGTTAATTGTATAATAATTTCAAACTCAATTTTACCTAATCAACTCCAACATATCTTGCAATATTCTTCTATCTCTTAGGTAGATTGTTCTGCAAAGGACACTAACAAAGAAAAGGAATTCAGAGAATTCTGTTTTATTTTCCACACAGCTTTCTTTTCTTTTTCTTCCTCGATAAAAATAAAGGCTAAACTGTGAAAAACTTTGCTCAGGGCATTAATAAATATGTATAAATTCAATGAGATCTGTATTAATAAAAGTACTAATTTTTCACGTCAATGGAGAAAAATTCACGCAGAATTCCCTGAATTCAAGGAATTCCCTGAATTCAAGGAATTCCCGGTGAGTTGCCACCCAGGTATTGTGCAGCAAATTATACATGCGTAATTAATTCTTCATATCAACAAAGTAACTTTTGCTAACAACATAAGAACAGTATTACAATAATTTGAGGATTATTTTGAATATGATGTATGCAAATGAAAATTTCGTTATAAAATTAATAATTGGTTGTTAATATACCTATTAAGATTTCTTACGGTTCTTTTTAACGATTATACGAGTAGCTACCTAATCAGTATTTTTTAGGAATTTTGAACCGTTTTATGTTTCTTTTGGGACCTACTTCAGGATTTTTCGAGCCTAATTTATGATTTTTAGAACCTATTTTAGGATTTTTAGAACCTATTTTGGGTATTTTAGAACCTATTTTGGGATTTTAGAGCCTATTTTAGGAACCTAAAAGCACTTTTTTAGAACCTAAATATCCGAAGTCTAGTTATGTTGCTCACCTATGCGCGGCGTATGCTTCCTTGTAAACTGAATGGGCTGTATCACTTGTCGCTTCAATCTAAAAAAAATCTCCGGAGCGTTCATACGGAAGCGACAACGACATGGAAGTTTCACGCCAAAACGACAAACGACACATCAGCCAATCTACATGCACTCACCGCGCTAATAACAAACCGAGGCAAGTTTTAATTCAGTCCGAGCGTCACGCTTCAGTTCGAAAGGTTTCATGTATTATTAAGGGTTCGTTTCCAAGCGACACGTAACGCTTGTCGCCTGCGAAGCGATACGAGATATGGGAATTTCACACCGAAGCGACAAACTATGCGGCCTCTTCAATCTATAAGAAAGCATTCATCGCGTATTCCAACAGACCGAGCGGCACGCAAACAATAAGCGACACATGCGGCTTGTCGTGTCACCTGAGTTAAAAATACTGCATTTATTTCTGAAAGTTGCTTTTCAAAAGATACGTGTTACGTGTCGCTTCGGTTTGAAACTTCAATAAATGAGTGCTCTTTTTCATTACTGCTATAATTCTTATAAGAACTTCTGTGCACTGTGTAAATGGATTATTTTCTGTAAATTCTAAGTTTGCCGCAGGGAAGCAACAAAAATTACCATCGATTTAGTTTTTCTTAATTCATGATACAAGTCGTGATTAAGGCTAGAGAAGTATATCATCTTGAAATAAATAAAAGTATATGATGATCATATGTATTACTTCTCATGTGTTAGCCGGTTGATTGCACAGACTACATGCATATTTCATACAGTTGTGAAATATAAGTAATTAATTGAATACTAAGAAAATAGCATATAGCACATATTCAATAATAATCCGGTCCTAAAAGTTAACATTGGCCACATTGCTAATTGAAAATATGGTGCATTTTTGCATTACCAGCTGTCGTGTATGTGTATAGTTAAAATGTGAGATGTTTTTCGACTTAATATGTGTGTTAGTTATTATTGTTATGGGGAATTCGAAAAATGTTTTCGTATTTGCAACTGACTCCCCCTTCCAAAATAATTGGTAATTTGTCCCCTCCTTACAGGAATACCTTCCACCTCCACAGAATGATAAAAATATATGAAGACTTATATATTATAGTATTATGTACCAACCAGAAGCATAAATCAAATGCATGTAAGTCTTCAAATATTATTTTATTCCAGTTAATGATCATCAGTTGTACACAAAAATGTAATTGTTTGCAAGAATTTTTTCAGTATGAAGTAACTGTAAAAGTAACTGTAACTGAGTTACTTTTTAATTCGAGTAACTGCAACTGTAACTCTGTTACTTTTTTAGGTAAGTAACTGTAATTAGTTACTTTTTAAAAAAGTAACTTTCCGAACACTGCAAAATTGTCGTAGTGAAAGCCGGTAACAACACTTAAAAAACGTCACGCCATGGACAAGTAAAGAAGCGACTTGGAGAGACATTGAACCACTCTCCATAGACATACCCCCCCCCCCCTTTACGCATTCAAGCAACTAATGGATATTATCGCACTTTTGTGCCTACCCTGATAGCAACTCGATGCTTCGCCACTGAATGTATGACTTATTTATAAATAATAAGGTAGATATCTACTTGGTGTATCCGATGAAGTATCATAGTAAAGAAAGTTTAAGTAAATGTTCAAAATATTCCAAAGTCTAAAATGACACCGAGAGTTTTGGACACCAAGTCTAGTTCTCATCTCGATTTTTACAAGGCCATGTCGGTCTCGGAACCATCCCTAAATTTATCTAATGTCAGGGTGCGAAAACCTGGGGGGACAGTGGATATTTCCCTCCTCACCGACAACCTTGTCCTACAAAATCCCACACACATAAATAAAGAACAAGAAATAAACAAAAACTTAAACACAGTAAAACAATCTGAATTATTTAGCAATTTATTGACATTTTTAACCAGTTAGAAAAGGAATTAGTTTGCCACATACGTACATATCTGAATTAATTTAAATATTTAGTCATTTACTTTTATATGTAACATAATAATGATCTTATATAATATAATTAATATGTATATTGTATATACCGTATATGTGAGTATGTGAATTGAGATCGTCCCCCAATGATTTCACGCCATGTCTAATGTTATTTATAAGATAACTGGGACAGATGAGGGGTTATACTCAATATACACGTCATTTTGTATGCTCGTAGTTTCCCTTTTCTTGTTCATTCAAACGAGCATCGTAAGGAAGATAAAAAATCCTCATTAATGTACGAAAATATTTCGTGTATATCATAGGTCCCGATTCTGGTAGAGAATGGGGGGGGGGGATATGCATTCCATGCCCTCCAAAATACGTCGAATGATTTTTACCTTATCAGCTAACTTTTATATTTCTAAAAGGGTATGGATTAGGAATCTCTGCAACAAAACCCTTGGCAAGCTAATCTTTCTCTGAGGCATCTATTCGTTTAGTAGATAATTTTAATGAGGTTGACGCTTTCAGAGTTAATGTATCATCTCAGGAAATGAGTAAGCCAGGCGGATGTTATTTCTGGGAATTTGTTTCTGAATCAAGTTTCATTGTTGCAGCTACTTCTGTACTGTTGCCAAGGAAATATTTTGGATACAAGTACGTAATTTAATTATCTCTCACCGTGTGTATGTTCGTGATTCGTGAACCCACGGTGGTCCAATTAGTAGGGCTTTGAGTGGGCTTGATTCCCAGGGTGGATGATTTCAGTGTCCCTGCATGGAGCGGGTCTGGGGTTCACCCAGCATCTTAAAAATTGGTTTGGGGGGGGGGGCAAAGGCACCCGGAGGACGGTGACGATCGCATCGCCTCCACATTCTTCCATGTGTCTTGCAATGTGTAGGGGGTAGATTTACATTTACCTTTATATCAAACACTCGCCCACACACATATATGTTTGTGTTTGTGTGTGTGTGCACTTGTGCAGTCTCGGTGGCCAAGAGCAATGAGTGGTCAACTCAGTTCCAGGTTAAAGTTTCGGTTTGGTCATGGGTGAGTGTCACTTCATCAATTTCATGTATTCAACTTTCATACTCATCGCCGCGATTAGCCAGATGTGCCAGAAAAGCTACACAAATAAGATGCATATAATATACATAACAATAACATGCATATATAGCTATAGTATGAATATCGCAACAGGAGTGGCTGCGATTAGGGAGGCAGTTGCCCCCCTCCCCACTTTTTGCCCCCGCACTATGGCCTCCTAATGCTAAGCCTTGTATAACCAAAAAAAGTTAGCTGTCCTTGCCCTCCCCCCAGTTTTGACATCCAATCGCCGATACCTCGGAACGCAACAATGAATGTGTGTTGCGTATCTGTATGTCATTCTTTAGTACGCCGATGTGTTATAAATGTTGTAAAATTAGCATCGTTATTAGTAGTTGTATTTACGGTACTATAAGCACCACTTACAAGTGTAGAAAAGGCGAGGCTATTTGATTGAACAATCAGATTTGCTTATACTTAAAACAAAGCCAAGAGAGGCCTGTACCCCAATTCTTCAGGTGTGATATGCTCTGATTTTTAAGAAATTCTGAATTTCTAGTGTAGAAAAGGCGAGGGCTCAACAGATAGATTTACCCATACTTAAAACAATGCCAAGAGGGGCCTATACCCCAATTCTTCCAGTGTGATATGCTTTTAATTTTAAGAATTTTGAATTCTAGTGTAGAAAGGGTGAAAGCCTCTCAGACAGATTTGCTTATAGTTAAAATTATGCCAAGTTCCCATATGATCTTATTGCTTATAGTGTGTTTTTCTGTCAAAATCCCAGGAATTGAATTTTAGTGTAGCTCAGATTGATTCTGCCATGTATATTAATATAAAGCTTATAGTTACTGGGTTCTGAGGCCCAGTGGAGTGTGGTGCATAGCCCCATGGTTTTTATTGCCTTGCCATCAGGAGGCCTCTGGGTTTGAGTCCTGATAAAATGTGAAGCCTCTCTTGATGGCAAAATGTTAATATTGTTGCTTTGTAAGCAAAAGGCTCGGGTTTGAGTCCTGATAAAATGTAAAGCCTCTCCTGATGGCAAAATGTTAATATTGTTGTCTTGTAAACAAGGGGCTTTGGGTTCGAGTCCTGATATAAGATTGAAATATATACAACTGCCCATACATAAGATATTCACTGCTAGCTGATAATACAGTTGAGGTTTGTGTGTTGTACAACAGGATAATAGAACAAATATCTTCTAGAACTGCTCCGTGACTCTCTCATTTCTTACATCATAAACATATGATTTTTCTCCTATGAGAATAACGCTACAAATGGTGTCTTCGGGTAAAGCCTCGTGGAATTCACAGATAATTTTAATGTTTGTCCTGTCATTCACCACAACTTGTTTCCTTTTTGAAGTGTTAATTACAAACATGGGTCTCCGTGCCTTGAATTCATCTGGTGAATAGTACATATCAGTACTGCCAGTAGTGACTCGCTTAAAGGAAGAAAAAGCTTCATATAATTTAAGAAAATCATCCTTGGAAATGTCTAAATTATAATTTTCTCTAGGAAATACCTCATTTCTGCCATTTTTAAGATATATATTTTTGATGTTGCAGTTATCAAATCTACTTGAATTTTTTTCCTGATTGTTGTGTCTTCCAGTCTGAAACAGTACCACTACAAAATCAGGCATGTCAAATTGAATACTGGAGAATGAATTTGTGGCATCAAACTCATAATATGTACCAGCGGCAGGCTTCTGTACGCATTGATATGTGTAAAATTGCAGAGGAATCTGGGGATTTTTTATTATATCAGCTTTGTATTTAAGAGCGTAACTGGCCTCATATTCAACAACGGGGATTCTTAGCTCCATAGTCTGAATAATGCATTTGCCCTCATCAGGTAAGGTATTAGGCAGAGCTTCTCCTGTAGTGTTTAATGTACTGTACCTCATCAAAGCATTATTATCATTGGCAGCTCTTCTAAATGTAATTCTTAACCCACCCTTCCACATAATTTCTTTGTAATCCGAGAAGAATCCTGGCAACAGGCGCATGGGAAACAGCACTGTGTGATTTTTAGATAATATCTTATCACCAGCCTCAAATCCACCTATTTTGTAGTAAGAAGCCTCGGTTTTGGACAATTTTAGTGTGGCCAAAGCTGTGGAGGTAATGCCGGGATAATCCACTCTGTTTATAACAACGCCATGCTTTCTGATCTCAATTTCAGAGAACAGATGCGGTACAAAATTGTCCACCAATCTTATATTTGAATTTGCCGGATAATCTGTTCCATCGAGCTTTACAACATCAAATTTGATGTATAGATCTGCTCTGTGGGGGTGTATAAAGCCATCCCCTACATCAAGATCAACCTCAATCTCTGTGTTGGGTTGATTTAAATTTGCAAATGTCCTCCTGTTTGGAGGGAATGATTGTAGCTCATAACTCTCAATATTTTCCATTGTATGTATTTTTATTTAAATGTTAATCTCTATGATTGCAGTTGTTGTGGCTCCAGCAAAATCAACTAATTCTTCTTTTTCATTAGTGACCATCAATTCAATGTAATCTATTCTGTTGTGGCACACAGGAAAATATAATGTTGGGGATGGATTGTAGATGATGGGCTCCATGAATTCGGAATTAGGTTTGAATGTTGCAATGATGCCAGTTTGTTTGTGAGTGCCTATGCCATTTGATTTGGTGATCATACCCTCAGCCACATTACAGTGAATATTCAGAGTCTCTATGGCTAAGAATTTAGGTATATTCATAGCAGTGTGTTTGATGGCTGGTTCGAGTTTCGTGTTGTTCTCAAAGCCTAACAGCTCTCCTATAGTACCCAGATGCACCGTTTCTTTAGCAGATACAATCTCTACTCTGTGAGTGACAGAATTTTGACTTAACACTACACCTCTGGGTAATTGAGCATTTAGAGTGGACAGATTATATTGCCCTGGAGTGATGACAATTTTTTGATCCCCTACTGCAATTGTATTGTTGTGGTGGGTAATATTAGGTATCAAGTACATGCCGTAAAATGCTCTGAGAGCTATTGTTTTGGGATACACTATATCATCATGCAATTTGAGTTTCAATATTGAATTTTGGCTGGTGAGATGGAATACCCCCATGATGTTTCAGATACCACAAGGCTTTTTGAAAATTTTCAATTGATGGTTTATTTATTTGAGACATATATCTGAGAACAGATAAACACAAATGTCCGCAATTAACATCTTTGAAATTTTGAACACGGGCATTATTGTAATAAAGATTAGGTGAGTTTAGATATTTTATTAAATTTTCAGGTGGAACACCTCCAAATGAATCAAACACAAATGCCTCATCTTTTAAATATTTAAGATAACAGATCCAGTGAGTGCCCTGATTTTTGTACTCATCCAAATTAACAATGCCACACTCTTTGTTGAGTGGTTGTTCTGGTAAAGAATCGGACATGTACACACCCCTAAAATGTTTGATGCCCAGTGGCTTGATTAAAGCTTCAATATCTTGGTTTGTAAGCGGCTCTTGTTTTTTTTAAACTTATTCATGGCTCTCTTAACACCTTTGCCTTTTTTCTCCATGGCCAGGTTATGGCGCCTCTGCTCATCTAATTCTGCCCTATTTTTCTTGGCATCTATTACTGTTTTTGCTATGGCAGCTGATCCCCCAGCCAAGCTCCCAACAGCCCCGAGAGCAGCTAAGATGGCCGGGATAGTAAATATGAAACCCCCTGTATGTGATTTTTTTCTTGATTGTTGTAATTTTTTTAATTGGGGGGTACTAAGCAACAATTTCATACCATGGCCCTTTGCAAGACAAGAGCTTTTTTTCTTGCGCTGCTTTTTGGTTAAAAGACTATCAATAGTTTTAAGAGATTTAAGACCTGCATAAGGTATTTGATACATAACACCCTTGGCCTTCATTGTAGGTTTATTATATACATGTTCACAAACCCCACCCCAGTTTTTGTTTGGTGCTCATAGCTATGGTGGTTCCCAATGCTGCTATTTTTTCACTTAAAGAAGCATCTTTGCTTACAAATCTACCAAATGCAGCCTCTTCTAATTTCTTGTCTGCAACATGTCTCTTGTCAAGGTCGGTATGTGTGTTGTATGCTATGTCATGGTCTCTACAAGCAGCATCTAGGGGATTAACACCAGGGTCCCCTCTGTTTAATCTATGGTCCAATTTTGTGCCTGGACCACAATACTGATAGCCTGGAATGTGTAGTTCAAATGGCAACTTGTTTATAATGTCATTAACCAACCCCCGACCCTCAGAAATATTCCAAAATTTAGGTGGTAGAGTATTAATAATTTTTATGAGATATCCAATCCCCTTAGGGTCATTCACTATAAAATTAGACAATTTTGTGCTTATCATGTCCATAATTCCAACCTTTTCATTGTAAAAATTGTGGTTCCCAGCATTTTCCTCCCCAGCTATCACCAATAACCTGTCTACAAGTTTCCTGACATCATCAACCCACACAAATTCTTTAGGCAGGGTGTTGTATTGTTTGATTCCACTGCCTGTCTTGATCTGTGACCATATGGGCTTGATTAAGTTGTTATATTTTGCCCCACTGCTAGACTTAACCCTTTTTTGTGTGGGATCATTGTTCTGGTATAGAGCATCTGATTTTATTAATATTTCTTTGTAATCCTCATAATCTTGATCTGTATAGCTGCCAGGCCTTTTCCTAGTCATCAGTTCCCACAACCCAGGTGTGCCGGTGTACTTAACAAAAGCACCTTTTTCTCCGAGACGAGATTCTGAATAAACAATTATATCATCCCCCATAAAAGTTACTCTGAAATTGCCAATTCTATGAATGATGCTCCCATCAAGCTCTGTGTCAGCATATAAGCCAAACACCTCATCTTTATTGTCTTTAGGTGTGGTTAAATATTTTTGAGCAAGAAGACCCAATTCAATAGGATCCTGACTAGCCTCAATTCTTCGAGGAGCAACAGGACTAGGTGTATGAATACTGGAAAGTGGGGTGAATGGATAATCTAATATGTTCCTTGCAGCTACAGGTACAAGCTCCGTGATCAAATCTTGATTTTGCTCTGTAACAGTTTTGATATTCTTACCTAAATTATTAATAGCATCAATTACAGGCTGTTCTGTTTGTTTGTGTTTTTCATAAATTCCCCGGTTCTCTGATTTCCATCCCTTAAATCTTTTTACAAGATAATCTCTTAACTTAAGATCATCAATGACTGGTCGTTTCATGGTTATTTATATACGTCTCTACGTCTAGAAAATCGTTGATTTTATTTCTGTATTTGCCGCTATTGGGTGTTCTTGTCATATCAATTGTGACAAAGCCATAACTGTCCTGGTTCCAGCACTTGCTGCAAAACTTGGAAAAATCATTGTAGCTCAAGTCCCCACCTACATATTCATCGTGTATGTGTTTGAGGTTGGTATGATCTTGATGAAACACACATATAAAATTGCTGTTGTCTCGGATCAGCTGCTTCGGAATTTTAGAAAAAGTCTGTGCCAGGTAGAAGCAATCAATGTTTTTGTGCCGCCCCTGTGTAAAAAAATTTCTAACCTTGTTTTGATTATCCAGTATAATGTCATCAAACACAACAACAGAATTATCGAGACATTCATGGAGTGGCTTAACATCTGGTTCAAAAGTGGCAATATCCAATCCATCATATAGCTTCATCAGCTGCTGATATTTTAATTGTTCCAAGCTCTTAGAAAAGACATACAAGTGCCTGTTTTTCCAGTCTAACCAGTTGGGTGCCAATAAAAAATTATCAACCATTAGTGTCGTTTTACCACAAGCAGATGGCCCAACAATAAGACACCTAATATTATCAGGCAGCAAGTTGCCATTTCTCTTATTCTGTTGTTCAGGTTCTGGCAGCCTTTTTATAACATCCCAGGTGCTCATATTATTATTTTGTTTGCATCGATCCAGCTGTTTTCCGGATGACCCAGCCATTTGACAAATAACTTGTTGCCTTTTCTGCGGATGATTTTTTCTATGAGATATGTGTCAGGCTGTTTAGTTTTGCTGAGCTCTTGTTCATAGAACCTGCCTTTGAGAATTTCTCCTCGGTGATCTTTTATTATATATGTGTTAAGGGTCCCGGGTTTAACTTGAACCACTGTAAATAATTCGGTACTCCAGTTTCTTGTAAAGCCTCTCTTGAATAAGTGCTTATATTTGCTGATTCTTACTTGCTCACCCACCTTGTATTTGGCCTTTCTTGTTGTTGGCTGGTATCTAGGATAATAAACAGTCCTGATCAATTTTTGCTCATCAGATGAAGTTACTTCAGAGGGTTTCATGTTGATTGTGGAATGGACCGAGTTGTTATATTTATGTAGAAGTTCTGGAAGAATATTAAGCCATTTATAATTACCTTGAAGGGTAAATTGTTTATACATAAGATTTTTTAAGGTTCTGTTGAATCTCTCTACAATTGAGGCTTTGAGATCACTGTAACTCGAGTAATGTTTTATTGCCTGGCTTTTAATAAATTGTTGGAACACTGAATTATAAAATTCTTTGCCATTATCTGTTTGCAAATAGCGCGGTGATCTTCCACTCTGATTGATGATTGTCCTGATGGCTTCTGTAACACATGCCCCAGTCTTGGATTTGAGTGGCACAGCCCAGGCAAATTTTGAAAATGTATCTATTACAGTGAGTAGATACTTGTAGCCCTTGTTGATTTTGTCTAAGTTTTTCAACTGTCCAGTTGCCATTTCAATCAAGTCGCTCTGCCATAAATCATCTATGCCCTTTGTGACTACTGGGAGTCTCTTATAATTATGCCTGGCTTGTCTGTGTAATTCATCAACAATAATTTGTCTAGACATAATATGTAAACAAGAATATTGCAACTATAGGGTGTTCAGCAGCTGAGACTGCAGGATTTTCTAAATATAATTTGTCCCCTATTTGTATTTTAAATTCCAGAGAGCCATCATCTTCAGCATAGGCTGTTTCTAATGTATTGGGGTCTGTAAAATCCTCTAATTCCACACTGGTGATTTTCACTTTGTTCTCAGCATTTGTTATTGATAAGGTGGGGTAGTGGTGTGCCTGTGGCTGATGCCAATATTTGATCTTGATTGGTCTCAATGTGCCCCCAACAAAAAACTGGTAATAAAATTGTGCAGGGGACAGCATATATATTTTGCCACCTGGTGTAAATGGAGAATCATATTCTTTGTTGGGGATACTGTACAATTCAAGAATTACTGTATGTTTTGGATTCTCGATTATGCCTGTTATTTCCTTTTCTGCTGTAAGCAATCTGCTTGTTACAGATTCAAGGTGCTCATTGATGGTCCTAACAACATCATCATGGCCTGGCTTAATTTTTATGTCCACAATGAGTTTCTTGTATTGTTGCACAATCTCTTGAAGCTGGGTGGCAAAAACAGACAGAGCATTTGCTTGATTGGATTCCATGGTCCCTAGCTGTTGCTTGATATTAGCTACAATTTGCTGTAAATTTTCAACAACTGCCAATTTTGAATTTTGAGCAGTAAGATCATGGACCTGTCTTCTGATATCCTCAAACAGGGCATGCAGTTCATTAATATGTTGATTGGTTGGTAGAGTGGCCACTGTCTGAGTGAGTTGTTTGATCTCTGTTTGGATATTCTTGATATCTTCTGATTTCAATATCCTATTCACTGCCCTTTTAATATTTTTAAGTTCCTGTGATGTAGGAAGATTTGATACTGTATTTTGCAAAAATTCAAGTGCCAATTTTACATTATTTAATTCAGATGCATCGGCCACATTTTGCATAGCATTTTGGAGCAGGGCTATATCTGCCTGAGTGGGTGTTGATCGTTGTAAAATTTCAAGCTTTGTTTGGATATCATCTATCAAGTGATGAAAATGAGATAGCTCAGATTCAGTGTTGAGGTTTTCAAGCTTTGTGATTTGTTGCTGGACACTGACAAGAGTATCTACAATCCCAGGCAGGCGAGTTTCTAGTGCATTTGCCAAATCACTTTGCACTGCTGCTATTGTACCTTCAAGATGGGTTATGGTACTTTGAATTTTTCCAAAATCTTCATATGTTTCAAGTTGCAGCTTGATGTTTGCAACACTCCGAGTTATTGCATTCAAAGCATCAGAAGATGGCAAATTGTTCATAAAATTTTCAAGTGTCTCAATTTTTTCTTTAACCTCGGCTATGGCATTGTGCAGAGGGTCCAGGTTAGGTATCTGGAGTGATTGAATCTGTTCTTTTAGAGTGGAAATCACTAGATCAAAATCTTCTTGTGATTTTATGCTTTTGACAATTGTTTGGAGCTGTGTCTGGACATTATTTATCTGCTCTTCCAGTTGCTGTTTCAATTGCTCAGAATTGGTGGCCTGGGTCTTAAATTTGGCTTGAAGAGCTGCTACAGCTTCTTCTAAACTTTGAAAATTATCTAATGTGGCCAGGTCAGTATATTTCTGAAGCAATAATTTGAGTTCAGAATCAATTTTAAGAAGAGGGTCCATGCATTGTGATTGTAAATTTGTAATTTCTAGTTGAAGACTGGCATTGAGTGTGGTTTGTAAAGCTTGTAAATCACTTCTTAATTTCTTGACTCTGACATCAAGCATCAGAATCTCATCACTGTGATCTTCATGTCTTGTATGGCCAAATATATCATTAGGCATTTTTGTTTTACTGGTTATTTATTATAGAGTATCTGATTCTTAATTCTATAAAAAAGGGTATAAGCTTGTCATAGGATCCAGGGACCTCAATATATAAGCAGTCACCAGCAGAAACAGTATATACAGTGCCAGAAACCATGTTTGAGTGCTTAATTCTATAAATATTTCTCCCTACTGAAATCTTGACATCACCCTCAGGGGTTGTAATAAATTGCAATTGCCCACCTACAGGTAATTGGTAATGATTTAAATTATTGTTAAATATGTACAATATTTTACCTGTTTCTTCATCATTATCTGTAAGTATGCTGTTCAGATGAATAATTAACAAGCCACTCAGTTTAGACATTACAGATTGTAAATCAGGAGAGGGTTGTGGTGTAGGCAGGTCCATAATAGCCTGTTTTTTGAACCCAAATAAGTTCATAGGCATGTTTATTTATTACAAATCATGCTCTGTAATTGGGCATTGTTTCCCACTTTTCAAATCACAATGCCCCCAAGGTAAAGTATGCATGCCACATGATAAAATGCATCTCTTATCATCATGTGGGTCCAGGGCCACTTTTCTTACAATATTTGAAGTCAGCAAGTGATTCTCACTCTGAATTCTATTTTCTGATGTTCTGATTGAACTCTGGGATTTGATGCAATTTTTATAATCTTCAAATTGGAGATCTTTTTCCACAGTAACTCTGCCAACGCCCTTGGCCTTTTTGACAACAGCACTACATGTTTTAAAACTGTACACCTTGGCACTTAACCCAGCAAATTCCACAATAACATCACCAAGT
Source organism: Lepisma saccharinum (assembly GCF_977018435.1). NCBI lineage: Eukaryota > Metazoa > Arthropoda > Insecta > Zygentoma > Lepismatidae > Lepisma > Lepisma saccharinum. The sequence goes on from NC_139231.1 coordinate 68,412,475, forward strand.
GTCTCATCTTTTAACTTGCCAGGCACCTTTTTGTTGTGGGGTTGAATTCTTGTATGTTCACTGGTATCAAAATATTGAAACAATTCAGGCTGTGACATATCTTGATAAACATCTTCTGTTTGAATTTCAAGAATAAAACTATCCGTGTCCATGTACAATAATTTTACACGATCACCATAAAAAGGTTTCAGCACATCATAATATAATATTAACATATGTAATTTGGACAATTCCAATATCACAGCCCCTACATAAATAGGTTTATCAAATTTGATCTTTGTTTTCATCATGTTGAAAAGTGCCATGTACTCATCATAAATTCTTCTGTAATTGAAGTTGGGCTTTGCAACCAATTTTTTGCTCCGGCTGGGGTCAGTAATTATTTTAACATCGGTATGTTTCCTGACATTTTCAATTGTTTTGCCGTACACAGAATTGACCATCAATTTAAACAAGCTCTTATCAAATTGGCTTTTTGCAGATGTTCGAAGCTCTGTATTTGTATCAATGTATGGTTTCAACCATTCTGAGTGCCTGAACCTCAAAACTTTGCCAACTTTGGTCACTTGAACACCATGTTTCATCAGGAACTGGAGGTTTTTATAATATATGACATATCCTTGTTTCGGCTCCAGGGTCATCATGAGCTTCTTCTGTTTAGAACCAGGTGAACACTGAACCTCGGGAATTGGGGGCAGATCAGAAAATTTATTGTGCAAATGATCTGGAAATATTAGTTTAGTCTCTAAGATGAGACCATGTTCACTGTCATCAAAATTCTGAAGATCTTCAATATTGAAATCTTCAACCCACTCAAGCTCTGCATATGGCAGTTTATCCATCATGGCGTGACCATAGAGGTTGTTTGCATCCACATAAAGTATATAATTTGATGGCCGTGCTGGATCATAATCAGGAATATATTTGTTATTTGCTCTGGCATATCTCTGGGAACATTGCACCATCCCTCCTCTTATACATTCCTCCATAAACAGATACATATCTTGATCGTGGATCAGATCCAATGGCTTTTTGGTGTTGAAAAACATTGCGGACCATGCTAGACCAGGGGCACTGTAAAAATACACTGGGTCCAGTCCATAATTTTGCATCGAAGATTTTCTGAATGCTTGCAATATATCAGCTGAGAGGGTCACATCAAGTTTTAAATATGCCATGTGATAATCACCAAATGTCTTGCATTTTAAACTGATCCACATCAATTTGGCATGGTGATAATCTTCATCAGTGATTCCAGATCCTCTGATTTTGCTGTAAAATGCTTCTTGTGGTGGCAGGGAACACTCATCAAATTTAGAAAAACCTGTAACATGGTCGTATGGATATACACCCTTCCGCCTAATTAATTTCAGGTCCTGATTTGGAAACGAAGCACGTGTGATTTTGAATTGTTCATCAGATAATTGATTTGCCAGTGTGGCCAGGCCAGCAGATAAAAATCTGTAAGAATCAAGAAATCTTATGTGAATAGAAACACCATCAACTTTAATTATCTTGCTAATAGATATATATTTTTCATCATTTTCAGCTAAAATGTTTAAATTCTGCTTCTCAAACCCCTCGTACCTGATCAGATGATGGAAATCATAATTGGATGCTCCATGGCAAAATATGGGGATAAATCTTGGTCTCTTGATCTTAATATTACAGCTATTACACAGTGCCTGTTTATATCGACCATCTGTATGAGAATGGTGTTTTACCTTGATATTTGTATCTGAAAATTCACAATCACATACCGGGCATTTTTCTGTATTGTTGAAATCTTCAATCTGTTCCTCTGTTAAAGGCAGCATAGGCTTTGATATTAATAAGATGTTAGATGCTATGTCACGGCACACATTTTCTATTCTATGTGCAAATTCTTTGATGGCATTTGGTCCCATGTATGAATATTCTTTAATAACAACACCATCCCGTATAACCATAAAACAAAAGCTGGAAGGCTCATGTTGTTGGTATGGTGTACTTGAAGATTCTTCTGGATCTGGGCTACAGAATGCAATAGGTTTGAGGTTCGATTCGAAATCACAGACAATATATACAGGGTGTTCCAACAAGGCTTCATACTTTTTGAATTTGCAATTTTCACTTGGATTGGGCATCACCATATGAACAGGTTTATGGTTGCCACAGTATTTCAGATGCTCAATTAACTTGTTTTTAGCAATTTCTGCACTCTCTTCCCGAACCCCCTTCACCATTTTTTGACCATCAAATGCAGTTAAACATCTTCTGCACAACTTAAATATTTTATGAGTTTTGTCTAGTTGTGTTCTGACTAAAGCTTCAAGACTGTGTATCAGAGTGTAATGATATGTACCATCCCCTTCAATTAAGAGCAGATCAATCGGAATTGCAGATTCATCATCAAGTGTACTGATTCTGAGAGGTTCTATCAAAGAATTGCCACGTCCAGTAGAACAAGTAAATACATTAATAGATAATTGTTTGCCATTGATATGCCTGGCCCTTTTTTCAAATTTATCAATATTCTGAACTGACATTGGATATTCCAAACCCTCCATTACATCGTCAAAAAGATGTTCATGCTGTTTGTAATAACTTATTCTCTGAGGATTCCTTGAAACTGGATACAAAGCAGCTAATATACACCACAAAAAGCATTTCTGGTCGGTATTTTCAATATTGACCACGGCTCTTTTGTTTTTGATATTGGTAGGTAATGGCAAATATGTAGATCCTTGTAATGGGCTGAATTCAGAAATATGAACATATAACTTGTGTGATGAACCGCATAGGCTCCATCCTGATTCTTTTGCCGCAAATTCAGAGTGTTTAATATTCAGTTGATTTATCAAGCTGCTTATTATTGTGTCTGAATTTGCATTTGAATATACAGGTACAGTTTCTGTTATGTGGGGCTGTGTAAATTTTGTGCCATTTGGCTTCTTATATTGTACAAACAATTTGAGGGAGAGCTTATAAGAGCCATTTTGTGCATTAAGAATTGCCTGGAGATTAGAATTTATACTGTTCAAGAAATTCTCAATGCCGCATCTTGGCTCTGATACAAACCGGTGATCTCTTAATTGACCGTTAAAACTGCTATGTATGGGTGCATAGCGTGGCTGCTTTGCAGGTAAAGCATTAACAGGTGCTTCGTGTTTTCTTTTCAGACCAGAAGTAGATGGTTGCGGGGGCAATGCTGATGACTGTACATAAGAATTACACTTATGCCATTTGTAATATGCCTTGCTTAATATTTTATGGCATCTTGGACACATTTTAGTAGCTTTTCTGCATTTCTTAGAGTCACAAATACTGCAATGCCTAGCCCAATGAGAACTAGATATATTTTTATTACACTGATTGCAATATTTTTGTTTTGGCATTTTTTCTTGTTGTTTATTATATAAGATTTTCTGGGCTTCAATTCCAAACTTTATACTTAATAAAAATATCAGTTGGGTTCAGCAGTTAATGGCTGAGCTGGTGCTTTTATACCCAAACAACAGCAGTAACTAGGTTTTGGTGATAGTTTTGCTGATGTACAACATACAAACCTCAACTGTTTATCAGCTAGCAGTGAATATCTTATGTGTGGGCAGTTGCATATATTTCAATCTTATATCAGGACTCGAACCCAATGCCTCTGATTACAATGTCACAATATTAACACGTCTCCAAATGGAATATGCCCACATTTTACTGGGTTCTGAGACCCTTATGCAGACAAAATTGGATTTTGAACTGCCTTAATATTTTCCAAGTCTTTGCCTAGGCTCATATTATCAGAATGGAATTGCTTTCAGCACGAGGGGGGTACAGTTCATTGCCACTGTGTGAAAATATGTTTTTATCTCAATAATCTTTGTTACACTTTTACATGTTGCATGTTGCATGTACATGACCCCTTCAGTGAATCATACAGAAAAATCATTAATGCTCCCTTCTAGCGTGTCTCTTGCGTGCCGGCAAGGCACGCAAACAATTAATTATGCTTACCCGCTCTTCTCCTATTGTATTGAGGAGGTGGTTATAAAATATAAGAAAATAAGAAAATTCAGTTTTTTGTACAATATATTATTATAAAACACTTTTTACCAGGTTTTCAGATTTGGGAGTTGTATATCAATTATTCTCAAAATCTCACTTGTGGACATATTATTTTGCCACATGTTTTCAATCTTAAATATTTTATGAGGACTCGAACCCAAAGCCCCTTGTTTACAAGACAACAATATTAACATTTTGCCATCAGGAGAGGCTTTACATTTTATCAGGACTCAAACCCGAGCCTTTTGCTTACAAAGCAACAATATTAACATTTTGCCATCAAGAGAGGCTTCACATTTTATCAGGACTCAAACCCAGAGGCCTCCTGATGGCAAGGCAATAAAAACCATGGGGCTATGCACCACACTCCACTGGGCCTCAGAACCCAGTAACTATAAGTTTTATATTAATATACATGGCAGAATCAATCTGAGCTACACTAAAATTCAATTCCTGGGATTTTGACAGAAAAACACACTATAAGCAATAAGATCATATGGGAACTTGGCATAATTTTAACTATAAGCAAATCTGTCTGAGAGGCTTTCACCCTTTCTACACTAGAATTCAAAATTCTTAAAATTAAAAGCATATCACACTGGAAGAATTGGGGTATAGGCCCCTCTTGGCATTGTTTTAAGTATGGGTAAATCTATCTGTTGAGCCCTCGCCTTTTCTACACTAGAAATTCAGAATTTCTTAAAAATCAGAGCATATCACACCTGAAGAATTGGGGTACAGGCCTCTCTTGGCTTTGTTTTAAGTATAAGCAAATCTGATTGTTCAATCAAATAGCCTCGCCTTTTCTACACTTGTAAGTGGTGCTTATAGTACCGTAAATACAACTACTGTTATTTCTTGACACATTTGCTTTGTCATATACCGGAAAACCTTGCAAACTCTGACACATGCAGTTTTATAGCTGAAAGACACATCATTCACCAATTTTCCGTAATTTTATCAAAATAAGCAAAATACATTGGCCACATTGAACAAATTGAAAAAAACAACAAGAAAACTGAGTTGAAGTAACACTGTACTTGGGCAGTGATAATAGAGCACGTCTTCGCATGGCCACTGAATGGAACAAAGACGACCATATTTTTCAGTTCTCCCGACAGACCCTAGTGAGAAAAGAATGAACTACAAATCGCTGCACAAAAGGCCCAATTAGTCGCGTAGTTTACACAAAGGCCCAGCGAAAGGGTGTCCTTCTTAACGTATATCCAGTTAAGTTAGTAAAGTAACACGAAAGTGATCACCAAGGTCGTGATTGAAGATCTCGAGTGAAATTATGATTGAAGGACCAGTGCTCGAAGTGGAAATGGAGGATACTTGGTCGATTTTGGGAATAGGTGAGAGGGTGCTTGTATGGATCAGCATGGAGACAATGCAATATGTGGGAGATGCTTATGCAAATTATTCTAACTGAAGAGATGCTTTTTTGAATATTCTATAACTGGGGGGATAGCATCCCCGCGTCTCCCCTCACCAACTTCAAGCGCTATAAACATGGAAGTTTATAAAAAAATAAAAAATAGACATCCCCGTAAAAAATAGACATCCATGACTATAAACGACACAAGGCTGTTTACTATTTGTCATTTGGTGAACATGCTTGTTATCAATGTGAGAATATAGCAGGCGAGTCAATAAGACACCTCATGAGTTAAAGATTTTCAATTGTTACTTGAGTCCCTTGGAAAAGGGTCTCCCTTATCGCACATTACGGCAACCTTGGGTTCAGACGTCAGATGAGGAATGCCTAAGTTGTTAGGTTAGGCTAGCATAAATAATAAATCTGCAATGTATTTATGCTAATAGAACCAAACCTAACAACGTAGGCAATCCTCGTCTGAAGTCTGAACGCAAGGTTGCCGTAGTGTTGTGCGATAAGGCAGACCTCTTGGAAAACAACTGAACTCAAGTTAGCACATAAACCCAACGGCATGTGGGCTGTTGACCCCCTATTCAAACAATCTGTTCCTTTGAATTACCCCGCTCCCGGCTCGAAATATCCTCGTACCAAGAAAATTTTAACGTGTTACGTAATATCTTGAAATTTTAGGGATAAAGTTTGGTACCACATAACAAATAAGAAATATATATTTCCAACATTTTTAATACCTAAATTTCCGTGCATTGTAGTAATAAAAAGAATAAGATTGTATCAGCGTTGGATTAAAAACATCAGAACGAAAAGTGACTTCACGTGTTGTGTAAGATTATCATGAAATCCAGCTAAGAGCATGTTAGCATACCGGCAATAAAAACTAGTATAACTTGTAAATGTATTAACAGTTATCTCGTGTCTTTCATGAGTTTTGCTATTACTATTTCGAAGTTAACAGTGAAGGAATAAAAATCTAACGTTCTTCATACATACACGAACAGGGGTGCCCATCCCAAGGACAATGGTGCATCCCTCCAAAATCATGTCATGCATCCCCTCCCCCAAAATCATATCATTCGCGCCCATCCTCCCAAAATAGTTTAGATGAATGCGTAATAATTTATGTCTATTTGAATGAAATACCATGTTAAACTGTCCATATTGTTTAATTGTCCGATTTTCGAAGAAAAACAACTTAAAGCTAGCACATTGATTGGTTAAATGTAGTAAATTAAATTATGTAAATATGCATATAAATAGTGTTTGTGAGTGGGTTTATAAAACTCACAATTTGAGTATTTAACACACATTGTTACACAACTTAAGATAAAGATAGAAAGTTAAACTTTGGCAAACCAAATAACATGCTCCAGCCGTATGACAGATTCAATTATTGTTTCACGAGACATTACAGAATCCTAGCTATAAATTCTTAAGCTCAGGGCGATAATATGATAATACGGTTCCTCTTTCAAAAACTCCCCCCCCCCGTTTTCTTGAGGTAAATATAATTATTTTAGTAACCCATAACATTACGTGGATTCCGAATGATGCACGTGCTTTAAATTAAGCAGTATACCAACACTAAGCATTATATTTTAAGAAGTGATGTTATTAATGAATATCGAGAATATCACTTGTGTCTTGTAATACAGCTAAAGTATAAAACTTCACATTCACCTCAGTAAAACGCTAAACACGCATTCTCGCAACACACGATTGCGAGCAAAGCGAGCAAGAAAAGTTTTACATCCATTTCTTTGCAGGTTTCAAGCATATTAATTTAATGGGGTGTCAATACTTTCTCAGGATCCCGAGATATTTAGTATTTTCCAGCTTCTCTTTTGGCACCTTCGGGGTCGAAAACGTGTGGATACCATATCGCTAAATACAGTCTCCAAGATGTAATGTTCGAACTCTCTCTCCACTACAGGAATCCCTTGACAATCTAAGATTTAACACTTTATAAAGAGCTTCCTAACTCCTCCTTTAAATTTAATACTCAATCCTAGCACCAAAATTTCTATGCCAATTTTAAACTTACCGTTGATATTGAAGAGTGGATATTGCCTCCCCCACAAAAATTAATTCTCAGTCTCCACACCAGAATTCCCGCAACAGTCTAAGACAATAGTAATACATAAGAATTGGATACCCCTTCAATTTAATGCTCAATCCCTCTCTAACTAAAATACCTGCCATAATGTAAGACCTAGAGTTGGATACTGCTCCTCCAACATTTAATTCAGAATCCTCCGAGAACCCACGTGTCAATTAAGACCTTATATGTAAGAGTTGGATATCCCCCCCCCCCCCTTTCGACAATATCTTTAAACATTTACTTTTCTTCATGTAATGGATTAAATATGGTGCATTTAAGGTGTATTTTTTTTCCAATATACTTTGGAAAAATATATAAATGTTTAATTTTATATTATTTGAAGGGAAAAAATCCCTTCGCTCGCAATAATGTTTAGCTGGGATGCGTGTTTGGCGCTTTTATGAGGTGAATGTGAAGTTTTCTACTATAGCTGCATTACAAGACAAGCAATATTCTCGATTATGATGAACGATTTTTGGGGTGGTCTTGAGTGATGGGCCCCTGTTTAGGGAGGAGGGGCAAACAGATCAAGTATAGTATTCGTAAAGCAAAGAAAAAGTTACTTTCGGTAGACACGCTGTCGTAATTAAATACTTTGTGCGGATTACGATATGGTTTGAGGGCGTGAATGATATGATTTGGGGGGGCGGCATGACGATTTTGGAGGTGACTCATGACATGATTTGGGGGGGGGGGTGGGATGGGACCCCTGCTGCTGATGATGATCGTCTTGATTGAAGTTTTGAGCTTGTGGATTGAATTGTTTTCTGAGATGGGATGAAAAGTGGAATTTTTGCTCATGGACAGATTCTGGCAACACTGGGGCGGAAAAAAGTAACTGGTCAACACTTGGCTTCTATTTGTCCTTGCAATTGCTTTTGAAAATGCCCGTTTTCCGCCAGACCCAGACAATAGAAGCTCAACTATCATTCACAACAAAAACTAATGGATGATTCACTCCAAACAAAGCTCCCCGGACTGAAACCTAAATGAGACGAAAGAGATTCTTGTCCGAGATTGAAAGAGGATCTGGCGACTACCTCTTGAAGGCAGTGAGGGTGAGTCAATGAACAGTAAAGCTCGCATCAGATCATTATTGTATAATCAAATGCAAAAATATGATGTTTCGTCCTAAGATTAAATACCATACGATGTTTCGTGCTAAGATTAACTTTCTAAAATTCACTTTTTTCGGCACACTTCGCCCGGTACACTTTACATAATAAGAGTTGAAAATATATAACAAGAGCGAATTATATTGGGGGACGGGATCATAACCGTATATGGACGATTCACAAAAAACAATAACAGTGGTTCGGATCTCATTTTAATTTTCAGGGCCTACTCGAGTGTAAAGTATGTCTATAAGACCCGGAGCTAGAGGAGGAAACCTTCCTCCTAGGGAATTTCCAAGACCGGTTTTAAAAGTACAATATAAAGTACATTTTTAAAATGTTTGCCACATACGAAGGTGATCAAAAAGTTCCTGGCAAGAGGTTTAAATGAATCAATAAAATGGATTTGTAACTTCCAAACGAATAGGAGTTTCAGAACAAAACTTTTTTTTTGCTTAATTTCTAAGATGTCTCAGAACACAATTGTACATAAAAATACTATATATTACATAGTACTTACGTTATTTATATTCAAAGTCGGTAAAGACTATTTTTCGTGAAGTATTTTGAATTCGAGGCTAAATATGATATTTGATTTGGCAAAATGTTTCATAAAAGTTGTAGATTATCTCTCGATCTCTAAACCGGTACATAATTTTATGTACTTGTATGTACTGGTATGGCAGTAATACGGCGACGAAGCACCAAACGTCGCGTCATTCGAGGCGCTCATTTCTGTGCACGTAGTCAGTGACGACGCCAGAGGGGGCAGGTGCTCCCAGTCAGACACTTCGCCCCCTTCAACTGAAGTTAATGAAATATCGAATAATGAGAGAGTTCATTTCTAAGAGTATGACGATTTTCACCTTTTCTAAGTGGTGTATTCTGCATGATATCACTTTTCCTGCTTATAATACCAACTTGACTAACAAAAATTCATTTTATTTTAGTATATATATATATTTGTGTGACTTTCGTTCAAGATTCCAGCGCTGTCCTGGGCATTCATCGTCGCGATTAACTTAAGTTTTAACCAGTGAAGAACTGGAAAAGGGCGTTAAATGTGGATGGTTTTAAAACATCACGAACATTCTGAGGACCACAAAACATCATCTGTAGTACAAGCAAATTATTCTAATAGTGGTTCGTTAGTGGCAACGTTAATTAGTGAAAAACATTCAAAGATGATTTAAGAAAACCGACACTACATGTCAGTTGTCATGGATGCATCGCGTTTTCGTACTATTCAGGGACTTGCTTTTAGAGATGAAGAGTCTGAGCAAGCTTTAACAGAGGGAATTTCTCAAGTGAATTTCAAAATGAGGCGATATTATTCGGAAATGCATTGATCTTGAACTTTAAAATGCAAATTATATTCAAAATTCTATTAACAAATTAATCTGATAAATCTTTTATCAAATTAAAAAGATAAACTCGTAATCAAAAACTAAATTTAGGCAGTAAACGTCTACTCTGAATAAAGGACAAACACAAAACACCATACATGAATGTAATAATAATAATAAGTATTATTATATATTTATGTATATTATATATATGTAGTGTTTTCGGGCGTTTTAATGTAACTGCCCCCTACAATATTTTCTCACCCACCTTTTGCCACCCCAGTCACTTTTCCCTGGCGCCGTCACCACAGCACGTGGTTCGATCTCTGCCTTGTGATATATATTATAAAATACATTATTGTATGTGGTGAACTAGCAGTTATGGCCAATGTACATAGTCTGTGCATAGCAACGATTATGCATCTTGTTTATGTGTCTTATGGATGATTTAAGTTTTAATCATGTAATCAACTTTGTTACAAGTTTGAATATATTTAATTATGAAGTTCCAATCTTGAGATGTTTATTTCTGTTTATGTCATTAATATTAGAACATAACAAAACGGCGACGAGGATGGAAGAAAATAAATAATTACTACTGTAAGTAGAATTATAGTAATTAAGTCCAAGTGAGCCAGTATGGAAAAACACATAAGTTTTATACCTGCATTTGAGGCTTATGACCCAAGCCAGGATATAAATTCGTATATTAAAAGATTCAAGGCTTTTATTGAGGCTAACGACATACAAGAAAGGAAACGAGTTTGGCTCGGGTACCCTTTTCTACACCCTCGATTTTTCGCAAATTTCAAATATTCTCGTTACGAAAATTAGTTCTTGATAAGAAACGATGTTTCTAAATATCGCGGAAAGTAATTTTTTTAGATCTACGTGCTAGGAAACTTACGTTTTTCAATATTTAGATTCCTTATGTAACGTCGAAACGGTTTTGCAGGGATTTGATCATGGCGCATCTTAGATTCATGTCACAGGCGCACGTCTGAACATTTTCTTTTTCTTCTTATCTTTGACTTGTGCAATGGGATAATTTGCAATTTTTTCTTGTTATGAATGACTTGTGCAATGGGATAATTTGCGATTTCAATATATTATTTATGTAATTTATTGGCGGATTGGATATTTGAGACATTGCAATTGTTTTGTGCGACTTTAGACATTGGAATTGATTTGTGTGGCATTGAATTAATACAAAAGGACTAAATATGAGATTGACACACGTTCAACGGATGAAGGACATAGAGGACTTTGTTCGACGAGACATACGGGACATTGTACTTGACTTACAGGGAGATGGTCTGCTGCCCCACGAACCATTGGCGCTAGCCCCACGAACCATTGGCGCTAGCCCCACGAACCATTGGCGCTAGCCCCACGAACCATTGGCGCTAGCCTCACGAACCATTGGCGCTAGCCCCACGAACCATTGGCGCTAGCCCCACGAACCATTGACGCTAGCCCCACGAACCATTGGCGCTAGCCTCACGAACTATTGGCGCTAGCCCCACGAACCATTGACGCTAGCCCCACGAACCATTGGCGCTAGGCCCACGAACCATTGGCGCTAGCCCCACGAACCATTGACGCTAGCCCCACGAACCATTGGCGCTAGGGCCACGAACCATTGGCGCTAGCCCCACGAACCATTGACGCTAGTCCCACGAACCATTGGCGCGTGGATAGGTTAGTTCAGTTAGGTTGAGATCGATAGTTAAAATTTGGTGTCGTGTTAGTATCACGATCTAGAAATTGGAAATAATTGCGAACCATTTCAAACGACAAAATTTCAACTTTAAACGGCTGTACAGTCGTAAATACTTCTTTCCACGCTCCAATTTTTTTTTATTCACAAATAGGATCAAATAATGTTCATAATGAAAAAAAAAATAATTTCAAAATTCGAGGGTGTAGAATAGGGTACCCGACCCACGAGTTTTTACTCTTATTTCAGTAATCGGTAGTGTACAGTGGGATCCATGAGTATTACCGTGCAAATTGTCCATGACCATTTTCATTAATTTTTATCTTACATCCTATGAGTTTTTAAGCGATGGATTTTTATGTGTCCTGGTGCAGAACTTGTCAACAGCTTGTTTTGAGTTTTCTTTTAATTCTTGAAGCTCTTATTGGGTCAAATAAAGTGCACGAACATGGTGATGGATAATTTGCGAGGTAATACTCATGAATCCCACTGTACCATATCAAGAGCTGGAACACAGATTAAGTCCAAAGGATCCACAAGATTGCACCTTGGAGGGACTCTTTGATACACTGCGAAAAATATATGCACCACAGGTTAATAAATGGATTCAACGATTCGCTTTTATGCAAATAAAGCAAAAGCAAGGTGAGGGAGTTACATCGTACATAAATCGTTTCAAAGTTGCTGCAATAACTTGTGAGTTTACAATAGATGAATTAGACACTCGTCTTAGAAAAAAACTCGTGTTTGGACTACCCGATAGTATGCTGAAAGATAGATTACTGTCAGACATGCCCAACACATTCGAAAAGGTTTGTGATATAGTACTCTAACATGAGATAATACGCACAAATAAAAATAAAGTCAATCAAAATGCATTTTTGGTAGGTGAAAATAAACAAATACAAGTCTCACGTAGATTCGGTACAAACAATTCGTTTGCTAAAGCTCATTTTTCAAAGAATCAACAAGATACAAGAGAATCAAGATTCGGAACAAATAAAGCATACAAAGATATGCCACAATCTAAACCCCATACTGCATTTAGCCAAAAATTTGTATCACGGCAAAATCAGGCAAATTATATAAAATGTAAGCGCTGTGCAAGGTTAGGTTGTACATTCAAAGAGAACTGTCCTGCATTCAATGCTATTTGCAGTTTCTGTAAGAAGAAAGGACATTTCTTGGCTGCATGTTTCGAAAGAAATAAACAATGGAAGGAACCTGCAGTCAATTTATCTAGTATTTATAAAGGAAATTGTGAAATGAGAAACAGTAATTTGGATACCAAATGTAATGGTTATGGAGAACGCAATTCTCAACTTAGCTTATTCTCTGTGCAAGAAGATAGTGCATATACTTTTTTAACTACAAACACGCAACAAATGTACAATAAAAAAGCAAACGAATCTATTTCTAATTTGCAACACGCATCTGATCAGATTTCATTGAGAAATGAACGTTTACCTTTGTACATTGATATTATAATACAAGACCAATCGTTAGAAGCTATTGTCGATTCTGGTAGTTTTGCTAATTTCATTTCAAAAGATTTGTTAACTAATCTTATTGGCAACTTCACACTGAGTCCGTTATTAAATTCATATACGTCGATATCAGGTGAAAGATTGTGTTTATTAGGCCAATTAAACTTAAAACTTTACTATCATGGCAAAATGTAGATGATGCCTTTTGTTGTTGGCGATAAGATTAATACAAATATATTAATTGGCAGAGTTGGAATGAACATATTATTTGGTGATTGGCGCAGCAAACTTCTAAATGAGTTTCCTGAAACTGATTACATTCAAAATGAAGATTCTACACATGCTTGCTTAGGTCTGGAATCAAAAGATTCGCTACCAGATGCTTTGTTCGAAAATTCAGCGTTCAGGCATAATGGATACTCCAAAGGTACATGTACAGAAGATTGATGACGTGGGTGAATGTTCACGAACATCAAATGTGCAAGGGCAAACTAGCAAAGTCATGATTCTGAACAAACATAAAGCCGACGTACATAATTCAAGTAAAGTTAAACAAATGAACCTTGAAGACTGTCGTTCACAATTACTGACATATTTTGCAGAATTGTTTAATGAGGATATTAGTACACCCATTAAAGATTTCAAGGTATCAATACCTTTACAGAAGAATGCTAGGCCTATGTTCAGGAAAGCGTACAGAATAGCATATTCATTACGAGATCAAATAAAAGAAGAAATAGATAATATGTGTAAGCAGAATATTATAGCTCCTATAGAACATTCAGAATGGGCAAGTCCTATTGTGCCAGTTAAGAAATCAAATAATTCTATACGTATCTGTGTAGATTACTCAAAAACGGTCAATTTTCAAACCGACGGTTTGGTGTATCCTTTACCAGATTTTCCTGATATTTTACAAAAAGTTAAAATAGGAAAGTACTACACCAGGCTTGATTTACGTTCAGCATTTTTACATGTTAGTTTGCATCCAGACTCACAAAACATATTAAGTTTAAATTATGATTCTCACTTGTACAGAATGCAACGTTTACCATTTGGTACAAATGTTTCGTCTCAGCTTTTCCAACAGGTAATTGATTCAATTTTAACAGGATTGGAAAGAGTTGCAGAATTTATTGATGATGTTATCATTTCTGGAAATAGTCTACAAGAATGTTTCCTAAGAACAAAACAAGTTCTGGAACGCTTTAAAGATTATAATGTTAAAGTCAATTTAAGTAAATCTGAATTCCTGGTGCAAGAAGTGATTTACTTAGGAAGACGTTTCACGGCAAAGGAATCACACCAACTGAAAAGCATGTGCGTGCAATTTTAGAAAGTCCAGAGCCAAAGGATAAGGTTCAACTACAAAGTTTTTTAGGGATGGTTGCATTTCAAAGCCGTTTTCTACACAACTTGTCATCTACAATACCACACCTCTATCGACTTCTGAGGAAAGGCGAAAAATGGTTGTGGTCTAATCAATGTGTTTCGGAATTTAGGGCTGTAAAAGATAAGATTGTTCAGACACCTGCTATAATTCCTTTCGATCCTTCAAAAGAAATAATCCTAGAAACAGATAGTTCTTGCTACGGTGTTGGAGGTCGATTAGGGCACAAGATAGATGGCGAACATCGAACGGTGGCGTGTTTTTCAGCCACACTTTCACCTGCTCAGAAGAATTACGGTCAGGGAGAAAGAGAGGCATTAGCCATTGTTTCGTCTGTGAAACATTTTTACTTATATCTGGCAGGTCAAAAATTTACAATATACACTGATTCAACGACTGCGAAATCATTGCTTGATTCGAATACACCAGTGCCAATGCAACACAATGCACGTTGGCAGAGATGGAAAATATTCATGGCATCTCTGAATTACGAAATAATGTATTCTAAGAAGGTTCCAATAGCAGACGCTTTGTCAAGATTACCACTACCTGAAGAATTGCAATCAGATTTGGTTTTGACAGCGTATGCATATCTAGAGCAAAAGTTACAACCATTACGCATATCTGAGATCAAGGAGCATACAAAAAGCGATAGTTTGTTGTCTAAAATAACAATTTATGTTAAGAATGGTTGGCCAAGAGGAATTGATCCACAAATCAACGAGGAAGCAGTAGCTTTATGGAAGAAACGTCTGGAACTGTCAACAGAAGATGGATTGTTGATGTGGGGAAATAGAATTGTATTGCCAGAGACACTGCGATGCAAGTTTCTCACTTCATGGTCTGCACAGTGGCGTAGTGAGATTAAAACAGATTTGCAGAGATTTAGTTTGGTGGCCTAAAATGACTTCTGATATTGAAAGTTTAGTTGCAAAATGTGATGCTTGTCAGACGAATGCAAGAGCTCCAGCAAAACGACAATTTACATCATGGACACCGACATCACAACCCATGGAACGTGTACATGTCGGATCATTTCTATTTCAATGGTTATTTATTCCTGTTGTGTGTTGATGCTCACACGAAATTTTTGAATGTTTGGCAATGTTCTAATTTAACGGCTCAGGAAGCAATTACACATTTAAAAAGCCAATTTTACATACTTGGTTCTCCAAAAGAGTTAGTCTCAGATAATGGACAACCCTTTGCAAGTGAACAATTTAAGATGTTCTGCCAAAGGTTGGGCATTGAACTAAAGCATTCCTGCCCATATAAACCTTCGGGAAACGGGTTGGCTGAGAGAACAGTCAATACCGTGAAAAGGTATCTAACCCTCATAGGAGATTTTCCAAAAGGGGATGTTAGAAAATTAAATACTGAAGTAGAATCACTACTGCGTACAGTAACACACTGGCATAACAACACTCCATTGCCATCAACTGGAACATCTCCAAGTTCATTAATGTTTTCTTACAACAGTGCAAGTAATATAATCATTAAAGATGACACTAAAAATGTTCATAATGAATGTGAGAAATTTTCAATTGGAAGTAAAGTATATTATTACTGCCCTGAAAGAAAGATATATATTGGAAAGGAGAGATTATTGGAAGATGCAGTTTTGCTGTGTATTAAGTAAGAGATATAGAAAGTGGCAGATACAGAAATGTACACTATTCATTTTTAAAGATTCTTCATGAAACAGGAGGAGATTCAAATCAGTCAGAAATACCCAAGGAATATGACGATAGTGCATATCATGCATATTTATATCCTCCGATTAAAAATGAAATGCATCGGCAGGAACTAAGCGACAGTGAAGAACACAATGCTCACAGTTCGTCTCCGAAGCAAGAAAGTAGCTCATATTCGAAGGAAGCGAGCAGACTTGGTCCAGGAACAAGTTCGTCTTCGAAGGGAGGAAGTGATTTTGTAAGAAGGAAATCTCAAAGAGTAAAAAGGCCAAGAGCGTTTCACCCCTCATAAGTTTGTTTTCTCTAGAAGGGGAGAAGATTGATATATATTATAAAATACATTATTGTATGTGGTGAACTAGCAGTTATGGCCAATGTACATAGTCTGTGCATAGCAACGATTATGCATCTTGTTTATGTGTCTTATGGATGATTTAAGTTTTAATCATGTAATCCACTTTGTTACAAGTTTGAATATATTTAATTATGAAGTTCCAATCTTGAGATGTTTATTTCTGCTTATGTCATTAATATTAGAACATAACACCTTGGCATTCTTCATTATCTTTAATTCAGGAGGCCGGCAATTTCGATGTAAATCAAATTCCTATTTTGGAAGGGGTTTAGGTTGTCCCCGAAGCAAAATTGCTCCTCCCCACCCTCCTCCTGCGATCAATTACGGTACGACATCAATTTTATAAATTTCTTCCATAGTGCAGTCACAGAGAGTTAAATTAGAACTTTCTCAGTCAGTATATTATATTGGAATGGAATAAAACGTCCATTTCTAGTGTATGTACAAATAGTCTTTCCAAGATAATTATCTTTTTTGTTCATTACACCATGGGCTAAAGTCTATTAAGGCCAGAAGTACAGCGTGCTTGAGCAATTTGCATGCGCTTGTGGAGGCCAGCGAACGCTCCGTGCTCTGTGAACTTACCGCCTGCACACTGCACACCAAGGCCCAATAAGCAGCAGAGGTTATTACCGTTAATTCTCACAGTTACTATTGTAGAATTACAAGTAAAACCCACAGGTTAGTCACAAACTGCTAGAAATTAAATTAATAGCAGTTTCTGAAGGAAGGCAGTATTGTTTGATGAAAAAAATCCATGCTTGTGGGAAATATCCTGCAGACGACTCGTGGTGTTGAATCATTCTGTTTATTTTTATTGTGGAAATATTGCGATAGTATAGTCTTGATGGAAAAATATATTTTCGTGTTTTTTGTACAAAATGTCAGGTAGCACGTGAAGTGATTAAGAACCCAGTTGACAATTTACTCGTTCGGTTTCTCCACAGATTCATTTTCTCTCCTCGCTGATCATTGCTCAATTGTTCAGTGGGCCAAATTACTCTCGCTCAGTTGAAGATTTTTCTTCACGCTAGACTTCCATTTCGCTACTGTCAAAGAGCCATAGACCCATGCAGCGGCGCTAGAAAAGTAGATTGTTTTTTTTTCTGACGGCGCAACGGTACGCCATACCTGTACCTTCTATAAATAATAATAATAAGAAGAAGAATGTTTTATTTGAAGGAATAAGGTACCTGAACCCAATATGGCCTAGTATCCAATATGGCCTATTTGATGTTCCCAAGTAATTATGGTTAATTCAACAATCGACGGAAGTGTGTCATTTAGACTGTCCGAATGACATGATTGAACCTGTTGGCTGTACCTATAGTACAGTAACTTGAAGACGAAGCGAAATAGCTGAGCCTCGTTATTGTGTTCTACGTGATCTAATATAGCATAGTCAAGTTATTACTTACTACATCTTCCAAGTGATAGGTGTCTCTCTAGTACATATTATGATAGCCCATAATTTGTACTTTACAACAATGTACTTAGTTTAGACTTTTATCTAAACTAACGAAGGAAAAAAGAACACTGTGCAAGGTGTAGTCCATATGACTGACCTACATAGGAATATATCGTAAGGACATTCAGATCCTCCCCGATGGCGTAATGGTAACGTCGTCGCCTTGTAACCAAGGGGTCCCGGGTTCGATAGCCGGTGGAGGCACATGGCACAGTGGTTCGGATCCCACTTTAAACTGTAGGTCCAGTCGCTATTAGCCTTCCTGTGCATAAAGTGAACTTAAAACAACAAATCAATCAATCAATCGTAAAGACATTCGCAAATGTGACATTTGTTACTCTTATGTTCACGTAGTGTGTCTGTGAGGCACTAAGGATGATGAAGAACATTTCATTTGCCCAGACTGTGATGTGTAATCCATGGTCTTCTGGTAACAAATTGGAACATGCCACTTCCTTGTTTATTGGTTTGTAAACAATGTTATATCTGTGTGCAAATCTCACATGTCATTATGTAAATAAAATGTAAGTGTATGAATATACTTATCTACCTATAAAAACAACATAGTTGTACTTTCTTTACAATTTCTGTTGCATATTTTGATGTGAATGAACAAAATATATTGCTTGGCCATATTGAGTGCATGTGTACCCAATATGGCCTGAACGTAGCTTTTTAATAAAATCTTCCCTGCAGCCATGTTATTATTTGGAATTGACTCAATTTTTCAGTAAACGTCCAGAAATGTTCCCTCTTTTGAATCTTGCCACTAGTTTTATCACTTTGTACACCACTAGAAACAATCGCAAACCGTAGGTAGGCCATATTGGGTTCAGGTACCTTACCTTTTGACAAAGTTACGGAAAAAATCGGTGAGATCCCTCAGAATAACTGAAGAAACAAGCTGCTGAATACTGAATGTGATATGGGAGTATTCCAGTCTTTCATGTCATTATTTTGCGTTTCCGGAAAAAAAAATAACTGTTTGATTTTAATGAATTTAGAGATGCAGTTAGCACTTGTAGTCCATCGATTTATGCACAAAATATGGACGTTTGTCCTCAAATGAATCGGTATTTGTGAACAAATATCAACGCATTGGTGGACTGGGTGCCCCCAGACCCCTTGTTCCCAACCTATTGACGTGTGCCCCGGCACGAACCGGAGACCCCTTCAGTACATGCAGTCGCATGAAGGAGTAAATGGACTAAACGACTCTTTTCTTTTGCTAATAATACAATAAATTACCATTTTTTTATGTATTCGACTTTGTATTTTTAATGACTATTTTAGCCCAGTGAGGATATAGCCCCATCAAAACATCTTGAGTCTGCCACTACATGCATATTCATGTGTTAATTTTACATAAAGGCTACACTGACAGCAGACCCGTACCCAAGGTTTTTTTGAGGGGGGGCAAGCCCGAAACCTTGGTTATAATATATATATATAATATAAACAAATTAATTTACTACATTTATAAACTAGCAAATTAATTCCTTTAACGACTGGTTCAAAATGAGAAACTTTAAGAAGAAATTAAATGCTATGTTTTATTTCCGACGAAAGGAGGTGAGAAATGGAGGAGAAATAACAGGTCGGTGTAATTTCTATGTTCCATGGGCCTAGGATGACAATGAGAACCACCTTCGCAGCTACGGCTCCATTTCTTACTAGTCCAATTTGATATAATTTTAAAATCTTATCTATGACTGTAGAAGTACGTTTTTACCCCATGCTGTTACCAGCCCTAAACAGAGAAAGAGAGAGAGAGAGACAGAGAGAGAGAGAGAGAGAGAGAAAGAGAGAACAAGAGATGTATGCAACATTCACACATAGGCTGACATCATTCTTTGTTATTCCCTCTGTGTATGTGTTCATGATGTTATTCTTAGTAAAGTATGTTTGAAGTCCAAACTAATTGCTTATCTTTGTTGTTATAACACAAAATTTTACCCTCGGAAAATTTTAATGGGGAAAAATTTTAATAGAACAAGATCGTTGGTGGGAAGGTGAGAGATCACCCTTTCGCCATGGGAATTCGTACCCTGAATGTGACCACCAATGCTATGGAATTATCCTTATAATGAAGAACATGACTGAATGTGAATTAACCACAAAAAGAGGACATTTTCTCATCAAGACTGCAGTTCGAAAAAAGTCAAAAGAGGGAGTAAATATGGTGAACTGTCCCGACCAAATTGAAACATTTAGTAGTTTCGCATAAATGGTTCTAAAACTAAAATTACTAAATATTCTGAAGTCTGCCTCTCTCCAGAGACAACCAAACCCATTCATTTATACAAGAATCCATTAAAAAATATCCATGTTATTTTTGTAGGATTGCATCAAAATATTTCATGACTCGAGGGGGGTGCATGGCCCTCTTGCCCCCCCCCCTTCCTGGGTACGGACCTAACTGGCAGTCAGATCAGTAATTTCCGACACCCCTATCACCATCACAATAAAACAGAAGATGCAGGAATCCATACATTTGAGCTAATATTCGCCTAAATTCTATACCCATTATAGACACCATAATGCATTATAAATATAGTATTCATGTCCATCTGTTCTCCGCCGCAATATCATTTTACTTTCTTCTGCCGAATGTAACTCGTTGGCTTGATGTTTGATAGGTTTTCGATCGGTCTGCAAGTGAGAGTTGTTAAAGAATCCCACCATCTGGTGGTAAGAGTTGAAACTAAATCGAAAATGTATATAATATCGTGCATTGTCTTGAATTATTCACTGCTAGAAAGCACACTCATGTATACGTTCTAAAGTAACATTCCATTCCCATGACATACAATTTCCGTATTTACCGATTCGAATAAGTCACCTGTATTGACTGTGGTGTGATTCAATCATGAGACAAGGGAAAAAGGGCAAACTCCATTATCGAATGAGTAGTAAACAAGTCAGTGTGTCGTGACTCGTGATATCTTTATTTGAAAATGATAATAGGAGAATTTTTGAACTGCGTCATTGTCTCATACTAAGTTGGATCGGTATGCCAGTTTCTATGAATTGTAACTTAGGGTATTAATATGACAGCCCATGATGTCTCCGATCCGCGCCCAATTCATTTCCTTTCCTCTCCACATTTTACTAACAGTAGATTTTAGCGCAAAATCCATGCTCGACCAGGACTCGAATCTGGGTGTCTCCCATACCTTGATAACAACTGATCGCCTGATTTTTCGCTGTCATTGTATGCGAGAGATCCGGGTTCGAGTCCTGCATATTTCGCTGAAATTTCTACACAATACATCTCTTGTGTGTGCCAAATCGCAAGTAATTTGCTAACATTGTTCGAGAATGCCTTAACTAATTGTTTTCAAGCAAGTATATTGACAGCTTATAGAAAATCCCCCCTCCTCCTTTCCCGTGTGAATTCATCGATGGGGGGGTGGGGGCTGGAGGTACACAAAAGCTCTCCAAGTAGAAATATTTGTATAAAATGTTAATGTTCTCATTCTTGTTCCTCTAACGTCTTCATTGGTAAGGGAGATACCAAAAATCCTTCAATATTTTTTGTCGTGCATCACTGCATATTTGAAAATCGCGCGCTTGAAAACTTCGCGTCCAGAGAGGCTTACAACCGTGAGAGGCTATTGCCCACTAAAACGACTTGGTGACCCTAATTTCACTGTAATCATTCAAATATGTTCGACGTGCGTGATTGTCTACCTTCTATGCCGGGTGTAAGGTGGGGGGGGGCATGGTGGAATGACAAACAGGTGGATGCACGCGCATGGCTCTCAGCCATACGTCACAGCTCTGACGTCAACATAGTGGCCACAGCCAGGAGAGGGGGTGCTTTTCAGAGGGTAACAAGTGGAGTTTCCGTGTTTGTTCTTTTCTGTAGACCATTGAACTGGTGTTTCTTTTTTGTTGTCTTCGTTTCACTTCTAGTGAGAAGAATCTAAGTGCATTGCGAAAGAAAATATGCCTAACTGCCTTTTGCGGCTGTAGCAATCATTACAAAAAGACGAAAGGAACGAATATCAAGTATTTTGGGTTTCCTGTTAAAAAATAAGAATTTTGTTACGAATGGGTATTGGCTTGCAGGCGGAAGAACAAAATAAACAATTTTATATCTTTCTCTCTTTATATATATATATATACACACACATACATATAATATATATGTGCATGTATTGTGTGCTTTCACGTATCACATTTTACGTTGCTTTTCTGCCTACTTGGGCTGATTGCCCAACACAAATACTCTTACCCAGTTCAGGATTCGAACCCGGTAACTTCCGTGGCAATATCGCGAGTCAAGAACCCGGCGCCCTCAGTCACCGAAGCGACTCACGTATATATGCAGTACTATACATATGTGTATATATAGGGTTATTAATGCAGTCTGTGTTATATGCTCTTTCGTGCCTCAAATTTATTTCTAAGTTCCCCGTGCATATAGTGCCGTACCATGAAGGCACATTTTAGAGGTTTTAGGTGTAGGGACCCACACATTCTAGATCTCGGCCATTTAGGAGGCGATGTAATCCGTACCACGCTCCGGCAGCCTCCCCCCCCCCCTCCTCCCCGTGGAAGGAAGTCTTCTATAGAATACAGCTGGATCGCGAAACAATTATTGCACAGTGAAAACCCTTTCGTTCCCAACACATCTAATGTTTCTTCTCACAATATGATCAAATGCTTACTCATTTAGGTATCTCCAGTGACGTGCCCAAGGGAGGGTGGGTGAGGTCATTACCCGTTTTGACCCAGTCCTTAAAAAAAAGAACGTCAAAAACAGGAAAATATGGCCAAATGAGGACTGACCACCAAAAATAGTATGCGTAACCCCTCTCCCTGCCGAAAATCGTTGGCACGCCACTCTTTATCTCGGACACATTTTTAAAAACAACTCACCAGAAAGTTTTATAATTTCGTATTACAGACTGAAGTAAAGCACCTTTAACACGATCAAATGAATCATGAACAAGTCCTTGAATTGAACGCTTAAAAGGAAATGATGTCAGAGACAACGCCATTTTTCTCTTGGATCCAAGGTTCGGTCAAAGAATTTATATTTAGGAATGGTTCTAATTAACGCGCATTTATATCCTCAGTATATTCTAGAACGTTGCGCAGATAAATGATTTATAAATATTGCCAGTAGTTCGACTCCACTTATTCAAGAACATTCCCTCTCGCGCCTTCCAGAGATTAAAAATTACAACGAATCGCTCTACGTGTGGCGATACCTTTGCTGTGCAGCTTCCAAATGCTGACAAGTCTCTACATAGTGCTCAAGTTTGCTGCGACAATACTGAAAGCTCAAGAAAAGTTTACGTGCAATATTATCAACAACAGGGTTATAGAACATTCTCCGTCTTGCCTCGATAATTGTCTATCTCCTTAAATCATCGTCACATTATTCAAAAACCAAAACTCCTAGTTTTATCTAATGTAAACAGAAATATTTCCTGAAGGTGTGTGTGTGTGTTGGGGGGGGGGGCTTGAACCCCCTGATTCCCACCTTGGATACGCGATATTAACAATAACAGAGTTATAGAACATTCTTCGTCTTGCCTCGATAATTGTATCTCTTTAAATTATCATCACATTATTCAAGAAGACAAGAACCTAATTTTATCTAGTGTAAACTAAAATATTTCCTTTCCTGGGAAGGGGGGGATCGAGCCACCTGATTCCCACCTTGGAGACGTGCTAGTAACAATAACAGGGTTATAGAACATTCTCCGTCTTTTCTTGATAATTATTTCTCTCAAATTATAATCACAAAATCCTAATTTTATTTAATGTAAACAGAGAAAAATCCTGAAGGTGGGGGGGGGGGGGCCTTGAGCCCCCTGATTCCCACCTTGGATACGCGCTATTAATAATAAGAGGGTTATAGAACATTCTTCGTCTTGCCTCGACAATAATTTCTCCTTAAATTATCATCATAGGCCTATTATTCAAGAAGACAAATACCTAAATTTTATCTAGTGTAAACTGAAACATTTCCTGGGGGGGGGGGGGGTCGAGCCACTTGATCCCCACCTTGGATATGCGCTAGTAACAATAACAGGCTTATAGAACATTCTCCGTCTTTTCTCGATAATTATTTCTCTCAAATTATCATCACATTATTCAAGAAGCCTAAATCCTAATTTTATGTAGTATAAAGAGAAAAAAATCCTACAGGGGGGGCTTGAGCCCCTTGATTTCCACCTTGGATACGCACTATTAACAATAACAAGGATACAGAACATTCTCCGTATTGCCTCGATAATTATTTCTCTCCTTAAATTATCGTCACATTATCTTATTTCACACCACAAGAAACCAAAAACCTCATTTTATCTAGTGTAAACCGAAAACTTTCGGGGGGCTCGAGCCCACTAAGACCTCTCCTTGGATACGTGCCTGGCTCAGTATACCATGGTTATGGTTATTCCGCGTGTTTTGAAGTTATATTGAGTCTGTAGTTGAAATTTGTTTCACGAAGAACGCTTCACTGTAAAGCGAACGGATTCCCTGCAGTCCTCTTCTGCAACGATGATGACGTCATGCGCCGGAAGGGAGAGTTTTCAGGATCGGCTTGCATCCACCTCTTTAGTCTTTACACCATGGGGGGGGGGGGGCTATCGGAAGGTACCTAAATGTCAACCTCGCTTCCACACAGCGCGCACTCTGCACTGTATTTCGCAGACTAAGACTAAGACTCTAGGGACCAAACCTGCAGCCAGGATAATCCCCTTGTAACACTTGTGTTGTGTCGTCCTTGTCTGTTTTTGTTTTTGATTGTCCCTTCATCCATCTCATCATATCACCATTCATGCTCATCTTGGCGATTAGCCCTAAGTGCCAGAAATGCAAAGTAAAATAAATCAAATTTACCTTCTATGCACTAATTCCGACTCGGTGGCCAAGCACGCTACTTAAGTGGTCGACTTTCGATTAGTCACAGAAGTTTCCGGTTTCAAATCTCGGCGTGGGTATGAGCGTTCTTTGTTAGTGTCCACTCATCCTCATTCTCACAAATTGCCAAAAGTGGCATAAAAGCGACGCTCAGGGTGCGAAATCATTGAAAACTGATGCGGGGGGTGAAAGTTCTTTATTTACAAACCCCCTCCCCCACAAACATATGTGTACATTATACGATACATATTTGTAATGTTATTAAAAGTAAAAATAAATTACTCAATTAAAAAATATTATTATTATTACTATTATTATTAATTTTACATAAAGAAAATTAATTTGTTACTTTTATACATATCAGATATTGCAAAGCAGCTAATTAATTCCTTTACTAAGTGGTTAAAGATGTTAATAAATTATGAAATAGTTCAAGTGGTTTTGATTATGTGTGAGTTTTTGTTTAGTTTCTGTTTTACGATAAATCAATTAATTTCATAGTTATTATTGTTTTGCATTCTTGTTTTACTTTTATTGTGTGTATTGATGTAGATTTGTTAATGATCTCTTGAGAGAGAAAAAACATTCAACACTCACAACTACACTAATTTGTGTGTGTTTTCGATATTATTCTTAGTAAAGTATATTTGAAATTAAAAGTAATTGCTTATATTTTGCTTGTTATAACAAAAACTCTCCCGCCCGGAAATTTTTGGTGGGGGGGATTTTTGAGGTCAAGATTGTTGGTGGCGGGAAATCCCCCGTCCCCCCCAGGATTTCGCAGCCTGGCGATGCTAAATAACAAAAATGCAAGTTCGATGCACATATATTTAAATAATTGGTGTTCTGACTTCGATTCTCTGAACTTGACACGTTCTGTGACCAGCACTATATTTTTAAAAACACGTCTTTAGTATTCGTGAGTGACCATCGTTAATACTACTTTCTACTTTCAATCCTGATATCGTTAACAGCGCCACATAATGACTCGCCTTCGTAAAGGTCAGACAGAAAGCTTATCAGTGAAGCCAATAAACTGGAAAAATCTGCCCCTTCCCCCCTCCTGGTTAGTATTTGTACTTCTCTGGCATCTACGTTTCGCAACCGTGCAAGAATCGGTTGAATGATAAATTTACTGGAGCCAGACGAAAGCAAGGTCGAGAATATCAAAGATAATTTAATTTGTAAACGTTCGCGTGAAGTGCTCAACGTCGTCTTATCATGAGTGAGGCAGTAAAGGAACGTACCAAGATTATTTGGCCTTGTAGTTGTGTACAGTTGAACAAAATATCAAGAATAATAAATTGTTCATAACCCGTATTTTTGCTAAAGATACAATTTGTTTGATATTATTAAATTGCATTTAAGTAGTATTTGTATGATTGTTAGTTTATCATCGTGAAAATGAACATTTTCTTGTCTTACAGCGTTTTTAAGCGAACCGTATTACGCTGAGTAATTTACATAGAAAATGCTCACCTTCGCCGTACGGCTGAGAATTAAAGGCGGCCTCCCCGATGGCGCAGTGGTATCGTAATCTGTGGTATCGTCGTCGCCTTGTAATAAAGGGGTCCAGGGTTCGATACCCGGTGGAGGAATATAGTGGTTCGGTCGGATCCCACTTTAAACTGTAGGCCTAGTCTTTCTGTGCATAAAGTGGACTTAAAACAACAATTCAGATTCAATTCAGAGAATTAAAGGATAGGCCAATTGAAGAAAAGGAATATAAAAATATGAGTATTATATTCGTTTACTGCCCAGTGAGATACATAAACATGAGCAAGCAACTTGTCCGCTGATATTTTCATTTGATTTTCTCTTCTCTCGGCTCACCCAGCCTCAAAATCGCGTACAAATACCAATTTCCTGATGTCAGATGTTTTGTTGTTATAATACTTGATTTGATTGTCGCCAGAATGTGTAATACTTACATATTAGATTGTTGATATTGTTCGTCACTAATTTAACATTACGCAAGTATCCATTTTATATGTGAGCGTTTATTTTTACAATACAAAGAAAATGAGAAAGCATTGTCTTCTGCAATTTTAAATAATGTTTATCTTTTGCACGTCACTACGGGTTTAAATATTACAAAAGTATATTAACCTGGACTGTGTAAACAAAATTTCAAAAGAATTCTGTTTGCATACAGTAATCAGTTATCTTTTCCGATACATTTACATATTTTGACTCTGTTAAATGCCTATTCCCCAACACAACTTAACGTTACAGTGACGTAAGATAGACAGACAATGACCCACAAGGAAGTAAGGAAGGCAGGTTAGACTTCTATAAACGGCTACCCTCTCTACCAGCTCATTATTATATTAGTAAGTGCCACTACCGAGTGAGTCTTTTTTCATACACTGGTATTACTTATACCAGTTTACAATTTAGTTACGGAGGGAATTGCTGTTTTGTTTTATTTCGAAGATCTGACCTCAAAAAAACATCCCCAGTGAAGTTACTTATAAGGTAAGTGCTCACCATACAGCACATGTCTTAATCTACGTATATTTCTGGCATGTTACACTGTCTCAGTTACAGTACATTCTATTGTATATACGTAGTCAGTGGCGAAGGAGGAAGGGTTTACATTGTAAGAATCTCCTTTAAACGCAGAAAGTTTATATTGTCCACATTATCTGCTTATCGACAGGAATTCAAATCATCATTGTGGTCCTACTTGCCTCACTTTATATCTGCTCTAGGAAGTATTTATAGAAACTGTAGTAAATGATTTCAGAACGATCAAACGTGGTCTAAGGCTCTTCCTGAGTTGTACATTTTTAAACATCTTTAAAACACTACCTTGAAATTAGCCATTACTTAAAATTGAAAATTATTTTGTGAATAGTGTTTGTTATTTGTAATTCACACACACGCGCATGGAGGATGAATTTTGTATTCCCTCCAAATCAAAAACTTTCCTGTGCTACTCTTGACTCTAC
Source organism: Lepisma saccharinum (assembly GCF_977018435.1). Classification (NCBI taxonomy): domain Eukaryota; kingdom Metazoa; phylum Arthropoda; class Insecta; order Zygentoma; family Lepismatidae; genus Lepisma; species Lepisma saccharinum. The sequence continues at coordinate 68,440,424 of NC_139231.1, forward strand.
CTAATTGTGATGCATATGTATGGAACATCACAATGCCAAATCAACAAGGTCCTCAACCTTACATTTTTTGATTCAATTCAAATTTGACATACATATAAAGGTAGGAAAATATATGCAAAGTTGCAGATTCATATCTTTTGTATTTCCGAAACTACAGGGGTGCAAAATGTGCGATTTTGACCATTTCTTTCAACATCTTGTTAATTTTAAATTGGAATATTTCGCTAATCAGCGCACCTGTAGAAGTGATGCAGGCGACGTTGGAAAGATATTGATTGATTGATTGATTTAGTTTATTTTACTTCGCGTTTTGTGCCTCTTGGCTAATTTGCGAAGATGAGGATGAGTGATGAAAGGATGAAATTGATGAATGGACATTCACAAACAACCAAGCCCGACCGGGATTCGAACCCGGGACCCTTGGCGTCGCAGATTGGAAAGATATTGAAGGACTCTTTCACACGAGATATTACATTCTTATGTCAGGGTAAAAGAATAATTGAAGGTAGTGTAAAGAAAATTTTGGTAGTATTTTTTTCAAAAACGGGTGTTTTTTCTTATACAAAAAAATATAGGTCATGCATTCACTATTAGGCTACTCAAGAAGAGTACATGATGACGAAGTCTAATTTAATAACTGATTATTAATCAGATTCGATAGTATAGTTTGTGAAGTTGTGCTTCATAATCACTTAATCAAAACTCCCTACACATATAATATACACAGTAGCATATATCTTTCTTTGCATTCTGACAATAATATTAATTTAATAGGTTACAGACAAACACTTCCTTGTGAAATTTTATATTTTCTCTTTTTTTGCCGGCCCCCGTGTCGGAGTGGTTAGCACATCGCGGTACGACGCTAGGGGTCCCGGGTTCGAATCCTGGCCTGGGCATGGATCTTTGTGAGTGTCCATTCATCAATTTTATCATGTCATCACTCATCTCCATTGTCGCAAATTAGCCAAAAGTTGCACAAAAAGCGAAGTAAAATCAAGGAAATAAAAAAAAAACTTTCTTTTTGTGCTCGTTCGACGCTCCCTTGCCTCGGCGTCTCCAGCATCCGCTTCTCGTCCCCATATATGTATAAAACAAGAGAAGGAACTGTTAGGTGATTATTTGAAAACCGGCAAAGAATGCCACAATCAAATTATTCGCAACCATCAAGCGTTCTAGTGTATACTTATTTTGTTCCTGGAAATAACACTTTTTTTCTTTTTTTCCAACACCCTGCACCTTAAGATATGGAAGTGCTAAATCTTTCTGTTACTGCTGAAGTGCTGATAATCAAGAACAACTGTTTCCTTTGCCAAGTTCAACACAGATCGTTGGACCAAGTGTCCATGGAGACGCCTACGACACAAAGGCAGGAAATAGCATGACTGTGATAAGTAATGGCACGACGCGATAAACATACAGCACGAAGGCAAAGATGATGCACTAGCAATCTTGCATTCTGCGCAAGAAGCCATCCGAAATGCATTCAACGTTTCTCCACTCACGCACTGTTGCCAACTACAGTCCGTCACAAAGAAAAATAGCACCACTGTTAAAAGTTGCATGTTTAGCGTGATTTAATAATAACAATAACCCATGCTCGACAGCCCTCGAGGGCCTTGTACTATCTCCCGACTGCCAGTCTCCCTCTCACAATTCTACCTAAATGTGTGGTTTCTTCAACCGGCAATGGGGTGTCGTGGAGTCGAACCCCCAGCCGTTATAGGAGATATCCGAGACCAGGTTGCGCTACTCTCTCGTACTTCCCCAATTTCCTCACGATGGTGGTTTGCCAGCGGTGCTATACACAGGACGAAAACCTAGAGACTTAACCCAGGCAGATTCGAACCCATGCCGTCCCAGTCGGAGTCCAAAGCACAGCGCCTTAGACCTCACGGCCACAGAGGAGGACGACGATGTAACAATAATCATAATTTTTATTCACCCTGTATGCAAACATGGCTCCACCCTTGCTTTGGTCCGGCTCAGAACAAAAGAAATTGTTTTCTATATCGTCCAGTTGCCGGAAGATCACATAATTCATAGCAGAGCACAAACACAAAGGTCCTATTTTTTTGAATAGGTGTAGTATGTTTCCACATTGGTGTAGTATGTCTTCACATTGGAAGAATATAAGTGTGTTATTTATGTATGTATGTTTCAAGTTCTTTATTTGTGTATCTTTTCTTCACTTTATTTTCTTGTTAACCGTTAGGTTAGGTAAAGAAAACAGACAAAAAAGGTATGTTTTCTCTTTACTTAACCTAAACTAAGCTAATCTAACCTAACCTAACCTAATCTTAACCTAACCTAACCCAACGTGGCTCACAATGATGTATCGAGAAAAAATGTGGAGACATACTGCCATGATTAAATGTGGAAACATACTACACCTATACCCTATTTTCTTGTAGCAAGGTCCTTTATCCTTTAAGCCGTCCGTACACGATTCAATTGCCTAATCAGAAACTAAAACGACAATTTAAATGAGTTGAACAACATCCTTAATGGAAATCTTCAAATTCTGAAACTGCGCTCCTACACCCGAAGAGAAATTTGACAACATGTTACCAAAAGGTGGTAGTAGGTACGGCAAGAAAAATAAATGTATTAGCAGTATCAAAGCTAATAATTTTCTTGCTGAAAGAAAATGTATGTAAGAAACTCGAAAGCATTATTATCGTATTTTCTTGATGTAAAAGTCTAAATGTAATCCAGAGCAAAAGCAGAGCAATTGTGTAATCATAATAAGTGTCTAATGACATGAATTATCGTTTCTACAAATATAGAGTTTTTTATTATTATTTGGTTTAGCTAAACTACAATTTAAGATCAACACAAAATATTATATTTTCTGGTTGGTTGTCGAATATAAATTCGTTATCACATCACTCACTGTTGTATAATTGCAATCAAATAAATACAGACAAGAATGTTCCATCGCTGTTCCTTTACTTTCTCGCAAGTCACAACCGCATGTTTACACTATGACACTTTCTTTAACTGTGGAATTCAGCCCACAGGGTTTTTTTAAGGCGCAGGTTGCACCATCGAGATTTTTGGAGGGGATTTTCCCCTTCAAATAATATAAAATTCAACATTTATATTTTTCCAAAATATATGTAAAATTTTACACCTTAAATGCACCATATTTAATTCATTAGTAATCCATTAGATGAAGATTAGGGCATTTTCGATAGGGGGGAGGATATCGAACTCGTACATAATGGGCCTTAATTGACAGGTGGGTGCTGAGGAGGATTCTGAATTAATCTTTGGGGGGGGGGACAGTATCCAACTCTAGGTCTTAGATTATGGCGGGTATTTTAGTTAGAGGAGAATTGAGCATTAAATTGAAGAGGGTATCGAATTCTTGTGTATTACTATTGTCCTAGACTGTTGCGGAAATTCTGGTGTGGAGACAGATAATTATTTTTTTGGAGGAGGCAATATCCACTCTTCAATATTAACAGTAAGTCTAAAATTGGTATGGAAATTTTGGTGGTAGGATTGAGTATGAAATTTAAAGGGGGAAATAGAAAGCTCCCTATAAAGTGTTAGATCTTAGATTGTCAAGGGAGTTCTGTAGTTAGAGTTCGAACATTACATTTTGGAGACTGTATTTAGCGATAAGACATCCACACGTTTTCGACCCCGAATGTGCCAAAGGAAAAGCTGGAAAAGGAAAAGACTAAATATCTCGGAATCTTAAGAAAGTATTCACACCCCATTAAATGAATATTCTTCAAAGTCTGCAAAGAAATGGATGTAAAAATTTTCTTGCTAGCTTCGCTTGCAATTATTTGTTACTACGATGTGTGTTCGGCGCTATACTTATATATATATATATATATATATATATATATATATATATATATATATATATATATATATACAGGGTGACTGGTAATTAGATGTATTCCCTGAAAGGGGTTAAAGTAGAGACAATTTGCAATAAATTTAACCATATGATACCCCGTCCGAAAATTAGTAGTTTTCGAGATAATCGAGTTTCTATTGTTTTTTTCTAAAAATGACAATTTTCCACATAAAAAGATGAATTGAGAAAAACTGATAATTGTAGGGAACTTATTTAAGCGTTTTCTGATAGCTAACAAACAAGTGGTTCGTTTAAAAAAAAGTTTTTTTCCAAATAACAATCACATGTAAGTAACGGGTGGGTCTAAACTTACAAGTGATGATAAAAAAATGCACTCTTAGTTTACTTGGCAACGTATTAATAACAAAAATGGTATGACACGAACCGTACAAATTACTTAAATTACTTCCTTGAGTCATCAGCTATCCAACAAGGTACAAATGTTGCTAACATTTACATTTGTGTACAAGAAATAATACTTCATTCATCTTCATGTGTATGGAATCAATGAACAATACAATTAAAGAACATTACACGTCTTGCTCAAAGTGGGCACCTCCGTTACGAATGCAGGCACGCAGGTTTTTACGGGTCATTTGGTCTCTTAACTCGTGATGTGATGGTGGCCTTGACGTGTTGACCAGCTGTTAAGATCCTCTCCCTGAGCTCTTCTTGCGAGTTTACCGGTGCCTTGTCATGTGGCTCCAAATGTAAAAGTCGCAAGGCGTCAAATCGATCGGGGGATCGAGCTGGGCAGTCATCATGCTGATAAATCATGTCACGTCTTGTAGCTAGAGGCACATCCTCCAACAACATTGCCATCCCGTTCCGCAAAAAATGTTCATAAGTGATGGCATTTAAGATTTGGGGCACGAAAAATGGCTCGATGAAATGATTGTTGATTACGCCCATCCATACTTCTGCCTGGGCGTGCGACAGTGGCTGGATGAAAAGTACCCAAAGAAATGAATTGGCCGAGGCGGACCGATTCCCTGGCCGGCTCGATCCCCCGATTTGTCGCCTTGCGACTTTTACATTTGGAGCCACATGACAAGGCACCGGTCAACTCGCAAGAAGAGCTCAGGGAGAGGATCTTAACAGCTGGTCAACACGTCAAGGCCACCATCACATCACGAGTTAAGAGAGCAAATGTCCGTAAAAACCTGCGTGCCTGCATTCGTAACGGAGGTGCCCACTTTGAGCAAGACGTGTAATGTTCTTTAATTGTATTGTTCATTGATTCCATACACATGAAGATGAATGAAGTATTATTTCTTGTACACAAATGTAAATGTTAGCAACATTTGTACCTTGTTGGATAGCTGATGACTCAAGGAAGTAATTTAAGTAATTTGTACGGTTCGTGTCATACCATTTTTGTTATTAATACGTTGCCAAGTAAACTAAGAGTGCATTTTTTTATCATCACTTGTAAGTTTAGACCCACCCGGTACTTACATGTGATTGTTATTTGGAAAAAAACTTTTTTTTAAACGAACCACTTGTTTGTTAGCTATCAGAAAACGCTTAAATAAGTTCCCTACAATTATCAGTTTTTTCTCAATTCATCTTTTTATGTGGAAAATTGTCATTTTTAGAAAAAACAATAGAAACTCGATTATCTCGAAAACTACTAATTTTCGGACGGGGTATCATATGGTTAAATTTATTGCAAATTGTCTCTACTTTAACCCCTTTCAGGGAATACATCTAATTACCAGTCACCCTGTATATATATATATATATACACACACACACACACACATACACACACACACACACACACACACACACACTTTTATACTTATGTATTACAAGACAAACGATATTCTCGATTAATTAAATTGATTGATTGATTGATTGATTTGGTTTCTTAAGCCCACTTTATGCACTCTAAGTCTAATCGGGACTGAACCTACAGTTTAAAGTGGGATCCACGCGATATTCTGGATTATGATGAACGATTTTAGGGGTGGTCTTGAGTGATGGCACCCCTGTTTAGGGACGAGGGGCAGATCAATTATAATGTTCAGTAAAGCTAAGAAAAAAGTTACTTTCGGTAGACACGCTGTCGTAATTAAATATTTTTTGGGGATTACGATATGGTTTAAGAGGGATATGATATGATTTGGGGGGACTCATGACATGATTTTAGGGGGGATGCGCCATTGGCCTTGGGGGGGATGGGCACCCCTGATTCAATGTGTTGTTCTCGATTCATTTGTTAGTGTACAGACAGCTTTACAGACGAATTTGGCCATTATTTACATATAATAATATTTTCAATACTTGGTGTGGGCTCAAGAGTGAACGAAATATTTTCTGGTGGATTATTTTCTGGATGTGACTGGATTAGGGATGGCCAGATCCGGATCCTGGAGGATCCGAAATCCGGATCCGGTTGGTTCTGGATCCAAAATTTTCTTGACATTTGAGGGAAGGTTGCCCGCTAGAACAGATTTTTAGCCGAAACAAAAAAACACGTATTTCTTCCTTTGGGCCCCTCTATAAATCTCCCAAGTTTCATGGAAATCGGAGGGGGACACAGGGGTCAAATGCCCACTTAAATTTGTCCTCATCTTGACATTTGAGGGGGGTTGCCCCCTATAACAGTTTTTTAGCCGAAACAAAAAACACGTATTTCTTCCTTTGGGCCCGTTTAAACACACACCTGCCAAGTATCATGGAAATCGGAGGGGGACACAGGGGTCAGATCCTCACTTCAATTTGTCCTCACCATGACATTTGAGGGGGGTTGCCCCCTAAAATCGTTTTCTAGCTGAAACAAAAAACACGTATTTCTTCCATTGGGCCCCGCTATACACATGCCAAGTTTGATGGAAATCGGAGGGGGACACTTAGATAACCTCCCTTGGTAGTCTTACACTTTGTAATTATATAACACTGCATATATTATAATGTTTTATTTTAATTTGTAAAACTGTAACTGTAGAACAATTGTATAATTTTTGTATAACATTTCTATCTTGTTGAATGGAATGTCTCACATTTATGTGTGTTTTCATTTCCAATACCTTCGAATGAATACATATTCGTTTCAATGGCATTTACAAAATCACCTCTGAGATTTTATGTTAAACAAGTAAGATTACTTTTGTGCACGAGTGTGTTAGCCGATGCGTAGCAAAGTATTTTAGGAACAACAATTGAAAAAAATTCTTGTAGGACTAACTAATGAAAAATTTCTTTGTAATCGATGATCATAATACCTTTTAAGGTGTGGTAATATTATAATGGGATTGAGATACGAAACTCTCGGATCCGGATCCGGATTTTGGCCATCCCTAGACTGGATACCTAATGGAATCACTTCCTTTCTCCCTCCTTCCCTCCACCTCTCTCTTTCTCTTCCTTTCTGTTTATCCTCTCTATTTTCTTTCTGTTTCCCTATATCTCTCTTTCTATCTTTCTAGTTCTCTTTCTTTGGCTCTTTATCTCTTTCTTGCTCTATTTCTCTATCTCTTCTATTCTCTCTTTCTGTTTCTCTCTACCTTCCTTCCCCTGTTCTCTATCTTTTCTTTTAATTTTTCTATCTTTGATCTCTATCTCTGGTTCTTTGTATTTCTTTCCTTTTCCTTTCTTTGCCAGTGTCCCTTTATCAATCTTATCATATCAATCATTATCATCTTCGCCAAAAAACGAAGTATTGAATTATATGTATCTGCCTCTTACACTAATTGGTTTATTAATGATGAGGTTCAATGTGATTGGTTGACTAGTTCCAATAGAAACTGTACGAAATAAGATGTTTTTGGGAATAATCCACTAGGTGGCTCTAGTAAAAATCGCATACGCACCAAATGTATTACTTTTGCATTCGTGCATAAGCCATGACAGCACTTTCAAATAATCCACAAGGAATCGCATTAAAACCATAAACTAAAACTTTGCCTGCCAAGCTGAACTAGATCGCATATATTACTTTACAACAACACCTATACATGCGATGGCTATCGTTCTGAGAAAGTTGGGTGGGGCGATGTTCTATATTTATTAAATTTGCCAGAACAAGGTCAACAGTTGAGACCCAGGGAAAAACATTTTATGGTCCTGGGGTCACGCAATATGCACTATTGCGCAAAGAAACACGCTTCATGAAATGAGCTAAGGGGGTTAGGGAATAATAAACGCCGGGGATGGAGTGGTAGAAGGTCCTTGTCACACAGGAATGTTTTGTTGTAAGGAAGTTGGATATTTCATGGAAGTACCTAGGTATACGGGTTAGCGGATATTGTGTCGCACATTACTTTCAGAACTCGAATTATCGTGCAAGGCCAAGCGATTATTTTCTACACTTAACTGCTAATTGTTTCCCCAGTTAGGAATTGTGTCGAGAGGATACTTGGCAGTGTCTCGTTCTCAGATTCGTTTCGATGAACAATGAATTAACTAAATGGAGGAATAAAGAAACACTTATAACTAGAGCCCGGATTTTAAGCAAAACACCTATTCGTTTCCGACTAGTGTTGTCCACGGGACGAGACGGGACAGGCTTTTAAAAATTCGAGACGAGACGAGATTGACCATGTGTCATGAGACAAACGAATATTTTCGAGACGAGACAGCATTTTCACGAGACTTGTTGCAACAAAAACTCTCCCCCGGAAATTTTTGGTGAGGATGATTTTTGAGGCCTAGATTTCGCACCCTGGGATGAGTGATGATATGATGAAATCGATGAAGGAACACTCACAAAGAATACTCATGCCCCGGCCGAGATTAGTACCCGGCTTCCCTGGCATCGTAGCGAGCTGTCCTTAAGGCGAGGAGGGACAATTACGCACCAGTTGTGCATTTATTTCAATATCGTCGGATTGGGCACTGCTATTTAAGAAAGGGATTAGCATGCAAGAGAGTATGAATTTCTCTTCATGTTGAAAGTGGAAACTATTTTTCAAGTTGATTAGTAAGCTAGACACGATGTTTGAAAAATATCATTAATAAGTATTTATCGAATCCCATGTATTCCTTATGGGACATCAACTTCAACTTCAAGTTACGGCTAATCAAATGGGAGTTTCAACGTGTCCTTTTTCCGTCCATGTACTTTTCTACGTCATCGGACGTTTGATATTCCCGAGAGAACGAATAAAATAATGGTCCCATAAGCCTAGTGCATTTCTCCTTGCCTCCTACAGCCAGCCTGGCAATGTTGCCAAACCTGATGTGCATAAAAGAGCTACATTTCACCATTAATACAGCTAAAGATGACTTTCAAGAAGCTAGCTTAACGAAGGCTGCATAAAGTGCCTACTAGGGTAATTTTAGTTGTCAGAGGGGTGGGGGTGCTGCTATTACCGTTAGCTTTAAAGTGATGGCAATTTATTCTTAGTTTTCACCGCCTAGATTTGACGGCATCACCCATCTCAATAATCCAACGATGTTAATATAAAATGGAAAATAAAGGGTTTCCGGATAACAAAATTATCATCTTCATCTTAGCCACAGCGCTATATATAAAAATACATGGGGAGGAAAGAAGAGGTGGGTGACGCAGCCTATAGCTATACGAATATCACGTCACGTGCAAAATGTACACTCATGGCAAAAGTTGGTATTTATGGGCGGGAGCCAGTGGTGGCAACATGGTGGGGCAGTGGGCGGGTGCCACAGTTCAGTCAAACGAGTGCACGAAAGAGCCAGATCTGGCTCCAAAAGAGCGAAGTTGGCAACAGTGATCAGCAGCTGCCCCAGCGAGAAAGACCTAGGGGAAATTGTCCCTCCTCGCCTTAAATCTCCGCTACGAGGGTCGTCTTCAGTACATCTGGCTGTCAGTTTATTCATAATATACTTGACTAAAATTGTGGTAGGAGAGTCCTACAAAAATGGTCATCGAACTCACCTGAAAAAGTCGTTCATCCGTCACTGCCTAACGGATGAACGTACGCCACTGCTCGCTGACAGTTGATAGTCATAAGTTGTAGTAGGAAAATATCTGGCCTGTTGCAATTACTCCCGTTGGCGTCGCCAGAAATTTTTGATGGGGTCAGACCGTTGATTAATATTGAATAGTATAAATAGTAATCATCAATTAACTCATTACACTCTGTCCCTGAAATCTCTGGAGCGAGAGAACGAAAAGAAGTCTCTGCACAATGAACTCGTGGGAGGGGAAGTGAGTGCAGCTACTAACCATTTCCAGAAGCGCGCACTGCTTCAATCCACCAACTCGAAGTCTTCCCTTCTCTACCGATATGAGCGGCCTTGCTCCACAGATTCCCAGGCTGATTTCGGGGGGGGGGGGAATTTTTCAGACAATTTTCCTGCATAAAGCGACTATGGGGTTCACACAGCCTCTGCTAAAAGAAGAATCTGCGGTACAGGCGGCCGGAGGGTGTTGCTGAACACATCACCACTACAATGGTCGAGATAACGAATGCGTGCCTTCACGACACGTTGCAAGGCTAGTTTCGCTTTACCTTTGATTTTAGGCATGACGTGTACATTGTGTGATCTCTAGCATAAAACATCATTCTTGGAATTTTGAAAACTCATGGAACTATTTATTCCTTGGATTGAGTCTTAGAATATATTTTTTGATGGGGCAGGCCGTTGATTAATATTGAATGGTAATCATCAATTAACTCATTAGCTTATTATTATTTTTTTCTTGGGAAAAGCCTTACTTAACTGTTCTTAATTTTTCACATTTCGTACCGATAATATACGGAAATTCCTATTTATTTCTAGGAACTTTTACTTTAAAGTTAGGAGAGAGCCCCAGTGGTCCCAGTCTGTACGTAAAAAATAGCGAAGTTCTTCCCAGATACGTATATCCATTTAAGCTCAAGTTTTTAGCTATTTTATTTTCTGCTACATTTAATTACTGAACCTTATTTCTGTTATCGACTATAAAATTAATGAGTTTTTTATTTTTATCTTTCCTGATTTGAAATGAAGGATGTCAATTTCCAGGTTCGTCTGACCTGTCAGACCCCTCTCGTATTCCCCTGATTACTCATATCAAAGACAAGTGGCTTTATTTTTAATTGCAACAGCTTCTATTCGATCATGAGACTTTCGTGCTATCGCAGAAGAATCAGACTTGGGGAATGAGTCAGTATCGTCCCAGTTATCAGCCATATGGAATCTTGGAAACAACAAATGGCATTTGTAAACAAGTTCCTGGCTCTCTTTTTCGGCATGAATCAGCTCGGTGCAGCAGAGGAGGAGGAGGGGAAGTTGGGAAACTACAATCGAAGGACGTGGCTTAGTCACCGAACTCGTAAGCGGGAGACCCGATTTATTTAGCTGAGCAGACATTATTGATTGATGGACGGTTGGTAATAGGTCATTGCTATACAGGGCGATGATAATTTCCTCTGTTACGTGTACCTTGCGATCTGTATCACTGCTGTAACATGGAATAGTAAGGCCAGTTGACGGGAAATTCACCATGATAGTTCTAAATTGTTACTAAGCTAAAAGGTAAGGTAAAGGTACCCCTGTGCATGCACACTCATGCCATGAAGGCAAATGGGGTGATGTGGAGGTAGAGCTCCACATATTTTTGATCTAGGCCACAGTTGGGATGATGTGATCAGCATCACCCTCGGCAGCCTTTACCCCCCAGGTATCCATTGTTACGAGCCTGGGTGAGCCTCGCAGAGCCGCGCAGAAACAGGGAAATGACTGGAAAAATTTCCTGGTCCAAATCACCTGCCCGGGATTCGAACCCAGGTCCTGCGCATGGTAACAACTGAGATACGACAACCCTGTTTTGTTACTACAATATTTTTTTCAAAAAGTGTAGATATTACCCAATTTCACTATTTATTCTCCACTTCCTGCCCGTTACTTTATCTTTACAAGTAGCTGGTCAGCAGTTCTCACGCTGCTGGGTCAACACCGAAATTTTGGAGTCTTAATCGGGGATCGAACCATGGACTGTTTTCCAAAGACACCCTAAAAAAACAAACTAAGAAAAACATCTCTACACGTCAGCTATTCTTCTTTCATATCCGTTTCACTTTCTCGCTTTATTTTTCATATTTTCATCATGACAAACACAAACACAAATGTTTTGTCCAGGAATCGAACGCGGAACCTCTGGCGTCGTAGTACGTCGCGCTGAGAACTCGTCCTACAGAAGTTATTGAATTGTTTGTTTGAATATTTGGCTAAAGTCCTCTTTATTCACACATAAGCTAGTCGGGACTGGACCTACAGTTTAAAGTAGGATCCGTGCAATGTGCCTTCACTGGCGATCGAACCCGGGACTCCTTAATTAGAAGGCGAATACGTTACGACATCGCCCTCAGAGGGGCTAATCAGCATTTTTTTACTATGGCTACTCCTATAATTTATTAACTACTAATTTTGCGTTGCATATGCAACCTTATTATTCTTATTTTTAAGAAAGACAATGTTGCATTAGATTTGACTCCTCGTTCAATTCAATGTACAGTGACCGGCAATAAAAATGAGTCACCTAGATTCGAAATACTAGCTTCCTGCGAAGTACGTTATGCGCGTTACCTAACCCTATGGCGAGAACTTGCAATGGAAAAGTGGCTATTGGAGTTCGCTCATCGCCCAGGTTGCATTATTATTATTGCAATTGTATAGTGTTGTTAAGAAATATATGACCATGGCATTTAAAAATTTTACCTAAACCAAATTAATTCTGTATCGAGTCCGAAGTAGAGTCATTTACAACTCAAGTGAATGCCAAGCATCGTCTCGAATTGGTATCCTCAGCAGTGGCGTGCCCAGGATTTTCGAAAGGAGGGGGTTAGGTATATATATTTTTAGTAGTCAGCCCTCATTTTGCCATCTTTTCCTCCATTTGATGTTCTTTTTTTAACACTTGGCCGAAAGGTGGGGGGTTGTAACCCCCACCCCCTTGGGCACGCCACTGATCCTCAGTCAGCATTGTAACTTGGAGCCTAAATTTTGTGGGAGGGGCAAGGAAATGAACCTCAGGTCGCAGAAATACTCTTAACTTACAAATTTGAATAAACCCGATAATTCTTGCCGGGGGAAGGGGCAAGTACCCCCTAGTCTCCCTCAAGTTACGTTTATGTCGTTAGTGTACTGTATACTACGTCGAAGAGAAGTTGACATTTGGGTGCCTTCCTCTTACGACCTAGTAATAATAATAGCCTGTGAGGATCCCTTCCCGAAGTATATTTTTGGCTACGTGTCTGCTTATAGTATAATACATGAGCAAATAATGGTGAAACGTTTTGCATATTAGATAGCTCATAAAACAAAAACAAAACACGATGGCAGATCATTTGTTCTAAACAATACTATCTCATTGAGTTATGTTTTAGTTGCTTGCAGAAAATAATGGTAGCTAAGGCTTGTCATTTGTGGTAATTTACTTTAAATTCCATTCAACTGTTGATTACAAACAGGCGAAGAATTCTAAAGCAATTGTACTTGTTCTGCATGTTAAAGCAATGCGAGCAAGGAGGAAAACGTTTCAGGCTTATTTATCTTTTCGGTTATCGTGAACTTGGCCTAGGACTCTCTCAAATGAGAAAAACAGTGATAAACAATGTGTTACAAGGTAATGAAAAAGAATGGCCGTGCAACACGCTAGAAAAAGAGCAAAAACTTCCAAGCATTTACTGTAACAAAATGCCACAAGAGCCATTCATAAATATGGAAAAGTACAATTTCGTATCTTTCATTTAAATGCGAAGGACGTAACAAATGTGTGTTGCGAACTCCTACTCGATGTTTATATTTACATGTAATACATGAATAATGTCTACACTAATGGATTGCTTTATTGCATCAAATCATCAACTAACAGTAAAACGTGTAATTTTGTTTTCTTTGAAATGATAGTGTCTGGTATGTTCAAGTTATACATTTTAGTGCACCACACGCAACGGCAGAAGAAAAAGTACTATTTGATGCTATTGTGTATTTATATTGAACCACCAAATATGTATCATTACTGGTATATACACTTTAATGCGTTACTGGAGATGAAACAATTATGCATATCTCTGTCAATTGGCACATTTGAGTTATGCATGTATTAAATCTTCTTAAGTTTCTAGTGAATGTATGTTTTGTGATTTTTGCATTATACATTCTTTATTAATTCCATCTTAAATATGGGGGTGTAAGGGGTGACCCTTTTTTAAGACACCCAAATGTCAGCCTCACTTCAACGTAAACACTCTGGACTGCATTTTGCAGACTAACGAGGCTCTGGCGTCTGGACTTATGGTCAGTGTATTCCTCTATGGGACTTCGTTGTGTGTTGTCCACATGTTTTTCTGATTGTCCCTTCATATCTTTCATCTTATCACCATTCATCCTCATCCTTCCGATTAGCCAAAATTGGCAGAAAAGCGAAGTAAAACAAACTAAATCAAGTCAATCATCTTAATATTTTGTGTATATGTATAGTTTCTTTTATTGGTGTAAGGTATTTGTTGATGATTTTGTTTGAACACCCTTTTTAACTGCCTTTGCACTTCTCTTGCATTATCAAACTTCGGAATGACTTTAGAAGAAATTTCCTTTCCTCAAAACTGAGACTCGTTTCCCATTGAGAATCAGTCACATTTCAAAGCAATAAACCCGGTTGAAACACATGATTCGCATCCTACTTTAAACTGTAAGTCCAGTCCCGATTCGCCTATCTATGCATTGATTCTGGAAAACTCGCTGTTGTCTATGTTTTGGTCGAAATTAAGATAAAAATATAGAGTTTGATAATAGTATCGTTTGTGCTTATGTTTTTATGGAAATATATACAGCGTGTTCGGCTTATGTATAATAAAAGAAAATTTTATAACGTAAAAGTATTAGTGCTAACGGTTGGCACCATTGAAAAGAGCAATGTTGGAAATTTTAAATCCACTCATGCGCATGTGCATCGTGGAGATAAGTCGCGCGCCAATGCCCATGCGCAGAAAAGTCACGCCATGCTGTGAAGAGTGAGTCACAATGTGGACGGCTCAGCAAAAGGTTTTCTGGTTTTCTGTGTGTTGTCGCTTGTGGAATGTAAATATGTGGTGCGTGTGCAGCGCCTTTTTTGTCGTGAGTACAACCGTCCACCGAGGACAGCTGCTCCAAGTTACCTGTCAATTATGAAATGGGACAAACAACTTAGAGATACTGGAAGTCTGCTGTCAAAAGCAGGTAACCATGCCAAGCGTAAAGTGTCAGAAGAGAACGTTGAACGCATTCGAGAGGTGTTCCAAAGGAGTTCGCGCAAATCCACCAGACAAGCTAGTATACAACTAAACATCCCACCAACAACTGTGCATACCGTGCTTCACAAAAGATTGCACATACGTGCATACAAGATGCAACTCCATCAGAAGATTTTGCCGAATGACAGAAAAGTGCGACAAAAGTTTGCTATTGACATGTTAGAAAAGATTGACACTGACATTGCATTTCTCGAATCTGTTTGTTTTTTCAGATGAGGCAACATTCCACATATCTGGTAAGGTGAATAGGCACACTGCCGCATCGGGGGGGTAAGAAAATCCCCAGGTCGTCATTGAGTACGAGAGGGATTCGCCTAAATGGAATGTTTGGTGTGGGGTTCTCCATAACAAAATCATTGTTCCTTTCTTTTTCTCTGAGCCCACGATCAATGGCAACACTTACCTTGATATGTTACAATTCTATGCTGTGCCTCAACTCCCTCGCAGAACAATTTTCCAGCAAGATGGTGCTCCCCCCACTACGCCAGAGAATTTCACAATTTTTTGAATGAGCAGTTTCCTGATGGATGGATCGGAAGAGGATCAACTTTTCTTCCGTGGCCTCCCAGATCACCAGACCTCACCCCACTTGACTTTTTTCTGTGGGGATTTGTTAAGGACCAACCGGTGCGTGATCTTGCAGAATTACGTAACAGAATTTGTGCTGCAGTGAACAATGTAACACCTACAATGCTTCAAAACACATGGAGGGAGGTGGAATACCGACTGGATATTTGTCGTGCCACCAATGGAAGCCATGTTGAGGTTTATGGGACATAACTTTAAAATAAAATAAAAATCCCACTTTCTTCCATCTGGATAATGAGTTTCATAAATAAATATCTATAAATAAAGAATTTATGGCCATTTCTTATATTATACATATAACCGAACACCCTGTATATACATGTTCTCTCTCTCATTATTTCCATAGGAAAATTTATTATGCACAGTCAAGCCTCGGTATTTTCAATGTTCACAAACTTCACACGGTTTTTGATTGGATAAAGGTCGATTGTTGCCAGGGGTGCCCATTCCCCCAAGGCCAATGGCGCATCCACCCAAAATCATGTCATGCGTCCCCCAAAATCATATCATGTGTCTCCCCAAATCATATCATGCGCCCCCTCCCCAAATCATTTCATTCGCACCCTCAAACAATATCGCAATCCCCACAAAGAATTTAATTACGACAGCGTGTCTACCGAAAGTAACTTCTTTCTTAGCTTGACTGAATACCGCACTTGATCTGTCCCTCTTCCCTAAGCAGGGGTGCCCATCACTCAAGACCGTCCCTAAAATCGTTCATCATAAACCCCCTAAAATAGTTTGGATGAATACGTAATAATTGATGACTATTTGAATGAAATACCATGTTGAACTGTTCATATTTTTTACTTGTTCGATTTTACGAAAAAGTTTAAAACTAGCACATTGTTTGGTTAAATGTAATAAATTAAATTATGTAAATATGAATATAAATAGTGTTTGTGAGTTGGTAACAACAAGAAGTGATGTTATTAATGAATATAGAGAATATCCCTTACGTCTTGTAATGCAGCTATCGTATAAAACTGAACATTCCCCCTGTAAAGCGCCAAACACATATTCTCGGAACACAATAATGCGAGCGAAGGAAGGTTATTAAAGCGAAGCGAGCAAGATAATATTTACATATATTTCTTTGCAAGCTTTCAAGAATATTAAATTAATGGGGTGTCATACTTTCTTAGGATCCAGAGATATTTGGACTTTTCCAACTTCTCTTTTAGCACGTTCGGTGTTGAAAACGTGTGGTTACCACATTGCTAAATACAGTCTCCAAAATGTAATCTTCGAACTCTCTCTCCACTACAGAAATCCCTTGACAATCTAAGATTTAACACTTTATAAAGAGCTTCCTAACTCCCCCTTTAAATTTAATACTCAATCCTACCACCAAAATTTCCATGCAAATTTTAGACTTACTGTTGATATTGAAGAGTTGATATTGCCTCCTCCAAAAAAATAATTCTCAAGTCTCCACACCAGAATTTCCGCAACAGTCTAAGACAATTGTAATATACAAGAATTGGATAGCTCCCTCAATTTAATGCTCAATCCCCCTCTAACTAAAATACCCGCCATAATCTAAGACCCCCCCCTCTCAGAACCCACGCATCAGGTCGAATATGTAAATGTAAAACTTGGATATTTCTCCCCTCCTTTTCTTCATCTAATGGATTAAATATGGTGTACTTAAGGTGTAAAACTTTTACATATATTTTGGAAAAATATATAAATGTTGCATTTTATATTATTGGAAGGGAAAAGATCCCCACAAAAATCTCGATGAAGCAACCTATGCTTTCGTGCATCGACATACTGCTCGTCTATTTTATCTGGAAACTAATGAGCATGCCAAAAATCCACTTAGCATTCAGTGACTCAGGTCACTCTCTTATTTTGTTCAAACTTGACATTTGCCAAATTTTTACCAACGATACTCAACATTGAAGACATTCCAACATCATAAGCATCAGAATGATTGATTTTCTTAATCCCTGTTACTTCCGTAATCATTGACTTTATCAAAATCAGGGGATGGTGGGTGAGATAAGAATCACTGACAAAAGATTGATTGAGTTTGAGTATTAAGTCAATTTTACCAAGGCTAATCAGGACTGAACCTACAGTTTAAAGTGGGATCCGAACCAATCTGTGCCTCCACCGGGTATCGAACCTGGGACCCCTTGATTACAAGGAGACGACGTTATCACAGCGCCATCGGGGAGGCCTCACTGACAAATGAACTGGAAGTCTTGCTTATCCCTTGATTTACGCGAGACTTTTGTGCGTCGACATGCTGCTCATCTATTTTATCTCGAAACTAATGAGCATGCCAAAAAATCCACTTAGCATTCATTGACTCCGGTCACTACTCTGCCATCCCCCACAACTCTTAATGGAGCGCCGGGTTCGATACCCAGTGGAAGCACATAGTGGCTCGGATCCCACTTTAAACTGTAGATCCGATCCCGATTACCTTACTTTGCATAAAGTGGACTCAAAACACCAACTCAACAACATCAACTCTTAATGGAGCGCATCACGGCTCAGTTGTTATATCTGACCACAACTTTTCTGATAATTTTATTATGGTTTGAATTGTTGTTTTAAGTTCACTTTACGCACAGTAAGGTTAATCGGGACTGGACCTACAGTTTAAAGTGGGATCCGAACCACTGTGCAATGAGTCTCCAACGGGTATCGAACCCGGGATCCGTTGATTACAATGGCGTTTTATTGTGAAACAACCTTTTTGGACTAAGTCAACATGCTCCTTTGGAGTTATCTTCTCTTTCAGACCAAACATATTATCTGCAGCACACAGCTGACATAAATAACGGCATGCATTGATAAAAGCAATTGAACTCATAATTGATTGATTGATTTGGTGTTTTAAGTCCACTTTATGCACAGTAAGGCTAATTGGGACTGGGCCTACAGTTTAAAGTGGGATCAGAATCACTATGTGCCTACACCGGGTATCGAACCCGGGATAAATTGAACTCATAAATGACATTCTGTAAGAAAGAACAAATGTAATAAGTACAGTTTTATAGAAGATAAATACTACAAAACATCATTTAAAAGACGTTTTCGTGAGTTCCGCACTTGCAAAACTGGGCGGGAAAAAGAAACCATAAAATTTCTCGCTCAGCTAGCACCAAAACGGCGCATCTTAGAAGAAAACTGTACAGAACATTTTTTGTAGCGAATTTTATGTCGATTATTTTTTGTCATTACCTCTTTTGCTATAAAATGCTTTCCAAGCGAGATATTGGCAAAAAAAACTGATTTTGGGCGCCATTTTTCCAATATGGTGGCCAAATCCGGGGTGGTAGAGGGGTGCAAAATTAGCATGTTGTTAAGAACCCTCTTTTGAAGGTAATAAAATTTGTTCCAGCTTTCCCTAATTTTTACCTTATTGTACCCCCTTATTGACTGGCCTATTAGTTAATTCTCATTGCTCACACAAAAAAATACATGTTCATTGAACATTGTTACGGCTGAGGTACAAAACAACTTTTTTCTCTTTTAAATCATAGTTGCCCTCAAATTTTATTTTCAACAATTCGTGTTTATTTTCACTCTTAAAGACGCGTGTGTTTGGAATGCTGTGCTTTTCTCTGTGCTGCATGGGAATAATAATTCAAATTATTATTATTAGTAGTAGTACTAATAGTAATAGTAGTAGTAGTATTGTTGCAGATCTTCGACTGTGATAAATTGGCCATTTTCATTTTTTCCACACTATTTTTTTATAATATTTCAAAAGCTCAAGGGGGGGTTTAAACACTGTAAACCCCCCTTGCGTACGCCACTTCCCGTTCTAGACTTTCGTAAACTACAATGTTTCGAAAGTCATGCAGCCCTACAGTCGAGCCAAGCTCACTTCGGTACGAAAGCCTGCATTTATATCCAAAAGTTCGTTTCCAAGTAACACGTGCCGTTTGTGACTTGTTACTTCGGTCTGAAACCTTACAAAAGACTATGCATTTTTACTTTGGATTTGGCTGTAAATTTCTCCCTTGCACAATGATAATGTGAATTTGGAGAAAGTTTTAGAAATAATCCCCCCTCCCTTGATGAAATCCTGCGTACGCTACTGAGAACGGGACCAAAGGTTTAGAATCTTGTCTCCCATTTTTTGCTAAATGCGAGGATGAGGATGAATGGTGACGAGATGAAATAGATAGTATGTAATCATAAAATACAGTTTTTAGTGCAAAATGAAAAGAAAGTTTGAATTTTGCACAATTTCCCGGATAATTAGACTCCGCAAAAGTGTGGCGTGGTATTTTTGCGGACTCCGTGAAAGACCGATATGATAGAAAAGTATCGGCTGGTATCGGTAGATGAATTCCAACCGATATTTTCAGATACCGATACCGATACATCGGCATGGGTGTCGGCTCAGCCCTAGTTGAAAGTTACACATTTTTGAAAATTTGAAGATTTTCAGAAATCTAGTGGACGAACGAACGCACCATATGACACAAAAAATGTCATATCTCGGAAACTATGTGGAGCATTGTGATGGTTTAGGTAGAAAATATCTGTGTTTCTATTCTTACTTGCTCAGAAAACAGGAAAAATCTTTATAGAAAATAATATGTTGTGATGAAAAAAACACTCCACTTCGGGTAATTGTTTGATAGGGAATCCCAGGTTTTACCACAATGAAACTTGCTACACAGCATAATCAATACATGTTCAACATAATATTAAAAAATCAGAAAGGTAATATCACAGATATTTATGTGTGGTAATATTGTTCGTGATAAAAATATCACAGGTTTCAGTATTCAATGTATGAACCATTGTTTCAACTGGCTCACAGTTATATTTTTGACAAATGACCCTAAAACACTCGCAAGGGTATAGTTCAAAGCAGGCATTATATTTCTAAAACTTGACTTTATTTAAAAATGGTGGCCACTTTTTGTTTCGTGACTTCGGACATATTTGAACTTTGCAGACAGTTGCGATAATTAAAATGATAATTTAGTTGAGAAAAATGATAGAGTAAAAAGCATTGTTTTCAGTGCATTTCAAGATTTATTTTATGTCCTGTACCTTTTTTCACAATCTGAAATGCAAATGGCTGAAATTCAGGGCCGAAAGTGATATTCAATTTTGAAGTAAAATCAAAGTTTAGAATTTTCTTTAGTAGGGAAGTAATGTCACATCAGATATATATATATGTATATTTCTTTAGAGGAAACATATACATCCAAAGTTTTGGCAGAAAATATTTGAGCTCTGCTACTGATTTACTCTTTTAGTTAAAGCTCTTTGGAAATGCTTGTTTTTTATTTTTTTCACCAAAAAATTGTATCCCCTATATCTCGTGGGGGACCTCATAGAAATTTGATATTTACAGGATATGAGAGGAACCTGTAAAAAAAAATTCGCGATTGATATTCCATGGATAACGGGGAATTTGGGGGGAAAAGGTAAATTTATGTTATTGGTTACAAATAAATATTTTAATGAACTATCATGCAAATACAGCATTCGTTCGTCCACGCGATTTCTAAAAATCTTCAAATTTTTTAAAAAAATGTAACTTTCAAGATATCTGTTGAACAAGTCTAATATTACATATTTGAAAGAATTCATGCTTCCCATGTCAACTAAAGTCAGGGATCTGTCAAATTTTATCGGTTACTTTGATTTAAAAACTCTAAATTGGGTCACTAATGCTAGGGGTAGAACACTTGATCTCTGTGTGCACAGAGAAACCGACGTTCTCGTACCCGAGGAGGCACATCACCTCCCATTGTTGATTGAGATATGGAACAGGGCGCGGAATGTTTCAACTAGAGTGGAAAATATAAATTTTCAATATAACTTCAAAAAAGCGAACTTCGAGTCTTTATATCGAAAATTAGCAGATAACTGGGCAAATCTCTACGATATTGAGGATGTCGATACACTGACTAATACGTTTTATGATACTTTTTATAATATTTTGAATGACTGTGTACCACTGAAACGCATCAAGGTATCTAATCCTGTGTGGTTCAATGGTGACATTATTAGGAAAATATCGCAGCAACGCGCCTCTTAGGCCTCCTCTACAGATTCACTGAAATTGATACTCCAGCTTCTCTTAGCCTATTTTTCAAGTCATTCATTTCTCCGATTCTCGAATACTGCTCTCCAGTCTGGGCCATGGCATCCAATACAAATCTCTCTAGCATGGATTCTGTCCTCAGCTTGTTTACCGCCATGGCCGTATTTAGAGTTTTTTTTTGGGGGGGGTTCAACCCCCCCACGAAATTTCTGGCATATTGGATTAATGGAAGCTTAGAAACCAAAATTTGACACATTTTCAAAAAAATTATTTGCAGTTTCACAAAAATACAACAGCGAGACAATTCTGAAATGATCGAGCTAGAATTTTCAAATATTTTGAATTCTTCAATTTGAGCGAAACGGGTTTAATTCTCAGAATCGCACCCCACCCGCGACCCCTTCATTTTCACTTCTGTTGTCCTCTTTCCAGTGCTGTTCCTATATCAGACTGAAAGTTCCCTTCTGATTGTCCCAAAATTCCCGTTCCAACTTTTAAATTCCCTGTTCGATAAGGGTTTAAAAACCCCTTTATAAGAGTTCAAACCTAGGATATCCAGCTTCGTAGCGCATTACATTCACTACTCTTCACCCAGCGGTCGATATAGTACATACATTTAACCTATATGCGGTCCTATAAAGGACATACTTGTATAGTGTGTAGTGGTTGTATATAATGTTGTTTGGTAAATATAGGAACAATATGAGCGTCGGAAAGTGGGATCGAACTGGTCCATAAAACCCCCTCACCCCGAATTGACATCGTTTATTGCAAGTTACAAAATAGCAGAACGTTTGTTAGTTTTATTGTTAATAACGAAAATAATGTCCAGTTAGTACTCGAAC
Source organism: Lepisma saccharinum (assembly GCF_977018435.1). NCBI lineage: Eukaryota > Metazoa > Arthropoda > Insecta > Zygentoma > Lepismatidae > Lepisma > Lepisma saccharinum. Next base: position 68,462,981 of record NC_139231.1, read on the forward strand.
AGAATAACCAAAGAAAAATGACGTTAGATCGAAAAATTGAGGTTACAATACAGGCACCATGTTATGTTTTACCATTTAATCCAAAGAATAACTGGTTCCACAGTTTTCAAAAATCCAAAAATTAAGTTTCATGTGAATGGTCAAACAACATAAACTTTATGACTAAAATTTCTCTTACTTTTAAAGCTTTTTCTTGAGGTACCTAAAACTTAATAACAAAATATAATAACTGTGCATCTCAGTACACACTGCATGAAACGTAAAAATAATAATAAAAACATTTGTGCTGCATATTCACACTTCTGATGGATAGAGTAGAAAAGTCTCCTCAAGGATATAAGGACAGCAATAATAATAATAATAATAATAATAATAATAATAATAATACGTTTGTATCAATTAGTTATTTATAATGAAATTTTAATTATTATTAATTAATAATTATTATTGTTATTATTTCTATTATTCAAATTTCTTGCGATGCGCATGGGAACAATTATGAGTGAACCCCCCCCCCCCGAAATCTTTTCCTGCCTACGGCCATGTTTACCGCCATTGTTCACCTGACATCCTGACTACTTTGAACATCCAGTTACTGCAGACCCGACGCGATATGGCCGATATGATATTCTTCTATAAAATCATCAATGGAAAATTAAGATCTGAATTTCTACTTACAGAATTCAACTTCAGAGTTCCCTCTCGATCGACCCGAAACACTGAATTGTTCCACAACTTTACCGCTAGGCTTTCCCTTATACAGGCTGCCACAGTTCTATAATAAACTACTCACAAACATCGACATTTTTGCCCCTGAAAGTATTTTCCGATCTTCTCTAAGAACGAATATGTAAATCTTTTGTTTGTTTCCTTGTTTATGTCTTATCTGTTTATATGTATCCCTATTTGTTTTTACCTAAAACCATCTTGACTTGTTCTTGTTGATTTATTAGAATTTTCAGTGTAAAATGGCCTTACAAGTGCTGTATCTGAAATTTGAATAAATAAATAAATAAATAAGTCAAAATTATATGTACAAGAAGTGGAAAAACGGTAATTGCAACGCAGAGTATCATGAAGGAAAATACAAGAATCTTAGGGAAGAGATAAAGAAAGGGGTAGCAGCAGCGTACAAAGTGTACATTCGTGAAACGGATGAAATCATAAGAATAGATGTAAATAATGTATGGACTTATTTTAGAAATAAAAAGAGGGATTCGGGTAGTAATACAACAATGAAATCTTACACAATGGGCACGATATTGTAAATGCATTTGCTACCTATTTTCTATCAGTGTACAAAGATGCTTCACTGTAGCGAAACCGGAGTGCTTTCCCAACTCGATATATCGCGTATCGAAATGAACGAGATCGAGGAAGCAATTAAAAAGTTAAAACCCAAAAAAGTAGCGGGGATGGACAACATTCCTCCCTATATTGTTAAGGAGTGCGCTGAACCGCTAATAAAACCGTTGAGTATAATATTCAATAAAATTTTGGAACATAACAACTTCCCATCAAAATGGAAAATCACTAGAACAAAGAGCATTGATTGCTTTAGGCCAGCGTTTTCTGATAGCTAACAAATAAGTGGTTCGTTGAAAATTAAGTTTTTCCCAAATAACAATCACATGTAAGTACCGGGTGGGTCTAAACTTACAAGTGATGATAAAAAAATGCACTCTTAGTTTACTTGGCAACGTATTAATAACAAAAATGGTATGACACGAAGCGTACAAATTACTTAAATTACTTCCTTGTTACATCTGCTATCCAACAAGGTACAAATGTTGCTAACATTCACATTTGTGTACAAGAAATAATACTTCATTCATCTTCATGTGTATGGAATCAATGCACAATACAATTAAAGAACATTACACGTCTTGCTCAAAGTGGGCACGTCCGTTACGAATGCAGGCACGCAGGTTTTTACGGACATTTGGTCTCTTAACTCGTGATGTTATGGTGTCCTTGATGCGTTGACCAGCTGTTAAGATCCTGTCCCTGAGCTCTTCTTGCGAGTTTACCGGTGTCTTGTCATGTGGCTCCAAATGTAAAAGTCGCAAGGCCACAAATCGATCGGGGGACCGAGCTGGGCAGTCATCATGCTTATAAATTATGTCACGTCTTGTAGCTAGAGGCACATCCTCCAACAACATTGCCATCCCTTTCCTCAAGAGATGTTCATAAGTGATGCCTTTTAAGATTTGGGGCAGGAACAATTGCCCGATCAAATGATTGTTGATTACGCCCATCCATACTTCTGCTTGGGCGTGCGACTGTGGCTGGATGAATATTACCCAAAGAAATGGATTGACCGAGGCGGCTCGATTCCCTGGCCGGCTCGATCGCCCGATTTGAAGCCTTGCGACTTTTACATTTGGAGTCACATGACAAGACACAGGTAAACTCGCAAGAAAAGCTCAGGGACAGGATCTTAACAGCTGGTCAACACATCAAGGACACCATAACATCACGAGTTAAGAGACCAAATGTCCGTAAAAACCTGCGTGCCTGCATTCGTAACGGACGTGCCCACTTTGAGCAAGACGTGTAATGTTCTTTAATTGAATTGTGCATTGATTCCATTCACATGAAGATGAATGAAGTATTATTTCTTGTACACAAATGTGAATGTTAGCAACATTTGTACCTTGTTGGATAGCAGATGTAACAAGGAAGTAATTTAAGTAATTTGTACGGTTCGTGTCATACCATTTTTGTTATTAATACGTTGCCAAGTAAACTAAGAGTGCATTTTTTTATCATCACTTGTAAGTTTAGACCCACCCGGTACTTACATGTGATTGTTATTTGGGAAAAACTTAATTTTCAACGAACCACTTATTTGTTAGCTATCAGAAAACGCTGAAATAAGTTCCATACAATGAGCAGTTTTTTCTCAATTCATCTATTTATGTGGAAAATTGTCATTTTTTAAAAAAACAAATGAAATTCGATTATCTCGAAAACTACTAATTTTCGGACGGGGTATCATATGGTCAAATTTATTGCAAATTGTCTCTACTTTAACCCCTTTCAGGGAATACATCTAATTACCAGTCACCCTGTATAATTTCCTCTAAACTTATTGTAAAACAAGGATTATATTGGAATCATACGGCTTTGAAGGACACGAGGACTTATTTCAGGGATCTGGAACCCCCCTACCCGAAAGACTTATTAGGTACGAAAATTAAATAATGAAAATATACTCGTTTAGCATTTGTTGTATAATTTACTCTGAACTTATTGGAAGACAAGGATTATATTGGGATCATACGGCTTTGAAGGATAGGAAGGACGTATTTAGGGGGTTCAGGGGTCCGGACCCCCCGAAAGACTTACTAAGTACTAAAATTAAGTAATGAAAATATTAGCATTTGTTGCATAATCGATGGTTATTAATTTCCTCTGAACTTTTTAGAAAGCAATGATTATATTGGGATCATACGGCTTTGAATGGCATTACAAAGAAGATTTATTTACACTACTACTCAAAATAATATGCGTAAGATATTGATCAGAAACTTACTTTTCTCCAACTACATGTAACATCATTTTTGTAATTCGATAAATATTCAATTATTCATCTATTTGACATTAATTCATTGCCAGGGCACTTGTTTTTATGTAAATTATTCCGATCTTAACTACAGGTAAGCTACGTAATGAATATGCGCTGTTATATCTATATTCTTATACAGTCTTTAACCTATTCGTGTAATAATAATATAATATTAATTTATGTATTGTAATTAGTATTAATTTGATTTAATATAATTATTTTAATTTAAACATTATTATTATTATTATTATTATTCCTGAGACACTTGGTTCGGACCCCCCCCCCAAACATATTTCTAGATACGTGCCTAATCACGGAGGTCGACAATAACATACCTTGCCGAATTAGACGAAAGGAGACAGGTAGATGGCCAAGGCATTCTATTCGGTAAATCATGACATTTTACTTCAGAAGCTATCGTATTTTACTATTTCTAAAAACGTAATTATGCTGCTAAAATCTTAACTAATGGACCGAAAGCAATTTGTCAATTATAGAGGATACATATCTCGGGAATACCCTATGCCTTCTGGGGTGCCGTAGGTCTTCAATTTGGGCTCACTCCTTCTCTTACTCTTTATTAATTACCTCCCGAAAATAATTACGAAATCGCGTTGCCTCCCATTTGCTGACGATGTAAAAATATTTAGAACAATTTTCTCTGACGAAGATAGCCTTGACTTGCAGGCAGACGTAAATAGATTACTACAACGGAGCGAAAATAATATACTTTCATTTAATCTTGATAAATGTCAGGTAATATCCATAACAAACGCTCAAACAGTAAGAAACTTCTCGTATCATATGGGAGGAAAACAAATAACTAGTTTAACTAAATTCACAGATCTTGGTGTCATATACGACGCTAATCTATGCTTTAAAGAACATATTCATCACATCGTTAGCCAAACGTACAAGAAACTAGGGTTCATAAAACGATTTTGGGAAGATCTACTAAAATACATATGAGGGAAATAGAGGTGATTCAGTCCAAATTCTTGAGTTACATAAAGAACAAATTTACTCCGTACTCTGAGCTTGTATCGTAGTTTAACATTGAAAAAATTGAAGAAAGGTTTATTCTAAATTTGATGAGCACGCTATATAAAACTGTTAATAACAAAATAGACTCTATGGGGTTAGTATATGCATTACAATATCGTGTACCTAATATGAGAACCAGACCGAACCCCGAGTTGTTCATGTGCCAAAATCTACAACAATCTATGAAAAGATATCTTCGATGTGGAAAATGGGTAAAAATTATAATGAAGTGGTAGATATAAACAGTCTGTCACTTCAATCATTCAAAAGAGCCCTACTGGGTCAGTGGAGAAAGGAGTGTAGTATATAGTAATTAGTAAAACAATTTATGTAATGCACAAAATGTATGTATGCCTCAATGGAACTATGTTCTGTGGTATCATTTGTTTAATAAATAAATATTGGACCAAGTATCTATCAGTAAAAAAAATGGAAGCAAATCCATGACTATGAAGCGATCTGCTCTGAGTGATTGCAGTGAATAACAGTCAACAATTCGCTTCGCGACTGAAACAATAGGAAATGTGCCAAGGCCATTAGGCACGACGTCGGGCGACAGTTCTAGGAAAACGTACCTTTACTGTTATCTTACCTGTCGATTGTATGTACAGTAGTGGAAATAAATACTTTCCTCATAAGATTACGGACATTAAGGCTCTATGGGGGAAGTATCTTTTTTTCCACGACTGCACGTTGTGTAGTAGTTCAGTTTCCACTTTTAAGGTCTAATCCAAATTAGTTTATCTGACCACAAATTGAGCCTAGAACGAACTCTGTGACGCACGACTTCCCGGTGACAACCCCTTAGGGTGGCGCCAAACCCCTTATTTGTTCCCTTTGATTTGATTTGGTGTTTTAAGTCCACTTCGTGCACAGTAAGGCTAATCGGGACTGGACCTACAGTTTAAAGTGGGATCCGAACCACTGTGTGCCTCCCCCGGGTATCGAACCCGGGACCCCTTGATTACAAGGCGACGACGCTACCACTGCGCCATTGGTGAGGCACTTGTTCCCTTTGAGTAGCCCCAGAAACCTTATTTCAGATTGCATAAGCGTGGCTATTTGTTTGAAAGAGAGGTGGACTTGGTTAGACAAAAATTAATTGAAGCTACTGCTTCATAACATAGTAAGTATGTGCAAAATCATGTAGCAATTTAATGTGAATATTATACAGAAAAAATCTACATTCGCCTATGCTTAGTTACATGTGCGCACATTGCAACTTGTCATTTCAATATTGTTTTCTGCTGACAATTTTTCCAAAATGAAGATTTCTTTTTATCAAAGGTTGGTATTAATAGAGTCTAATAATACCTGATAAAGAAGTGACTGCCCTCTGCTGGTTGCATTCAATAAGTGTAATACGACTACTCTGATTAAAAGTCAACATTTTAAAAGGGGCGTGTGTATTTTAATGATAACGTAATGGGTTAATGAATTGAGGACTAAAAGTGGTAAACGTTGTAAGTGCCAAAAGCGAAACTGTTGGGAAATCACATCGTCCAGTGTTGGGAAATCACATCGTCCAGCACATCAGCCCGTAAGAACGTTCACACTAGTGCCTCTTTACACGCCCTTTGAACTACTTAGAGAGCAACCAGCCACATTTCACGTTTACCACATTATAAAGCATGGCACATTTCACAGTTTAACGTGGAAAACGATGTTTGAATTATTGTGGCACTTACAGCGTTTACCAATTTTAGTCTTCAATTCTTCCACGAAATCTAACGCAAATATGTTCACAGGAAATAAAGGAGTGCCACGATAAACCATGACCGATACTTCCACAGGGAGTGGCTCAAATTTCATAAGCCTGACCTCGCGTTCCTGTGCAAAGTAATTGATAATTAAATTAATTGGTAGTGGGGAAATCAGTTGATTTGACATTTCATACCCTTGTATCATAGGCGTGCGCAGACCCCCTGATTAGGGGGGGGGCTAAAGCCTTGAAAGGTCAGTCGGGAAAGGAAAACCTCATTTTATCTCACTGTTTTAGTTGTATTACATTGGTGGGTATATGCGTGTATGTATGTAACATATTATTTAAATACATTACATAATCAATTCCTCCGCCCCATAACAAACCAACAGCAAAAATGATATAAACTGTCTCTGAAACGTGCGCGCTCCTTTTCGGATAATAAAAGCAACAACTGTCTGAAGTACTTAGTTGTTCTTACTTCTCTCTGTAATTTACAATGGATTACAGAAAATAAATTGCGAGCGAGAAAATTTTCCGATCCAAATTTTTGCAAATTGAAAACAGTATTGATTTAATAGGGCGCAAAAAATTCATGGGATGCCATGGCATTCTATTCTACATTTTTTCTCATTCACACCCTCCGGCGCCAAGGGGCAACTCCCGGCACCCCATAGCTACGGCTATGAACTTGACAGATAATGCGAGCGAAGCGAGCAAGAACATATTTTAAGAAATGTATTTTTATTTGTATAAAACTTGAAGTCTAAGTGACCTCTTCAGGTGCTCCTGGCCGTCTTGAAGAAATCAAAGAAGGGTACTCGAGATGGAATTAGTTTTCACGCTCTTGCATTATTTCTTGCAGACGGTCAAGATAACCTGCAGGGGGCACAAAGGGGAATTTCCCCACCCCTCGATATCGAATTTTATACAAATAAAAATACATTTCGTATTAGGTTAAACATAGATTCCCGGCCTGCTATACCTTCTCTTCTTACAGTCTTGTCAAGTTCAGAGCCGTACCTTGCGGGCTACTATTAGATTCTGCTAGTCTTGGTTTCTTTTACGTACTTCAATGTTCGCCCCCTTGAATTGATTTCCGTCCAAGATTGGGAAAATGCAATGCCCCTCTGCCCCCTTGTGGTTGCGCCACTGCACCCACTTCCCCCCACACTTGCTTTGAGCTTTCATCGGCTTGACTATCGTGCAATATAATTTAATAACAGCGATAAGATTCCTCTATACTAAGTTTCTAGGTGAAAGTATAATAATGCAGGGGCATGGATGTCTGGAAAGGGGGCAAGGGTGGCCATACCTCCCCCTTCGAAAACGAATGTCAACCTAAAATTAGATATTTCACACGTATAATTTGATTTCAGTCATAGCAATTTACATGAATTATTATGTGATGGGGGGGGGGACACTGGAATGCGATAATTTAAAATTCAAGTGGTGTTCTTTGAGGGGGCAGCACTATTATGGGGGTAATATGCCCCATGGAAAAATACCTTGCTTGTCCCTTCGTGGAAAAAATCTGCGAAAGTCTGTGATTAGGGGGGTAATTGCCCCCCTTGCGCACGCCTATGCCTTGTATCCAGTTATTCTTATCAAACGTACACTCACCTCACTTAATAGTGCCACAATTTGCTTCTTTGCACAAAATTTCTGTCCAAGGTACAGTTCGATCTGTATTGTTCGGTTGTTTTGAAGGAGAATTATATATTTCTCCGTGTAATTAGTCTTCAATTCTTCTCGGTGAAAGTGAAAATAATTTTACAAAATGTTAAAACGAGTGCATCAAAATTGTGGTGCATAAACATTCGTTGACTCTACAACGGATGGATCTGTGACAAGGGTGCAAATCAACCGGGGAGGGCGATGGGTGATGTCAGGAATCAGATACCCCTGGCGATAGAGGTATGCTTTCATCTCGCTAGGGATAATTTTATCCATCTTTAAATAATAGTTACAATTGTAACAAATATTATCATTATTATATCTTAAAGCGTCATAAAGTGAGTATTGTTTCTTGCTTTCAAATGTCATCGACTCATCAGTCATACTTCCCTCCCCTTGTCCAGCATTTCCGAAAAAAAAAACGTCAAATGCAGTAAAAGATGCAACATATAGGGCTGAGAACCAAGGGCGCCTGCAGGATTTTTTCTCAGGGACGGCAGTTATAGAAACTTTTATTATTATTATTATTATTATTGCTATATTTGTGTGCTTATTAATATTATTGTTATTATTATTACCACTACTACTACTTATGTTTTTTTAAAAAAATTACATACATTTGTAATATCCATATTCTGTGTATTTACATGGAATTTGCAAAACTGGATATTCATTCATTGTTTTCTGCCTAATTGGCAGGTTTTTCACTGCAATCTCCAGCTTTCCCTGTTCTCTGCCTTACGCTTCGTAATAGCATACGACCCAGTTAATTTAATATCATCCATAAGCTGATATCTCTTTCTTCCTTCAACCATTCCCTCCAAGGCATCTCTTAGCAGGCAGTTTCTTCTTAGACAGTGTCCTAACCAGTTTCTTTTCCTCTTCTTGATGGTCTCCAGTATAGATCTTTTTTCACCAACTCTTTTCAGTACGGCTTCGTTTCTTACCTTGTCCGTCCATTTTACACGCTCCATTTTTCGCCATGTCCACATTTCAAAAGCTTCGAGTCGTTTCTCTTAATTTCTTCTCAACGTCCAGGTTTCTGCACCATATAGTGCTACACTCCACACAAAACATTTCACTAATCTCTTCCTTAGACCTATGTCCATGGGTCCACAAAAAACATTTTTTCTTCTATTGAAAGCTTCTTTTGCTATTGCGATTCTCATTTTCACTTCTTGGTTGCAGCTCATGTCACTGCTTATAGTGCATCCGAGGTACTTGAAGCTATCCACTTGCTGGATTCTTTCACTGTTTGCTCTCACATTAATATTCCTTGGTTTCCGTCCTATAACCATTGCCTTTGTCTTCTTTACATTAATCTTCATCCCATACTGCTCACAGCTGCTGTTTAACTCTTCTAACATACTATTTATGGTTATTTCATCCTCAGCGAATAATGCCATGTCATCAGCAAATCTTATGCAGTTTATTCTTCTTCCTCCTAATTTGACACCTCCTGTGCCCTGGAAACAAGTTTTCACTATTTCTTCTAAATAAATATTAAACAAAGTAGGCTATAGGCAGCATCCTTGTCGTACTCCTCTTCCAATTTCACAGCCTTCTGTCATTTCGTCTCCTGTTCTCACTTTAACTCGTTGATTCATGTATAAGTTGCTTAGAAGTCTTCTCTCTTTCCAATCTACACCAATTTTCTTCAGAATTTCTAAAAGTTTAACCCAATTCACTCTATCAAAGGCTTTCTCCAGGTCTACAAATACTACAAACACCTCCTTTCCTTTCTCTAAATATCTTTCCCCAATGGTCCTCAGTAAACCAATTGCATCCCTTGTACCTCTTCCTTTCCTGAAACCAAACTGTTCTTCCTCTAACTCGCCACTGACCTTCGAGTATAGGCGTCTGTTCAGAATTCTTAGAAGAATTTTTGCCGAGTGAGATATCAAACTGATTGTCCTGTACTCAGAACATTTTCTGGCATTGCTTTTCTTCTGCAGAGGTACCAAAACAGTCTCCGTGAAATCTTGTGGCCAATCCCCTTTCTCATAGATTTCATTGCATAAGTGCAGTATTTCTCTTTTTCCATCTCCCAGGCATTTGATAAGTTCAACAGGAATTTCATCAGTGCCCGTTGCTTTCCCATTCCTCATTTCTTTGAGTGCTTGCTCAAATTCTTCATTCAGGATATAGTATCCTTTCTCATCATCAGGCACGTCGTCTTCATTTTCTACATTCAGACTGTCTGGGCGATTCTCTTTCTGGTAGAGCTCTTCAACGTACTTTCCCCACACATTCGATATTCCTTTTTTGTCTGTGATTTCACATCCTTCCTCGTCTTCTATCATCCACATTGTTTTCCATTTCTTCTTTTGGAAGCCCAAGCAGTTTACTTCACGATACATCAAGTCATACCTTCCTCTTTTTTCCAGTTCTTCAATTTCTTCACATTTTTGTTTCATCCATTGTTCTTTTGCCCTGTCAGTTTCTCTTCTTAGCTGGTTATTTAATATATTAATTCATGTGGGACAAAAAGCTGTTTTTTTATAGTTAGATAATATGTGTAAAATAGACTGAAAGCTTAAATTTAACCCACTTCAAAATAATAATATTTTTTGTTATGAAATATCGCTACAATTTCACCATTCGAATTTCATTAACTTTTCCCAGAAATCTCAGGGGGGCAAGCGCCCCCGGTCCCTCCCTGCGGGCGCCATTGCTGAGAATAAAAGGAATGCATACATATCCCTTACCAAAATCATGAATACGCCATTGGGGGCCAAAGTTTGAGCCTGGGCACGTGCCCTGCGTAGTGTTGCCCACGAGACGAGACTTTGGCCTGTCTCGTCTCGTGGAAATGCTGTGAAATGCTGTCTCGTCTCGAAAATATTCGTTTGTCTCGGGACACATGATCAATCTCGTCTCGTCTCGAATTTTTAAAAGTCTGTCCCGTCTCGTGCCGTGGGCAACACTAGGCCTGCGGCCCTTGTATTCATTTCCAAATCAGAGCCTGCTTGATAATAGACATGAATAGAATTTTCTACAGTAATTTGCATTGATCATAACAACATTTCACATAAAAGAGAACAGCAAATTCGGTGGAAATATTTTTTTTTCCAAAAAAGTAATTTCAGATCTGAAAATTTGCAGCCACTAATCGTTGATTGAAACAAAGAAATGTGTTAACATTGTTCTTAGTGCCCCAAACTTGACACTATTGATAATAAAGTGGTGGTTACTCCAGAAAAATAATAATAGAAGATTCATTTTTATTTACCATTAAAAAAAATTCTTATGAAATTACGGTGAGTGGCGCCTTCCTGTATTTGGCGCTGCTGGCAAGTGCATGCAAACGCAAAATAGCAAATACACTAGTCGAACTTACCCTACGGTGAAATACTGAAAATGAAATGTACACTCACCGGGAAAGGAAGGTCAAACCTTTTGATGTAAGGTTTTTTTTTCAATTACCACGCTGTAGGCTAGGCAACTACAATATCTTTGTTACTTTGTAAGTTTCCTACATATATACACCGTTATTTGCTTTGCATTATTATGTCAAATACTTAAACTGCTATCAAATTTATTACTTATGTCAATACTTTTCTTCTTATTTGATTGCGTTTATTTTTCTTCGCTTTTCAGCTACTTTTGGCTAATCGCGAAAATGAGAATGAGTGATATGATTAAATTGATAAAGCAACACACAAAGAACACCTATGCCTAGGCCGTGATTCGAACCCGAGACCCCTCATGTCATAGTGCGATATCCTAACCACTCAGCTTCCTTATTTGATTTGAGTTGTCACTGGTTACGCCAAAAAAAAAATTATAGAAAATTTTTTAATGCGTTGATTTCAGTATTCTTTCTTACTTGGCAATTTGTGATGTTTCCTAACGTTCGGAATATTACTCAAGTAAATATACGTTTCCGTTACACGAATTACAAATTCCGAGGTCTCAATATGTTTCAATTGTACAAACATGTTAACCTGCATTATCAGTTCTTTAGTTGATAAATGTTCATTTTAAATCTTCGGTTCCGGCGAGTGGTAGCCCTGCCAAATGCGCAACCGTTGCTGCGTGCGGGCACTGTCCAACGATGACATTACTCGTCAGACGCACATAGCACGACCATTCTCGTTGCTGTAGATTCAGTCGAAGGTTGTGTGGGGTCCAAAACAGGAACGTGCCGGTGCAGGGAGAACGTTTGTCTGCAACATTTCTTGTGATCCACTGATAGGCCATTTCGCATTTCGTATTCGAGGAAGTCGCACGAACGTACAACTGTAAATTCAAATTTGAAGCGGGCCAGTAATTGTTTTGTATCACGTGAAACTATCGAGGGTGTGTCTGATGTGTGGAGGGAGATTTGGTCGTTTTCTTGTGTAAAAGTTGTTTGCCATATTTCCTGGCAGGAAAAGCGTGTGTTAGTGATTTCGTTGAAGAAGACTGTTAAATTAATTCTAAAGTGTTATAGGTAAGTACAACTTTTAAGTCAGAATTACATTTATAAGTGAAAATTAGAAATTCAATTCTGTGCACGCTTCCGGATCCAGAATGCCGGGAAATAATTTTACAGCATTCGTGTGAAGGAAACAAATAAATATTTCCTAGTTTCCTTTGTCTTGGAAGTGTGCATAACCAGTTTCCGATCAACGAAATTTATTTGTGTGCACGTTTATTTGAATAAATGGCTTTTTGACTAATTTAATGTACACCAATTTGTAACTACTCGCTCCGGGTTAATATGAAAAATTGTGTGGTCAAAGTATTCGGTAATGCTAATGCGAATTTGCTTTGTTTGGCTGTAGCGGTGCCACGAGCATTGCTGAATCATTAAACTGTTCTCTGGAATATGTTCAGATAACTAGGGTAGGCATGATATGTAGGAATGTTTGGCACAAACGAAACCGGTGTTCATACAAGACTAGTATTTTAAGTTGGTAGTGAAACGTGCTCAGGGGGAGAACATCGTAGTGACACGTTCGATCTGCCATCTGGAATGTGTAGTGCAGCTGTCTAGGGTGTTGGCCAGCATGCAACGTTGCCAGTTCGAAATGCCCTGACTAATTGGTTATTCCAAACTATGAATTGAAAAATAAAATGTGTCCACTAAAGATATATCTAAAATTGAAACTATGGTGTGGGTGGAAAAGAACGTGTGCATGGATTAAATTGCACTGCGCGAAGTCAATATGTTAGTATACCGGTTCTTGCCGTATTATTTTGCATTGTATTTACCGAACGCTTTGGAAGATATATTCATAAACAAATGCTCGCTTTTCACGGTCCAGGGGTTCAAGAACCGGTGTGTGAAAAGTGGGAGGATCCAAAATTATAATAGCTTTGTGACTGGTGAAATTGTCATGCTATTGGCAAGCCCAGAGGAATTGTTCTTATTTTTTTGGCGGATGAAATTTGTCTAAATCATTGCGGGGAAAAAAGTTACGTTAGCAGTGTTTGGAACTGTCATATTGTCTGAGGTCTGTAATTTGTTTGAACAGAGTTGTCTTCCACTTTTTAAGCAACAGCACAAAGAAAATGCGACATGGGTTGTCAGATTTCAGATATTTAAGGGGTTAATTGTTGATACTAATTATATTAATAAGTCTGTGCACAGAGAAAATAATTATCGCTATTCGTGCAAGTTGTTCGCAGCGAGATCTTTGAAAATATATATGCTGTTATTCCGAAAAACTGTTAATATGTAAAAAAAAAATCATTGAATGTTTTAAGATGTTTTTATTTTTTTCAATTTTTTTGTTGCACTTGTAGGATAGTTAGGGGATTTCCCATTTCCCCACGCGTACTTACGTTAATTAGTAAATTTTACTGTAAAGGGCCTGCGATTAGTGCAAACACGGTTTAAAATTGTGACAATTGGCAACCATGCGTGTGACTCAGGCGAGATGTCTGGGCTGCGGGCGTGGCTGGAGTGACAGCCATTGTGTGGTGTTTGATAGTAAGAGGAGGGAAATATGCGGCTGGTTACACATAGGAGGGAAGCTTTCGACAGAAGAATGTTAATAAAAAAACATTTACGTATTTTCGAAAAACCAGTGTCTTGCAAAAAGTGCACGTTTACAATATTAAAACTTCGGCAAATTACGTGCAGATTGTTGGGAGAACATTTCATAAGAATAAACTTAAATTTTATTTCATATGTCACAATGTCTTTAATTTGGGACAAGGCTTTCGCTTCGGGTGGTCAATATATTAAATCTTTTGGGGACAGCATCCTACTTTTTTTTGTCACATTGCCAGCGATCAAGATGGCCATGTGCTAACGGTAGTCCAACCAGCAAAAATAACTTGTTAATTCCAAAATATGAATTGCGGCTATCACGTACATGGATTTACGATGTTGAGTTCATACCAAATAATTATCTTATTGTTGCAAGATATCAGCAGATTTGTGGCGTTATGAATTGTGCGAAAATAAATTGAAAGAATCGTATTTGCGTGTTGAAGGAACTAGTGTCATTCTCCGGGAAAATTGACAGACACCGTGTGCGGGAAACTAGATAATAGTTGTTAAATCAAATTAAATATTAAGTTTTCCTACGTACACCAGTCCCATAACTAACCGACTATAGATTTATAAATGTAGTTGGCAACCTTTCATTCAGAAGAATACATTCTTTCAGCATTTTAGATTTTATTGAAATAAGTTTTCATGGCATTAGATGGCTATTGTGGAAAGTTTGCGACTTTTAAGGTAATTCCTGCTCTTTTCATGGCATTAGATTGCGATTGTGGAAATTTTGCTACTTTTTAAGGCAATTCCTGCTTTTTTTCGTGTTAACATTATGGAATTATTGTATATTGTCTCAGTTGACATATGTTTTAATTTCTCTAATATAATATGCTCCTACTTAGAAGAAACAAATTTGCAAAATCAAAACAATCTAGATACTGGACTTGCAAATTTAATGGCTAGAATGCTGCCACTGCTGAAAAAGTTTGTCAAATCCAAATAGTATCATCAAAAGTGCATAAAGTAACATGCCTTAAAATAATTATAATTTGGGCTTAAGTAATTTTGCTTGTGGGTAATATTTACCCAATTTTTATTATGGTAGAAAGCATGCATCCTGCTGGTTTAATTAATTCCATGGGTGATCTAACATGTCAAAGTATTGAACAGAATATTATTGTAGTTATTCATTCTTACCAGTTCTGTTTAATGCTATTTTAGGTAGAAATAGGAATCCATCATCCAATGTATATTGATAGTATTAGTGCTTCTTTACTGATGACTTAAAATAGTTCTGTGTTCAATGGAATAGTCACTTCTGTTATTCAAATCACTTTCTTAAGAAATTGATTGGCAAGGATTTTACAATTCCCCATGATTGCGGACAAATATTTCTTCTAACATCCTCTACATCCTGATGAAGTTTGTCAAATGAAATGGGTGAAGAAAATGGCTTTTCTTTTGTGAATTTGCAACTGGGGAAGTAGAGAGGGGGATTGAGGTTTTGCTGTGGTCGCAGCAGGCATATATTTACTAAAGGGTTGAGGGATAAGTAGCACTTTATTCTAACCATTATGTGAATCAGTGTCTTCGCTAGAATTGACAAGGAGAGTCCCCATTACACTGAACCCATACACACAAAGGCTCACACTAAGGTCATAAAATTTGGAGAAGACTCCCTTTTTTCATCAGAATGAATTTTTAGGTGGCATCATAATGAAACAAAAAACACATGCAGAAATTTAAATGCGCAATGTGCTTGCCATTACTTTCCTTTTGAATGTTTCCTGGCACACCAAACTTCAGAAAAAGATATTTAAGTTCTTTTTATTACCACAGGGAATAGTAGGATGCTTTTGTCACTACATGAAAATACATTTATATCCAAAGAGTATAGATGTAATCTAGAGTGGTCCCCACATGAAACCTATTGAACCTCTGTCCAACAGAAATAGGCAGGCAAAGAGCCAAAGCTCGATAGCAGCACATGTATATTGTGATGCAAAGCCTCAGCGATAACAAAAAAATAGTGTAATGATGTTGAACAGCTAAGCATAAAAATTTTGTAAAACCAAAGTGAGATCTGTGTAGTGGTAGTCTATCTCAATGGTTCTAGGTTCAAGTTGCATTCACGACTGGTTTTCAGAAGGTAGATGATGTAATATTTGATTTATTTTACTTAAGCGTGGAAGAACTTGGGAGAGATTCTGGGGTGGGAAGGAACAATGGACAAGTCTATCAAAACTTTTGAGTTTTATTTTAGGAAGGTTGAATACAAATGATGAACCAAACATCATTGTATATAATACAAAGCATTTTGAATATATCATGCAAATGGAGAAAAGAAACCTGTGGTAATTATATTTCCGTTTTTAGTTCTGGAATCAGCAGAGACATGTCTGAGCATCACAGGGAAAGAACAATCTGTGATATCCTCTTTGCATTATGACAAGCCTGAATTGAGTGTAAAGTTTGTACATTTGCCAAGTGAAGCGAGGTAAATCTCAGAATTTCAGCTGTATATCTTGAAACTTACGAATGTGGCAAAAATTTAGCCAGCTAAACAGATGAAGAGGTTCGAAAAATTCTAAATGGAAATTAATTATTCCAAGTTTCTAAAACAAAATTATTTCCCTTTATAAATGTGAACCTTTGTAATAAAATTTCACGAAATTTTGCACATCCCACAGTATTTTGCAAGGTGGTAGGTATACACGTAAATTAGATTTCTCTTATAATTTGTAAATCTGTATGTTCAGATGTGAGAGTGAACCATGGTACAGTGCAGGATTCTCAAAATTTAACAATTTTCCATTTGATTCTCTATTTTAATGTTTTATAGTTTGTTGCAGGTTATATTTGATAACGAAAATCTTTCACAAATGTTTGTCGGGTAGCAGATCCCATTGTACAGTTGACTAGTCTCTGGTTGCGCTCAAGAGCTATGTTGCCACATTAGATTTTTGGCAAGAGAAATTCAATTACAATTCCCTGATTATCAAACAGTCTAGGAAAAATGAAATGAAGGGCGAAGGGCAAGGGTAACATTAGTCATTATTGAGTTATTAAAAGCTATGCTGTAGATAAGTTGTTTTTGTGTTTACAAATTTTAGAAGGGCTCAGAGTCCAACAGAAATTGCTTGACGTGGCAATTACATGCTAAGTTGAAAGTTGGCTCTTTTTACTTTGTAACTCTGTACAAAAAATGTCACCATGTTTTACTCCAGAGCTCTTCAGATAGTTCATGCTCTCGTGTTGAAAATTGAAGCTACCACCAGGTTCCTAAATATGAGTTTTGCCTAGTTTAAAAAAATAGCAAACTGGTTGATTCCTGGTTGCCTCTCATATGATTTGTGAGTAGCAATGCAGTGTGACATGGCAGAAAAAAAAAACATGAGGTGGTTTTGGAGGGGGGAGGGAGGAAGCACATTTCCCACAGGTATTTCTTAAAGCAAGTGATTTCCCCCCCCCATTCATGCTCTGCTGCTTATTAGCCTACGAATGGTGGTGATGGTCCATAATGTTTTGAAGACAGCTACTTTCAAGCAACACCACCAAAATCATACACTTTCGGGCAACTGGTTTTGATTGAAACCATCAGTAGTAGCAGCAATTAGCATGTCATTTCTTGAAAAGTACAGATAATTCAGTCATGTCTTCACAACTTTTTCACAATGTGCAGCAATTAGGGGTCCAGTGGGAAATGCAATTTTCAGTGTTACAAAATTAGGATTTGAGATTTTGCACATTTTGTTGTTTTTTTATTAAAATTGGGGATGGGCATTACATGTTCTCAGTTGTATTTTATAGTGATTTTCTGTAAGGTGGGAACACTGCTTTTCTTATACATGATTATTTTTTCCCCCAAGAAGTGTCTGCTTATTTTCAATACAACTTTGCATGGCTGTAGGAATACCACTGCTACATAACATTATTTCGTTCCACTTTGGTCTATTGGGGCAACTACAGGGCATGCTGAATATGGATTTTGTGTAAATTTTTTCATTATTGGGAGGTACAATGTATAAGTTTCACCTCTGCTAGATGTCCTGTCATTCTGAGGGTAAAAGTTAATATCTCTGCAACAATTAGTTTTTGAGCTGCTTTTTTTTTTAAATTCACAGCTAGTTTGAAAAGCATGAACCTGAAAAGTTCTCAACTGTAGAGGATAACATGTAGGACAGGCTTTTGTTCACTGAAGTTTAATCCATAGCATGCTGGATGAACAATTGAACACCATGTCAGAAAAAAATTAAGGGAGTAGGAAAAATAACAATTAGGGCTGAGCCAATACCGATATCGGCTGATGTATCTGTAAGTATCGGCTCAATTTTTTGTCTCAGATACCAAAGATTGATTTTGCTTTACTTTGCTTTTTGTGCCACTTTTGGCTAATTTGCAAAGATGGGAATAAGTGGTGATATGATGAAACTGATGAATGTACACTCACAATCATCCATGCCCAGGCTCGGGATTCATACCTGGGACCCCTGGCATCGTAGCACGATGTGCTAACCACTCCTCAATGGGGGTCGGCGATGATACCGAAGATTTTTAGTGGCTAGAGTGGCCAAGAGAAACAACTCATTTGTCAAGATTTGTCCTTTTCAAAGGTTCGTTCACCCTTCCTTGTGACAGGTTGGGGTCCCGCACAAGAATGCCATGTACATTTCTGAAAATGATGCATCCTCCTGGGAAGCAGATGACAAGCTCAAGGGCAGGACTAAAGTGAAAGCGCTGTGCCCAAAAGTGACATTCAAGGCATGTAACTACCTGGTGGTCAATGCTATGTGGAAATAATAGAAACCATTCATTGCCAATTCTTGCTTGCAAACTTGTTGGTTAAGAACGTGACGTTTTCAAAACCAACATTATTATAATGCTAGGCTCATTCCTAAGCTCCTGGGAAAGGGATGAATGTCGCTTGCTGTGGGAGGGAGGGTTGTGGAATTTCTTCTTGTGCTCTTACCAGTCTGTGTGGCTACTGCTAGATGCTGACACTGCAGTGACTTGTTTTTATTGCAAATGGACAGCAGGACATGCACAGAGCTGCCAGATGAGCGTTAAATATATGTATTTGTGTATATTTTTCAGTCTTTTTCCTCCCTATCCAGGTTAATCCAAATGATAAGAATGTTGTTTATATTTGTATTTATTTTGCATTCCTTGTGAAAGCTGTATGCTATAAGCACTACATACTTTCATTTACACTACCACTTTCTGTGGCAGGGTCACTTATAATAATAATACAGATTCTTTCGGTGTATCTGCAATACTTTATCAATGCTTGCAACATTTCAAGAACTTTTTTTTTTGTGCATCCTCTGGGATGGAAAGAAGTTCACTTAAAATGTCACAATGTGTTGAGTTTTGTGACTCAGTAACTAGCCTTTGTTATTTTACTGAAATTAAAGAAGTATCTGTATCGGCAAATGGTGATATCGGCTCAGCCCTAATAACAATCTCTATGATAAAGGTTGTGTTGTTCAACATGTTAGTGTTTGAGAAAGAAAATTAGTTACTCCAGTTTGCACGTTTCGTTGAAAGATTCGGGACTTTTTCAAGGTGGGAAAACATCTTTATGGAGTGTCATAAAATCTCTGGGATTCTCATACAAAAAAATTAATGGACGCAAAATAAAGTAAAGTATGGAGGCATATGGGGATGTGGAGGTAGGGCTCCACACATTCTCGACCTCGACCTAGGCCATATTATGGAGGTGATGCAGTGATGTGGTTCACCAACCGCCTTTACCCTAGGTTTGCCATAGGTACTCATTTGGGCTGAGTCGACTCCAGAGCCGCTAGGGATATTTGATTGATTGATTCATTTGTTGTTTTAAGTCCACTTTATGCACGGGAAGGCTAATCGGGACTGGACCTACAGTTGGTGGGATCCGAACTACTGTGCCATGTGCCTCCACCGGGTATCGAACCATGGCCCCTTGATTACAAGGCGACGACGTTACCACTACGCCATCGGGGAGGCCTGCTAAGGATATTTGAAAGAGTTCCCCAAACCACCGTGGGTCTCCCACGTAAATGTCAGATGCCTCACCAACTGGAATTTATGCAATACAGTTGCGGTATAATTGAAAGATGGGCAGACTTTAATAGAGACTTCGTAAAGAAATGATTATTGAAAGTGTATATATTCAATATTTTCAGAATGGATTGAAAAGGTAACCTGTAAACAATGCTTGTTTCGTTAGTTCGTTCATGTTGTAAGGGAGATGGAAATGAAGAGAGAAAACAATAACGCATCCATCATTGTTATTCAGTTTTCCTCGAAAAACAATAACTCATTTCATCATTGTTGTTCCTTTTCATAACACCAGGGTGGCGACAGACCTGGAAAACCTGGAAAACCGGGAAAAGTCAGGGAATTTGAGGTGTCAAAAATAGTCAGGGAAATGTCAGGGAATTTCATCTTCATTAACCTTTTTTAAATTTAATTTAAAGATATTGTTATGGAACTCTGCACGGGAACAGAAAATTGTTATAACTCGGGCACTATGGGAGCAATCTACTTCAGATAAGTTTTGTTTTGCAGCTAAAATATCAGCGCATACAGCCGTGTACAATTCAGAACGCCGGACCGAGGAAGGGGGTTTGGGAGGCGCGACTCCCGAATTTTAATAGAAAAACAAAAAATCTGAAGTTTGCCCCCTCTTCTCCCACTATTTTGGGGAGAAGGCGTGAAATTTAGTATTATTTTCAAAGAATTGACATTTCTCAAGTGAATGAAACATGTTTCATGTTCTTTGGTGCCATACAAGTTGAATAATAAGCCAAAATGTGATTAATTTTTTTTACAAAAAATATGTAATTTGCATTTTTGGAGGAAAATTATTATAACTCTGGCCCTATGGGAGCAATCTACTTCGGATAAGTTTTGTTTTGCAGCTAAAACATCATAGCATGCAACCGTGTACAATTGAGAACGCCGGATCGAGGAAGGGTGTTTGGGGGGCGCGACCCTAGAATTTCAATAGAAAAACACAAAAATCTGAAGTTTGCCCCGTCTTCTCCCACTATTTTGGGAAGAAGGCGCGAACTTTAGTATTCTCTTCAAAGAATGGACATTTCTCAAGAGAATGAAACATGTTTCATGTTCTTGGGTGCCATACAAGTTGAATAATAAGTCAAAATGTGATTTTTTATTTTTACGAAAAATATGTAACTTGCATTTTTGGAAGAAAATTGTTATAATTCGGGCACTATGGGAGAAATCTACTTCAGATAAGTTTTGTTTTTCAGATAAAACATCATAGCATGCAACCGTGTACAATTCAGAACGCCGGACCGAGGAAGGGGGGCTGGGGGGCACGACCTCCGAATTGCAATGGAAAAAACAAAAATTTGGAGTTTGCCCCTACTTCCCCTGCTATTTTGGGGATAAGGTGCAAACCTTAGTATTCTCTTCAAAGAATGGACATGTCGAAAGAGAATGAAACATGTTTCATGTTCCTGGGTGCCATACAAGTTGAATAATGAGCCAAAATGTGAAAGTCTTCGGAAATGTGGCATGGATATGTTGCAGAGAAGGGGGAGGTTGGTCATCAATATGAATTTCCCAGGCTTGCTCTAGACCTGTGTCAGAGTTTCCACCCAAACTTAAGTGTTTGAAGGTCCAAAAAGCACATTCATTTCGTAATCAGCACCATTATACCATATGGTATCATCGGGCGAGTACGACCTTACACTGATGATACCATATGGTATCATCGGGGGAGTAAATATTACGTGGAAAATGCATTGAATTATATTTTTTTTCTTGTCCGTATGGGAGTAGTAAGAGGACTTGTCAACAGATGGAGGGGATAAGAGCAGGTGGCGCCGTCCGATAGTTGTCGGATGTCGTAGTAAGGCATTTTGTTGGGCAAACTGAAGGAACATGGAAACAAATAGGTTCCATTGATACATACGATTTTTGTCGAATATCGCCACCCGACAAAGTATCTCACTACAACATGCGACAGAAATTGCATGGACTGCAACATCCACCAAAAATCGAATGCATAAACAAGAAGAGCTTTAGACTGCAAATATGCTACTGGAATTTTATTACTCTTCTGGCTCACTTCACCTTATTTAATGTAGCAGTGCTTACGAAGGTTTTCTTTCATCGTCCTGACGTATTACTGGTTTTGCACAAGTTAACATACGTTTACAATGACATTGCACTATTCTTAGATATCAAGAAGAATCCAACCAAATGGAATATATATTGAATACTATCACGAAAAAGTGAAACATAAATCTGCATTAGTGAAAGTTATAAAAATTGGCAAGTGCATGCTCCCAACATCAAATTTACTGCAACACTGTAAATTCCTGTCTGTTTAAACTCATGAGAGATGGTCATTAATCTCTCACTGAGTAAGGTTAATGTCCAATATTATGAAATAAAATACTAATAATAGATACGTAAATATTTTAATATCATATTTACTCGAATCATTCAATCATAAAAGCAAATCACTTTCTTCAAGCATTGACTTTTCTCTGCCAGCCCTGCTAAATTTTCACTTGCCATCTACTGATTTATACGAGGGGTGGCCAGAAAGTAATTTCCAATTAGTAGGGACATTGATTTTTCGCAAACGCGAAAACTGTGAAAAATGGTAATTGCTGCGAAGTTATGTTTAGTGATGATGTCTGGACACATTTTTCGCCCGTTCGAAATAATGTGAATTTGGCATAAAATGTGAATTGTTGGCGTTTTTAGCGATTTTTTTTTTTAAAGAAATGACCTAAAACAACGAAAAATTCCATGAAATCCAACATTCTTGTCTTTTGTAGGCCATGTTTGTGTATGTAGAACATGCAAGGTTTCCAACATTTTACTCAAGAGTAAACTATAGAGTTATACGTACATGGAATAATTCCGACAGCCACATTAAATCATGTATTTCCCACGATTTTTTCAACTTAACAAGTGAAAGAAACATAATGCCAATTTTTGGTGCCATAATGTATCGGTATCTGTCACGTGAGATTGATTAATTTTAATTTTTTGGGTGCGTCGCCACTTATGGTCATTATGCACCCTTCAGTATATATACGGGGAAAATTCCATTATCTAAAATCCTTACCTTAAAATTAAAAAAGGGGTATGGAAAATAACTTTCCCGAAATAACTTTGAAGATATCAAACTCTCACGAAGAGGCGTAAGCCATTTGACTTACTTTGAAACAGTAGTTTAAAAACACCATGAAGGTATAATTTCAGATATTTGCCAGAAAATGCGCTAAAATGAAAACGTGAATTTTGGGGCAAATAACACCGTGTAGTAAAAAATAAAAAATAAGAAAATACACCAATTTTTTAAAAAATAACAAAATATCAAGGTCCTTACCGATTAGGCATAAATAAAACAAGAATATCAGTTGTAACTTATTGCATTAGTAACAGTGAGCCCTAACCTAATTTTTGGCATAATCACCACCGTCGTTCTGGCATTTGTCTTAGCACGGCACTAAATTTTGTATGCCCATGGTATATGTGTCTGACAGAAAAGACTGGAACTATCTCTACCGCAGTGTAGCTGTCAAATCCTTGCCCTGCCAGAAACCTCTTCAGTTAAACAAAGAGATGAAAGTCGGTACATGCAAGGCCAGGTCTGTACGGGGAGTGGTCCAATATCTCTCACCTGAAGTGATGCAAAGTACCCGTGTGTACTCAGCTGTATGGGGTTGTGCACATTCGATTGGCCTTCCGTGAATTGTCTGCACCATCGTCTGACCATACTATCATTCACGACGTCCGGTCTGCACACCTGACACGATTGCTGGTGGCTCTGTGCCAAATTCTGAGCGTGCAATGTAGGTTACATCGCAGTCGGTGGGAGACTGTATGAGAGCTGCAATCTTTAACCTAGAACTGTCCTAAAACGGCTGCATTGCAACTGTACCAGATGTGTAGCTCTCCGACCACTAGTGCTGCGTATAGGCACCTTTGGAGGAGCTTTTTTCAGGATGCCCCTCGTATATGAACTTTCAGAAGCTTTTATTATTAGTGTGTTCCTGTTTTAATGTGTGGTTAGCTAAATCAGGTACCTATACAATGCAATTCTATAAATTCCTTGTGTTCAATTTCTAATACCTACATACCCTTTTCGTCAGTATTAATGGTATAACTGCATATTGTCAGTTTCACACACTTTATTTTGTTAGATTCAGTTGTTTCACTTATATGCAAGAGTTAAGTTGTTTGCTTTACAGAGAAGAGAGAAGTAGCTTTATGCATTGAAAAATGAGTCCGCACTCATGGTTCTTGCAAGCAGAGGGTTCCAAACCTCAGTGGAAATATCAACATATAATACGGAGAATGTATAGCTAAGGAGACTGATAAATTACAAATTGTATTTCTTAATCAATCACTCTTCACTCTTATCTCATTTAGTCGTAACTTTAAAAATAATCAAGTATTTTATTTTAAACTTACTGCATATGAAAAATTCCGTAATCGTTCCCTAGCTTGTGAATTGTAATAATTTTTCAAATTCACTATTATGCAGTTTGAATTCAAATCATAGAGAATAGAGAAATTAAGTCAATTTCATAGAAGATAATATTGGTACTTAATAAAACCATACGTGGATCTGTGTGAGTTTATTATTTATATTTGCAAAAAAATCGATTTAGTTAACTTTGTAATTGTCAGGGAAAAATGTAAATTTT
This sequence comes from Lepisma saccharinum, assembly GCF_977018435.1. Lineage (NCBI taxonomy): Eukaryota > Metazoa > Arthropoda > Insecta > Zygentoma > Lepismatidae > Lepisma > Lepisma saccharinum. The sequence goes on from NC_139231.1 coordinate 68,487,595, forward strand.
GTCCTGGAAAACCTGGAAAAGTCAGGGAATTTCATTTCTGCTTGTTTGTAGCCACCCTGTAACACGTTTTCCTCCGACACAACGTCAGACGGCTGCACTGCGTACCGTACCGCATGATATGGCAACACCGTGACATGTGTTCCTTCAGCTCTCAATACCAAACTAATTTTGCGGCAGGTATAGTAGGTGTTTTCCTGGTGCCTGATTTTCAGAGCTTTGAAGAAAAAATTTCAAGCACTGACCATAAGTCTTTTCTAACATTTTTAGCGAGTCAGCACACGAAATCCAGTTCGCAACACAAAATTTAAGGCAAACTCTTTGTTCAATAATCTCGTTCATTGTAAAACTCGTGATGCACTACTGAAGTGGACTGATTCAACCTGCTGCTGTAAACAAACTTGTTGAGACTGCGCTCATGTTTGGCATAGTAATTAAGTTCAGAGCTACAAACGTACGGAAAAAAATATTTTTTACAAATTCCCGGTACTTTTTTGACAGAAGGTATGTGAATCTTAACATGCTATTTGATGGCTCTGTGTGTCTGATCATTGTAAACTTGGTGTGGAATTGAACATCGTATCTTAACTTTATTATTTTTTTTATGCAAGAGAAAGACCTACATGGATGGTATATTCAGGGTAAATTTCCTTCACATTTTTGTGGCGAATTAAATCGGTACCTCACAAGATTTAACTTGACTAAAAAAAAAAAAAAAAACCTTTGCTTGGATTTAAATTCAGGAACTCTGAACTTCACAGTACTATTCAGTGTGTTCCTTGCACCGTCAGGCATTGAAGTGACATCTGAGGGTTTTTGAAGCATCATGCTGATCACCTTACAAGATATGTTTCAATATGGAAATAAGGATAGATGTTTAATGAGGAGCATCAGTTGCCAACTGATCTTGGTTGATTTCCCAACCTGAGGTGTCGTCAACTATTTTGCTTCATACTTTGGCACGCTGTGACATAAAAGTAAACATAATAGTTGAAAACCATTGAAATTATTGCTGATTCATCAAATTTAGTTTGATAAAGGGGGCATGGAAGAATTCTGCCTCCCAGTTTGCACATTTTATCTAAAAGTAACTTTCCAATCATCAGAAATTTTAAAACTATATACCGTAACCATGTACACTGTTAAATTTTATGTCATGTTAGCTAGAGTTCTTAAAGTAAATTTTGGGGCATTCTGCTTCCCAAATTAGTACCTTCTGTTTCAGTGCCTTTTCCCAACAAAATTTGTAGTAATTCTTAAATTTGCAACAGCTAAAAGACTTCTGGTTTCTATTTTTTTCCAGATAACAATGGGTGTGAAGCAGAGTAAAAGGTCTGTGGACATCACATCGACGCCAAAGAAAACTCCAGAAATTGGAGAAGATGGAAAGCTGGAGCATATTGATGAGGATAAGGCAGCCAATGGTGGCATGCAAGGGGACCATGTTCAGGTAAGCTTATTTTTGATATTCTTGGAATTTATGTACAGTGTGTGTCTAAATATGAAAGTTTAAACTGAACAGAGTGCAGAATTACTTGTTAAAGGTAGAATTTGCTGAACCAGGCACACCTATCTGATTGTATTAAGGCTGACACATCTATCTATGGCAAAGTTTGCCAAACTCTTTGATTGCAATTATATGGTGGTTGACTATGCACTGCAGGTGTTGCCAGTGATCACCCACACACGTCTGTTTGGGGGGGGGGGGGGGTGTAAATAAATTTTGCACAAAAATTACCATAAATCAGGCTTATGTGAAAATTTGGGATGGGGGTGTTGGGATGTGCAGATAAATTGTTTCGCAATATTGCCACTTCATACTAATGCACCCTCCCTCCATCCCCTCTCTCATAGGCAGAAGACAGTATTTGGAAAAGCAATAACAATCATCCAATACATCAGAATTATTCTCTTGTGCACAACTAAACCTTTACTTTACATTGATGTCACGTGCATACCAATAAAAATTATAATTTCAACAAATGATACAAGAGATATACCTCTGTGAAACTTTTACAACCCTTCGATGTAGTCACCAACATTGTGTACAACCATTGCCAGCAACGTGGAAGTCGTAGTATACCTGTAGCAGTGCCTATTCTGCTGATGGTTGGAATGGAGCGGTTTATTGCCTGTAGAATTTCTGAAACAGTTCAGAAGTGAATGCCCTTCATCTTAGGGATGCAATCAAAGCTGTCAGTCTGGGGTATGGTAGGCCACTTGCCAGCCCCATTGAGCTAACAAATCAGCCACAGGTTGCACTTCATGCACCCGAACATTGTCCTGCAAGATGATGGGAGGATTCAGCAGAAAGTGTTGGCCTCTTTTGCAACGCAGATTCAATGCACACCTCATGAAGACCTTGATGATACTGTCATGCTGTATGGCCGTGGGCACATTCAATCTCTATCAAACTCTGCTGTTCCTGCCTCAAAAACATTGTTGCGACTGCACAACTTTAGTTCACCAACTCCAACAATACTCTATTCCTCTCGTCACTGCGAATGGGCCCAGTGTTGGATGGAAGAGTTCATTTACTGGAAGATAGGTTAGGTATCAAACTAACTTGTGGTGTAAGCGAGAAGCACCAGTTCCATTTCATGGCATATACACAGCAGTGTTGCCACTATTAAATCTCCAACCCACATACATGCTGTCAGTCATGTCCATCTGCCTAAATGATCGGTTTCAGTAGCTACCATATTCCACTGTAGAATGCACCTTAGCCATATATTCAGTGGATGCTTTGAACCAACAATCCGTAGCTTAGGGCAACATACTCATATTGCCTTCCCTGACTGTACGGGACTGCAATCACTCTAAAGTGATTTCTGGATGTCTCATACTTGTAAAGATGTGAAGATTTTGAATTTTCCAGTGAAAGAATTTGCAAGTGTGTTTAGCAGGATGTAATTTTTTTATTGACTGATCCACCTATTAAATAGATTAACTTCATTACAAAATTTTAGATATTGACTTAAATAATTCATTCTACCCTTGGTAGTTTGCCATGCATTTTCAAATGTTGGCAGTAGCTCCATGGCTCCAGGAGTTTAACAATATCTGGTCTATGGCTAAGGGAAATTTCTGCCACATTGGTTCTGTGAACAAACAGAATTGGCATAATTTGTGGTTCTGTGAACAAACAGAATTGGCATAATTTGAGTGATTTGTAATTTTTTTTCTTTCTTTGCATCACTTTCCTATCACTTTTGGCTACTCACAAAAATGATGAATTATATACATAGGTGGAACTCCCTTTTGTGGGTCAGGTTTTGAATCTTCACAATCTTATTGTTGGATTAAAAATTATGGATACTAGAGTTTGAGCTGCCAATTTAAAATACCAGTGGAGTTCCATTATATTGACTATAATTTTTGTAGTGAGAACAAAGTGCTCTTTCCCCCCCAAACAACCGCTCTTTTGAAATTCTATGAATGCTGTGTAGCATCTATCAAGAATCCCTGGAACATTATCTCCACATCCGTTATAGGTTCTCTAACACACAGATCCTTTTTGTGGTCCTCTCAAGTCTGAAACCGAATGTTATGAGAAATCTGATACAACTTCTGAGCTGCCTCCCATATCACTTTTGACTTCACCTTCTACTCATTTTCATCTTGACCAAATGCTGGTACTTTCATTTTGTTTAAAGTTTTCTCAGTATTTCATATATCGCTAATCAAGTTTTCCCAGTATTTCATATATCGCTAAAACACTCAAAATTGGGTGGGTGATAACCAGGGTGATGAAATTCAGATAACAAGTTTGTGCACATTTGATATTTGGATCTTATAGATCAGGGGTTCCCAAACTTTTTCGTTTCACTGCACCCTTAGTGTTTACAAGATTTTCCCATGGTGCCAAAGTCAGAATGTAGGCCTATCTAGCATTTGCAATGTTTAGTTAGTGTGGTTAGGTTGCTTGCCTTATTTTAAAAAATAATCACATTTCAAATCCAGAAACATTTTACATGTAAAAAGTACTAAATAAGCACATATTTGGTATAAGTGTCATTATAGTGAAAATATTGGAACATTTCACGGTGCCCCTGTAATCTAGCCACGGCACCCCAGGGCACCGTGGCACACACTTTGGGAACTGCTGATATAGCTAATTAGATCAGAGAGATTATCCAAGTGGGAGATAATTTGATTGTGACAATATGTTGTTTGCAATATGAATTCTGGAAAATGAATAGCAATTTTACAATAGATATCTGCATAGCTGGCTCAGTGGAAACTTAGTTGCCACCACAGTTCCCAGGTTTGAGTTCCATCCTGGACATTGGTGTTCTTTGTGAGTGTTCCTTCATCAATTTCATGTAATCATCACTCATCCTCATTGTTGCAATTAGCCAAAGGTGGCAGAAAGGTGATGCTAAATAAACTAGACATCTTGATAGACAGGGCAGCTGAAAGTAGGGTGTGGGCCATATCCAGGCCACCCTAAATTTTCATGTGACATACCGTAATAGTTACAAGACTTCCATCTTTATTTTGGTGCTTTATATTTGGTGTAAGTGTAATATGGCGTTTCACCAATATACTTGCGTATTTACTTGTGTGCAATAATAAAAACTGACATCTCTGTTATACAGACTCAGTCACATAGATACTTAAAAATTCTGGTAGCATTTAGGCTTTCACAGAGGGCCACTATGGGCTCTTTACGCAATTATTGTGACTTCTTAGTGTTTTTACCTTTGGTGTTAACTAACAGATCTGAGTTTAATATCTGGTGAGAGCCCTCTAACTTTTGTTGACCCAGCACGAGGACAATTGAAAGCCAGAGAGCCCCAGCATTGTGGAATTCTTATGTGCAGACTATGCATCACCCAATGAAGAGACATTTCAGATGCAGATGTTTTGTAACTTGCAAACGTTCATCAGAGGTTTCACCAGATTACACTGGGAAGTCGTTATTTTGCACAAACCTGCAGAGCTGATGAACCTGATCAATGAACATGCTAATATATTTTAGAAAGTTGCTAAATTTTGCAAAGCCCAGATAAAATTATATGGATATACGATTATTCAGATCTGGATAAACATACTTTGAAGAACTAGTTATAACTCATAACATCCATATTCCTGCTGACCTCAAAGAGCCTGGAAAAGTCAGAATTTTGAAAATATGTCCAAAAAACTAGAAAATTCAGGAAAAATTGCATTATTTTTAGTACCAGACAGTACTCTCGAATAAAAAGAAAATCTACTTTTCTTTCATCAACCCCTTCCTATCTAGATCAACCACATGGGGAATCGAACTTGGTGTCGTAGCAGTTAGATGTCCTACAGACTAAATCACCGCAGTTCTCTGCCTCTATTCACACAATAATCCATAATTATTACAAGTATTACCTATTCTTTATCTATTTCTGTCTACTTTGTCATGTTATCGCGTTTCTGCCACTTTTGGCTAATCGCAATTATGAGTGATAATTGCATGAAATTGATGAACATGCATGCTTTATTGGACTCGGTGAAGCCTTGTGAAATTGGTAAACCCAACACGAAAACAGTTTATCTACAGTATAGTGGCCGCGGTGGCTCAGTTGGTAACGCGTGTGACTACCATGCTAAAGGTCCTGGGTTCGATCCCCGGCCATTAGAAAAGTTCCCGGATTTGAACTGGCCGGGGATCAAACCTAGGACCAACGTTGGAAGTGGCCCCGGCACCCACCCAGCATCGAATAACATGGTTACCTGGTGGAAACCCTGGGGGGTAAAGGCAGTCAGGGGCGTGATGCTGATCACATCACCCCTACTCACGACCGGATCAAGAAAGTGTGGGGCGTTACCCCCACACCCCCTATATGCCTTCATGGCATGGTGATAAGCACAGGGGAGCACTTTACTTTTTACTTTATAGCTTCTAATAACCTTTTTTCTTAATGAACTCAACCTGACCAAAATTTCACTTAACCACTTTTTATACCTGAACCCTTCATATAGTATTATTAGCAGATATTGTAATATCAAGACAATTTTGCTATTACAAATGATATAATTGACCAGTGTCAGAGAACCCTTCCCGAAATATATTTCTAGAGAAGTGCCTACGTCCAAGCCATGCCCCAGAAATAAAGTAAACCATATGATGAGTCAAATAATTTGTTGCAACTATTGGAAAATATTGACACCTCGTCATTTTCAAATGAATTTATCAAGGCAGAGGGAAATCTTGCTTCCACAGTGACATCACAAGTTTACAATCCCTGCCCTTCATGGAAAAGGGTCTGTTATGGTCAGACCTCTTCAAGTGGGGTAGGGGAATTTCTTCAGTCCTTGGTGTTGTATATGCATTTGTGCCTTATATTCATTAAGGGCCAGTTTTTCAATGTCCAGTTAAGGTTCATGTTAGCACGTAACTGGAAGTTAGTGAAAATTTTGGTTTTTCAATGTACAGTTAGCTCGTAACTGGAACTCTGGTGGTGATTATCTTTACTGGTAGCTCTTCTTGCAGTTACCAGCCTAATTGGAAGTTACGAAGCAACATGGATGCCTCGTGCAGCTATCAAAGTTCCACACTCGCAACTTCAATGTCAGATTAAACAAGATATGATTCATAAAACTTTCAAATTGGTACAGAAAAATACGTGTTTTGTTTGGCAGAGCTTACCAACGTCCATGCAAATATGGAAATTAAGCAGCATAGTTGCTAGAATTCGCGGGCAAGGTTGTGTTAGAGAATTTGTGGTCAGGATATCCGGTCTACTAGGCATGATAATCTCCAATCGGTAATTTGGTGTAGTTGTTTGCGACACCAGCTTTCGGAGCGTGTTGTGTTTTGTAATAAGAGTTCGAGTCCTGGTCATGGGTATTTTTTTTCATGTCAATTATTTATTACGTGTGTTGCATTCAATTCACACTTTATTGTTGAATGATCTTCTCGGATAAATATTACAGTAAATTTTAAAATTATTTTTAGAAGTTTAGAAAGCATGCTTACTATTAACATGTTGTTTTTTTGCTCAACAACATGCATAGAGAGGTTCAAAGCATGCAGTCAAATGTACAATATTTACATATTAATAATAATAATAGTGTTTATATCAACAAACCGTTATTATTAATGTCTCGACTTTCGAGTTCTTCACGTTTCTTCTACAAGAAAGTATCTGCGCTTGCGCCTCATAACATGATTTCCCCCACGTGGAATTGGCCTTTATTAGAAGAAAACCAAATTTGCAGTGCTGTCTTTAGTTAATTTATTTCGTAAGCATACAAAATGGATGCGCAGCCATTGTTCATATCCTTTCACAATGCTTGTAGTTCTACATTTAAACGCCAGGCTGTGTGCCAGTCGACGCGGTTTGAAACTATACTAACAGATGGCCCGCAGGTCGATTTCCTGTAATTTCCGTGCTTCAGAATTGCCAACACACTGTTTTGGAGAACGAACCATGGTTTAGTTAACTGGTAGTTACTTTCACATTGAAAAACCTGGTGCTGGTTAAGACTGGCTGTTATCTCCAACTGGCAGTTAGTTAACAGAAAGATTAACAGGACATTGAAAAACTGGCCCTAAACCTATTGAATTGTTAGTCATGATTACATTTAATAATTATTCACATTGCATGTGAAATCATTGAATGTACCTGTGAGCACGAAATAGGGCAGCAGCATACCCAGGGTTCTTATTTGGGAAGTTGGGGGGGGGGGGGGGTGAACTTTGAGCCTAATATATTCTTTAAGAAACACTTATAACAATTTCAGGTACAAAGGGTGTTCAGTATGCTCAGATACTCAACAAAACAAAATGTCAGAGATGAAAATGTTTATTTATCCCCTACCCTTTCAATGCACTTTGTCCATCACCTCTCCAAAGCTTTTAGGCCCTGTTGGAATAAATTTTCCTCCTGCTAAACCATGCATCGACAGCATTCATGATGGCATTGTAATCCGGAAAAGTCTGTCCATGGAGATGTTGCTTAAATTTTGGAAACTGGTGGAAGTAACTTGTGGCAAGGTTGGGTGAGTAGGGGGTGAGGGGTGCTCCACAGATTTAAATTCAGCAGCTTGAATGGCAACCATTGCAAAACCCAACCTGTAGAAAGGAATGTTGTCCTGATGCATCAGGACCTCACAGGGCAACATTTCCCCCTTGTGGCTTGCAATTTTGGCATTATGTCAGCCCAATTCTCGCCACTAGCGTTGGCTCCCTCTTGCAGGTAATCTAACAGCAGTAACCCCCTACCATCCAAGGCTACCGTTGCCATCATCTTTCTGGCTCTGGCTAATGGTTGAACACTATAAATTTCTTTGGGGTGAGGGAAAAGGTGTGTTTCCACAACATTGAGCTTTGTATGAATTCTTGGTCAGGGGTGTGGACCCATGATTCAAAATTTCATTGTACATTTAGCTGTTCTGCTTCTGATCAGAAGTCAAGTTTTGAGGGATCAGTCTTGTTGCAACTTCAGTCATACACAAATGTTTCATTAATATGTTATGATTGATAACCCTGCCTACTCTACTAAATACCTGACTGTGACTCGTCTGCCATCACCATGTCACACATTGGTCACCTGCATTGGCATCTTGTCAAAAGACTGCCACATTTGAACTCGTGGAGCAGATTGTCTTATAATTTGTACGAAGTCCCCATTAGTTTCTTTCGATTTTATAATTTTAAAGTGTTTGTACCTGCAAAGTACAATCTTTGCAATTTTCCATTTTCACCACCATCCTACAGATTCTCTAGTTTGACAACCTATGATATGTTAAACTGTAATGTAATTTTGCATGTAGTTGTCATACTTTCTAAGAATGTTAAACTTAGGTTGCTGCAAGTGGTGGGGGGTCTGTATTAGAGCATACAGAATGTCCCTTGTGCAAGTGCTGTTAAAAATTAACCAAACTTTTATAAAATTGAGAAAATGGTAATATTCACCAGCTATTTGGACATGTCTCCTTCAAAGTACTTCCCTCCACTGTGCACACACTGCTCCCAGAGTTTCTTCTAGAGTCGTTTTCACGTTCAGAAGACACAATGGGCTCTTATGGGCAATGCTTTTCTTATGGGAAATTACGAGCGCGATGTTGTCAAATTTCTGGATTTACAAATTTAGCTTAAGTAAAATCGGTACCTGCAGTTTTGCAGGAAATTTTGTAGAGAATACGATGGTGAACACAAAAAACTGGTAACTTGCTTACATAATTTTAGATAAATTAAAAACTCAAATTTTCTGTGAAAACACAATTTTTACATTGTTTTCATTCCTAACGTTGAAACATGCTGTAAAATTGAAGCTTTCATTATGAAAAAAATTGACACTGTTTTTTAATTGTCATAGGTGACGGTGGTACTCAGAATTTATCAATACTTTAAAGCATATTTGCATTAAAAAATATTCAAATAAAGTATGTGGAGATTTTTTATATTCGTGCAGTAGAAAATGTAGTCGCTGGCAATTTTTTGTTCTGTAATTCCAAGTAAAAACTTCCAGCGACAAAGTTGTGGAGAAAATAATGAAATTATTTTTTATAACCACTCAAAGGTTCCCAAAAATATTACTTCCATGCATTTGGAGTTCCTTTTTAACCCGAACCACGCGCGAAGTAAGGAGACGTTTTCTGACAGTGTTGAGCTGACTCAGTGCAGCGTTCCGGCTAATCACCACCAAGTTTTCCAGTTGTTATTTTATTTCCATTCAGTAAAAATATGAACTTCATGCAGTTTGTTATAATAGAATTGAAATTACTTAAATTTAATAATTGACAATTATTTCCAATGCTGCTGTTGTGAGCAACATTAGTGCTGTGGCAAATACACATTGTTTTCGTTTACATTACTGTGGACATTAATGAAGATCACCTTTCAGTTTCCAAGGTACACATAAATTCATAGACACCATATTAACCTTTGAAAGGCTTTCCAACACGTGACAAAATATGGGGCTTCAAGATAGAAATATGACATGCCTTGCTTGAGTCATTCAGGTCTTATCAGTTCACGTGGGCCATAACTCATTTGTTTGTTTGGGTAACCCATGTGCCAGGGTCCCCTTACTTGAGTGAGAGATCTGCTTTGGTCTGTTTAGACTTTTTCCCTCTCCCGAAAAAGTGTTTTCAGTTGTGTGAGCTCTTGGTGATTTTTACTTTTTTAAGTGATTTCTGAAGTGTCATATTCGTGCATTACACTCGGGTGTGTAGTGAGCGCAATGGATCATAGTAAAATGGGTAACTGTAACGTTCACAGTATAATATTAATGTTAATAACTACATATAATTATCATTATATATACAAAATATGTAACACCTTCATTGTGAAGGAAGGTCATCATTTCCCGGCAACATGAGCTAGCGCTGTATTGGCAACACTGTGCGGTTTCTCCATAAGCGCCATTGTCTCTTCTGAACGTGAAAACTACTCTAGTCCTGGAATGAGTTTTCTGCACGTGCTGGAACTCCATATTTCTAATGGCCTGTAGCTCTTGTAGCAAATTCTCCTTGATCTCTTCTATTGTCTGCTGATGCCAAATCAGGGAAGTAGGCTGGTTGTGGGGCAACAGGTGACTGGTGCATTACCAAAAACTGCAGGACAAAGATGAGAAGTGAGCACATGCATTATTGTGATGAAACATCCAGGACTAGTTCTGCCACATCTGGGGCCTAATGCGCTGCACCTTTTCTCGTAATCGTTGCATGATGTTAACATAGAATGCTGCAACTTCATGTACAGTGAGACTGCGGTTTGCACATATTAACTTCCCACACACTTTTCAAGAATGCTGCAACTTCATGTACAGTGAGACTGCGGTTTGCGCATATTAACTTCCCACACACTTTTCACATGGTGTTGCAGAGCAGGTTGTTTTATAGAGTATTCCAATGTTTTTCACAATACGTTCAAAGAGTTTTTAGAATATTGATGTTTTATCAGAGGGACCACCCCCGAATAAATACCTGTGGATGTTTACAGTGTTCTTCGTATTTGAGGTGGTAATATTTCCGCTGCAACTTTCCTCCCTACAATGTCTGTTGACACTCAAGCTGAAGTCTGATGATTCAAAGTTTAAATTTATAAGTGGCAACATTTGCAGGCAGGAACCACCCTTTGCAGAAAGGAACTCTGATTGGCACCATGTTGAAAACTGCCTCAAGAAGTAGTGCCACGACAGAACACTAAGCGCTCTGTTGCTATGGTGACATCCACTTTGAGGACACTCTAGACACCAGCACTGTCTGTCTGTCCTCTTCCAACAAATTTATGTGCAAACTTCACAGAGAGTTTGGTTTTTGTTTGAACAGACCTTGTACGTGTTAGTTTCCTTATTCCCTATTTTTATGTGCCAATTTGAGTGTCCAGAAAATGCTCCATGCATTGCACACTGCACTTCACGCCCAGTGTAGTGTTGCAGTAAGTAGCAGTGTTGGAGTGAGGAAACTACTTACGTTGAGAAGTAAAAAATTTTGAGAGAAGGCACTCCTTTTTATGGAGTCACCTTTTCTGCCATGGTAAGAATGCACTGTTACTTAAGAATCACAGATGACAGGAAGTTTCCCTTTCCTTGAACATGACCAATTAAGCCTCATACTTCACTTGCTTCCATCTTTCACCCCTGTCACAAGGCTACATTATTGCAGTCCCATGTATGTATAGCAGTCCATGCATATATAGGAGAGTGCTCTTTCATACATGTGGCAGGTTGACTAGGTGTGATGTAGAAAGCAGTGGGGATTGGATTTAAAAATGAAAAATTCAAATATTCTAAATTTGAAAGAAATAATTTGGATTAAAATTCATAATTTATTTTTCTTACTTTCAAATTTCTGCAGTTTTTCTCTAATTGTGACCGTGGGGTAGATGATGGTGAAATTAATAGTGAGATGGGGGAGGATATTCATGGCCTGGTTGGGAGTTGGGCCCATAACCATTGGTAGGTAGATGCGAGTGCCACTGAGGCTGCTATATTGGACAAAATGAAAGCTACACGTTAAGTTGATGCGAACTAGGAGGAATGATAATTATTTATACAGAATCATTTTTACACAGCATTATGAAAGTTGAAAGGTTGACTCGAAGACAATTTGTTCTCCAAAATAAGAAATATTTTCTACTACGAATTCAATGTATCAAAGGCTTTAATAATGTTCTAAATGCATTTTATGTTATTTGGATATGCTTATGCTTAAAAATGCTTATACCCACTTTCTTTGCTACTTGACACTACACAATACACTTCAGGAGGATATCTTGTTTCGGGAGTGTCAATCAGTTCAACCTAGCTATCAGAATCATTGTCGTGATTAGCGAAAAATAACAACCATTGCACTAAAATAATAAAAAAAATACAATAATGCAAAAATCAAGAGTGGCTACTTGCTGGGAATTCTTTGAATTCCAGGAATTAATGCATTAATTATTGGCTCTGATAACACTGCACATGAAGACATATTCTGTCCTTTAGATGAAATCATGTGATTTGGACTAAACAAAGGACACAGAATGGAAGTATGAAAACCATATGGTTCTATCACGTACCAATTTTATTGGACATCCTCTTAATGCATTGCTACAAGTAGGTGTGGAAGGCACATTACAATACACTGTACAGTAAGAAAACACAGTAACAATACCTACGAATATGACATTGTGGAGCATTTACGCTTGTATATATCTCCTGTGGTCTCCCTGATGATAGACCAACAAGAGGCAGCAAGCATACTGCCGTTCCAACCTCCACTGAAGCTGTGTTTCGAAAGCAGCAATGTCCTGGTGGAATTTTTCCCAGTGTTCATCACTGACTGCTCCCAGGTTTTGCAGGGAAAAGTCCACGTGAGAGTCCAGAAATTGTAATTTGAGGGACATGTGACAACAAACACCCCATGACATGAAATCGGTGCACCATGTCACGAAGAATGGCTCCATGATTTTGTGCTTACCCAGGGAATTAGAACACTCAAACTTGAATGCCTGCCATGCTGCCTCAAAGTGTAGAATCAAACACACCATCATGAAGAATGGCTCTAATTTGTGGGCCAATAAATACACCTTCCTTAACCTTTGCCTCACTTAAGCGTGGGAATTTCGTCCAGAGAACTTTGCCTTCTCGGTCTAGTGCTTTGACGAAGATTTTCATCATGGGGCAGAAATACTTTTTGATTGATTGAATTAAAAATTTTGGTTGCTTCGGCACGTGTGGCCATTTTGCACCCTTCAATATATGCAGGTAAATATCCCCTTACCTAAAATTCTTACTTAAAACATAAGTGGGTGTAAAAAGCACAAGTTTTTAGAGGAACCTGCACAAGACAAAAAACAATACATTAAAAAGTCGAATTAACTAAAAGCTTCCTCACAGACCAGCTCTTCTCAAAAAGCTAAAATCGTTTGATAAAACACTGTCGTCGTCTCCCAACAGGGATGACGAACACCTGGGAAGATTAAGTCTGCCTGAGGAAAGCAAAATCGGCACATTCAACAAGAATTTGTAGAATTCTTAAAACGACATTACAAATACGATAGACTGGAGGGACCAACCCTTGCAGCAAGTGACCATGGCTTAGACGGCTGTGTCCAATATGCAGTCGAATGAGAACTTCTTAACTAGAGACTGGCGAGGAATGCCATGCATCTATGGTGGGCTAAGTCGCGTGAAGCCTCTTCCTTGTTTCTGCATCCCACATTTTGGGGCTTCTCAATTGGATCTCATGATATGTTCTTGGTGCCAGAAATGTATGCCTGTCGTGGCGGCCAGTGCTTATGGACATAATGACCAGCTCTGTCCAGACTGTCCTCCTCGGAGGAAGCAACAGTATTTAGTGTAATCTTGTTGCATGCATCTTATTCTGTCATACCAATCTACAATTTAGAGCACACATTCTTTGTAACACAGGAGAAACACTTTCGGCTATTGTACCATACCTTTCTTATGTAACTTTGGAACTTTGTGTTCTTGGCTAAATGACACGTGATACACTGAAACAAATTACAGATTAGTTTGTCATGCACAAATACATTAGATACACACATTTTCATCTAAGAGGAAATTTTCATGTTGTGCAGTGTAATTATATGCAAATTCTACGTGAATTTTTCTCCATAGTCGTGAAAAATTGCAACTTTTATAAATCTAAATCCCATTGAATTTATACACATTTATTAATGCCCTGAGGCAAGTTTTTCACAGTTAAGCTTCTATTTTAATCGAGGAGGGAAAGGAAAAAGCTGAGTGAAAAATAAAACAGAATTCTCTCAATCCATTTGCTTTGCTAGTGTTCTTTGCAAAAAAAAATGTCGGAAAAGATTATATCAAGATATCTTGAAGTTGATTAGGTAAATTTGAGTTTGAAATTCTTATACAATTAACAATTTTTCGTACATTAATATATATTGTGACTTGTGTTTGTAGATGTATTTCAAGTCTTGAGTATGTGACATGGCAAATTCAAACTCTACACCTTAAATTAAAGATCAGTTTCATTGAATTGAATTAGAATTTTTGGATAAATTGGAATTACACACTCTTTATATTATTAATGTGTGTGTGTGTGTGTGTGTGGGTGGTGAGAGGCTGTAATACGTAAGACTGAAATACAGAAAACGTCTGCTTGTCCCCTTGAATTTTTCGAAAGTCCTCTTTGAAAAGTGGGAATTATACTTGAAGTTTATCAAGGTCCTAGAGTGGTCACCCTGATAAAGCAAGTCAGTTAGTGTGCACAAAATAAAATAGTGAATTCTTAGTCGTTATCTATTTTGGTTACTATTTGCCTGCCTATTTTAAGTTTGTGTCTATAAATCTGCACCTTAGTAATGTGGGATAATATAAAATGCAGTGCAAGCTGTGATGTATGCTTGGTTCAAAACCTGAGCTTTCTCACACTATGGTGTTTGAATGGGGAAAAAATGTGCTGATGTAGGAGGGGCTCTTTCTTGTTGGGATTTTGAAACAATGATAATTCAATTTTCAACTTTAAAATCCTTTTTTTCTCCATGTATTTGCTGAACTGTTGAAAAAAAATCTGGTCTTCTATTCAATTTGGTGACAAATTATGTCAGTTAAATGCATTGTTGAGGGGAAGATGCACCTTTTTAGAGGTTTCCCCTTCTCCGTAATTTTTTGGCTTGTAGATTCCGCATTTCTGGGAAAATTCCATGCTGGGAACACTGCTTTCAAGGAAAGGCAAAGTTTATCCCTTATAACCACATATTAGGTGGCCAGAATTGGATAGGGGGTGTACTTGCAGTACTTTGCAGCACTTGTTTCAAACTCTTGAAACACAATCATCTTTTTCAAATGAACTATTTGATGCATATAGCCTAGCTACCCTAGAATATAATTTAGTGCTTTCTTCACTTTGTGTTTGAAAGTATATTCCTTGTAATTCATAGTTTGCTTCTTGTATTTGCAGGAAGAGAAGGAGGCTAATTGCACACCAATTATAGAAAATTCTTGTGATACAAAAAGCAATAATGTCTCTGAAGAGGAAAAGGAAGACAAGAAAGAAGAGAAGGGCAAGAAAGAGAAGAAGGAAAAGCCAAAGAAGAAGTTCTCGCTGAGGAAGATAAGTTTCTCTAGGAAGGAGAAGAAACCCCAGGAAGAAAGCACCAAGAATGGTGATGTGAGCAAAAGTCAGGTAAGTTTGAATTTTTGCTTCACAAACATTTTGGCTGTTTTTTCTGTTTTTCGGTCCATGGATGCAATTTTTTCCACTTTGAAAAAATACTGTTTTAAGATTGAACTAATCTGATCTGAAGGTCCATCAATGCATACTGAAGTGGAAGCTAATGGAATGAAGTTTCCACCCCAATGTGAGGCTACAAGGTTAAATCCTCTCAAAGGTATATTCTGTGAAGAGAAAGCTGCTTCTCGCTCCCTGAATTTACTTGTTCTGTATTCAATTATCGGTAGCAGGCATTTTGTAAACGTGTATGGTCGTCAAGTTTTAAGGCTTGGCTGGACCTTTGGCAGATGCCAGGACAGCTGTTTTTGAATTTTCCTCTCATCTTGAAAAACTGCTGTCATATTCCAAAATGTGAAAAATTACGTATGCCTAGAATTCCTCCCAGAGCATTGACATGAATCTTCATGTGGTTTGCTATCCCTGTTGCCTAAATATTCTCAATAGTTTCGTGATGAAATAGTCTATTAAGCTATTGATAACATCTAGATAAGTGAAAGCAAACGACATGGAAGATTCACATGAATGCTCTAGAAGAAATTCTAAGTAGCATTCACTGATCAAGCAGTTAGCGCCAGTGTAACTTTCTAGGCAATGATGCGAGTGCAAAAGAGATTCTTATACCACGTTTGTTACAACCTGTCCCGCTTCCCGCACTTGCTGATCGCTGGCTTTTCTAGCAGAAACCACACGGCGTTGCTGCTGCCTACCACGTGAACTTCGTGCGGGGGAAAGCCGAAGTCAGACTGTGAATAAAATACTCGGAAGTGCACAAATATACAGAATTCCCCTTCCTGAATGTTCCAGCTAAGATGACACTAAACACAAAAAGGACACAAGCAAATATCACCAGAATAAATTCCATCCTGGATACTTTAAAACACACTAATCAGCACCACGCTTACAAAACAAGCTTCTTCAACAAGACACAAACAAAACACGTGAGTTAGACCGCAACGTGGCAACAGCGTCTACGTAAGCGCCTCTATTCTGGCTTCCATTTGCTCCTCTGTCCAGCAGACTACTTTTTCCTTGTTTCTCATTGCCACCAAAACTGTCAATGCAACACTAGCGTGGGAAACGGGACAGGTTCTAAAAAACGTGGTATAGTGTCACATTTAAATTAACTTCACAAATTATGCAATATGTGAAAGAGCATGGTAATAGGGCAGCACAAATATGTCTCACATGTCGGGCCACCAGAAAAAGACAAAAAAAAACTATTTGTGACTGTCAGAAACCAGAAAATCAGTTGATTACAGTAAAAAAAATATTTTTGCATGCATTCAGCAAAATGGCCTTACCAACAAGGGTAAAAAAATTGAGCGAGACCCCAAAGAAATAATGGCATCTCAGTGTAGCACTGAATTTTAATGAAAATTAAGTGTAGTGAATATTCCTTTTAGAGGTAAGTTAACAGTAGTTGAGAATAGTGATATATTTTTATTTGAACTTTTCATCTTGGTGGGGAAAATGTGGTATTCTATAACTTGTCCTAAAGAGGTTTTCAGATTGCTGTGTAAATGGATTATTTATAGTGTACTGAATTTTTGTTCTAGTGTTAATTTTCAAGGTCATTCCGTAAATCATTGAAAATTAAATTTCAGGAAAATAATATTTTTGGTAATTTTCAAAGTGAAAAATACTTCAAACAATATCACTTTTATCATGGAAAATTAGTCTAAAATTTCTTTAGACTGCCTTGAATGTTCACATAACCATCATTCAACAAGAAAATTAAACAAAGAACTTACATGTGTTTGTTCCAAAACTTTTATGTTTATTTTCTCAACTAATGTAACCTATCAGGATACCATTTTTTGGCATTCATAATGCTTTGCCTGCAACCTTTTATGACAGGGCATTCCTTCGTTCATGCTAACCTTCCTTTCATATGTTTAGACTAAATCTAGATAATACATGGTAAAAAATCGCATCTTACAAATGTAGTGACTGACGACTGCCTTCATATTTTCAGTCTATCAGTCTTTCTAAACTTACTGTACCCTTGTGAAGTGTGCTGCAATCCTTCAGCATCCTTAATAGAAGAATGTGTTTTTATATAATGAGGAAATTTTTTTATCGTTTAAGTAAATAAAATAACTACGTGGCAAAGGTATTATTAGTATTATATAATTACAAAGTCACCATATAATCATTAACTCTGGTTTGCATAAAGTGAGGGCTCTGATTTGAAACAAAAAAGAAAGTAAATAGACAGAAAACGTCTACTATAGTATTAGTACTCACACATAAATATTAATTTTATATGCTGGGTTTTATGTAAAAGTTAAATTTTCAGTGGAACAAGATAAATAACTACATGTATTGAAATATACAAGAACAGTTGGTTCAAAAATTAAAATACAGGAAAGCAATCAGTTGTCATATTCTTGTTTTCTTCGTTACTGATATTATTATATAAAGTCTATGCATGACATACATCCAGCCACACTATGTCTACTATTTGTGTGAGCAACGCTTCTCAACTTAAAAACAGTAAAACCCAAGGCAAACTAGACTAAGTGTTGAAGATGATATGTATGCATTTTCTAATGACAGCTGTTAAGGCAGATGTCTAACTTGTGTGCTCTGTACATTAATCTAGTCACACATTAAAATAAAGTTCCCATTGCCATGTCTCATGAAGGCACAAATAGGAAGATGTAGAGGAAGGACCCCACACATTTTCAGTCTGTGCCATCTTTGAAGGTGGTAGGATCAGCACCATGCTCCAACCACCTTTACCCCCCAGGTACACATTTGAGTCTGGGTCAACCTCAGAGCCACTTTATGGAGGGACAAGGCAAGAAAAAATCCATACTTGTATCACCCAACCCGGCATTCTGATCCAGGTGTCTTGTCACTGTAGCTCCGAAAGTCGCACATTAATATATTATATTTTCAGACGGATGACCAATAATCATATTAATGGTATGATTTGCCTTCCTTGGTTGTCTAGTGCAGTAGTTCACTGATTTTTAAAGCCATTATTGTATAATTGTATGCAAATTGTCCATCTTTCATTTCAATTTCTCCTACATTCATTTTTTTTTATGGAATGAAATTGCACTGCCCCTAAACTAGATGCTTTGTTTTCCCAATTATATATTTAAAAGGAATTTTTCTATTAAGGGTGCTAAGCGATTGTAGTCCTTTCACAAGGGTACAGGAAAAAAATAGAACCATTAAAAATTTCCCAGTGCAAAATCAAATTAGCACTCTGTTTTCTTGAGAGCTAGTATACTTTTCAAAGTATATTTAAAAAAAAAAAATAGTGTTCCCCTGTGCTTAGCACAATGCCATGAAGGCATATAGGGGGTGTGGGGGTAACGCCCCACACTTTCTTGATTTCTTGATCTGGTCATGAGTAGGTGTGATGTGATAAGTATCATGCCCTTGACTGCCTTTACCCCCCAGGGTTTCCCCCAGGTACCCATGTCATTTGACGCTGGGTGGGCGCCGGGGCCGCTTTCAACATTAGAAAATTTCCCGGATTTGAAGCGGCCAGGGATCGAACCTGGGACCTTGAGCATGGTAGTCAGATGCGTTACTCACTGAGCCACCGTGGCCACACATTCTAATTATCTAGAATTAATAATAAATTAATAACAATGAATTAATAATAAATAATAAACTAATTTTATGTTAGTGGTTTTCAAATTTAAGAACATTTTTCAATACAGCGTAGTGCCTACTCCCCCCCCCCCCCCCCCCCGATATGTAAGTATTGCAATAGAAGTGGAGAAATGAGGTTAATTTTACATGCTTTGTTTTCAGTACTACTATTCGATTGTAGGTACATCCTTGCATTTATGTAATCTAATACATAGTTATATACATATACGGCAATATTGAAAAATTTGGAAGTGTGCACCTGAGGCTCACTGTACTACTGTTCTGGGATTCTTGTGTGCCCAACGCTCCAGGACACTCCATGAAGTACAGGAGGAATTGTGCCTCCAGTTTTGCGTTTATCTGAAAGTTTCTACGCTTCAGAGCTTCCAAGTTAAAACTGTCTTGTGAATGGGGTGATTAGCGGTGGGAAGCGATGCCAGGAGCAGCAACTTATCTGCAGTCATCTAGATTCTGAGGTCAAGGTTGCGTGCATTCAGTGTTTTTCTTAAGTCTTTTTTGCACGTGGTTGGAGGCTGTAGCATTCGGCAAAGTAACTGTTTTTCCTGGTTAACAGGAATACTACACTAGCATTGTTCGAATGTAACTTGTTTATTTTGAGTCTACATGTTCGAGACATATTTTTTCACAGAATTTTTCTCCAATTTTGGTGTCCAAAATCTGCGTGCTTTAGAAGTCTGCAGACTGACTATGTTTGTGCTGTTTCCAGGTCATTCGTTAATTATGTTGTCATTGATCCATCAATTCAAATCTCTCCTTAATTTTCCCCTGGTCTTTATAAGCTGGACATAATCCTCCCTTGACACTGCTTTTAAAAAAGAAAAATGTCGTTCTCCCTTGATATCGAATATGAGCACCTCTTCCTGAGACCGCTAAAACAATGAACCAGTTATATGAAAAGCAAATGGCGGTCACCTCATTTCGTTGATATCCCCCTCTCTACCCCATGGCAACTAAAATTAGTGATCATCCCCACAGAGATGCCTAAAACTAAAGTCTGGTGCACTCCACACGTAATGTTCTGTCGTCAGTCTTGCATGAACTGACTGAATGAGAATTGACGACCCCTCAAAAGACTATTGAGCTGGAGCTTTGTCAAGCAAAACTAAAGACAAGTCGTTGCATGTAGACACACATCCAATTGGTCAAACCTCGCTTATCCTTGAGACTGCGTAGGAACCGGTGTGCAATCACAGCTCAGAACGGTTATTTTGACAAAATCCAGTTACCCTACTGGCTGCTTTGGAGAGAGGGAATTTTAATGTCACATCTTGCCCAAGCAGTGGGCGTAATGGTTGTTTGACCATGAGTTCCTTCGTAGGGAAGCGGGTCAACAGAGGGTCACTGCCATAAAGGTGGTTATCGTGCCGGATGGAAGGTCAGCGGAACTGTAATTTTGCCGGGTCTTGATGTAGGATGAGAAATATCTTGTTTTTTCGATATTTTGGGGGTTACTAGCATCAATTTGGTGTAGGTGTCCATATCCATAAATAATTTTGCCAATCTTCATGCATCTGTCGTAATTCATGGAGCAAGTTTGGCATGTAAGAATTTACCCCAAGTAACCACTGTCGAGATCCCGTAATTCATGTGCATTTTTTTTTCATCGCTTACACTGAAATTATACTTATCCATGGAGTCATTCCATGCCAAATCAACACAGATATGTGCAATTTTTAACCTGACCATCTCCGATTTTCATGAAATTTTGGGAGTTGAAACTATGCATAGAACTTAGTAACTATGAAAATTTTTAGTCTCGTGCGTCTTGTAATTGTTAAATTATTCAAGGTCAAAGTTTGCAGAAATTGCCTTTTTTGAGCCCGCTTAGCTATACTAAATGTGCTGTAACTCCGCCCCTATTTCGCCTAGGAAGCTCAAATAAAGCTTATGGTACAGGGAATTGAACAAGCTTTCCAGTGGTATATAACAAGCCTACCTTTGGATAAAAATATAATTTTGTCACGTGACCTTGACTTTTGACCTTGAATATCTCAAAACATGTCATCACCAAAAATCGTGAGAAAAATATATTTGGTCCCTCATACCATACTCTAAAACATACCAAAAAATCATTCTGGGACTACAATGGGATCAGAAGATACAAAATAATATGTGTAACTATGTGACTGATAAAAGCCCGATTACATGAACTATGAAGAGTCAAATGTCCCTTAACACCCCCTACAAAATGTGAAGGAGTTATCCTGGGTATAATTGGTCATGAAGGAAATAGGTTAGGCACAGGGAGATCCCTAGCCGTGTGTGTCAAGCGCAGGTAAGGCATATTGTTGACCGCCATATTGAATTCAACGCAAAAATTTCAAAGAAAAGGGGGTGATGTGATATATCAAATGAGGCTAGAATTTCACGAGAAATTAAGTGACGAAGGTTTATCCAACATATATTTAACCAGCAAAAATTTATTACTGCATGCTTGTAACCATTTTCTCCTTTTCGAGGTGTTAAAAACAAAGCATTGGAATGCTTTTAACGTGTTAGGAACTCATCGAGATCACGCTGACATCTTGGGAGAGAAAGAAGTATACGCACCATTGCATAAGATTTTAATCAGCTGCATTCACCAAATAGTTGAATAGTGAAGAATATTGGGAAAAGTATCTCAAACAATTACGTGACACTTCCTTTGGAATGAAAAATTCTTCAGTGACGAGGCAAATTTTTATGTTCACGATGAAGTTAATAAAAATAATATGCAATACCTGTGATTTGCTCAGTCGAATGGTTGTTGCTGGTAAGCTAATTATGTGGTATAATGTATGGCGAACGGAAATGGTTGGTCCATATTCAACAACGGAACCTTAAATGGTGAGGGCTTCTTGGATTTGTTAAGTGAACAGGTTTTTTCACCCTTGCTTACAGGATATGGCACTTTTCCAGAGTTTTGAAACAGGACAGTGTGTGACCACACTACGTAGACATTTTCGCAATTTCTTCATGGTAAATTTCAAGGTAGATTGATGGGCAGACGGGGATCTATTAAAAGGCCTGCACATTCCCCAGATCTGACATCTTAGGAGGACTTTTACCTTCAGAAACATTTGAAGAGAATGGTGCATGCACTAAAAGTCCCTGATATTGACCATCTGAGAGAAGGCATAGTTGCTGCTTGCGATGTTGTTGCACCTGCTACATTACCAAATGTTCTATGCGAGTGTGAGAGACGTCAACGAGTGTGCTCACAGGAACATTGACAACATTATAATGTGCATATATCGTAAGTGAAAGATATGTGTATAACTTTTTGCTGGTTAAATATATGTTGGATAAACCTTCGTCACCTCATTTCTCGTGAAATTCTAGCCTCATTTGATATATCACATCACCACCTTTCCTTTGAAATTCTTGCGTTGAATTCAATATGGCGGTCAACAATATGCCTTACCTGCGCTTGACACACACGGCTAGGGATCTCCCTGTGCCTAACCTATTTCCGTCTTGACCAATTATACCCAGGATAACTCCTTCACATTTTGTAGTGGGTGTTAAGGGACATTTGACTCTTCATAGTTCATGTAATCGGGCTTTTATCAGTCACATAGTTACACATATTATTTTGTATCTTCTGATCCCATTGCAGTCCCAGAATGATTTTTTGATATGTTTTATAGTATGGAATGAGGGACCAAATATATTTTTTTCACAATTTTTGGTGATGACATGTTTTGAGATATTCAAGGTCAAAAGTCAAGGTCACGTGACAAAATTATATTTTTATCCAAAGGTAGGCTTGTTATATATCACTGGAAAGCTTGTTCAATTCCCTGTACCATAAGCTTTATTTGAGCTTCCTAGGCGAAATAGGGGCGGAGTTACAGCACATTTAGTATAGCTAGGCGGGCTCAAAAAGGGCAATTTATGCTAACTTTGACCTTGAATAATTTAACAATTACAAGACGCACGAAACTAAAAATTTTCATAGTTACTAAGTTCCATGCATAGTTTAAATTCCCCAAATTTCAGGAAAATCGGAGATGGTCAGGTCAAGGCTGTGTTGATTTCGCATGGAATGACTCCATGGTGTTTTTGGAAAGACAGAGAGAAAGCATGAACAGTATAGCTGCGTGTTTTGTCAAATTTACCTCCTCATTCAAGACTTGGCAATAAAACGTATGGACCAGGCTTAACAAAATATGCAGGTCCCTTATTGTCGAAAATCAAATCTCCATCAATGTAAAGTACTTGCAATCTCAGCTTTGTTCCTCAAGGGCTCACCCGATTGCAATATTAGGATGTCGTGAAAGTTCCGCTCAGCGAAATATACGCTCACACTTCCAAGAACCATTAATGACCCTCCCCCACTCTAAAAGAAATCAAATATTCATGTATTATATTTATTTAATATTTGATTCCCACTTTTTCCAGCCTGTGGACTGGCTAAATAATTGAAATATCTTTCAACTATTTAGGCATGTTTAAAATCGGTTTATAAAAATTTGGTCATTATTTTCTTGCTAGAAATCTTTGTCATATATCATCGGTGTATAGAGTTTACTGCAGCATTTTGTAAGAATGATATCTCTGAGACACCATCTAATGTATCGATTATAAGTATCCTTCTTTTTGTATGACAACAATGCAAACACGATCGGATGTATGTTTACTCTCTTGCTGCTCCCAAAATCAGCGTGGATTGTGTAAATTTGGCAGAACTGTTTGCTTGAACTTTTAAATGTTCCATCCATGATAAAGTTGTCATAAATCTGGAAGCTCTCTTCCTTTTTCTGCGCTCAGAATAGTAATTCTTTCACCTGAAGTATTGCCTTTAGTAGTTGTAAAAATTCCCATAGTGCACCACACAAAAGTCACACCTGAAATGAAATAAATAGTTGGTGGCAAAGAGGTGCATTGCTTTTAGCGGTGAGTCATACGCAGGTGCGCTTCTTTCCTCCAGGAAGCTGAGCGCAGATTTCACAACATTTCATTTGAGCGAAATTTTCACTGAGCGCATTTTTCATATGATCAATAAATATTAGCGTTGTCCTGTAATCAAGAAGCGTTTCTGGCTCCACATTTCAATGTCCAATCTTATTTGTGTTGGTTTAATTTTTTCACTGGAAATGATTTCAGGAATGGAGTTGTGGAATGATTGTTTAATGCTACCGATATTCTTGGCTCAATGCAATATAACAATATTGGATTTCATGCTGTTTACTCATTTTGGAATGGGCACGTGCCACCGCGCACCCCCCCGCTAAATCCGCCAGTGTTCAATCATGTTTAATGACTGTCCGAACCAGGGGTGCCCATCCATCCAAGGCCAATGGCGCATCCAAATTCATGTCATGCGTACCCCCTCCCCCAAATCATATCATTCGCGCCCTCAAACCATATCGTACTCCGCACAAAGTATTTAATTAGGACAATGTGTCTAAAGAAAATAACTTTTTCTTAGCTTTACTGAACACTATACTTGATCTTCCCCTCCCTAAACAAGGGGGCCCCATCGCTCAAGACCACCCCTAAAATCGTTAATCATAATCAAGAATATAGCTTATCTTGTAATGCAGCTATAATATAAAAACTTCATTCACCAAACACGCATCCTAGCAACACACCATTGCGAGCGAAGCAAACAAGAAAATTTTTGCATCACTTTCTTTGCAGACTTTCAAGAATATTAATTTAATAGGATGTCAATACATTCTTCATCTTTTCCAACTTCTCCTTGGGCATGTTCGGGATCGAAAACGCGTGGATACCATATCGCTAAATACAGTCTCCAAAATTTAATGTTCGAGAACTCGGTCTCCATCACAGAAATCCCTTGACAATCTAACATTTTACCATTTTTGAAGAGCTTCCTATCTCTCCCTTTAAAATTAATAATCAATGTTAGACTTACTGTTGATATTGAAGAGTGGATATTGCCTCCGCCAAAAAATTAATTCTCAGTCTCCACACCAGAATTTCCGCAACAGTCTTAAGACAATAGCAATACACAAGATTTGGAATCACCTCAATTTAATGCTCATCCCCCTCTAACTAAATTACCCACCATAATTTAAGACCTAGAGTTGGATACTGTCCCCCAAAATTTAATTCAGAATCCGCCCCCAGAACCCACATGTCAGTTAAGGTCTAATATGTAAAAGTTGGATATCTCCCCACCACCACCACCACCTTCGATAATACCCTTAAACACTTTCTTTTCTTCATCTAATGGATTAAATATGGTGCATTTAAGGTGTAAAAAAAATCTTTACATATATTTTGGAAAAAGATATAAATGTCGAATTTTATATTAATTGAAGGGAAAAAAATCCCCGTCCCCAAAATCTCGATGGCGCAACCTGCTCCTGCACCATAATCCTGTGGGCACCCATGGTCCGAACCTTTGGCCGCCCAGTTGGCAAGTTCTGCGAAGCTGCGTGTTCTATATTGGTACGTACAGACGGGATCAAATGAAATGTACTTCCCTTTTCCTACCAACTCAGAAGCGAGTTGGAAACTCTTCATTGCTCCTGTATAGATAAGAAAGTGGGGGAGGGCAGTAGCAGACAAGGCCAGCACGCAAACTTCTTTCCAGCAAGCTTTCTGTTGGAGTCTTGGCAGTTTGTGGAAGGATTTTGTGTTCCTACCACCCCCCCCCCCCCGCCTCTCTCTCTTTTTGGATTGAAAAACAGGGTGCGACGATTATGGGATGAAATACGGTAATATATAACGATAAAGCTTTATTTGAAGATTATAATAATAAAAACAACCCGTGGCGCAACAGTCTGTGAGGACCAGGTCCTACCTACCGACTGCCGACCTCACTTCCACCTGCCGAGGTGGGAATTATGGGGTGACGTGTGGTCAGCAAGACAAGCCTTCAGTCGTTGTAGGTTTCCGTGACCGCGTCACGCTACTCATTTGTAGCTCCCCAATTTCCTCACGACGGTGGATGGCCACCGGTCCAATACACAAGACCAGGTGTCCCGGGTTTGAATCCCGGCCTGAGCATGGATGTTTCCGAGTGTCCATTCATCAATTTCATTATATCATCACTTCCCCATCTTCGCAAATTAGCCAAAAGTGGCACAAAAAGCGAAGTGAAATTAAAGCAAATCAATCAGTCAATTGTTAGGGCAGAACCATATATCACACAATACAGGTGAAATTGTTGTTGGTTGACGTGAATCTTTAATATGCCTAAACTCTTAAAATACTCTAATATCAGGTTTTCTGTTGCAATTATTATTTCAATTTTGAGGGCCTCCATGACAGAGTGCTTTGTATACTGCTCTATGAAACCGGAGACCCTATGTTCTATTGATTGATTGATTTGCTTTATTTTAATTCGCTTCTGGTGCCACTTTTGGCTAAACGCGACGATGAGGGTGGTAGATGAAATGATGAAATTAATGAAGCGACACTCACAATGAGACACCGAATGAACACAATGCCAAGGCCGGTCATTAAGCAAGCTGTGCTAACCACTCTACCACGGAGGCCGGAATCCTTTTTAATGTATAGGAAAAATCGTTCTTTGACATCGAACTAAGAACAGTTAATATGCGTCACCTGGGAATTATTATATTTTAAATTTCGAACAATCAATTGAGATTTATTCTGAACCATTCTTTTGCCTACATCAAAACTTCAACACAATAAGATCAATTACACTAAGGACAAGAGCGTTAGAGTATATGCTTTAAGGAACGATTAAGCACACGATGATGACGGAAAATAATTCACATGATTATAGTGATGCATTACATCAGTGAAACATTAATTTTCGGTCATGGTGATAAATTGAAAACCGCAGGGACACAATAACAGATTTATTTATTTATTTTATTTCGCTTTTCTTCCACTTTTGGGCAATGAAAGGTATCTAAAGATGAAAGTTGTGAAAGGACAACTACAAACGTAGATGTATAGGACACAGTCCAAACCCCCACAGACCATTATACTGACCTTATGTCTAGACGCCAGAACCTCGTTAGTGTGCAAAATGCACTCCATGGTCACAATGACATAAGCATTCATAGAATTGATTTGTATATTTTGTTTTTATTATTATTATTATTATTATTTTCGAAAAATGCGAGCCAAACTATTGCGCATTATGTGATATGCTCATTACTTCTCAGGAACACTCGCGGCCTTCAGCCAGTTTTATCCTTAAACAAAATTGCGGGTTAGGATGTTAACAGACACTTCCAAGACAATATCCAAAGAATACTGTCACATACGCGAAATGTAAAACATTTTTATTTTCTCGTTTCAACTACATCCCTGGTGAGTAAAAACGGCTGGAGCGTGATGCTGATCATTGACCTCCAAAATGGCCGAACTCGAGAATATGCGGCGCCCTACTGCCACATCATCCCCTAAATGTGCCTTCATGGCACGGTTCTATACGGACGACGAACTTTACCTTACCTTTACTACTACTAACTACTCATGCCATGATTTTTTTGTATTTTTGATCCTTCATTATGTCTCCATTGCTAACCTGGTTCATACCCAGTCACAACAGCAATTAGTCAATGCAATAAAATACGTCAAACTTAAAATGAAACAGGTGTTGGCGCGAGCACACACACACGCATACACACACAAACACAAGGAGAGGGGGGGGGGGTAGGAACACAAAATCCTTCCATAAACTGCCAAGATTCCAACAGAAAGCTTGCTGGAAACAAGTTTGCGTGCTGGCCTTGTCTGCTATTGCCCTCCCCCACTTTCTTATCTACACAGGAGCAATGAAGAGTTTCCAACTCGCTTCTGAGTTGGTAGGAAAAGGGAAGTACATTTCATTTGATCCCGTCTGTACATGACTTTCGTGAGCCTGAATAGCGTGCCAAAAGAATTGAGATTCTTGTCTTCACATTTCCCAAAAATTGTAACATTTCACACTATTTTTTTCCGTCGCATGAAATTTTACCCGAATTGCTCCGTACGAAGGAATATTTGCCGGGATTCAAACCCGGAAACCTGGCGTCGTATCGCAATTTTCTTCATGTCGTAACCAATATTGAGAGCTCTCCCTTAATTTATTGCCGGACTAGGCTGCGCAACAGAAGAGGCCGTGAGATAAGAAATGGTCTTTGAAATATTTCCTTTCCAGATTAGATTAGGCAAAACGGGAATGCACAGATCAGAACGAACGGGTCTTGAAGAAAGCTTTTAGAAGATGTTAAGGGGAGTCCGTTAGGCGGTGCACTGATGCAAGAGTGCATTAACGGTAAAATCTCGCCGGGCACTCGGTATCGGGACATTTTGGAGGGCCCGGCTGTCGGCGTGTACGGGAACACAGTAGGGAAGCCAAATGGAAGAGCCGTGTCTCTAGCTTTTCCAAAACACGGCGGTCGATGACTTAGTGCTGCAATTAAACTGGAATGCGGGATTTCATTTCCTGGAAACTGTGTTGACCAAACTGGAAGCAGCAAAGTTCTTAAGCGTACGTCGCACTCTTTAATTTTCCCGACCTATATTGAATTTTTTTGTACGCATTTAGGAATTTGAGCCCCCACAAACAATATCGTCAGGCAGCTTTAATGTTCGGGAAACACTTAAAGGGAACAAGTGGTAAAATGTCGTCTTTTAATTGCCTTCACAAATCTCCACCCTTTTGGCCTAATTTCCGTATAAGAATATGAACTATTAGTGATGGGAAAGATGGTTTAATATAGTGTTGGCTACATAAAATAGGATGACATCAGGGATTGACCTGGGACCACTTGAATACACTACGCTGTTGGAAAGTCCTTTCAATCAGTTGTCGTACTTGTTTGAGCGATTTGCAGGCCTCAGATTCCTTAGGAATGATTATACATCCACAAGACAGCACAATGTTAATTTCTTTAAATATGCAAGAAAATTAAAAAAAAAACAAAAAACGGTGGAAGCTTTGTCCCGCTGGCACAATTTTCTTTAGCCGCAGAGTAAGTCATCGCAAAAACGCGTGTATTGAGAATTCCTATTGGTTATTCCAGTAGCAGTTATATAGGAATCTTGAGCATAGGAATATAGGGCATGTAGTAAAACCATACCACTCAACGCACTAGCTGCTAGATTGTCGCGCCGCAACTTAATTGCGCACAGATTTTGTTCCAACGTTGCCAAATTGATAGCTCTAAAGTCTGTGCGCAAGACTCAAATGTAGCAAGACAAGATACAATTTTCATACTAATTTACTCAAAAGTTAGGTTAGGTTAATGGCTGCACAACAAACACTTATGTCAATCGAAGCTCGTTACCTTTGGTATAAATACGGAGATACACCGACCATTACATTCTAGGTCACCAATAATGTTCATCCCCTATGCCTATCTAATGCTACCCTTCCAGCAGAAACACGTGTAAGTCCACACACAAACACAACAGAAGTGAGAACTGCTTGAGAACATTTTACATCGGACAACATAGCCTCATTTTTGTGCGCAATCCTGTACATTGCCACAGCTTGTCAACAGCTTATCATCAGATACCACTGATAAAACCGGAAAAGTCTGCGAAATCCGGCTGTAACCGATTGTCGGACATTATATTATGAGCTGAACAGCTACAGCTCATGAGTACAGTAACACCAGAACTAACAGGAAAGGAACTATTCTCAGATTTCACGTGATTGTTTAAATCTTTCTGTGTGTAGTTTATTTCATCATTTTAGTTTAGTTCTTCGTCTGAGGAAGACCCTGATACAGGGTCGAAACGTTACGTGTTAAGTGTTTTTACCTTAATAAACTGCCTTGGTCAGCAACTGATTGGTTTCAATATGGAAACAAGGCTTAATTATATTGTGATTGTTTACATGAACTTAACAGTGAATGGAGATTAAGTTCGTTGAAAGTTGTGGTTTATTTTCTTCGGGTGATCACATGAACATTACATTGGAATGACGAGGGTTGCCTTTTTTACCGCAACGTCGAGTTGTATTCATCTGCTCTTATGATAGTTCGTTAGTTGTAAACGGCTGTAGGGTTTGATAGCGTAATTTTAGATGCCGAATTTGTGAATGGTCATTTACTCTTTATGGTAATTAAAAAAATGTTACTTTAGATGATTGACACTTCGTCCCCCCTCTCGTATTTTACCCATAAACAAACTAAATTTCTCAGAGTATTTGTGATTTGGCACCTATAATTGTGGTTGTAAGCATACCACCCCCCTCGCCCCCCCCCCCAACTACTCGGAATCCCATCACACTGTGCGAGGAGAACGTAGTTTCCCCAACGCATGGTGCCGAATATCCGTATTGTTAAATATCAATTGCTATAGTTTGTGATGTACTGAAACGTGCGAACGTGTTGCTTTTCTAGCTGTATTCGGAAGCTTTAGTTTGGATCACTTTGACGTTCACGAAGTATCAACAAATTGGAATTTTTCAGGGCCTTGTGCAGTTAGCAGCGATTGGGGTATAAGTGAACTTACCGCATATACGACGTATTCCTGTCATCTTTGAACACCCCGAAATTCTGACTACTATTTTTATACTAGGGATGATACTTAGACTACCCTTCCGCAATGTCAATCGAGTATCCTAAACTTCGGTTCCCACTATTTATGAAAGCGGTTGGATAGCAGTGGCTAATAGCATTTGTCTGAGAATTCACAAAAGGGGACCGGGCCAAAAACTGACGAACGTTGTTTGACTATTGTACTAAGATACACAATCATTCTTCGAACCGCCTTCGTGGTTCTTAGGCTTACTATACTACGTTAGTTAAACTGACCAGATTCTCCAGATGGAAAACCAAGACACTTCATTAACACTTTGCTTTGGTGTTTACCATTCAATCTTTTTAACGCTGTAGCTGCAAAACCACAACTTACGCACATATATCAGTAGGCCTAGACGTTAATAGTATAAAGGGAAAATCTACATCGGGGGGCAAAATATCAAAGCAATACAGGATATAAACACTAAACAATTTTAAATTTATATTGCGAGAATAAAATATAATTATGCATTACAATATTACTTCATTCAATGTTAAATATAACGGAAGTATTCTAGTCTTATTGTTACACATAAAACTATGACCGTACGATTTCTCATCAGATCGTGACAATGATAAAATCAAATTGTGCTCAAGAGGTTTCAAATTTCCCGTCTGGGTTATAAACCAGGACGTTTGGTAAGATGATATTTTAGACATAATATAGGCCTTGTTAGAGAAATTTGGGGATGTGGACCAGCAAGTGTGCTCATATGCTATAGCATGAAAAGTTGTGCCCTTCCTCTAGGTGTGGTGTCTGTACCATCGATAGTTGTTACAAACATGAAGATTGAACAATTTATTTATTTCTGCACTAGAAATTTGGAGGCAGGTGCCAAAGCGTGATTTGCAACTTTCTAGTAATAGCTATGACTCGATGGATGCCAAGTGCGGTAAAATGTCCCAACGTACCATTTTGAGCTGATTAGTCGTTGTGACACGTAAGTACGCGTCAGCAAGAAGAATCGGAGAGTTATGTACTGAGTTGGCACTTACATTAAATTTCAAAGTAGTGTTTCCAGCCGTAGCGATATTATCCTAAAAATGGGTATTGGTCACCATACTGACACAACGTATTGACTTTGGGATAGATTTTGATCTGTTTTTACGTTGGGACTTTTAGAAGTAAATGAAAACTTATTTTATAAAATCCCATTTTAAAGATTTCACAAATTTAATTTTTCAGGCGACCAGACTTCGTAAATTGTCATAGTGCTTCGAACGAACGGTAGGTTTTTCTCTTTCTTCAAATGTAAATGCTGACACAGGTTTTCTTCATATTTATATTCCCATAAATTTAACCTACAGTTTAAAGTGGAAATGTAACACGGGACGACAGTGTTAGCTACTACGCCAGACTCTTCTGAACAAGGAAGTCTTGAGCCTCGACGAAACGAGACACAAAACGAAGAAGATACTAAAACAAATTTAAAATAGATGTTTGGACCTTACACGACACGGCCTACCTAAAGTTAACTTGCTGTGACAAGACTCGTAAAGATTTTAGACCGTATCATTCTCGATCACACTTAGTCTCTCCCTGATAGCGTGTTTGTAACGTGGTCGCCTTGTAATCAAGGTGTCCGGGGTTCAATACCATGTGGATCCCGCTTTAAACTGGGAAGTTCCGATTAGTCTATCTGCATAAAGTGGACTTTAAACTTCGCCAGTCTTTACAATCCCTAGTAGTGCATCAGTGTTCAAGCATTTACGTCCGATAGAAGCAATAACTGAAACAATTTTTCGTCGAACCTCGTCCAACAAGAGAATGGTTCACGATGTATAAAACATTCGACGAGTCTGTGGGTACTAGTTGGTTGGCAACACTGCTGAAAAGCAGCCTGGAACTAACGTAAGCCGTGGCGTGATTCACTGTTCCTAAGGAATCCAGATTTTACGATTTCCTATAACAATGACAGGATTTCCCAAGGTCGGTTGATTCATTTACTACGTTGCATTGCAGATTAGCTAAGCGTGAAGTGCATTCCAGATAGAGCAACAAAGTATTTTTAAAGCGCGAAGGTGCCACATGAACGTGTGCATACCAAGCAAGCTTGTTTTCTTCAGAAACAGAATTACTTTATTTTCCCACTTCACAAACTAAGAAGCAAGTATCCTTGGCAACGAATGATTTTATTCCCATTCATAATATAATAATCACATTTATAATGGAAATATTTCAATTAGATTTTCAAATGTACACTTGTTCATAAGCGAATTTCGTAATTTCAGTGATCAACCATCATTCATCAACACGTCGCTGTTGTGAATCCTATTATCAAGAATATTATTAAGGTGTTATTGAAGTTATTGTTAATAATAGTAATAGTAACGTGCATTTCTCCCCTCAAAAGAATGCAAACTTGCCTACTTTTTGCCTGTACACGAGGATCCAGCAGCAAATGTGAGCATACCTAAAAGCAAGAGCTTTAATTCTTGCGCTGTTTGCGTATTACTCATATACTACCATCGAAATTTTAAGCATTCATTCGTTTTATCGTAGTAAATAACACTTTTATATTCAGACTAATCTCTTAAACCCGCTGTCACCATCACGAAGGTTTTTTTGTGTTTGGTTTTAGTGTCTTACCTTGCTAACTTCACGAAGTGATTGCTTTTAGTTCGTTGTTGGCGCCACTAGGTAGTGGGATTACCACGCAAATTGTCAATGACAGTGTTCATTCATTGTGCTTTTTACGAGATTCGAGGTTTAAGGATTGAAACAAAACCACAAAGTAGCATTTGACAACCTATACACCAGCTTGAGGAAAATTTCATTCCTTAAAAGCAAGCAAGTTGTAAGAAAAACTAAGGGAATTTGGGATGGACAATATGCCTATCAACATTTATGCGTTCATCTATGTAATACCCATTTGTACAGTGGGATCCATGAGTATTACCGTGCAAATTGCCCATGACTACTTTCATTGTGGAAATTGCCCATGACTACTTTCATTAATATTTTTCTTACATCCTGTGTTTTTACGCGATGGATTTGTATGTATGCTGGTGCAGAAGTTATCAACATCTTGTTTTGAGTTTTCTTTTAATTCTTGAAGCTCTTGTTGGGTCTAAGTGCACGAACATGGTGATGGACAATTTGCACGATAATACTCATGGATCCCACTGTACCCACGAACCTGCTTTGGTGTGAAATAGTGAATACCATGTGGCGGTGGACAATTTGCCTGGTGTAGCCGAAAACTGTAGACACACTGTACAGTGGGATCCATGAGTATTACCGTGCAAATTGTCCACGACTATTTATTTTTTCTGCTACATCCTGTGTGGTTTTAAGCGATGGATTTTTATGTATGCAGGTGCAGAAGTTGTCAACAACTTGTTTTGAATTTTCTTTTAATTCTTGAAGCTGTTATTTGGGTCAAATAAAGTGCACGAACATGATGGACAATTTGCACGGTAATACTCATGGATCCCACTGTACAAGAGTGAAAATCGCAAAGAAAAGATAGATCATGGCCTGGGTGTAAATAAATAACTTCCTGACACTAAGTCGTTGAATTTAATCTGATTACTCAATCTATTATTTTCGTAAGTAGTGTTACAATTATTCTACTTTAAAATCGTAATACGCGTTTCTGCTTCTTTAGTAGACAGCATTTTACCATTATTTCACGTCTCTCTCTATTTTGAAAAGGAATTTAGACCAAATCGGAGGTTCTGGTCACAACACTGCGAAATGTCATGACGATGTATTAGAATTCGACACTAATGCTCGGAACGAGGGGTCCAGAAATAGACAATGGGCAGCACTTAGCCCAGCGTGGCATGACTCGTCACGTGATCAGTGACAGGCACTGCTGCTCGCATTCAATTTTGCGAATCCCCGAAACATGTTATTGTGCTGTGCTTCAATACTTTGGACGTCACAGGTCAGATTACTTAGCAGATGTCTGGCTGGCGTCCAGGAGCTTTCACTCGCATTCTTCCATCTGGCCAACTCGTATCATAACGAAACTATGCTGGTGTGTCGCATACTTTCAATCTTCGCATTCCAGCAATACTTTGGCAGTAAGATTGTTAACGTTATGGGAGTATCAAATTTTGTTTGAGAGATATTTGAATTTCGACTTATCGGTCACGTTATTAGGCCTTTTCGACAGAATTTAAGTTCCTAGAAATAACTTCTATAGTTAGGAACATCCATTCTCCAGGGGTGTACAGAGGAGAAAATGTCGGGTGTTTCAACAGGCTTGTAACTGTCATATATAATTGTGTGTACGAATCTTTTCTAGCATTCTCAATCCCACATCGTACAGGCACCTCTTTCCTTAAGTGCGAATAAGAACCAGTAATAGTTCGCGCTAATGTTAGAAATCTACATAAATATGTAGGAACGTACAAATTCAAAGGTCCGTGCATGCAAAGTTTTCCTTCGCTGTCGTTATACATCCTATAACCTTACGCAAGATGGTTTTGTACTGAGGCTGTTCTGGTGGGTACCCTCAGATATACCAATTATTTTAAACCCCCACATTTCCTCAAAACAAAATCTGGTTGTGGGCAATTTGTGAAATTGACCGTTCGATCATTGATGAATATTCCGCAGTAATTTTTAATAGCTCATGTGATCAACATTTCACCAATATGGTTTGTTACACTTATGAAGAGTGGCGTAACCGACGGCCAAATGGTAACGTCGTTCCCTTGTAATAAAGATGTCTCTGGTTCGGTACCCGTTGGAGGCACATTACACGGTGGTTCAGATCCCACTTAGACTGTAGGTATAGTCCCGATTAGCCTTTTGTGCTTATAGTGGACTTAAAACATTAACATTTCTATGGAGAATACCGTAACTTTCATCCTCTGAAATAAAAGCCCTCTGTGTGTGTAGTTGGGAATTGTATCGGTGTTCGTTTTTTTCTGAAACTTAACCGTGCTGATGTATTGGAATATGTCGAATGAACGAAGAAAATACTTTTTTCTATAGTACGTGACTTGATTGTAATTTTCGCAAAATTTTCCACAAACGGATACTCAAGAAATATCAGAGGTATGGATAGAAAATTGACGAATTCGTGGTCCTCGCAGTAGCTTGCTAAAGTTTAAAATGTGCGAGGACACGTGACTTGAATAGCAAAATCAAATTAGTTTTAACTTAACACAGGTTGTTCTTTGTTTTACTGACGACCATCTAGACATTTTCATGTCGAGATAAGAAAATTCGAACTGAAAATTGCATCACACGAAACATTTGCTCAGAATAAATGTTGTATGAAGATTAACTTTTTATCTTTAGCAAGTAATCATTTTGTTCAATTACTGTTGAAACTCGTAACCAAGTCTGTGTGTATATATGTGTATATAGCCTAATATATATATGCATGTTTGTTACATTGGAGTGGTTTCACAGAGAGCCGCAACCACGAATTTTTATCTGGGGGGGGGCAAGTACCAGGATAAATGTACCAACAACAATAATAATGCTAATATTTATTATTTTAATAATAATAATGGTAATAATATTTATTATATTAATAATCATAAAGCTAATAAGTTATTATAACATTGTTATTATTGATTTATTTTACTTCGCTTTTTGTGCCACTTTTAGTTAATTTGCGAATATGGGGATGAGTGATGATATGATCAAATTGATGAATGAACTCTCGCAAACATCCATGCCAAAGTTGGGATTCGAACCCGGGACCAACATTATTATTAGTAGTAGTATCAAAGACGTTATTACCCTCGTAAATTATGCAGAAAGGGGGTAGAAGTTGGTGCTAAAGCATTTGTGTTCGAACAAACTATTTGAATTATTTTTTCAACACATTCAATTTCACATTACTAATGGAAGACAAGCACGCAAACTATTTTTGAGAGACAAAGTGCTTGATAAATGCATTCCAAATATAATTCTTTTTTACATTAACATGTACAGATGGGGGACAAAATAATACGAACACCTGTGAAAAAGTATGCCACATTTCACACCGGCAGTACAGCAGCACCACCTGGCACTGATGTCTGCCACCTAGTGGCCGTGAAGGGGAAGGTATTAGTTTGTCAACTGCAGTCATTGGTGGTGCATGCGTCTATCGTACGCTCTCAAGAGACGCTGCAATGTCAGACCTGACAGAGCTACAAAGAGGCATGATTGTTGGAGCACGTTCAGCTGGAGCCACGGTGATGGAAACCGCAAACCCTGTGGATTGTGCAAGGAACACTGTATCAGCCGTTATGACAGCGTACACAACACCAGGTGAGATGGTGTCTTCAAAGCACAACAGTGGACGAAAGACAAAGCTTGCTGCTCGAGATAGGAGGGTGTTGAAGCGCATAGTGGCCCGAAAGCACAAGCAATCGTTATCTGAGATAACATCTGAAATGAACAAGCATCTCCAGGACCCCATTTCAACCAAAACTGTCAAAAGGGAACTCCATGCTGCAAACATTCATGGCAGAGTGGCAATTCGTAAGCCGTTGGTGACATCACGTAATGCTGTCAAGCGACGCCAATGGTGCAGAGCTCACAGAATTTGGTCCCCACGGTAGTGGCAACCAGTCATCTGGTCTGATGAATCAACATTCACGTTATTTCAGACCTCCGGCCGCGTTTATGTGTGGAGAACGCCACGAGATGCGTTTCATCCTGACCTCTTCTTGCCGACTGTGAAGCATGGAGGTGGGTCCATTATGGTATGGGGTGCGATATCTTGGCACGGTGTGGGCCCACTTGTTTTTCTGCATGGGAAGATCAATGCCAATCATTATCGGAGCATTATGGGGGATCATCTCCATCCTTTTGTCCAGATTTTATTTCCTGGGGAGCGGCCGCTTTTTCAAGACGACAACGCTCCTATCCACACTACTGGGTCTGTCCAAACATGGTTCGAAGAACATGACGATGACGTAGGACATCTTGAATGGCCCCACAGTCTCCTGACTTGAACATTATAAAACATTTGTGGCGATATTCGGAGTCCAAACTGCGTGCTCGAAGTCCGCCTCCAGCCACACTTTCGGAATTGGAGACTGCTCTGGAGGAAGAATGGCTCCATATTCCCTTAAATATTGGGCATGACCTCTATGCATCCATCCCACATTGCATACAAAGTGTACTTCAGTCACAGGGTGGTCCAACCCCATATTAATAAAGATTTTCTCTAATTTCACAGGTGTTCGTATTATTTTGTCCCCCATCTGTATAACTTTCATGCACGATGTGTTTCACATATGTGCAACATGGAGCGACGTGGACACTAAATTGTGTACTTATTCAAAGTTTCTTTGATACATATTATATACAATTATATACAACATATATTATTTAAATATACTACACAACCTATTCATCCATCTCAACGTCCAACACCAAAAATTACATATATTGTCAGCCGGCCCTCATGGTGGAGTAGTTAGCACATCGCGCTACGACGCTAGGGGTCCCGGGTTCGGATCCTGGCCTGAGCATGGATGTTTCATTGTCCATTAATCAATTTAATCACTCATCCCCATCTTTGCAAATTAGCCAAACGTTGCACAAGACGCGAACTATAATAAAGGAAATCAATCTATCAATACATAAATTGTCTCATGTGCACGCTCCCTTTCCTCGAAACAATTGTTAATGCATTTAAAACAAAATCAATGAAGACAAGTCTTATTTCTCTGTATGGTAATTTAGAATGCATTACAGAGAACAATGAGAAAATGCAAGCGAAGCGAGCAAAACATTTTTTGGATCCAATTTTTTTACAGGCTGAGATCAATATTGATTTAATACGGCGCAAATAATTTCACGGGACGCCAATGTATTCTCTCTTACAACTTTTGTGCCTTCCCGATGGTGTAGTGGTAACATCGTCGCCGTGTGATCAAGGGGTCACGGATTCTAAACCCGGTGGAGGCACAGTGGTTCGGATCCAAATTTAAATCGTAGGTCCAGTCCCGATTAGCGTTTCTGTGCGTAAAGTGGACTTACAACCACAAATCAATCAATCTTACAACTTATTTTCATTTAGATCATTCGGCGCCCAGGGCCGACTCCCGCTGCTACCTATCTACGGTTCTGAACTTGATAAAACTAAGAGAAGTAGCCATTGCGAGCAAGACATTTTTTTGAAAAGTATTTTTATTTGCATAAAATTTGAAGTTGTGGGCGGTAATTGCCCCCCCCCCCCCAGAAATCATTTCTTTCCAAGGTTGGTTGCGCCACTGGTTTCACCCTGCTTCATTCAGTGTTTTGACACTTTCACCTGTTTATTAAGAAGTAAGTAATTGAAAATTAAAGTCACTGGCGTGACATACAAGGATTTTCATCGAAGCATGAAAGAAAACAAGACCTGCAAAGCTGCCGACATTACGGTGAGATAATTCTGTCGCAGCGCGCACTAACTGCCAACGTAATTCCAAAACATGCATTACATGCTGGTTTAGCGTTTATTAATAACTGACCATGTTTTCCTGCTTTGTCGAGCATGAGAACACTTGCCATTAGTGCTGCCTGGTGGTTCGTTTTCAACAAGATGCATTTAAGCCGTATGCTTCAAGCTTGAAGCACTTTCATTGTTCATGGTGACGAGGACATCTTAATTATTTGCCAAGGTTCCTCTGCAGTTAGGCTGATTCTTTAGATTCTAGGGGAAAAAAAAACATTGTGGCCTGCCGCATAAAAAAAATAGAACCAGGAAATTTTGGGCCAGTCATAAGGGAATATCAGTCTGAACCAGAAAGAAGGCCAGAACTGTAAGTGGAGTGGTCGCTGGAGGATTGTGATTGCATGGTTGAAATTCTGTTTCGCACAAGTTTAAGGAAATCCAAACGTTTTAAAATTCTGGCTTTATTGTCCCGAAGTGTGTTCACAGAATTGTATGTTTGTAAAGCTTTGAATAAGTATTTCAAAATGAGTTGTTGATTTTGGCTTCTGAGCTTGCATTAATTCATCTCGCAAGCAGTTTCGGGGGTGGGGTGTTGAACCCTCTTTAAATATGACCAGATAATAGCATTCAGTTGCCGCAAAATAGACTGCATGCTTGCGTCTTATTTAAGTAGGGCGCATGCCTATGCTAATCTTGATGTCACGTGCACGTATTGTGATATAAGGACATGGTTCGAGTAAACAAATTGTTCTTGGTATGCGCAGTGCAAGACGACTTTGTTGTCAGCGTCACGTATGCTACTTTCTTGTAAGCGATCGGGAGTTAACGAAAGCGAAAATCAGTTTTTCTTCAATGACCTGAAGGACGATGATATACATGCTAGTAGTCAGTTTCCCTTCAGGTGGAAACTGAAGTGGTTTTTTTGCATTTTCTTCCTTTTTCGCCTATTGTCATTTTTTGTTAGTGCGGACCTCTTAAGTCGCTTTCCGTTCCAAGAATGCTGACCATTTTCACTACTTTTTAAAAAATCATATCTCAAAAACTAAAAATGTAAATTGTGTATCATACCCTGTTCAAAAGTTTGATTCTTCCTCTTTATTTTGATATGATATGTTACATTATAACCAAATGGCTACTTTGGACGTTTAATCATAAATGATATGAAATGTACTAAAAATAAAAAGTTGACAAGATATGACATGCAGTGGCGGCGATTTGGGGGGGGGGGGCAAAGAGGCAAAGCTTATCCCTTTGTAGATAAGATTGAGCGTAGTGCGGGGCAAAAGTGGCGAAAATTGAGGGGCAACTGCCCCCCCTAATCGCCGGCACTGTAAAAAAAAAGGGAAGCAAACATATCTCTATCAGACAACGACGCGAACGGAACAGTTTTGCCCACCATCTAGTGCCAGTATGAGGAAGTACGATGTCCAAACATTACTCAGGATTGCTAACTCCGTAAATGTACGGCAAATGACCATTGAAATAAATTTTGAATTCAACTCCGTATATATACGTGATCCGCACACTAGATATACGTGATTAGCACTCTTGTGTTAAAAGCCTTTTTCAATTGCATTTTTTGCTCCGTGACGGCCATGTTGCCTAGTAGTTTTGTTGTTTCCCCAAAATTCTGGAGCGGATTTCTTTCAGTTCGGCTTGAGCATGGCTGGATTCATACAGTGATTCAGAAGCAATGGTACAAACTGTATGGGTGAACCATACTGCAAAAGTAAGTCCTGTCAACATGGGTGCGCAAATGAAGTTTTCGAGAAAATTTCGTGAAAGTGCATATTCCGCCACTGACGAGTTTGCTATACCAATGTGCTGTTCTCCTCGCACGCTTTCCCACTAGGTGCTGCAGTACTAGTGCTAGCGAAGAAACAAGTAACTATCGTCCGTGGCATGCGCAGTTTTCCTCATTGATTTCGTGTCAGTGCAGCTTTCACTTGAAAGAAGTTTCTCTTGTTGTACACCCTCCATTTGATTGTATTTTTCTTTGGTGGTTATTAAAACATAACTCATATGTCCAGAGTATTCCAAAAACTCTCGCCAATGTTACGTGTTATAAAAGATCCAAAACTCTGCACCTGGAGGACAAGTGTGCAAGCAAAACCGCGCACTTTCGGTATGGGTATCAACAGTGTTGCCAACAGCACGAGAGAAAAACGGGCTAAATCGCACCCAAAATGGAGCTAAAATTCACATCCAAGGGGCTAGATTTACAAATCTTGGGTGTTTTGGTACAAAATTTCTGAAACTCAAGAACCACAACTAATCAACTGTCAAGATGAGGGGCATACGCTCAACTAAATTAAATTTTCTTATCTTAAATAATTTATTTCCCCCGTAAATTGTGGTGCAATAGATTACACAAAAGCATTACACATTTTCGGCATATTCCTCCTTCATATATATGCACACGCATACACACACACACAAAGGTCGCACACACGAACTAGTCTCTGGTCGAGCCTCACTGTTACGAACAATTCGTCGATTCCGCACCGCATTTCTGTAAACTTTCAAGGACCAGATGCAATACAACTCAACAAAGATTCGCATTTTCTGGAATCGACGCTATCCGTAATTCGCCTCGGGCTACACAGCATACCAAAACCAGAAACAAGGGGATAAAGTGACAATGTGAACTTGCTACCTGCTCCAGAAGAGGGTTCGCAGGACGAGCTTGCAGGTGCAGAGTAGGGTCGGTTAAGTGAATTATTCTTTGCAGTTTACTTTACTCAAAATACCAAAAAACATTTCATTACTGAAAGGGCTAGATTTGTAGCAAGATTTCTCTCTGTAGGGCTAAAAAGCCCCTTGGGGCTTTTGCTGAATTTTGGGGCTGGGTACGTACTCAAAAGG
Organism: Lepisma saccharinum; assembly: GCF_977018435.1. NCBI lineage: Eukaryota > Metazoa > Arthropoda > Insecta > Zygentoma > Lepismatidae > Lepisma > Lepisma saccharinum. Next base: position 68,529,521 of record NC_139231.1, read on the forward strand.
GCCAGTTCTGGCCCCAAAAGGGCCAACTTGGCAACACTGGGTATCAACAAGTACCATTGTCTGGCAAGTGACTCATGTGCGGACCCATGTCGACCGAGACTATTTTTGCTTCTTAGTCCGTACAATTACTTCTGGACCGGCCTTCGTAGCGCTACCACGTCAGGGGTCCCGGGTTCGAGTCCCGGCATGGGTGTTCCTTGTGGGTGTCCCTTCATCATATCACCTTTCCTCATCTTCGCAATTTGCCAAAAGTGGCAGGAAAGTGAGGTAAAATAAACAAAATCAATCTTATCACTGATGAATCACCATGTGTAGCTAGCTATGTGGGTGTCCGTGGCTAACCGATAATTTGTTATAACTGTTATGCCAAGTTATGTGCGACGGTTGTTATATATTTGTCGCGTTTCAATTATCTCCTTTCAATTTTTTGTGACAGTTTTCAAAGCTATTTCCTCCCGCGACTTCGCATATAGGCTCGTGGCTGTAGCTTCTCCCTAAATCTTGACAAGTACGCGACTCTCACGTTAAGGCCGAATCACACTGAACTAGATATCCAGTTAGTTGGCGCTGAACTGGCTACCTGCCCGGATGTGATGGGTGACTGCTTGACTGGTTTGGAGGAATAGGACATGTTCTAATTGCTAATAGCTTTCCTCGACTGGATTCTGTGGTACAGCCAATCAGAGCCAAGTTTGGCGGTTTGGCCATGTGAAGATAATCTGCGGGTTTACAAAGGAGCGTTTTTTTTTGTCTGGTTTCAGAGTGCTGGCTGTTTAGTTTAGGTTATAGTTTCTCGATAAAAAAAAAAAGTATAAAGAGATGACGTGCAGTGCATTCGTGTTAAGTTCATTAATGTTTAGATATTTATGCAAATCGATGAGATGTGTACGTGACAAATATGATTAGCTGAAAATGAAAATCCTTATTATTACAAGTGTATTAATAAATGTTTGACTTTTTTTTGTGAATGAATCCTGCGAATCTCGTGTATGAATAATGCAAACCAGAGTTAAAAAGCTTGTTCGGTACGTATTGAATACACTTTTTTTTTTCCGACCCAATCTCTAGTTCATACTTTAAGCACAAAGCAGTAATTCTCCTACAACATTCTTCAAATTGCTCCGTCCACCTTTAAGCCAGCCGGCTTTAGACGAAAGCATTTCCATTAACATTTTCCCTAGCATAAATGCTACGTAAATGCTTCCAGAAATCTTCTAACAGATGGTACTTTACGGTTTTACACCAAAGCATTTCATGGATCATTTCGGTTAGCTGTTCCAATTACAATGTATAATACATCACGAAAGGCACGTCTAGTTACAGTCTGTGGTGAGTGCACGGTGTTTACAATTGGAAAAGCTAAAAAGTGTGAAGTGATACGTTGTTTACATCTCACGCGGCCGCCATTATGGGAATAAAAGACTATAGACAAGTAGTGGCGTAGACTGGACATTTCGGGTGGGAACGCCAAGTCCGAAGGAAGGGTCGACCCTTTCTTGCTTATGGTATTAGTCGCCACAGGTATTGTTTATTTGCCTCAAGTCAGCTGGGTTTTCAATAAAACATCATCCATGCATGTTTTAGCTAGAAAATGAGATGCCTCACTATGCCACAAATGTTTTGAACTCTGGTGTTTTTATATTTTTTTTATACCTTTCTGCATGACACAAGTCATTAACCTGCTTGAATCACAAACTCCTCTGCACAACAGTAGACGTCATTGTTGTGGATGATCCAACTACTGATTGATTTGGTTTATTTTACTTCGCTTTTCTACCACTTTTGGTTAATTGCGAATATGAATATGAGTGATAATATTGATGAAGGGACACTGACAAAGAACACCCGTGCTCACGCCGGGATTCGTACCAGGGACCTCTGTCGTCTTCGCGCACTGTGCAAAGCACTCTGATACGGAGGTGGGTGTATGATCTAAATACACTCTACTGACGTAACAGTGCCGATTAGTAATTCAGACCACTGTTTATTACATCTTGAGAATGCTGATAAACATTTTAAAATAATTTTGTCCAGAGACAATTCGATGTTAAGAGTTTTCAAATGAATGGTAAACATTTCCATTGACAGAATATTAAGCAGTTAGATAATAACGAAAAAATAATAACAATAAAAAAAAATAGTTTTGCGGGTTAAGCGGTAGAGCAGCCACAGGCTGAATTTCTACCACGAGGACTTTACCAACTTATTTGACAAAAACTGTGTTGATCTTTTAGTTTCTAATGCACATCGCTGTTCTTGTGATAAATTATACAATACAGTGCTCATTAAGAAGCGGTATATTTGAGATAGGTCAAGTTACGTCACTCAATATTGCGTATTGTAGCATCACATAGCACGAGTTGCATGAGCTCGAAGAACCAGGTAGGAATTCTACCGCTGTGTCGGTTTCAGAAGGCAGGAAGGGTCACATGAACCAATCACGGTAGACCTCTGCTGCTCCGTACGCTGGCGTATGAGAGAGAATTTACGCGCGTGCTGTAGACATCGAAGCTTTCCCTCCAGAAAGGCAGCAAGGAATATAGTCTTTTACGCCGAACCTGCTCGGCGTCCGGCCAGGAAAGGCATTGAAAAAAGATGCTAGAACGAGTGTTGAGAGTGGAGCATTGCAAGCGGATCGCGAAAAATAGCTATTATAATGCCATGAAGGTCAAACATATATGGAATTAGTCAAGTTTTACTTTATATTCACAGCATTTACGCATTTTTCAAATTTTAAATCTGGGAACGCCGGGCGTTCGGGCGTACTATAACGCTACGCCACTGTAGACAAGTACTGTGTAACAAGTATCGTGTGAGGCAACTGGGATTCAGGCTTGATTTAAGAAAAAAATCAATGTTGCATATGAATATCTAAAGTAATGTTATGTCAGTTGTTAGGTCATTTTCATATTTTTAGGACATTTTGTGAATTTCTAGGTTCTCACCTTGCGAGCCTTAGTGCATGCGTTGTTGTATTCCCACTTAATGCTATGTGTGAACCTTTTTAAACTGGGGTAGTCCTATATTTGGAATTCTAAGTGTAACATTAGGTGAATACAGTTGCCCTTTTAGACGGGTTCATGTGCACGAATTGCCCTAATGAATGACGTGGTTTGCGAGTTTGTTTTGGTTTGTAGTCGCCCTCAAGAACTATAGTTAACACTACTGTGATTACTTTTGAAAATTAGTAACTAAAGCAGTTACTTTTGACCGAAGTTACTACAACTGCGTAAATTCTTAAAGAAAAAAATAGCCATTTCTCAAGGCAGGCACCATGAGCCTGAAAATGTGGTAGAGCCAGTCTGTTGCGTGTAATCAAGCATAGTAGATGCGTGCCGCACTGTAATCTGATCCCGCCTGGCGAGAAGCAGGCCACTCATTGACGTGCAATACCAGTGTTCCAGAAGCCTTCCTGCACTCCGATCAGCTCCCCACCCAAGGTCGCGCCCTGAAGGTCGGACGCCTCGAATCTTCACCGAATGCCCTTGATCTAGCCTCTCCCCGTGTGGCCTTGGCCTCCGCCGCTGCGTTTGTATTCTCACGAAAATTCCACGCGTCGGTGGTTTGGGAGAGTGTGTGTGTGCAACGGGAGCTCATGTCAAGTTTCCTCGCTTTCCCATGCTCAGGCCTGCTTAAAATTAATGCAAAAGTGATGCACACGAGACTGTCTTACCACATTTCTCAAGCTTAAATAGTTCCCTTTTTACGACGAAACTGATTCGACCAGGGTTAGAGAGGAAATGTGTGTCCTTCATCGCCGCTCTACTCAGCTGTTACTTTAAATAGGCGGGCGATGGCTAAATTCTCTCGCTTCCCACCCCCTAAGAATCAACAACTCGTGACACTTACCTTATCCTCCTTGATGCACTACCACTCAGTGTTGCCAGTGTTACCAACTCGGGCAGCATTTTCATGTAACTGATCAGATGGGAGGAATCACAATATTGTTACAAACTGAAAAAGGCTGACAGAGTATTGTTGGAAAAGCTACTGAGTATTTGCCTTTTCCGACTTCGAAATTTGAAAACTCGTGCCCTTGTGCCTGCATTTTTGCACTCAAGTGTTAGGGAGAATTCACACCGAAGAAACACGCGACACGAGTGTTTCACACCGAAGAGACAAGATGCACGCGGCAAGCGACACTGGTTTCTTTGCTCAGTTTGCATGATAGTAGCGATATAATTTTTACATCTAAACTGCGTTGTAAAATTTGTGCAAGTTATTGAAACTTGGGAGATGCATGTTGTGCACGAGAAAACTGAGAAATAACATGCACTGACCTCAAACTGAATGCGCTAGACTTTTCAGCCTGAATAAAGCGAATACCTAAACACTAGAGAAATGGTTCTCAACCTTCGTGAAACCATGTTACGGTATTTTTTTTAAGTCGATGCCCTTAGCCGAAGAATTTTCCTCGTAAATCTTTACAGTATTGAAGATTTTATGTAGGATTGTTGACAAATATAAAAATATGGAAGACAAAGTGGTAACGTCGTCTCCTTGTAATTACGTGATCCCGGGTTCGATAACCGGGGAGGCACCGGGCAGATCCAGTTCTGATTAGTCTATTTGTGCATGAAATGGACTTAAAAAACGAAAACTCGCAACTCAAATATGATATTGGGATTATGATAGTTGTCAACCAGTTTCAGCAGAACATTTCACAGCTCAGTATAGTTGACACGAGGGCACGGTATCGGGTCGAGGCCCGGTGGTTGAAAAACAATGCACTAGAGTACTTTACCATGTTGACAAATATATTTTGGACTAAAGTGCCTCCATAAGCTGACTTTCAAATAAAAGCAGTCAGTTAAATGGCCAAAACACGACACCTTTTCACGATGTTGAAGGCAAATTACAGCCGATAGATAACTACATCAAAAAACTTGATAAAGCGAAATGAACGTTGTGTTTAAATCTTAAAACATTGTATATATCGATACTTTATTATATCAACAAATTAAGGGTTCAAACATAATGCCGGTTGGGCTCTCTTCTAGATTCTAAATACAGCTCGTTGGAATGAAGCATTCGCTGCGCATCCGCGAACAAACTGAAGCAACACGATGCACGGATTGAGAAAACTGCACAGTCTGAGAGTCACGTAAGCGACACGCGACACGTGCATCTTGCCGTGTCTCTTCGGTTCGAAAGGTTGCATTGATTACCGAGTGTTGGCTTCCAAGCGACACGTGTTTCGTGTTGCATGTCGCGTGTTGCGTGTTTCTTCGGTGTGAATTCTCCCTTAGAGCCAACTTATTTCTTCCTTTGTTTATTCTGCTGGAATACTAACTGCATTTTACTTCCTCTATCAAAATAACTTTTTTTTTTCACAACACCCATGATTATAAGCCCTCGAAAACTGTAATTTTTATCCTGTCTATGCTACCGCGTTTTACAGAATCATGGTTTCCATTATTCCACTGACATTTCTTTCCTGTTGGAAAAGATAACTTATTTAGAACGCTAGGGACAAGCTGTTACCAATATAGGCAGGCACCACTTCTGGAACGTGGAAATCACTTAACGATACTCGCAAATCTTATTTTTAATGCAAATGCTTCAAATACGACAAGCAGCGCGCAGTGTTTGTGAAAAATGCATAATTTGAAGAAAAGGACAACCTCAGCGATTTCACTACATAAAATATGTGCGGGTATGTTATTTGCATGCCAGTGCAGTGACTGCGCCGGGGAGGGGGGGTGCAAGAATGGACGCTCTCGGGTCGTCATATACTGCACCCCCAGAAAAGAAAAATTACACAATGAAATGCTCTATTACTTCGAATATTTATTTTTGAGTGGTATTTAGGGGTATATTAATCGTACTGCCCCCTACAGAAAACATCTCACTTATTTTCAGAAGGCGTATCTGGGCCAGGGTACTAACAGACCTGGATAGCTTGCAGAACCAGAATTTTGAAGATTCATATATATATATATATATATATATATATATATATATATATATATATATATATATATATATATATATATATATTTAATACTTGAACCAGCTTAATGGAAGATATTTTGTACAAAAGTGTCAGTTTTGTTCATTAATTTTGAACAATGTTTGACTAAATTTTGAATCTCCTACATGGTAAAAGCACCACAGAATGGTTCGGAGATTTGTTTCAAATTGCCTGGAAAAGTCCGGGAATTCTTCTCTTAATGAGTGTTCAGTGATCTAGGATCATGAAACCGCGCGAATCTGTTCAGGGAACAAAACGCATGTAGGTCATAATAAGAGCTCTAATAATCTCGAATAAATAATATATAGCACACTGTCCTTTTGCAAGGAGCAGACACCTTACGAGGAGAAAAGGTGTATGAAGAATGTGGCCTCTGTTACGTAATTACTTGGTCACATTACCCTTCCGGATTTTTTAAAATCATGACCTTAATCACCGCTGGGAAATAGTCGCATGTTAACGATACACTGCCGGTTTAACATTTAATAACAGGAAACGCCAGCGTTCTTTCGCCACTTGTAACTGATTTCTCAAGGATTACGATAACTCAGCTTTGAAATATATTTCCCCCTTTGTCACAGGGCGCATTCCTGAAACTGAGTTATGAAATTTCTTATCGGCTGGTGAGGAATTTGAGTAGGAGGAAGTTCTTCCTGTTATAGTTCACCGTCGTTTAGTCGAGGGATCCGAAGGTAGATTTCCGTGGATAATTTGTGTAGAATGGAGTTTCTTCTCCAAGAGTCAAATCTCTGGCGCTATTATATAGATTAGGAGGTTTAATACGGTGGCGACACAAACCTTTCATATACTGACCTGGAAGTGGAAAAATCAGGAAAAGTAGAGAAATGAACCTAGGAGTGAAAAGGTCGTGAAATCTTGTAAAATCTGAAAGTTGGGAATTGTTTTCTTCCAGAATTAGTTTCGTAACACATTTTATCTTTGGTCATTCATATTTTGTATGAAAATGGTTTTCCTAATTTTTTAAGTGTTCACTATATCGAATCATTTGATAAACATGCAGGCACACTTTTTTTTATTTGTATGTTAAATCGTTATAGATGGTTTGAGAAGTTCCTGCGAAAGATCCTTTAAAAATGTTCGGAATAGGTTTTTTGTCCTTCTCCAAAGAAAGTGAGAACGTAGGCTGTGCAAGATCAATTTTTCTTGACCATAGTTACCGGTAGCCTTCCTACATCTTGACGTACCGTGGTCTTTATTTCTGAAACACAATTTCAATCGGTTTCCATAATTTGTAGCTTGCCATTTTAGTTATCTTCCTCCATGTAACAAAGTTACGAACACTTGCATATATTCTTGGACTGTTAGTGCCTGTTTTGACATGGACACCGTAGGTTTTTCCCCGGACGGTGAAAGTGTTGAACGCAGCATAGTTTTTTTCAATTGGGCTAACCCTACAGGTCTTTTGTCCTTATGGCTTCTCGTAAAGTTGTTTTTTCTTTAAATATAGAGAAGTATGATGGTAAAGTATCTTGGAGCAATTTTTTGGTATACACTTAAATTATCTGTTCTACAGTCTTACTTATCATTTTTTTTCCTTTTGAAAAACCAATGTGAGATTATATAATACAATTCTGTACACTACATTACGAAATTACTTTGCCGATTGTAATGTGTTTATTTTACGTCGCTTTTCTTCCATTTTAGCTAATCGCGAGGATGAGTGATATGAAATTGATGGACATTCATAAAGAACACCCATTCCCAGGCGGGATTCGAACTCGGAACCTCTGGCGTAGTAGCGCAACGATAGTAATGAATAATGATGTAATAAATTTTGAATGAGAGATTTTGAGTTTGATTTTTCATTACATTATTAAGTTCTTGCTTGCTCATGCTTTACAAATTTTTAATGTTTTTTTTCCTGCTCTGTTAGTGCCAAAATAGAAAATTAAGTCAGTAATTATGGCCCTTGATTAGTTTTCCACTTCTGCATTGTGTTACTATGTACCACTGCGTTGCTGGTAAGAAAAATACAAATAGTAGGGCTAAGAACTCTGAGTGAGTCAACACAACAATGTTCGAGGCAATTTCTGTTCATCGAATTGGAATGCCCTGTCCTGTAGCGATTTCGACATATCAGCATTCCTAAATCTGCACGTGTTGGCTTCCTACCTGCATGTGGCCTTAGTGACGCAGTAAAATCCATGCTCCCCTCCTTCGGCGCGTACGCTCTGGTATGCTCTGAAACACGAGATAAACGTAAACATGGTTCGAGCATAGGAGGAGACGCAGTAAGATCCTTCAGTTGACTTCCTGTGCCGGCTTGTTGCGCAATACTTGGTTACAATGAGCACTATTTATGAGGGGTCGCTCCTAGAAATATTAACTAAACAATTTCATTGTTGGAAGAAGCCGAAACGACGAAAAATGTGAGGTTTGGTGTCTCAGGGACAGAGCGCGTTTTGTGATGCTTGCTCATTTCGAAACCGTAGGTTATAAAGCTGGGCTGGGTTTGGGTGTTTTGTTGCAACTGCACCCTTGTTGCTATTAGCTTGAAGAGGGGGGCTACATGATGTCTGATAAAGAGCCCGTATGTTCAGGCACTGAAAAGTATTAAATGGCAGACAAAAAGGCAACAAAAAATTAAGAGAAAGGCAGTCAAGTTTCAGAAAGAGGCAGTGAAAATTGAAGAGACGGACTTAAATTCTTCTTAAATCTTTAAAAATGTATTTAAAAATAATAATTTGAATAACAAGGGTTATTGAAGAACGAAATCAAATAGAAGAGAAATAGAATTTTCAAAAATGCCTTGTCGGAATGACAAAAATGTGAAAAAGGCAGCGTAAGGTGAAATAGGCAAAAAAGGGAACCTAAAGTATTGTTCAGAATGTTAAGAACCTTCGGATAGGTGTACTTTTGTGTTCAATTTTTATCTACCAGCGTCGGAAATGAATAGGCATTTTGCCTAAAATCCGGGCTCTACTGATAACAATTAAAAGAACCATTCGTGGGCAGAGCTGTGGCTATGCTGTTTTGTCGTAAGAATTTATATTTTACCGTTAATTTGCAGAAACTGGTTTTTCGCGAGCGAGTGTGCGTAGATATTGCCACGCCTCTGTACTGTACCAGAATGAGAGGGAAGCGATCAAGAAAACATGTCTTTGCAAACTGGCAATGACATTAATTTAATAGGGATCCGCAACGTTTACACTTGCATACCTTTTTCCGTTTTCGGCGCCCTCGTTTCCTTAGAGCCTAGGGCGAATGCCCCCTTAGCTACGGCTCAGTACGGGAACTCCGGTAGATATAATTTTTCGTCCGTTTTTGTTGGGAAATTTTAAAGTAACTTGCATGGTTCTTGGTGTTTTTTTAAACTTTATTTACCCAATGCAGTTAACCTACGTTTTTACAATACACTAAAATACATTGCATACTACGTACTAAAAAACGTGTATTTGTCAGAGATGTACAGACTTTTTGTTCACGGTGTAGTTATTTTTTGTGTGTGATGTGAACTAGGCGTTCTCGTGACGTTTCTTCCGGGAGACCGACCCCAACATACTTCCTCCCCGCTGCTGCCCAAAAGGATGAAAGTTCAATGCCGTCACCGGAATTAGTTTCCGCCTCATGTTATCATTTACGGAAGTTTGTAGTCTTCCTCTTCCAGTTTAGGTTTACTGTGCGTGGTTCGAGGAGTTTTCCATGAATCTTGCCTTGGCTTCCCCAATAACCGTAATGCGTAACGCTGTCGGCATTATCAAGGGGCCCCGGGTTCGATTCCACTGCGTATAGGTCCGGACCCCAGTTTGAATTGAGGGTCCAGTGCTGATTAGCTTGACTTGAGCATAACGCGGAGAGCTACCTACTTCTTGGTCGAATGGGTAGAGCGTGTGTGAGCGATCCTGAGTCCAGTCAAAAGTGGGAGCTCCAGAATTTCGATGTTGCCCAACATCGTGAGAACAGTTGGGAACTACTTGAAAAGAAGTAGCAGGCTCGAAAGGCTCCCTGACCACCGGAAATCGAATCCGGGACCGTTCGCACCAATCGTTAGTGCACTAACCACTTCGCTACGCGGAAGCCCTTTTGCTGAATCATCGCAGAAAACTGATGGTTTGCAATAATTTTGATCCGTTATGTTTTCCCTTGGTTTCAGTTACTTCCTGATTTTTTCCGTTCAGCACTAAATCAGTACTACTATGCCATTCAGTAGTTAGTTTTTATAAGTCTCAAGTAAGGGCGGTTCCCAAGAAGGGGAAATGTATTAATGGCGTTGATACATTGAAGATTGTATGCGTCAGTCAGCACTGAGCTATTTGCACCCTACTCCTAATATGGGAATCTAAGGTTCTTAACAAAAACGGAATTTAACACTGTGGATTAAATTAAATATTTGGAGATGACGTAATTCTGAATAAAGTGAAGCCTATCGCAGATCTAAAACCATTGATAAAAGCGAAAGCTGCAAAGGGGCATTCAGTACGTACGTGGGTGAACAAGACAATACACAATACAACCCTACAGGATTATACAGACTGTCTCTCTAGCCGCAGTCTCGTTTCCGTGCAAGAATCTACTTCCTAGGATGTACCACGTGGAGTTTTAAATTTGAGGGCCTTTTAAGACGACCATCCAGACATGAGCAAAAGCAACAAGCTCTCCGCGTGGTGGGCGCTTCCCTCATGCACAACTGAACCTCATGGCCAGTATGCAACGGGACTGAAGTGGTGGAGCCGCTTGCGTGAAAAGTAAGAAAACGCTGCGGGGAGGACAGTACCTGTTGGAAAAGTTGGGTAAATTCGATGATTTTTGTGCTTGCCAGGATCGCATTGATACAAATTTCACATTTTTCTGTAACAAGTTTCTTGATTGTAGATGTATCGTGTAAATATATTTTTATTAAATAAACTAGAAAATTAAATATCTGGAAAAGTCGGGATTTGGTTTTGCGAAATGAGTAGTGAACCCTGTATTGCCATGAAACATTGAAGCTTAATTTTAGTATCTAAAGTAATTCTAAAGGGGATTACAAGATAAAGAAATTAGGTCATAGACCTAGTGCCAGTCATCTGGAATAATTCACATTATATAATCATGAGACCCACCCTTCAAAGCCACGTGTGTCCGTCCTTCCTTCCGCAATTCCATCGAATCCGCGATCGGGAGTTGTGAATGAAACCGGGAGAAATGGAAGTAATTTCCCGGCCGCGATGCGCCGGGATGCTGGAGTCCGTTGCCGTGGCAACCGTCTGGACAGGTATCGATTCTCTGGTGGGGGAGAGAGAGAGCATTGATTTCCTGGATAATGCATTAGGCATACGGAGTACAGCAATGAAATAAGGGTAGTTGGGCGCTCTCCGGGTTTTTTAATTCCTGGGGGCGATTTCTCCCCGTTAATTGTCAATAATGCGTGTAAGGGGGACTCGCACATGTACTTGTAATCCTCGGCAATACTAAGTTTCTCTGCGCAGTGGTGTGTAAATAGATGGTATTTGAAATTTTAATTTGTTTCTGCGAAGTGTGGAGTTTGTAGCAGGGTTAGAAAGTGAATTTCTAGTAGCATTTGTCGACCAAAGTAGAATATTTAGTAGTGCTAAATTTGAAGCTTGATTCAGTAGCAACAATATTAAAGTAATTTGAATCAGTTTTTAGGTTTAATCACTAATCAAGAGGGAACTACCACAGACAGGGTTCCCATTGACCTGAAAATCCTATGAAAATCATGTAAATCAGCCCTTGAGCGATAAGTCAGGGTATTTTGAAAATACACCTAAAAGCTTGAAAAGCCGGGTGAGATATTTTTTCACTTGCCAGCATTTGACTGAATAAATTCCGCCCTATTCGTAGCAAAACACCCAAAATACAATAGTGTAATATCAATTGCTTTGACCAGGAAATGACAATTACTTGAAATCAACATCTGACGTTCTCACATAAAAAAAGATCCAGGAAAGCGTGTAAGTTTACTATCGTGTTTCTAAGAACTGTGTATTCGCGACAATAGTGGCCACATAATAGTGATAACGTTGTCGCCTTGCCATCAGGGTTTTATCCCTGGTGGAGGTAAGTGGTGTGGATTCCACTTAAACTGTAGGTCCAGTCTCGATTAATCAATGTCATGTTTCATCCAATATATATATAAAGCCCCAATCCCACCACTGACTCACTGACATAAATGTTCTCCATGAAGGAAGAAGCCCCGGAGGCGAAAAATGCCCGATTACGACCCCCCATGAAATCGTCCCAAAAGGCCGAGAAAATTAAGAAATCGCTCACTTTGCCCTTCCTTAAGGGTGAAAATGCCCTTTTCACGTCCTTAGCAACCGTTGCCACGGGCATTTTTTTCAGTACACATTGTTTCCTTCAATTCTTAATTATCGAAATACATTATATTTCTCACAGATCTACAACACCTCAATGCGAAATTATCTACATCGTGGTTGTTTTAACTAAATGTTTAGAGGTATAATAGCAAACACTTATTTAGAGAGTTTGCCGTGCTTGTTCACCATGGAAACGGACGTTTCTAGGGAACTTAAAGAAAGTTTTTCACCCCAAAAACTACTGTAAGTGAATTATACTAGACATTTCGTATTTCAAAATACGAGCGTCAGAATTTATTACAGAGGCAAGGTAAGAATTTGAGGAGAATGACAGAAAGATTGCATTTCCAATTTAGTGTCGCTGTTGAATTCGTTTATGCAAAACATCCAAATAATTATCTTAACTGTTATTACTTACTCAGTTTATTATTAGGAAAATAGACAATAATATTTTGAATATTTGTACCTTATTAGAGCCCATACAGATAAAACGTTACTTTCTAAACTTTTCAAATTAGCGAACTTATACACTTGTTTGGCTTCATCCAATAAAACATGCAGACATTTTACCCTATCTATAACATGATTACGCCCACAACGTGGCCGAAGATCACGCATGCGAGCGTACAAGACGTGGCCAATGTTCCAGTGTAAAAGTTTTTTTGTGGGAGTATGAACAGGAAAACTAACAATTTGGTTCCAGGATTTTTATATTACCAGGGCCTGGATTTTGATATATGTAATTACATATTTCCCGGAGTCGCGGTGGTCTAGTCGGTAGGGCGTCTGAGACCCGGGTCCGATTCCCGGAGTGAGTGATGTAAGGTCGGCCTTGACCCCGCATAAAGTGGCTCCAGGACTCGCCCAGCCTCAAATTTGTGGGCAACCCTGGGGGGAGGGTGTAAAGTCAGCCGGAGCGTGCTGCTGATCACATCACCTCCAAAATGGCCGAGATCGAGAATGTGTGGGGGACCTACCCCCACATCCCCTAAATGTGCCTTAATAGCATGATGCTATATGCATAGGAAACTTTTACCTGTACTTTACAAATTTCCCCCATCCTCCTTTGTAGCCAGGCAAAAATGACAAACGTCGGCAAATTGTGGCGTTAGGAATGATATGCATGAATTTCATGTTAACACATTTTTTACCTATTTGGAGATATTATCAGTTTACAAAACATTTTGTACCAAAAAAATTGCAGATTTTCTGTTTTTTATCTAGTTTGTGGGACAAACATTCAAAGTATGGTAAAAAAAAAAAAAAACAGCAGCAACTTTCATCTGATTATGGCAGGCCCGTCGGCTTACTTTCACTTAATCTTCAAGCCATGAAAATCGCACTGCAAAAAATCAGGCTTCATATGTACTTGTTCTTCTCTACTACCATATTTCGCAAATAATCCCTGCCGAATCTGAGAATAGTGACAAAGTCAACAACAGTTCAGGCAATGGCGCTGATGAAGTTTTCCAGAAATTCACTCGGACGTAAAAAAAGATTGCGATGAAGGAAACTATCGAAGAAAACAATAAATACCACTAAATTTGTAATGTGCTTGATTTTTACGTTCCAGTAAAAAAAGTACGTATTTATGTTCATACTTCGCATGTTTTGGTTACATACACATCCGGCCTTTAATCATAACACAACACACATTCAAAATGTGGAAATCCTGGGACTCCCCCCTCCCTCTTGAACTCGGCCAACATGATATTTTCAAGGTTGTGCCTCTGCCGTTCTGTTGGGCGAATGGATAGTGGCATGCGTGTGTCAGTTCCTGGTTACATTACCGCCATTTGGAAATTTTCCATCAACTAGAAAGTTCAAACACCAGGTGTCCAACACCTTTTCAAGGTCGTTTGCTATCGGCAGGAGTTTTCGTTTGATAAGGCGCTAAACTAACCCTCGCACGGCAGCTTCCTTGCTCTACAAGGACACTCCGTGTTAGTCGCAGTACGGATGTGTGTATTGAGGAGTTCAAATAAAAGCATACGTTAGACTAAATAACATGCCGTAAGTACAATTGCTCAACGAAGCTGATGGATGTAACGCCGTGGATGCTAGGTTCGAATGTTTCCTTGTCGTGGACTGTTTGTGGAATTCCTTCCCCTCTATACCTGCACTTCCACCCCCACCCCTCTCTCCCCAGAGAGGTGTTCTGGAAATACAAAGCTCTCCCAAGAATATTGATTAATTTTATTCCCTCACCATTATCTTGCATAAATTTTGTAATACAAGGCTTCATGTTTAAGTGGACTGTTATATATACACACAACTACGTACAGATAGTAAACTTACGTAGCCACAAAACTATTGAGAATATCTAGGCAACCGCGAGAGCAATTGCACCCCAATTACCCATATCCGAAATTTCATCGCCCTCCGTCAAGTAGTTTTCAAATTAAAAGGGTGGTGCCGGACTTTGCCTCACCCTGTATAGTATCATATGTGTAAGCATTCAATGTTATTTAGGATGGGTCTGACTGAGAAAGTTACTTTCAGATTATTGAAGGGATGAAAGTATTTGTTTCGACGGGAATTTTTACATAAATTTCTCCTTGATGTTGTCACAATCGCTTAAAAGTTCGATAGTTTCTTAGTTGAAAATCGAGGTAAGATTTTCAGGACCTTTTTTTTTTCATTTATTTCTTTACTTTTTTGGTAAGAATATGCTCCTGAAATGACAATTCAATATTCAAAGCTTGTTGCCTGACAAGAGGTGCAGAATATTTGCAGAAAGTAGCCACTGCACATTGCCCAGGTCTCATAGTGAGCCAACCAGAAGTATGTGGAAACATCCCACTGATATTTTGAATTATGTGGATATAATTTCAAGTACCACTTTTTTTTTCTCGTCTATTTACGTCTATCTAAACAGTGGACTCCACGAAGTAACCTGCACGAGAAGACAATTTATTGATTAGGAATATATATTGTTGCGGTGTATTATTTGCTAAGCATATGTATGGAAATTTCAATACACAATAAAGTGCAATTTCAATTTTGCATGTTTTGATTTTTATGTCCTAGTTATAAACAATGCAACATGAGTATAAAATTACACTCGAAAGTATAATCAGGTTATTTCTTTCATTGTTTTCCTGGACTGGTTCAGAAACCACGTGATGCTGTCAGCCTTTGTTCCTCCCGGCCGCGTCTCTTGGAATTTTCTGCACATGTGATTTGAATATGCAGCTGTTGTCGGGTGACCTTGGTGGCAGAGACGCGGTCCCCTGATGCTATATGACGTCCACGAAAAATGCTTTATTCCACAGAGCGGCCTTGTGTGAAGCTTTTTTTTTTCTCCCCAAGACGAATTTATTATCCTGCAGAGTGCACGACCCGAAGCATCTAGATGGCCTAAACGAAGTTCCTAATTTTTGGTCTGTTGCTGGAGGTCGTGATGCGTGGTCGAAGTTCATTAGCAGGCACAAGCTCTGGCCTCCTTGGGATTACTGTTTCAGCAAGGCTTAGATTACTCATGCCGATATTTCTAAACAACCGTGTGTGACGAACTAAAACGTTAAAAAAATATTTACTCGTGGACCGGGCATGCACTTAAGAGTTCGTTAAATTTCAAATATACAGGGCTAGCATAAATGATTCATTAGTTTTGAAAAGGCTATATTTTCAAAAGTATTACACGTACACATGAAAGATATATGAAAAGAACCACAAACTCACCAAGTTTATACACCCTCTACAAATTTTCGATATGTGTCCCTTTGGTTACACGACACACGTCCAGACGATATTCCGAGCTCATTCCATACATTTTGTAGCATAGTCTGTCAATGGTCTGCAATGCAGCACTGATGCGCTCTTTGAGCTCGACTAAGGATTGCGGTAGGGGGGGTACGTAAACAAGGTCCTTAACGTACCACCACAGGAAGAAGTCGCAGGGCGTTAAATCAGGAGATCTGGGCGGCCAGGGGAACAAAGCTAGGTCATCCTCACAAATACGCCCAATCCAGCGATGCGGAAGTTCGTTTAGGTAGTCACGAACTGGTATGTTCCAATGAGGGGTTGCCCCGTCTTGGAAGACAAAATCCCTGAAGTCAGCACTGAGTTGCGGGAACAACCACAACTGCAACATATCCAGGTAACATTTACCGGTCACAGTTTGCTCAGCGAAGAAAAACGGCCCATACATCTTTGTTTGTGACACTGCACAGAAAACCTTCACCTTTGGCGAATCTTTCAACTGTCACGACTGCACGTGGATTTTCCGTGCCCCAGAATCGCACATTATGACGATTCACGTTCCCGGATAAGTGGAACGGTGTTTCATCGCTGAATATCAACTTGGCGGCGAAATCCTCGTCCTCCAATGCTTCCTGCATGTTGACGCAAAATTCTAGTCGACGGGCGTAATCCTCCGGCTTTAATTGTTGCAGGAGCTGCACACGGTACGGTTTGAAATGCAACCGTTGATGCAAAATCTTCCACACAGTTTTTTGTGGTATTCCAAGTTCACGGCTTGCTCGGGCCGTTGATTTTTTTGGACTACGCACGAAACTATCCCTCCCTCTCTCCACTGTTTCTTCTGGCACTTTTGGTCGACCGGTCCTTTTCCCTTTACACAAGCAACCCGTGTCCTTGAATTGCCGATACCACCGCAAAATGCTTTGTTTACATGGCGGTTCTTTTCCATACTCTCTTCTGAAAGCGCGTTGCACAGCTATAACAGACTAACATCTGTCATATTCAAGCACACAAAAATTCTTTTCTTGCTTTCCCTCAATTTTCGACAGGTCCTAACCTCGTGCTGCCACCTGGAATACAAAATACAAACTTGGTGAGTTTGTGGTTCTTTTTATATATCTTTCAAGTGTACGTGTAATACTTTTGAAAATATAGCCTTTTCAAAACGAATGAATGATTTATGCTAGCCCTGTATATTTGTTGGCCCTTTTTAAAGTAATTTTTCAGTCGGCTCGGTGGGCGAGCGTGCCAAGTGGTAAACTTCGGTCTGGCCACGAAATTTTCCAGGTTCTAGTTCCGGGCTGTGCATAATTGTTTTGAATGTCCTTGCATCAATTTCATATAATGATCGTTCATCCTCATCTTTGCGATTAACCAAAATTGGGAGAAAAACGACGTTAAAGGAAAATACAAATTACCTGGCGTCTGGACCCGCAGCCAGTATAATCCTCTTTCGAGGTGTCTCCCTCCACTCATAGTCGAAAGTTTATCCTGATGCAATGCATAAAGACAAAATTCATTTTTATATAGGGTTATTCAAAAGGAATGGTACAAAAGTAAAGTTAATTTATTTTTAAGTGAAGAGATACAAAAGCAATTCTGGTGGGAAAGAAGAAAGGAAGGTTGTAAATTTACAAATGTTGGATATGAGCACCCTGGGTAACACGGCAGATGTCAAAACGATAATCCAATTCTTGCCAGACGCGTTCCAACATATCCTCGGTTATCAGCTCCACTGCACGAGAGATGCGCTGCTATAAATTATCCAGGTCCTGTGGTAATGGAGGAACGTACAGTGTCTTTCACAAACTCCCATAACTCATAAAAACAAGCATGGAGTAAAATCTGGGGATCATGTAGGCCAGGTATGCATGCTCTACCTACGTTGTTGCCATTTTATCTATTAACAAGTAGCGCCTCTAGCGGATTTTACGTAAACTACAACAACAGGCTATAAATTTACAACCTTCCTTTCTTCTTTCCCACCAGAATTGCTTTTGTCTCTTTTCACTTAAAAATAAATTAACCTTACTTTGTGCCATTCTTTTTAAATAACGCTGTATATGTATGTTTCTAAGTAATTTATACCCAACATTCTATATATGTAGGGTTTCCTCCAAAACTACACACTATGCCTACTTTTGGTGTCACATAAGACAATCTGTTTTTAATACCTTCACTCAATCCTTCTTTCTGGTCAGGAGATATTCATCAAGACAGGCTCATCACGGGGAGGTTTCCTTATGGATAGAAACTCCTAATCCCCAAATTTTTCACACATGGTATGATTGATTCAAAAGTCGATGAATTCTCAATTTCTCTCGCATGAGTCGCTCATCGAAGAGTTTATTTTGGACTGCGTAATTTTTCCGTTGCTTAATTTCTGTTGTGAACGTCGTTGGGTTTCCTGGAACACCGTATCTGAACATCTTAGACGGGCCCACCTACTTCAAACTTATCTAATTCATTGCTGTGATAGTTATTCTAAGCTGATTTTGTACTTCTTACATTTTTGCACTTTCACTATCACTTTAGGAGAAATGTCCTGTCCTCAAAAATTTACTAGTCTCGGCCATTATTTCAATTCAATTAATTCGAAACAATTACTTAGTGCTTACGGATGCATACATATTTGGACACCCTGTATATACACATTTTCCACGGTAGTATTTTGTTTACTAAATATAAAATACAATAATAAAACCCACTCCGGACATTACTATGAAAGAAAGAGAACAAGTAAAATAGTAAAGTACAGTGGTAACCTTGATAACTCGAACTTCGGGATAAAAAGAAAAAAAAATCGATGTATCAAGGATTTAGTTATTGAGGGCCAAAATCGCAGACTTCGAGTTATAGAGGTCTAAAGTTTACTGACCCTTCTGAACGTCGGTACTACGTATGCCGACAAGATTGTTGATCACCTGACATTGTACGTAGGCACCCTACACTTCGACTTATTGAGGTCCGTGTGACTAAAACTTCGAGTTATTGAGCTCGAATGGCATCCCATAAACTGTATAAAAATTCGTCTTATCAAAAAAAAAAAAAGCGGGGGAAAATTTTATTAGAGTTGTTGTAAAATTAGTATTGATTGTTATGGACAATTCAAGGGGATCACAAAAAAAATCGACTTATCAAGGAATTCGAAATGTCTAGGTTCGAGTTATCAAGGTTCCACTATATAATAAAATGCAGCCCGCCCCCTTTTCGAGACTTACACCTACAGTGAGAGCCTGAAGAATTGAAACAGAACCTCTGCACCAGCACACAAAGATATATTCCTTGAAAACGTCTAGGATGCAAGAGGAAATAAATTAATATAGTTAAACGACTATTTGCCGAACAATATTCGTGTATTGTACAGTACATCGTGGTCAAGTATAAATAAGTCTAAATCTCCGTGTAGAACTAGTTTGACGGTAGAGCCGAGCAATCGTGTAATTACATATTCAGGATAATTGTGAGAATGAAAACGAGTGGATTTTCAGTCCCGCCCTTTCTATTTTTCAATTGTGGTTGATTTTGCTTCTTGTTGGAAATGCAAATGCAAGGAGCAAAGGTCAGCCAATTTCTTTGTCTCTATCTCAAACAAGAATTAAATGGTGCAGTTGGTTGCCTTGTCTTGTGTGTTTTGCCGGATGCAGGGGAGCCAACGGTTGAGCTGATAAGAGCTTGGGAAATGTTAGTCATTGACACGAAGTAAACAAGACTGAAAAAGATTCTCGGGACGGAGGAATGCCTGATTAAAACTCTCAGATCACAATGTTGAAAAGGCGGGTGCTGATAACCAGGGGTGGCCAGGTGGATTGAATAATTGTATGTTTCCTTGGTTCACAAGACACTTAAGACATAAGAATAAAAATTGTCACGTTAAACTTCTGTTTGCAAAGTGTTTATAAAACTTTAAGTTTTGCTACTTTTTCAGTTTTGCTGACAAGTACACTTAAGTTCGTTACTTACTGGTACACGAGTTACCGTCAATGTCAAGGTTTAGTTGCGCGAGGGACAGAATGATTCTAGGGTATTAGAAGTTTGTTTTTGCTTCTCGAAGTATTGACTCCACCATGTGGTGCTGTTGCAATCAGCATGAAGATGCGACGTTGTTGAAGTTCGCCCCAAGGTCGCTAACAGCACCTGCAGTGTGTAGCAAACCAATCACGAGCTACTGCAAATCTCTCCGCGACCTACCATTAGTTCGGGATCGACGGTTTGACGATCCCTGACTGATCTACACCAAACCAATGAAAATTTCCATTCAGCACAATTGAACACCCACAGGGACCGGAAATACTTCAAAAGGAACAGCGCAGCGAAATCTGAAAAGGCACACAATCTAGCGGCTGAGATTAAAAATATCAGCGATGCAAGTCCGGACTTCCGTTCGCAACGATGAAGACAAATGGTAATTTGATTAAATAGATGAAGAAACTAACACAATGAATCTTCTTTCGGATTCGGTTCCCGGAGGGTGACATTACGTATACTTTGTCCCGGCTATCTGTGGAGCAAGCGAACGAAAACAAGTCTTTGCGCAAGTAGTGACGCGAGACTGCTCTACCAATGAACACGTGAGAGGGAATGGGATTGCGTGGAGGGGAAGCGACTGCCGCTATGTGCGGCCTTCCTCCAGAGGTAGCCTGGACAGAGTATAGTTGTTTGGATTCCACTTTAAACTGTAGGTCGAGTGCCAAAACATAAAGAGGAACTTCAGTTCTATTATTCACCCAGGAT
The DNA here is from genome assembly GCF_977018435.1 of Lepisma saccharinum. Classification (NCBI taxonomy): domain Eukaryota; kingdom Metazoa; phylum Arthropoda; class Insecta; order Zygentoma; family Lepismatidae; genus Lepisma; species Lepisma saccharinum. The sequence continues at coordinate 68,550,215 of NC_139231.1, forward strand.
TCGAATCTAGGATTCCTGGTTCGTAGCATTCTATGCCAAACCCAGTGCAACTATTCTACTTGCAGAAAGCTAGTATATTTAGATTCCCTTCTTTCAAGTTTCTGATAATCTTGTGGGATTCGAGGGAATGTGTACAATTAAGCCCATAGGACGGCTGAAGCTTACGGTGCCATGCATAGAGCGCGCCATTCAAAGGTTTCACTTTTTTTTTTTTTTTTTTAAGTAAGAATGGGCGAGAAGAAATTTGCATTTGGTAGAGGTAAGGAGAAATGGAAAACACACAAGGTTTGTTCCCATTGTTGATTTAGATCAGTGGTTCTCAATCTTTGTGAGCCTGTGGACTGGCAAATTTGTTTTCTAAACGTTTGTCTCGATTCCAACAATTTTACTCGTAAATACGTTATAATATGTATCCTTGAAATTTAATACCGGTATTAATAAATAATGGCATAATCCTAAGAGTATGTCTTCGATTATGTCTAAGCTTTACAAAAATTAAATTTTGTTTTAAAATAGTTGGGAACAACCGGATCTAATGGAATCTTTGTTTCTTCTGGCAAATATAATTAAATTTATTTGGCAAGTGCTTATTTTCATTGGCATATTTAATTTCAGACACCAAAAAAAATCCAATTAATCAGAATATTTCCACTTCAATATATTTGTTAATGAAAATTACCGTGCAAAAATTGCCCAAGGTGCCTGTTGGTCAATGTCCAAATGTCTAACATCCCCCTCCCCCAGTTTGATATATCAACTCAAAGGAACTTCCAACTCGAGAAAGACGCAACCATTAAAATTAAAATTTGAAGGATGCACGGGTGACAGTCCCCTCTCAGCGGCTTTGATTTCTCACCAGCACTGGTGAGAAACATTTCCTCTTATTGCTGACTGGTGAGAAACATTTCCTCTTATTGCTGCTGAACCCTGAAGGGAAGGTAATCATCTTTCCAGGTGGTTGCCAGCTTGGGCTGAAAGTCAAACTTCAGGAGAACCTCTCGGTATGGTACCAGACTTCGGCCTAGCTTTTGAGAAACAATGCTTTAGAAACTTCCTTTGGGAGTTCCCCACATGAAAATGTTACCATTCAACTCTGCACATGATGTTCCCTGTTCATCCATGTCATGAAAATATCTCCATCATAATCCTTATCGATCTAGGAGGTTGATACGAAATTAGTTATATTTTGCCAGATGCTTGCTTAGCTTGCTTTCTGACATTCTCAACTTGCCCCGAAATGTTTTTTTGTGTGATATCTTTCTAAAAAAATAAAATCCTGGGTACGCCGCCGTGCTGCTGTTATTAAGTTTCATGAAATTGTTGCCATTTGCAGACTTTTACACATCTTTAAATATAACCTATATTATTTTTTAATGTTTTTTCCTTTGTTTCCTCATGTCAAAATTTGTAGGTTGTAAATATCATAAACTATGGCATAAGAAAATATCGAAGAAAAACATACAAAATATGCTTGGTAGTGCTGGATTGGTGAGGGAAGCGACAAACCACAATCCTACTTAGGGCACCAAAATATCGAGGGACAGGGTTGTGTACAATGATTGCTGGACTCTGTGCTGATAGTATTTATGAATTTGGTGCTATGTTAAGACTGTTTGTAAATGTACTGAAGTGCATTTTCTTGTTTTGCAGGAGCAAGGTGACCAAGTTGAAGTTGCAAAGGATGAAATCAAAGAGGTGAGTTGGAAATCCTTCACTAACAATGTATTTTTTCCCCCAGCTTTTTCTCGGAATTATCCCCCCCTGCTTTTATAGTCATTATCGGGGAACTGATTTATATGTAAATACATATTTATGTATGAAGCTGAAATCGGTTATATTTTGTATTATCTTTGTGCATCATGGTATGTAGACTCGAAAAATTAAGTTTTTATTTCCATATTTTTACATATATTAGGTTTTGGCTCATATTTTACATATTTCCATATTTCTGAACAGTTCTCAACGTACAGGCTGCTCGGAAATTCCCCTTATGATACATGTAATATCATAAATAAAGTACACATAAAAGAAAAAAGGGGAACCGGTAAATTTGGAGCAAAACACGTCCTGGTTTATATTTAAGGTACCAGGACCTAAGCACATACCCTCGAATGTATGCGGGTGGAGGAAGGCTGCTTTGGGGGTTCCCCCCTTTTTTTCATTACAAACTCCTAGGGCTAGTAGAGGGGACCGAGTAGACAATATTTGGAATAGGAACCCATATGTTTCTGTGCTACAACCATGACAATGTGTCGGAGGTGCCTGTGTTGGTATGCAACCGGGTAGGCAGTACATGATGTCAGAAGATCACACGTGATGACCTAAAGTGTAATCATTTATTACAACCATGTCAAATGAGGTGTTACGTAAGGTACAGAATTGAACGACGTGTGACTCAGTACATAATACAAATTTATTTGGTAACAATGCCAAGGGAACGAAAAAGAAACTTACTATTCATTGATCACAATAACACTTGTGTCAACAGTGGAACGCAACATTTGTTTGGGTCTTCTGCACTGGATGTGTCTCATACGGCACTGCTCAGCTACAACAGTAGCACGATGTGACTACCATCAACGTCATTGCACACATCGTACCGACGAATCGTGTTCCGGTACACTTGCTCCATCAAACCTGGTGTCCCTTCTTGTGCAGTGACCATAACTCGTGCCAGTAGTTTTTTCTCTATCTCTACAGGAGTCTCTCACACCATACTCTTCATACGACCCCACAAGAAATAGTCCAATGGTGTTAAATCCAGCAATCGTGGGGCCACGTGGTTGGACCACCTCGACTTATCCTTCTTTGCCCGAATCTTCAGTTAACATGTCTCCGAACATCATGTGTAAAGTGAGGCGGTGCGCCATTGTGCTGAAACCACAGTTCCTGATGGGCGTTCAATGGCACAGCATCCAAGAACAGGGCCAATACTTACTGTAGGAAGATCAAGTACGTGGCACCAGTTAGCATGGCTGCAAGAAGGTACGGCCCGATCACATGACCATCCAGAATACCTGCCCACACATTGATAGCAATCTGTGCTGGAATCCTGGGACATGCGTCGCATGAGGGTTTTTCGTCTGCCCAGACATGGCTGTTTCAAGAATTGATAGCACACTCCATAGTGAATTTACATTCATCTGTGAACAGAACTCTACGTGGAAACTGGGGCTCGTCGATGAAGCGGCGCAGAAACTACGTGCAGAAGTTAACACGTGGTAGAAAATAGGCTGGTCTCAAAGCCTGTACCCTTTGGTGGTGGTAAGGATGTAGTTGCTGCTCATGCAGAACCTCCCACACGATGCTGCGAGAAACTCACATTGCACGTGCAATTGTTCGCGTACTTGTTGAGGGGTCCTGTTCAACGTGGTGCAGTACAACCTCTTCCAATTCGGGCATGCGGTGTCTCTGTGGAGCACCAGTCCTTCCTGTTGGCGGTGAAGGTACCTAGTTCTCGGAGGCATGTAATGCTGGCAAAAAGAGTATGTGATGGAGTCATGGGGCTCCAGGCAGGATACTGCAGTAGGGTAGAAGTCACGTGAAATCAGGTGATCTTCTGGTTGCATACCAACACAGGCGCATCAGACACATTGTCATGCTTGTAGCACAGAAACGGTACATTTCCAGACATGGGTTCCTATTCCAAATTGTCTACTCAGTCCCCTCTACTAGCCCTAGGAGTTTGTAAGGGGAATTTTGGAGCACCCTGTATACTTCATATTCGCGCAATAACTACATGTCCCCGTGTGACCGAAAGAGTTTGGTGAATTTCTTGCAAATAACTGATAAATTTGATATACACTCCCATTACTACTTATGATCTTGAACACAGTGTTAGTCAATATAATCCATCTTAAGAGAAAACAGAAGGAAATTCACATTCAAACACTTACAACAAAATTTTGTTATTGTTTTGGAAACTGAAAATGAAAACAAATATTGTTTTAAGTCAGTGTAAGTGTATTGTATTTTATGTAGCTCATGTAGTGTCTTATATTATTATAAAGATATTTTTTTATAATTTAAGTCCATATTTAACTCAATATTTTTGTAAAAATAAATAAATATATATTTACATATTTGGCACATTTTTAGTACATATAAATCTGTTCCCTGCTCATTACTATCCTTAAGGGACTTTGTTTCACGGTACATGTTACATACATGATTACATTCAGTATTACTTGTAATTTTTCCATTATTATTCTGAAGGATTAAAATTACTAATTGGTAGGGACGTGAAGTTTGTTTTATTTTCCCCTAAATTTCAGTGTTATTGTTTTACTGCATTTCTTTTTTTTTTTCGTGGGTTAAAGCAAAATTCGGTGTAATTAATTGAAAATCAGTGTTACTGATGCATTTTTACTGTTTCTTCTATGCATAATATTTGCACATTCCTTTAGTTATGGAAAATCGATGCAAATTTTAGTTCTAAAGACAATAGAATAAACTTAAAAGCTTACCTTTGTGAGAAATGACCAAATTCTGTGCATTTGGAAAAATATTTAATCTCATCGGCCACAAAATGAGATGTTTATTGAAGTATATTACCCAAATCTTTGAACACAATCATATTTCAAACTTTTCACTCTCACAGAATAACATTTTCAAAAATTTTCTTGAATTCACTTTTAAGTTTTCAATGACATTGGTGATTTTCCATGCACAGATGTGTGTAGTAAATGTTCACAGTATTCACTCACAACACTTTCTGTACAAAATGCACTTATAAATATTAGGTGCATTCAAATGAAAAGGTCTATTTCTTTGCAGAAACTTTATTACAGTAGTTGGCTACACATATTCATCGTATGAGGTAAGACACTGGTCCCACTTTGAAACAAGGTTATGAATTCCTTGGTAGAAGAAGTCCTTGTTCTGGGAATGAAACCATTCTCTGACAGCTTCCTGCAGCTCAGGACTAGAGGCAAAGCATCGTCCTCTGAGGTGTTTCTTCATAGGTCCGAAAATGTGAAAATCACATGGACTCAAGTCAGGACTGTATGCAAGGTGGTCTAGCACTTCCCAATGGAATGATTGCAACAGATCCTGTGTCTGTCTGGCTGTATGGGGACGAGCATTGTCCTGGAGTAAAATTATGTCTTTGCTGAGTTTTCCTAGATGCTTATTCTTGATTGATGTTCGTAGACGATGCAGTTTTTCACAGTACGTTTTTGCGTTAATTGTGTGTCCCTCTGGAAGGATATTCACTAGCAGTAGCCCTTGGTCATCGAAAAATACGGTCTTCATAAGTTTGCCGACTTATAGGTTGTGACTTGCTTTTCTTTGGTTTTGGTGATCCTGTATGCTTCCATTCCATACTGTCCCTCCTTGATTCTGGCTGGTAATATGGGCAGATGGATTCATCTCTAGCAATGATTTTGCTGATAAAATCCTCACCTTCATTCCTGTATCGCATCAAATGAGCCAATGACATTCCCATTCTGCACATTTTTTGTTCCTCTGACAAACACTTTGGCACCCATTGTGCGCACACTTTCCTGTAACCCAGTCTGTGCCTCACAATGTCATGCACACTACCCAATGACACGTTCACTTGTTCGCTAATGGCTGCTAGGGATATTCGTCTGTCTTCTTAAATAAGGTTGTCAATATCAGCCACTGTCCAATCAGGAATGTGATTTTTCAACTGTCCCGGCCGAGCATCGTCCTTCAATGTGTTTCGTTCATCACACAAATGCCTACACCATTTTCTCACTGTTTTGTTTGATACACAGTATTCATACACAACTTTCAATCTCCTATGAATGTCCGCTGAATGTACTCATTCGGCATGAAGAAACCGAATGACACCCCGCTGTTCTTCCTTGGACACGTCCCTTAATGGCAGCTCCATTGTTCAGCACAGTCTTCCAACTGGGGGGAAGAAAGTGAAGGTGATTAGATAACAGACACGTGCTACCTGGACACACTTGCGCATGCGCAGATGCCTCATTACTAAAACGTCACATATACCTGTGGGTATACAAAACACATGAAATTACTGTCTCACATAAAACGTTTTTTCATAAAAAATAAAATGGACCTTTTCATTTGAATGAACTAATAGAAAGATAGCAGTTTTCTCCATTCACTCCAATGAAATGATGCACTCAAATGAAGGCTTCCACAGTTCAAAAGTGCATTGTCTTGTTTCCTTCTTTTAGGCTTCTCGAAGCCTTCAACAACAAAGTTGTCAGGTTGTTTCACTCGATTTAGTTTTCTTGGGTCACCCCGATGGCATAGTGGTAACATCACTGCCTTGAAATCTAGTGGTCCCAGGTTCGATATCTGGTGGAAGCACCACAGTGGTTCGAATCCCACTTTAAAATGTAGTCTATTCCCAATTAGCCTTTGTGCATAAAGTGAACGTAAAACAACAATTGAAACAAATGAACTTTTCTTCTCAATGTGCTTCTCACTTCCATTGCGCTTAATCAAGAAATCCTTCTGCTACCATGTTGAGTGTTATTTTGCAATTCAGTGATTACGAAATAATGCAGTTCTATCTGAAGCATAAGGTCTTTCAGAAGCAAACAAATGCATTTACTGCTGGATTTTGCTACTAAGTACACCACAGGAGGAAAAGTAAATGCAAGACTATGCACAAACCATGCAGCCTCAGGGGTTCTCACTGACTGAAATTTCCCTAACAATGCCAAAAAATCCCTCTTACACTTCAAATTGTGTACATACATGCACCTACACCCCAAACCACCTTGCTGGCAACACAATAGGTGAAAATTTTCCTATCCAGTAGCAAATTCGATTTCAGAACGAGGTCAAAACACTGTCATTTCTATGCTAAACTGCAATAAATGAAGCATGACAAAACTCTTGAATCGAACTTTCACCAACTTGATTAGAAATGACATAGAGCTTCAGGTAGTTCTTTTTGAACATAAGAAGTGTTATTTGTCGTTGATATTGCATATTTTGCAAAGTTTTGGCATTGAAGTTCAAAATTTGGTGTTATTCTGAAAAATTACATATTCGCGTTAATTCGGGATTCCGAAACACTGAAAACTTGCCTCCTTAACCTACCCAAATAAATTTTAAAAGCTTTATTTTGGTTTCCAATGTTATCGTTAAAAATGAACTTCACGTCCCTACTAATTGAAAATGAATTTGTACATGTCTCTTGGTGTGGCTGCGGTGGCTCAGTCGGTAACGCGTCTCACTACCATGCTCAAGGTCCCGGGTTCGATCCCCGGCCGGTTCAAATCCGGGAACTTTTCTAACATTGGAAGCGGCCCTGGCGCCCACCCAGCGTCGATTGATATGGTTACCTGGGGGAAACATGGGGGTAAAGGTGGTCAGGGGCATGATGCTGATCACATCACCCCCACTCACGACCGGATCAAGAAAGTGTGGGGCGTTACCCCCACACCCCCTATATGCCTTCATGGCATGGTGCTAAGCACAGGGGAGCACTTTACCTTTTTTTACATGTGTCTTGGTAAGGAAGCAAATTCACCATGCAATGCTAAAGGTTATTGGATTATCTAATCTGTAGAGCCGCTGTGGTCTATTTGGTAGGGCATCCGACTGCCATGCGGAAGACCTTGGTTCGATTCCCAGGGTGGGTTTCACCCAGCCTCAAATCAATTGGTACCTGGGAGGGGGGGGTAAAGGCAGCTGGAGCATGGTGCTGATCATATCACCTCCAAAATGGCAGAACTCGAGAATGTGTGGGCCCCTTCCCCCCACATCTCCTAAATGTACGTTCATGGCACGGGAAACTTTACCGTACCTTGTATTAATAGTACATTGCTCACCTATTAGCATGTATATTTTCCACTGCTTCATGGCCCTCTTTGCCAAAGGCTGTTGGGAAAGTAAGACTTGATGCCCCATATATCCTCATTCCCTAAAAGACCAAAAGGACTAATTTGCAAACAATGACGTCAGTGGTGGCTTGTAGCCACACATTCGCAATTATCTCTAAAACTGCTAGTTTTCAGACCCATGTTTACTGAGACTTTTTGCTTCTATTATTGTGTACTTTCAACTGTCAGTTTGCACTATTACTTATGATACACCCTGTATACAGCACAAAAGGCATATGAAGTTACACAATCTATGGTGAGTTCAGGGTTTACAATTGAAACAACTAGAATATTCTTCCATACATGTACAGTAAGCGCTGTTTGTACAGAATACATTTTAATAGGAAACATTATTCCTAGGGACACAAATTTATGGTAAATAAAAACTGAGGAGAGTGGTAAATAAAATGTTAGATCAGCGGTATATACCAGCGGTGAAAAAAAAAAAATTGGACACACTTTTTCATTATGAGAGGAAACAACATACAAAAGAGCTATAAATTGATAAACTACTTCATTTTTATATACTGTACACATGCACAAGTACTTAGCTGCCCAACCAAAAAGAAAACCTCAACACAAAATCACTTCATTTCTAAATTGCATATCTCAAGTGATTTATTCATTGTATGTATTTAAAGGATATCCTTGCTGCCCAACAAATAAAATAATCACTACTGCACATACACAAACACATGTTGAAAATCACATGATGATAAACAAAATTCATTCATGACTGAACTCAAATGACACCATTGTTTCTCTTGATGCGCGGGAACAGATTAATCTTATCGCTGCTACAGCTAGCAAGTTCAATGAAACTGGAAGTTGAGTAGACATTCGGGGAAGAAAGGAATGCAGCTTGACAGGGAACGAAGTTTTCGAACTGAGATTATGTGCATGGGAAATCCCAATTTGCAGCGTCTTCCTGATGTGATCGAAGATAAAACGTTCTTCAGCTGCAAGTGGTAGGAAACTTTAGGCAAACGTATCGTTACAAATCGACAGTTTGCACGCGCAACTTCGATTGCCGGTTTTTGCGTGTTTTCTACTTAATTTGACGATATTTCACGGTTATTTCGCGAAAAAGCGTTCATTTCGAGGAAAAGCACACACTTCGCATTACTTCGCGAATAAAACTCATGCATATTTCATCATTGGGGGTGTAGTTACGTCCAGAATGTTCAAAATTGAATCTTTTTTTCACATTTCGCGATTTCGCGCATCGCGAAAATTCAATGTCCCTAATTATTCCTCTTGGTTGAATAGTTATTAGCTTTTAGAAATGTGAAGTGATACGTTGTTTAAATCTCACTCGGACACAATTACATCTACACTTGTGGCCTAGAGGTCACTTCTGATTGCTAATGCTACGGAAATAGAACAGATTCTATCCTTGAGAAATGCCATGATATATTCCATGGCATCTGAAATGTCATAACATTTTTCACTTTTAACACTGTAGCATTTTGGTCATGGCATAAATGTTAAGGAAAATGCTTTCGTCTAAAGTGGTCCTAAAGCTTTCCAAGTTACAAAAGTTAAATTGCATGTGTAGATACATTCCATTTGTGAGGAAAATATGCCAAAGACTGACATCTGTTGGGATATTGGTTAACTGTAGAAATCTACTTATGCTGTAACGCCAGTTGGAGTTTTGCTATTCCCCATTTTCTGTGGTCTGTTGCAGACACAGCCTACCCCTGGCACACAAGAGGTTGCTACTGTTTGTATATACTGTATTTCTTAGAACCTAAGGTGTACATTTTTTGGGGGGAGGGGTGTTTGGATGTTGAAAATTTAGGTGCACCGGCATCTTAAATTTTTAGTATATATGTATAAATATACCACGACATTAGTGTAATATAGAATGGAGTATTTGCCAGTTTCATTAATAATGTTCTGTCCTTGATGGTTTATCGTTGGTGTCTTGGATTCAAAAAAAAGTTTTGTATATGTTTTAATTAGGGTATACTGCAGCAGTGTAACTTATATATCTGTTTGCAGGAAGAGCAGCAGGAAAATGCAGAAGAGGCAAAGAGCAGTAGCGAAGCATGCGAGGAATCAGGAGATGCATCTAAGAAAGCTGAGGTGCGTTGCATTGTAGTTTGAAATCTAGAAATTAGGCAAAAATGCATGCTTGACCAGAATTCAAATCTAGATCTCTGTAGACCATGCCATTACTCTGCCATTAAGTTGCAGGACCACCTTTGACCTTGCCTAGTTTTGTCTCTACAGAAGACTAATTATAAGAGTTAGTTACTTGGCTGAAAATGTTTTTACTTTTACATAGAGTTGCAAGTGGTAGGAAAAAAAACTGGATTTCTTGGAAAAAACCGGTGTGTTTTTCTGTATTTTTTTTTGGTTGGGCTTTTTTTCACAAAAAGCCTCAAATCAATGAAAATACAAGAGTTGGCAGTATTTTTCCTGTTCCATGGTTTTTGTTTATCTCCCTATTATAAAATACTCATTTGTAAATATAAAATACAATTTACAATATGAAATTGGAGCTTGACATAAACAGTGTTTTCAAGAAAGCTGGCTTGTTTTGAATGGGTGGTTCTTTCAGAGTGTTATCTTCAAATTCCGTAGGCTTATTAAATATGTCTTTGTAGTATGTACATAACTAGAGTTGTTTTGTATGTGTTTTTTATGGAACCTAATAGTATATGATTTCCAATGTTTGAATTTGTTATTCGAACACTTACATGAAGCAAAAAAGAAAATACTGCTCTACCTTTTGAAAATCTAGTATCAAATCTCTCTAAATTAAAATTTGGTTAAATGACCGCTTAACCTGGTCAAGGACCAACTAGTGATGTATTGTGGCTGCTTGTTGCAGTGGTTCTCAACCTTTGTGAGACTACAGCCCAGTAAATTTATTTCTTACAAGTCTATGCCCTGAATCCAAAGATTTCACTCATAAATACATTTCTCATCTTTAAAGTTTATATGGAAATTAATATGCATCCTCAATTAATATTAATATATCAAGTATGGCATAATCATAGTTCAATTATGTATAGACTTGCTGTCAAATATAAAATCAGATTTAAATTAGTAGTCATCACTTGGGTGCAATGGACCATTTGTGGCCCGGCGATTGAAAAACTGGCACTAAAACTGAAGCAGAAGTAAATAAGACTGACCACAAATGAAGCAAAAAAAAACAACTAAACTATAAGAAATAGTGTTAAGGCTCGCAGGCCCACCCTCTTTTTTTTATCACTAAGATTCAAGAAACCATTTTAATATTGTATCACTGCTTCCTTTGCTGATTACATAAGCAGTTAGTAATTTTTGTAATTATTATAATTAATAAACATCATGACAAATTATTGCATGTATCTCACAAATATTTTATCATTCACTAAAACTCACAAAATCCTTAATAATTTTTTATTGATGGTTTTTAGTTGTAGAAGTGTATTGTTCATTAAATATAATAATTACTATCATTACCAACCAATTGTACACTGTCACTGGCATGAGTGTCTCAAATAAGACACATTCAAGAATGCTACCTGATATGCCCACCAAGTGCATTATGTCTCCTAATTACATTACATTTGTTTTTATGAACATAAGTAATAAATATTGGGAACATCCTATGAAACTATGTAATTTATTATTTTAAAACTGTTGAAAGATCTAAAAAATAGATATCCCTCCCCGGTTAGCTAGGGTTTAAATTGTATCTTAACCACTATGCAATATGTGTCCACTGGCATTGGCCAATATCTGTCTTTTGGCTACTACATCATGTACATTTTTTTAGCTAGTTGTAAAATGTCACTACAACTATAAACCTGTAAACTCATAACAGTAACTTCAAGTGAAATAGGTTAGCTGTAATTGGTAAAAAGGCAAAATTTCCAGTATTTTTTTTTTTTAAAAAAAAGTCAGCTTTTTATCAGAAAAAAAAGTCCATTCAAAAAAGCCAGCTTTTTTTGCAACTCTTCTTTAAATTATTGCAGATGAACTATTACTCGGAGCATGTTGCATGGATTGCAAGATAATTTTTTTTTTAATAATGACCATTTATTTTTCATTATAATTTACAATAATTATTGTTTTATATATAAAGTTATAAAGTAATAAAACAAAATTTGCTGTAATGCTTCTTTTTTTTTATCAGAGATTCAATGAAACAGTGGTGTATACCTACCTTATACTGCAGATAAACTAACTTAATTTTAAAGCAATATATTATTCAAGAACACTACATGTTTTGAATATTGTAACAGTGTAAGCAATGTCTTCATGTGCATACTAATGACACTTTTTGATGTCATTTTATTGTGCATAATTCACCACAGCATTTCAAGGTGTAACTCTCAATTACAGAGCAATCTATCACTCACCAGAAACAAGTCAAATCAATGACTGAGAAAGAAATTCTAACCACTGCTTCAAACCGTTTGTGCCACACTACACCATTATCTTGGTGAGTGGGGACATAGAAATTTGCAACAGTGCCATACTTCTCGATACGTCTGTTTCTGCTTTTGTCGTGGATTGAAATTCCAAGATTATTTTTTTTCTGGGTGGCAAAAAAAAATATTTAAAAATGGGGTTACAGCTTATGCATGTGTAAATAAAGTGTCTGTATTTGCAAGTTAGGCTTATATTGTTTTTTTAAACTACTTTATTTCAGTCTGAAGAAAAAACAGAAGAATCTTCAGAAAAGACTGAACCTGGAGTCAACGGTGCAGTAGAAGAAAAGGTGCCATCCCCCTCTTCCTCCATCCCAGTAGAAGCAAAAGTAGAGCCCGAAGTGTCTCCGGTCGTAGAGAAGTCCATAGAAGAAGCGGAACCATCAGGGGAGCAGACAGACGAGACAAAGTCCCCAAGTCCTCTCCCAGAACAAGCAGAGACCACGGCCGAAATCAACTCCTCTCCAAGCTCTCCCCCAGAGGAACAGATGATGGAAGAGACGAGTGCTGCTGCAGAAACTTCCCTGCCTCCACCTTTGCCATCAAGTCCACCACCAGAGGCTTCAGAGCAGGTTAAGGAACAGAGTGCACCGGCCGATAGCACCATAGAGCACCAGGTGAACGGAGAAGTGGTCCCAGAGCCCCAGGAGCCGTCTGTAGAGAAGGAGGAAGTGAGTAAGAGCGAGGTGGAAGTGCCAGTTGTCAAAGTCCAGGAGGTTGAGCCTGTCGCACAAAATGGAGAATCTTCAGAAGTTGCAGAAGAGAATACAGTTGAAAAACCTGAACAGAACGACGCTACCGAAGTGGCATCTTCACAGGCTGCTGAATCAAGCGTAAGTAAACCTTTTATGATATGATAATCAAAATTAGCTTAGTTGAATGGTTAGTTCTTGCCTTTAGACCAAGCAGTCCTATCTGATTCCCCACCAGTTCTCAATTTTTTTTATTAGCCCAGCATCATAAGAACAATTAGCAAACCTTGGCCCTCAAAGGAATCACGGTGTAGTTAGTGCGATTATAGCAACACTACAATGTAGGGTGTTTTGATGTAGCCCCAAAAGAAAACATTCCAATATGGTTAAACCTGACATTCTTCTCCAGAACAACTTTCACATTTGCATGGAAGTTGCAAGCTACAAACCTTTTTAGGCAGGTAGAAATATTAAGAGAGTGAGGTGCAAATTTGTTTTAATTGTTGAAATGCATGAGTTTTTTTTTTGGGTGGGGGGCAATCATGAGTTCTAAGTTATGGATTTGTATTCACATCAGAGTATCTCAAAGCAGATTATTAACCTACATTGTTGTTGAAAATGTCATAATTTGTTTTGATTCGTGTATTTCTTGCGGAGAATAAAAATACTCTCAATTTTCAAGCAAGGTATTGGAAAAATTCTTGCTTTTGTCACACTCCAGGCTGTGTAGATCTCTCTAATTTTTCAAAGGAGACTGTGTGTACCTTGCTGGACTTTGTGATGAAATGGTAAGTGTAATGCACTTCGAAGCAGGTAGTCTCAGGTTCAAGACACTAGCAAGGCATAGACTGTTTCATTGTTTGCCCCATCATCAATTTTATCTGCTCATCATGAATCCCTATCATTGTGATTGACCCAAATGGTAGAAAAGCGTTGGAAAATAACTGAAATAGAAAATTTACTTGCTTGCAGGCAGAGCATAGCTAGTGTATAACTTTGGCATGAAAATCACCTTGCAGAAGAGATTGTCCCTAAGCTTTCCACACTTGCCAATTTCATTGTGTGTAGCCACTTTGATGGGGTGGGAGAAACTAGAGTTTGCCTTGATAATGTGGGAAACTGGATGAATTTAAGATAGTTCAATGTGTTTTTATTTTTGGATACATATCACCTGGTTCCCTTGGATAGAAGATAATTTTAGTGTAAGACTGCATATCCAAAGCAATTGCATGAAAGATAATAAATGCTAGCAAACTTGCACATTTCAAACAATAATAAAGTGAACTATGTCTTGGACATACTTGGTGCTGTCAACATCGGAAATGATAAGGCAACGCAAGTGAACTTGGACCAAGCCATAACATAATGGGAGTCAACATGGTAAAACTTCTTCTAGGAGTTGAAAGAGCAATGCAAGAAGAGATTAAGAAAAATGCACACAGAAGCAATGGAAAACTTGAGAAATGGAGTGAAAATAATTAATTTTATCCACAAAAACAAAGTACAATAAAGACAAGTTTAACCTCCAGTTATTATATTTTCTAAATTTTTATTTTGACATTAAATATTTTAAAAAACGTAAACATTTTAATCTTAAAAACTATAGTTTTGTGTTCTATACAAAAATGCATCAAAGCTGGATATGGGCTCCTGGAGTCTAGCCTGGGTAATGTAAATTGGAATTAGATCCTTTTGACTAGTTTCCACCCCAGCTACAAGAAAGGTGTAAAATTAACTACATTGTGGAACAAATGAACTATGAGCGATGTGAGAATTCACTATATAATGGTTTTGTAGAACTAAGGGAGGAAAGGTTATACTTGTTATAAATTCTTGGCTAAAATTCAACGTTTACAGGATAGGTAATTTGTGTGGAATATTGTGTTCTTTACTAGATGTAATCTCATTAGAATTTCTTCTTCCAGGTGAAGGAAGAGTGTGGAGCTGAAGATGAGAGAACAAAGCAGGTAAGTCCATTTTAAGAAACTATAAATGTATGATCTTAGAGTAGAAATTTTAAAGAATGAATCTCAACCAGGATCTCTGGCTCTGGAGCTGTTGATTCTGTCCTGGATTTAGTTTTCACGCCATTGCACAGTGATTTAGAATGCCAAAAAAGTCAACAAAAATATAATTTTTTACTTTTCGATAAGGGGATAAAACATGAGCATGCCTCTAAAGAACTAAATGGACTGCCAGAGAAATTTCTCTAAATAGATTGTTTTCTTTTTCTTTTGGTCCCCAAAAATGGTGTTTGATAAAAATTGAATTTTATATTATATTTATAGTTTTTTATATTTCGTAGTTATTTTTAAAACTTGTTGTTGTAGCAATTTTGTTTTCACTGACCGGACAATATAATTTTGTTAGGTACTCTCTCACCTTCTCACTCATGCACAGAAAAAGCACACACTTGAATTAAAATAAAATATAATGCTTTTATGTTTGACTTGAATATTCAAAAGTTAACTTGAGTTAACATAGCTTTTGCCACTATTTCCGCAACAATTTCTAAAGCAAGGAAAACTATAAAGTATTGTGAAACCGACACTGAAGAAAAGGTTTGCTACTTTTAGCTAATTTAGCTACTTTGAGATTGCGTGCTCCACTGTTAATAGGTCATCTGGCAGCCCTGCACCAAATGTGAACATGTGTGTGGGCACTGTGATTTTGCTATCAGGTAATGTTCAATACATATAGCAGCAGTGCAGTATAACAGTGATTTATGCACTCACCCAAAAAACCTCCTCCCAAATTTCATCAACACCCTAAAATTTTCCCCAAAAACCCAATTTATAGTCATTTCTGCTCTGAATGGACCCTTACAACCTCCAAAATATGAACTTAGACACCCCCTCAGTTTAATGCAACTAAAGTTCTGGTGCGAGAGTAATTAACCTGGCAGGATGCTCACTCTCCGCTAGGGTGCAAGTACGCATGCTGGGTAAATATTAGAGAAGCAAAATTACTTCATAAGTTCGAATTATAATTATAAGGAATTGAATAACAATGCTGCTATTGATTAAACTCATTTTATCAATTTTGAACATCTTTATTTTGTATTACACAGTTTATATAATCAAAAAAAAAAAAAAATCATTTTAAATACCAAAATTAAATGTAGGAGCGCACGTTTGGTGACATTTCTTCAGTGTATTTCTATGGCCATGTGAGCGGAACTAACAAAGCCTCACAGCTGATTTAAGGTCCCGATATTTGAATGGGTTTACTGGAAAGGTACTGAGAAGTGTGGCCTCAGGCACTCATTGGAAAAGATTTAAAAATATATATTTCAAAATCACCTAGATAATTTTTACCATACCTTCATTCTTACTGGTTAACAGTGGTTTGTTATGAATGTTCACAAAACAACGTTCGTGAAAAATCTGGTGAAGATAGGAATGATAAAATTAAACATTTGTTTCATTCATGTTAGATTCCATAAGTAGTGACAATATCTTTGAAGATTGTTTTAAGATGATTAGCGTTGAGAAAATTGTCGTCGATTAGAAGATAAATTGCTTTTAAAATAATTTCAGTTCGATTGAAGAGAATGAGGTTGCTTTTTCTTCTATTCTATGCACTCTGAAAAGCAGTGCATCAGTTTTGAAGAAAGTATCGAGAGCAGTAAAATGCAATAAAACTGAAGAACTTCGCTGGGAAAATACATGCAAGGAATTCACATTCACAACCAAAGTGCATTTCAAGGAGAAGGAAAGGCATCGAACTAGTGAATAAATATTATTTAATGCCTCTAAAGACATTAATTTTATGTGAAAAGTGATTTGACAGGAAGTCTGATTTCCTGGCTTCAAACTTTTATTGTGCATAAATGTATTTTAACAATACTTTACACTAGTATTATATTTAATCTATTTCTGAGAATTCATTTCAGTCTTAGACTGCCTTGCTTGGAGTTACTGTGTTTCCAAAGTGTTTATTGAAATAGGTCATGTACTCAGTGATCAGAGTATCCAGACACCCACCTGAAAATGAAGTACAAGTTTGGGCCGCCCTCTATACGGAACACTGGCAGTTAATACGGTGTTGGCCCACCCTTAGCCTATGACAGCTTTCACTCTCGCAGGCATACTTTCAATCAGGTGGTGGAAAGTTTCATGGGAAATGCCCATTCCTCGTGGAGTGCCGAAATGAGAAGAGTATCGGTATGTGAGTCTGTGTGGTCTATCACGAAGTTGGCGTTCCAAAACATTGCAGAGATATTCTATGGGATTCAAATCAGAACTTCGATTAGTGGGATGTTGTAGTCAAACCACTTCCCCACAAGCCATGGAGTATGGACGGGTGCATATTGAAAGACACAATGGTCATCCCCGAACTGGTCTTCGACTGTAGACAGCATGAAAGCGGTTAAAATGTCAACATAAGCTTGTGCCGTGACATTGCCTCATAAAGCAACAAGAGGGCCCAGCCTGCTCCAGGAGAAATATGACCGCCACTCCTGAATTTCATTGTCGGCACTATACATGCTGGTAGGTGTCATTACACAGGCATTCGCCACACCCTACCATTGGATCGCTACATTGTGTACCATGATTCATCACTCCACACAACGGTTTTCCACTGTTCTGTGGTTCAGTTTCGATGCTCCTTGCACCACGAGAGGTGCAGTTTGGCATTTGCCTGTCTGATGTTTGGCTTATGGGCAGCTGCTTGGCCATGGAAACAAAGTTGCCGAACAGTGCCGATGATTGACAATTACGCTGTATGACCCTCTTCAACACTAGACACTCTCTGGAGGTCGGCCTGCACACTTTCGGGTTCTTCAAGTCGCTTCAAATTTCCACTTCACTATAACATTGAAAACAATGGACCTAGGGATGTTTAGGAGGGTGGAAATCTCGTGCACAGACTTCGTACACAAGTGGCACCCAGCCACCTGACCACCTTGAAAGTCCGAGAATTCCTCAACCGTCTCATACTGTTGTCTCTCACTGTCTGCAGACTGAGATCGCTGACCATGTGGTCCATGCGGTAGATGACAGTACCGTGTCACCCTCTATGATAAACACACATTTTGTGACAGGCCGGTACCCAGGATTTTTTTCAGGGGGTGCAAGACCCAAAGGCAGATTTTATAAATTTTCTCTGGGACACAGCATGTGTATTAATGTTGTAAACATATATATGGGAGAGGGTGTGTAGAGAAATTTGCTCATTTCAAAGCTAAGGATTCCTTGAGGAATGGCATTTTCTAACTTGTGATTTTTTTAAATATTAAATAATAAAAATAGCCTACGAGAAGCAACATATGTCTGCGGTGATAGATGAGTGTCCACCATTTTGCAAAATCAAAGTTCCTGATTTTTCCAGACATTTTACATAACTTTTCAGACTATTGTATAATGATTTAACATGCTAATAAATTAGTTTTACTTCAACTTTGCAAGTTAATCAAATGGTTGAACATTTTTGAAAAATAAATGGAAAATAAAAAGATGGAATATTAACAAAAAAGGAACATTGTGGGGAAGTTAAAAATGAAATGTGTTTTCTTACAAATTCTGGTAAGCAAGCAAAAATCATGTAATTCACCTGAGGTTTCCACGTTTTGAACGCTTTTAAAAAAATTCCTTTGTTTCCAATTACTTTCTCACTCCAACCTGGTTTTCCTGACTCCTTCAGTTGTCCAGGCCTTTCAGGTCAGTGCAAACCCTGTAAATTAATTATCTGAAGGGAACGACTAAGATAATTGACTTCACCCTAGCAGCGTCTCTGCTGGCAAAATATTGTTTCACTTTTGGAATCTTATTTGACAATAAAAATAAATGCCAGTGGTAACAAAGAAGCTATGAAATGGAGTTGCATACATGTGGGATAGAAAATGCAATTTGCAGCTCTTGCAACATCGAATTTTTTCATCTTGATGTCCTCTATACACTGTGAAAGTTGTTTATTATTAAAATATGTAGTAAAATAAATTCAGATTGACTGAATCTCTTAAATAATATTGTACTTATTTTCTTGAGTATTTTGGGAAAATAACAATATCTGTTGAAAGTACTTCAAGCAATCTGTTGCTCCCAAAATCTAGCAAAGATTCTGCTGCGAAGTGGATTCTCCTATTTACATATGAGCCATCGTAAGCCATTCCATTGTTGGCAGAATCGATATCAGTTGCAGAAAAACCCTGATGCTGAAGAATGATTGGTTTTATGCTTCTGCTCAGTGGCGGTGAAAAGGGATCAGATCTTGCGGTACTGGTGGAGAGCTAAATGTGCCCCCCCCCCCCCCCCCCTTATATGGTTGGTTGCAGTCATTGAGGAACCTTTGTTCCATAATGTAAAAAGCATACAAAATTCCCATTTATGCAAATTAATGTGAAAAATTTGTGACACTGTAATAGAAGAAACAATTCAATAATCAAGGGGTTCCTATTTCTAGTGTCGAACAACTCTTTTTGACTCATAAAAAAATTCAGACAATTTTTAAAATTTGCACGGTATTCTACAGAAAGTCCTACATAACCAGTACAATGTCTGCAGTGGCGCAAGAGGTTCCTTTATAGCACGTAGTGTCGGAGCCAAGACGAAAAAAGTCTGGACATGGATTGAAAGGAATGGAGTTTCCTGACTAAATTAAGATATCTGATAGCCTTGCATCAATGGTTATAAAACTAAAATTGCCAAATATTGCAGACTGCAGAATTCTGGAGCCCATTCATTTGTGCAAGAACAAAATCGAAATTCTTGCAAAATTTGAAAAATAATCATTATTTTCATAGGTTTCTATACGTTCAAATTAAAAAATTTCATAGCTCGAGGGGGGCTATGGCCCCTGTGCCCCCCCTTGGGTACGGGCCTGTTTCATGATGTGTCCGGATACTTTTGATCACATAGAGTATGTACAAAGGATGGATACAAAGTAGTGCCAACACTGCTGTCACGTGAAGGGAGTGAGTCACAGCACCACAAGCGTTTCGTGGCTGATAAGGGGAATGTCAGACGAGGAAGTGTAGTGAGTGAGAATGGTTGTATGTTATTCAGTCAAAAGCAGCAGTGCTCTGAAGCAGAGGATGAGTGAAAGCACCCTAACAATATGTTTAGGCAAGAAGAACAATGTGCTTACATCAAAATTGAATTGTCATGTGGTCGAAGTGCAAAGGAATGTTGGCAGGGACTGACTGCGTGAAGTGTGTGGTGATACAGCGTTGCCGTATCGTACAGTGGCATGATGGGTGAAAGTGTTTCGGGAAGGCAGGGATTCCATGCATGACTGCATCCCCCTCTATGAAATGTAAGAATATACTGGAAACTATTCCTGATGCAGGGTTATTCATAGCTAATCCTTCTTTCTGTCTTTATATTTCCCCTTTGAAACTAAAACAATTGTATCCCCAAACAAGTTGAACCATCTAATGAACTACTAGGCCGTAACAACATCAATCCCATTATCCATAACCCAATGTTGAAGAGTCCGCAGCTTTATCTTGGGGAACACTGGGGTATAAGTTAATGACATGAAAGCTACGAATTTCATCCTGCTCATTTATATTTATTTCGTCTAATCCTTTCCTCACTTCCCAAGAGTTCTCAACACTGTATTCAGTCTTCCCTCAGATTTCCCTTAATCTCAATACTAAAGTTTTTGTTAATCTATACCCTAGGTGTGTGTGTGTACATGGGTATAATGGGTCTCATTGGGGTCCCTTCCTTATGCATTTTTGGGATACCAAAAGCGATAGGAATTTCACCCTTTTTACATTCTTCGATAAATTTCTTCTTATCTGATCTTGATAGGATTAGACTTGTTTCAATCCCTTTCCTAGTTTAGTTTCTTATTTTACTAATGTGGTTTCGTTCAATTACTTCAAAGTCACTATTAGTAAAGCATTCTTCCAACTTCTCCCTGTATGTTCTTTTATCCATTAATACAAATTTATTTTCCTTATCGGATATTATAAGGAATAAATTATTTTTGTCAACAGTTCTAAGTTCGTATTTTTGTTGGAGCACTAATTTTTTTTAAAAAAATCTTGAAGACAGGTGTGGCCACCTCCCAAGGTCTTGCGTATCTCATATAGTCCTACGATGTTTCCTGTTCCTTGTGACCAGCAGCTTACTGACTGGAGCAGTCATGCTCACTGGAGAAATTCTGGGTGGTCTTAGAAATGGGTGTTTAGAGAGGTTTCATTAGATTTTAGAACCTCACAGTGCACTAAATATAGGATGCATGTGTTGGAGAATTTGAGTACACGTATCTTTGAACTTGATTGTAGATGTTTACTCCTTAATACACACATTTGCAAGTAGTAATTTTTCACTAAGTTAATATATATTTCGTTTTTCATTCATCATTCACCCATTGTCCAACTCTTCATTGGCAATTTTCACTCTGTGCATACAGAATTTTAGGAACATATTAAGTTTTGAAAGTGGCATGAACATTTTATTTTCAATATTGTGGAAAAAAGTCTCAGTAATGAAATCCCCATTTTTTCCGAAATTTCGGAATTTTGAGTGTTCTCCCCTCCCCCCACCACATATACACCGAATTTGCATAAATTTTATATAGTCTGAATCTCTGGTTCATTCCGTGTACAATGGTATATCACTAATTTCTCTAGGGCAATTAGCCTCAGATCAATACTCATTTAATTGAAACTCTGCATTTTGCTTAAAATCGGCTCTGGCTCAAGGGGGTCATATGTGAAAATGGCCTTGGGCTCCAAAAGGTTAAATTTGATGGCCACTGCCACCATCATCTCAAGAACTTGCTGTAATCAGTTTTGTGGGTAAAGGAGTACTTCATTTCAGAATAGTAATATAAGATCTTGGATAGTAAGATAGTAATTGTACCCAAACATTAGTTAGATTAGCCTTGTAATTAAAACCAAATAAAACTATTATTATATAAATTATACTTATTAGAAGTTATTAGCAGTTTTTTTTTAAAAATTGGAACAAGTAGGGAAATATGACAATGTTCTGAATGGTACCCATGGAACAAGTTGCATTTATCTACTGGTAATAAACCCAACTCCAACTTTATTCAAAACAATAAATGTTTTTCTTTCCAGCCAAAAGAAGAATCATCAAATGAACCGGAAAAGAAAGAAGTTGTTGAAGAGTAGGTGACATAGCAGCATAGAAGAGGGAAATTTAATTGTGTTGAGTGAAGAACTGCCGGAAACAGTATGTTCACTACCATTTAAAGGAAAAAAGTTTTTGCACCACTGCTAGTGCAGTTTTTGAAGACAGTGAAGTAACTGTTTTCTGAAAATTTACCTATTGTGGGATCTCTAAATGTGCTTACTGTTTAAGAAGAATCAGTTATAAAAACAGCAGAAATGGCACAGACCTTGATGTGAAAAAATACTCATTCCAGTATTTGTGAAAGAATGGGGGGAGAGTTTAATATTCCTGATTTTAAGGTTACCATCCATGTTTTCATAAGTTTTTTATTGATATATCTGGTAACCTATTGTTAGTGAAAAATCGAATTTTTTGTAAAATGAAAGTAATTTAGAATTTAGTACGATATGGGACCCAAACTTTTTCTATAAACTTATAGGTAGTGATATGTTAGATAAAGAATTTTGGATAAGTTTTTTTCACAAAATATTTTCCTAAAAATGTACTTGTAGGGTTTTAATATTGTTAAATAAGTTTATGCTTTGTTTATAGTGACCTTTTTTTGGATCATTGTACATTTATATATTCATATACATATTTGATATTCACTCTTTCGCATCAACAAAAAAAAAATAATTTGGAAGAACTTAAAACTGTATAATTGATAATGGAAAATGTATTATTTTGTAGTTTCAATTACTATGTGCTGAATTTATACGATCACCCAATTGCCATGTTTAATAAGATGATCGCAATTTTTTTTGAATGTGGTGGGTGCGATATGTGCTTAAGGCATTTAATGGTTGTGTATGCTGTAATTGTCATGACATTTTTCTTCCTTGGAAAAGTGTACTGGCAGCTCAATGTGAAAATAAATCAGGGAATGAAATTTTCACAATTACTCAAATTAGTGTTTTTAACTGAAAATAGGAAAAAAATACAGTTTTAGCCCTGAATGCAACGAAAACAATCTCGCCCTGATTAGTGTATGGACAAAAAAAAATGTAGTGTAGTTATTGTGTGATTGTGAAGATAGTGTGGACAGTTACTGTGATTTAAACCTTTATAGATCTGTTGCTTTTTTTTCATGATACAGTTCCAGTAACTAGTCATATGAATCAGTTAGGCAAGGATAGGAATGTAGCTAGCAGAAGTCGACCCTAGGAAAAGATTTATCAATGAATTTTTTGACGTCTGGTGCTTCTTGCAATTTGTTACGCATGTAAAGACTTATTAAGCAGAATGAAATTTGCCATATATTTAAGTACTTGATTCGTAGCGCAAGGAATGGTTATCCAACTGAGATTTGTAAAGAAGCAAAATGCCAGTTGTATTGGTGAAGAGAATATGGTGTGCATGCATGTACATATGAGTGTATGAAAGTTTTTAATGAAAAAAAATAGTAGCATTGATGTTCAAAGTAAAGTAGGTTTAATTCTCTGAGATTTTTCTCTATTGAAAACTATTTCACTTGTAGGGGTAGCACCCTCTCTTAGTCTGTCGTTTACTGATGCTGAGGGTATGATTGTGTAGTTATCTGAGAGTTCAGCATTGCTTAAGATAGCCGAAGATTAGCTGATATGAGCTTTTCTGGTCTTAAGTTGTATGAGAGCCTGTTAGATGCAGAAAGAAAATTTTGTATTCATTTTGTATCATAAGACAAAAAAAGGTTTTGAATGTTATTGGCCAGTAGAATGTTACTATAGTACTATCAATAAAATTAGATAAGGTAATATTGAGTTTTTATTTTTTTCTTCCATGCGTGAAGTGTGGAAAAATTGTTTAATCTTTAAGATTTAACAATCAATTGAGTAATATTATTCAGTTCAATTATGAATTGAAGGTTGAATGCATCGTTTTGGGCAATCTCGCATGCTAATTACCAGAGTCCTGAATTCAGGATACATCTCCAGCTTCCTTACATAATGATCATGAGCACTTTCTTGCCCTCATGCTAGCAAGGGAGTTTCTTCCATTTTTAATCCCATCCTCAACAAGACTGGTGTAATTCTTAAGAATTTGGATTTTTTTAATGGTTTTTGGATAATTGTTCTTTCCCTCAATTTATGCATGTTGATATTCCAAATTGTGGAAAGTGTAGACTTTGTGGAGCTTTATGCTCAGATCAGCAAATTAGTAAAACTAACAATAAATACCGTATTGGCCCGAATATAAGCAGAGGGAAGAAAAGAAAATTGGTCTCCTGAAAGAAGATCTCGTTGAAAGTGCATTTTTCAGTTTCCGCTCAGCAGCAACCCAACGTCGCACATTAGATTCGTAAAAGTCCATATTTCCTTCCGGCCCCTCTTTTGCTTGTGGCTTTAGTATAATGAACAACTGCACGTTTGAAATTTGCATCATAACTACGCCTTATTCCCAGGCTTGATAATGCTTTCTTCTCCACACGATCGTTCATATTGGCGACAAACCTGTAGATACACTTCAGTAGAAATGAATACCTTTATAAGCTTAGAGAAGACCGAACACAATCTTAATAAAATCAAAGAGTACGTTATCAAGAATGCAGACAGTTTTTACAATGCCCAGTTAGAAACAACAATGCTATTGTTGGATAACATGGTATCTACAATGCAGCCATTTTCTACAATGCTATTGTTGCATTATTGTTATTTCAAATGAGAGATCAGCATATGATTTGAGGAAATGTCATAAGGTCTCTAGTATGACTCATCCTAATTTTTCGCAATTGAAATTTGGATAAAATGTGGGGCTCATATTCAGACCAATGCGGTATAGATCTTGAGTCGTTACAAAGGTAATAATTGTCACTTCCTCTTTTTTTCTTTTTTAATTCTCCAAAGAGAAATCTAAAATTAACAATAAGGTAAAAAGGAAGTAGAGGGCGACAAATGGAAAGAGCAAAAGTAGTTGGAAGGCTTATTGGAGAGTCCACCATTGAAACTTTGGCCACCTCAGCAAAGAGGGTTGAAAAATTCAACTGAAGCAGGTGAGAAAAACATTTGATATTCCAAATTCATTAAAAATTGCACATCTTTAGAATTGTAGAACACTGAAGTGAATCTTTGAATGTTTTGCTTTTGACTCAATATTTGTAATGGAAAATACCTGTAATAATTTTGTGAAAACCTAACCTATCTAATCAAGAAAAGCAAGGAATGTTCTAGGAATTCTAAATATATATTTTATATAATTCTTCACAATTTGAAATACCATCCATAGTGGTTTACAAAAAACATTTTTCAACAGTGCCTTTGTAGACATTCTAGAGGTGTGGCTGTAGGGATTGAAACTGGTACTGAAAAAAAGTGATTGATGTACTGGTCATTTCAGTTCTGAATCTGAAGAGGCAAGTTTCTTGGGAAATTATCATGAGTGTTTCGGTTAAATTTTAATTTGGAGTGGAATTGAAGTAATTTCAGTTCGACTGAGGCACTGTTGACAGTTCATTGAACTGAAACAAGATTATTCCATTTTAAACCTAAGCATATTGTTCCTTAGTTTAGTGTAGAACGAGAAGCTTTTTTAGTCGCTGGTCTAGTATCTGCAAAATAGCATAAATCTAGAATGTATGGGCCCCTACCCTCACATCCCCTAAATGTGCATTCATGGCACGATGCTATACAGTGGCGGCTCGTGGTGAACCAAAGTGGAGGGGTGATAGCTCACAATTTTTCTCTACTAGTAATGTTGAGTTTAAATGATGAACAGCCAGTGGTCAGAAGTAGCTAGCTACAAAATTTGTAGCTGTAGCGAAGCTACAAAATTCCTGTGGTTGTAGCAAAAGTTTCGCTACATCTACATTTTTTTTCAGCATTTTGAGGTAAATTTTGAAAGTGGCAACAGCGTAAAAAAAATAGACAATAATGCTTACTTTTGCAGGAGGTTCACAAAGACAGTCTATTACATGGAAATTCGGATAATCTAGATTATAAATATCTTTATATTGTAGATTATAGATATCTGCGTAATATATTTCATTAGTATCTAAATAATTCAAATATGCAGATAAATAACTGACACATATGAATATATTCCTGCTAACAGATATGTTTCTTTAAGTTGCATCGCTATTTTGGGGAGAAACATGCCTCGTCTGTTGCACCGCTGGAAAACAAAATGTCTCATTTGCGTCACCCCTGGAACAAATCCTGTGGATATCAAAATGTCATTATTTACTGTCTAAAACACAACTTGCAGTGCAAAGACGAGCGATCCATTTTCCACTACAATGACAAAGCAATAGTGCCAGCAATCAATGGCTCAGTACGTTAACAACATTGATAATTGTCAGTGTATAAGGGTCTCGCCATCAATATATTATTGTTACAAGAACGATAGACATACACTTTCTTGAGTTAGTTATTTTCATCATAATATTTGTTCACAGATCTTAAAATTTCAATACGTTTAGAACACTCGGGTTTGCACGTCAGTTTCCTCATTTTATTGTAAAAACTACGTACAGTGTGTCTCAAAAGTTTTAGGACAACGACATTTTAAACTAGGCAACCCAATTTACACAAGCCGTTGGTGGGTTGCGTGCAGAGTTAGGCTCCATTTCAGGGTTGCCACATGCACAATAGATATTTATAAAATACGCGAAAGAAATATAAACAAGTATTATTGTATAAAATTATTAAAAATATCACTATTATATCGCAAATGACAAAATTCTTTCTGAAAGAAAAAAATAGGTTTTCTAGTATTTCATCGCTGATGAGTCTACAGTAAGGAAAAGAGGTGAGAGGAAACAAAAGGTTACAAAAGAGAAGAGAAAGCGAAAGGAGAAGAGGAAAAGTAGAGGAGAGAAGAAAGATAGGATAGACGAGGAGAGGAGATGTAGTGAGGAGAATGGAAAAAGATTCGAGGAGAGATGAGGAAAAAGAACGAAGAGGAGAGGAGGAGACGAGAAGACTTAAGTGGAGAGTAGAGTAAAGGAGAGAAAAAGAGAAGAACGAAAAAAGAAAGAATAGTGCAGTGGAGTCGGAAATCTACGACAGGAAAGGAGACAAGAGGAGTGGAGAAGAGTGGGATGGAGATAAGATGCGAGAAAAGTAGGGAAGGCGATATGAGATAAAAGCAGAACGGAAAGAGGGGATAGAAGAAGAAGAAGGAACTGGAGAGAAGAGGTAGTTGCAGAAAATATCGTCTGAGCGTCAAGAATGGATGCATTGGTCAAATTATCGACATGAAACATTCAATAATATTTTGAAATGTACTGGAGAATATATTAGATCGGTGCGAAATGCCTTTTGGCTGAGTTCAGAGCAAATTAAAATCTTCCATGTAAGATCTTTGATTTTACCTGCGATTACACCACTAAAAAAATGAATGTAATTTTTAATATTTATAAGAATTATTCAATTTTTCTCCACTTCTCGGTTCGTTGAAATGGAGATTTTGTAATTCAATATTTCCCCTCCCCCATCGTTAATTCCAAACTGAATCATTCCGTTTCACACGGCGTGGACAATGAACACAATGGGATATGTCTAAAACTTACGAAAATTTTCTGCCACCGGAAGGGTTTGAACCTACGACCATCAGATTGACAATCCTGAACGGTAGCCACTACCCTACAAGCTTTAGCTCCTTAAACCAGGTAGAAGAACCATTACTCCACGCCTTTACCTTCGAATTAAACAACAATTTTCTTTAAGCATTCTGTCCCTCCAATATTGTAAATGTCGTTTAGTATACGTGTAGTTGAACTTTTACTTTAATTTTGATTTGCTTTCTTGTAGTATAACCGATATCTTCGAGAAATAATTTTCGAAGTGATTAAAAATGAGAATATTGGTAGTTGTGAAAATGCGAGTTATTTCTTCTAACTTATTATTGTGATTAAACATTATTAATGGAAAATATCTAGAGGCTTGAACATTACAGGACGATGTTCTTTTCTTGTGATACTGTAACAGACAAAATGCTTGTTTACTGATGCAAGTCTTGTGTCCAGAACAGTCTTATGAAATGTATTTGCTGTTGCGTAAGATAACACGAAATAATTACACCGTGTGCGAACTACCAAATCTGTGCAACGTTCCTGTACGTAAACAGGCGGAAAATTTTATTCATAAAATCACTTCACATTTGACAGTGTTAGTCAAGAGAGACTCGTTGGACACTGTGTTAAGGTGCTGGACTAAATCCTACTAATTTTTCTTCCTCGAAGAACAACAATTTCTAAGGAAGAGCAACAGTTATGCTCTTTCTTATTTCTTTTAAATGCTTACACTTTCCTTTAATTGGGTTAAAAATAAATAAGAATATTGCTTGCATTTCTGTCATTGACGTAGACCAGAGAGAGAGACAGACAGACAGATATTACAAAATAGTTCAAATAGTGGGAGCGCCATTAAAAAGTCATGATAATTCTATGTTGCGTACTTAGAATTATTCATACAATAAAGAACATGTCTAATTGTGAGTTAACAAAAAAAAAAAAAAATAATAAAGAGACATTTTTGCATCACGATTGCAGTTCGAAAAAGTCGGGACAGGGATTGAAAGTAATGCACTGTCCTGACTAAATCGGTGAATCGGACATCTGCGCTCGCGAATTATGCAAAAAAAAAAAAAAAAGTTCCAATTCTCGCCACCAGGGTAAAAAATGGCGCTGTAAGCAGTCAAAACGTGGAATTTTCCGTAACTCTGACGTCAAAGTCGTTGACATTGCCTAACCATTGTGTGAGCTCCCTGGTTGTTGTTGGTGACGCTTGTTGCTTTTTTTTTTCCTTTAGTGATGTGAATGTTCGCCGAACATTAAAAGTTTGATTTTTCCCGTGTAAAAAGCAATGGCTATTGCGAAGAAAGACCGTGCACTGCTAGTGAAGTTGTTTTACCAGAATGGGAGCAATAGTAACGCTGCACTGCGGAAATATCGCCAACAGAAAGGGCTGAGAAGAGGGCCCATGTCAATTAATGGGCTGAAGAAGATGATGAAGAAATTCGAGGAAACAGGTGAATTGGGTGTTGCACCAGGGAGAGGAAGGCGGCCCATCCCCGTGGAAGTTGTGGACGAAGTTGCTGTAGCTGTAGCTGACCGTGCAGCACATGCCTCAACTTCTGCAACCAGTGCTAGAGCTGTGGCACGTGAATTGTCACTCCCCTGGTCAACAGTTCGCAAGGTATTGCGGTGCATTTTACACTGGTATCCCTACAAGATTCAAATTGTGCACCAATTGAAACCCCAAGATATTCCACAACGCCGTGAGTTTGCCCATCGGTTTTTGGCACGCATGGAAGTGGATGACATGTGGCCGGGGAATATTCTGTGGACTGACGAGGCGCATTTTACTCTGGTCGGTACAGTGAATACTCAGAACTGTCGCATATGGGATTCCACTCGTCCACATGTTGTGCAGGAACAACCATTGCACTCAGTTTACGTGACTGCTTGGTGTGGGTTCACTAGTTCCTTCATTCTTGGTCCGTTTTTCTTTGAGGAGATGACACCTCGAGGGCCTGTTAGGTAGGTGTACAGTGACATCTGCACGTTATAGGGACCTCCTTGTGCAACACGTGATTCCAGCTTTGCAAGAACGGAACTGTGAACACACCACCATTTTCATGCAAGATGGGGCAACACCACATGTCGCTCGCCATGTGAAAGATTTGCTGCGAGAAACCTTCACTAATGACCGCATCATCTCTAGGCAGTTTCCAGATGATTGGCCTTCCAGATCCCCCGACCTTAATCCATGTGACTTCTGGCTGTGGGGATATTTAAAAGATCGTGTCTATCAGGGACATGTCCGGTCTCTGCCTGATCTGAAAGCTAGCATACAACGACATGTCGCTCAAATTTCACCAGATATTTGACGCTGTTGGTAGGAATTATGCGTGTGCCACGGATCTTAAGATCTAACATACTTGGATTTCTTTGTACCCGTGAACGACATCCGGTAGGAAGAAATATTATGGCTTGAGTTTTTGCGCTATTGATGGTGAGTCTCCAAGTGTCGCACCATCGTTGAAATACATTAATAGCTGGTTGCATAATGCGATTTATTGCTTGAATTGTAGAACCACAAGCCAGTAGAGCTGTATCATCAGCGTATTGGTATGTTGACACCTGAGAGAATGTTGGCATATCTGCGACATAAAGTAAGTAGAGCAATGGAGATAATACCGATCCTTGCGGTACTCCGGCGTTCAAGAAGATAGGGTGAGACAGATTGTTATTTATTGTAACATATGCCATTCGGTTGGTAAGAAAGTTGAAAATTAATCGAATGTAACAGAAAGGAAGGCGAAACTTATGCAGTTTATATATGAGGCCGGTGTGCCACACTTTATCGAATGCCTTTTCAAGATCGAATAGTATTAAACAAGAGGGTTTAGATGTATTGTACTGGTTGTAGATTCGATTTGAGAGTCTTAGTAGGTTATCCAAGACGCTAAAGTGTGGCCTAAATCCGGCTTGGTGTATCGGGAGAAAATTATTTGACAATAAGTGAGAGTGTAATCGGCGGACTAATCTAACGATGGAAGCGGCCCCGGCGCCCACCCAGCGTCGAATAACATGGGTACCTGGGGGAAACCCTGGGGGGTAAAGGCGGTCAGGGGCGTGATGCTGATCACATCACCCCCACTCACGACCGGATCAAGAAAGTGTGGGGCGTTACCCCCACACCCCCTATACGCCTTCATGGCGTGGTGCTATGCACAGGGGAGAACTTTACTTTACTTTGATGTTAGTTGTATAGGTCTATAGCATTTTGGGTCTGTACGATCTTTATCAGGTTTCGGAAACATGAGTACCTTCGACACTTTCCATTCGACAGGGTAATATCCAGTGCGAAGGATTAAGTTGTATATCAAGGCGAGAAATGACAACATTGCTAGTGGAGCTTTCTTTATCAAGACATATGTGATGGAATCAAACCCTGGGGCAGTGTTTCTTTTGTTGCGGACTGCGTTTGTTATATCATCTGTGGTAATTAAAGTAGTAAGAGGGTGATTTGCGTTGATAGTATGATGAGAACTGGGTTGCAGTTGTCTATTTTCAGGATGTACCTTCCTTGTTATTTGAGATTCTAATCTGCTATTAGGAGCAAGCGGAAGCGGAGGAGTAAATGTGTCTTGGAGAATCTGTGCAAATTCATTTGCCTTTTCGTAATCATTTGTAAGAGCTTGTTGTTGTGAGAGAAGAGGATACGTAGTACTTGTATGTTTTCCTGTAAGCATATGAAATCGTTTCCAGAATGTGCTAGGATGGCTTTCAGCATCAAGGTGATTGCAAGTGTCGATCCACTGACGTTGTTTGTGTGCCTTTATGTAGTTATGGACAGTTCTTATCCATTGACGGTGAACTCGCAGACATTCAGGATTCCTTGTTTGTACGTATTCCCGATAGGCAAGACGTGATGCAGTTACTAGATGAAGGTATTTAGGTGGTAGTTTAGGTTTAAAACTGTTCACAGTTATCTGTGGTATATGTGTGCTTGCTGCTTGTTTGACTTCTGACGTGATGTTTTCTACAGCCTTATCTAATTCGTCAGAGTTCGTTGGAGGGGTGAGATTTTGAAAGACAGTGGAGAGATCTTCTCGATAACCTTCCCAATTTGCTCTGTTATAATCGTAGATCCGCTTTGGAGGAACCTGTTTGTGTTGAGTATAGTGGTGCACTGGTAGAGTTATTTTAATTGGTGTATGATCACTTCCTATCGGTGCAAGGACTTCTATGTTAATTTTGTCAGCTAAGGAAGGTGACACAAAAACTACGTCGGGGGTTGTGTTACTCTCTGGACGAGTTGCAGATGGTAAATCTTGAAATATACCTGTAGTATTGTTATCGATGGTAGTGTGGAAAGCTGTTCGTTCTGCATTTGTTCGACTATGTATATTAATATCAGCTAGTAGGAAGTAGTGACGGTATGTAGAAGCGATATAAAGAAAGAAGTCCGTAGGTAGAGGGCTAGTGGGTCGTATATATACAGTAGCCAATGTCACATTTATACTTTTGAGATAAAGTGTGGCAATAGAATATTCTTGGTATGGAAATTGAGGTGGTAATATATTTGTTCTATAGGGAAATTTTGGCTTGATCCCTAGGGCTACTCCACCACATAATCGTTGCGCCGTTGTAGGACCAGGTGTATGTAGCAAGGAATACCTGGGTATGTAAAGGGGTGTGGCTTTGGGGATACGGGTTTCATTCAGTGCAAAGAAATGAATGTCTTCTTCCAGGAGAAGTTCCTGGAATATAGCTTTATGTTTCGGTAGAGAACGGATGTTCATAAATAGGAAATTATATTGTATATAGCCCGCCATAATTATATAAATAACAGTTAGGTTTCTAAACTTCAGTTTCCAGTGGTACAATTTGAAAATGTACATGTGGACCAGAATATGTAGCGAACAGGTGGACACGAAAAAGAGTCTTAGCTGTTTGTACTATCTGTTGTAATATATGTTGGCGTAGAAATGGGTGGATATTTTGTAGGGTTAATGTTTGAAATCTAAGTAGATCTTCAACAGTCACTGGTTGTTTCAGAGAGTTCTGTGGTGGAGTTGTAGAGTCCATAGTTCTTAATGGTACAGTTAGGTCAGGGCGTGAGGCTTCGGGGTTTGGGCGTGCAGCACAACGGTAACTATATGAGGGATGAGCCTGTTTGCACGTGTTACATTTGGGTGGTGCATTCAGATTTGTGCACTCTTTAGTCGTGTGTTGGCCAGAACAATAGCCACAGATAGGTGTTTCGGGGCAATTTGCCGTAGTGTGGACGTTGTATTTCTGGCAGCGTTCACATCGTAACGGAAGAGGTGCCCTTGAATGCGATGGTTCAACCCTGTGTCGTTGGCGATATATATAAGCCCCTTCATGAAGTAAGCGATCGATTGTGCTGGAACAATCTGTTATTACTCGCATCAGGTAAGTTGGTCCGTTGTTGTTTTGGATTCGAACGCATTTTATAACTTCATGCCCTTCCAAACGTAGTTCTTCTAATACTTCTTGGTCAGCGAGTTCTGTATCTACGCCTTTAATAACGACTGACATGTGAGGTGGTTTGTTTGGGGGTGGTGATTGTTTGGCAGTTTTGGGTGTCAGTTGGGATAGAGCAGCCTGTGGTCCAAAAATTTCGAACGAAACTTTGTTTCTCAAGGTGGATAGAAATTGCGGATCTCTGGATTTTATAATGATGCCATTTCTGGTGAATATAATTTGTTCTACTTGTGCTCGGGGGAGGTATTTTTGTAACTGTTGAAGGAGCAACTTAGGAGTTCTGTACTTGGGGGTCATAATTTTGTAGTAGGAAGTTGTAGACAGTGGAATTTTCTTCAGTTCGGCCATCAATTTGTGTGGTATCTCTGGGATTTAACTTTGGATTGCATGTTTGTTCGTGGTATTTTTGCTTCTTTTGTTGTTGGAGAGGGGATCGAGAGCGATCCCTAGCTGTCTTTGAATCAGCTGAGGTGCTTCTTGGATTTCCTCGGTCTTGTTTTTGTATGTTCCTGTCTCGAGCGTGTGCACCCCCAACTTGTTGGGGGAGCCCTTTATGCATGGTGAACAAAGGGAGGAGACCTACCAATACTTATCTTAAAATCAACAAGGTGGAAACAACAATGAGAAACAGAGTTACAAGTGTTGCAAACGGGAATTGCAAACACTGTTTGCTTCAAAATAAGCTGATTATAATGTGCTGCAAACGAGGATTGTAGCACAGTTTGCTTCAAAATAAACTAAGTGCAAAATAAGTAAAGAACAAAGTGCTGCAAACGAGAATTGTAAACAATTTGCTTCAAAATAAACAGAGTGCAAAATAAGTAAAGAACAAAGTAAGTAAAGTGCTGCAAACGAGGATTGTAGCACAGTTTGCTTAAAAAATAAGCAAAGTACAAAGTGCTGCAAACGAGAATTGAGCACAGTTTGCTTCAAAATAAGCAAAGTTCCCACCAGTGATTGCAAACGTGATTTGTGAACACAGTTTGTTCCAAAGCTAGCAGTAACGGTTGTCTGTCCCTTCGCAGCAAGGCGTACTGCCAAAGGCACCTCGAGCGCACCAAACCACTGTATAGGATTTGATTTCCTACAGCCGTCTGTTCCAAACGTGCTGAAACCAAACCCACAGTGAATGCGTCAAGGGGGACCAACCAATCCAGAGAGAGAGATGTGTTTGCAGTTTTTTTTTTTTTTTTGTTTTTTTTTTGTCCTCGTTTTCCATTTAGAAGGGTACACCTTCTCTTTGGTAAGTGAATTGTTTCCATAAATGTTTTCCCTTGCAAGGTGATGGTCTAAGTGTTTTCAGTAATGAAGTGGTACATATTTACTTATTCTGAGGGTAGTTCAATTAGATCTTATTTATTCAGTAGTGGGAAAATTACTTCAGTTAGGAAAGTAATAATTTGCTATGGTGCGGCATGTGTTGGATATATCACGTGCCGTAGTTCCGGAGGATGATGGATATTATACAGCTGGTAGTCAGGATGCTGTGGATCTATCAGGAAGGTGTACATGGTTAAGAGATGCTGTAATGGTGTGCAGTGGTATGTGGGAAGGCAGTCGTGTAGAGCATCTTCGTACATTGTGCTAAGAAGTTGTGGATGGTGCGAGTTCATTCGACCAGTTATATATTTGTGACGGATGGCTTCGATGTGGGTTGTGATTTCGGGAAAGGTTATTCGCTCGTACAGTAGTCGTGTAGGACTTGGTAGGACTACTCTGAAGGCCAAACGAAGAGCATGTCTTTCCAGAACTTGTAGTTTGTGATAGAACGAGTCTGGGGCTGATATCCATGCAGTGTGGCCGTAAATAATTGCTGGTCGAAGGAAAGCCTTGTAGGTATGTAGGACAACCTGGGAGTTGAGTCCCCAGGATGTTCCAATTAGCCGTTTGAGCAAGCTCAGACGATTTGTAGCTTTTTGGACGATGTTGAGCAATTGAGGTTTCCAGGTTAGCTTGGAGTCAAATATGACTCCCAGGTATTTTGCAGTGGTGGCAGGCAGAATTGGAGTTCCCCGTATTTTGATGTTTAATAATGTTGGGTTCCTTAGGATCTTCGAGCGACAGCCTGTCTGTAGAAACACCAATGCTTGTGTTTTGAGAGCATTAATTGTGAGACGCCATGTGTCACACCATCTTTGGAAGGAGTTTATAGCTGGTTGGAGAATTTTGTTTATAGCGTGGATGGTTGAACAACAGGCGAGAAATGCGGTGTCGTCAGCGAATTGGTAGGTAGAAACTTGTGGGGGTTTTGGCATATCGGCAACGTATAATATGTAGAGTAATGGTGATAAAGCAGCACCCTGTGGAACGCTAGAGTAAGGGAAAATGGGGTATGACATTGCTCCATTTACAGTGACATAAGCGACCCTATTTGTTAGGAAGCTGTGTACTAATCTGACATAGGAAAGCGGTAGGTGGAATTTATGGAGCTTGTAGATGAGCCCAGTATGCCATACTTTGTCAAAAGCTTTCTCCAGGTCGAATAGTACTAGACAGGATGGTTTGGATGTGTTGAAGTGATTTGTGATGCGAGTCGTTAGTTTTAATAAATTATCAAGGACACTGTGTTGAGGTCTAAAGCCTGCTTGGTGCGACGGAAGTAAACTGTGTGCTTGTAAGTGCATGTGTATGTGTCGAACAATGATGCGTTCGAATATTTTGCTAAAGGTTGATGTGAGCTGAATAGTGACACGGACGCACGCAATGGCAGCTGTGCCACTACTTGCCAAGGGACGACGTGACTTCCAGTCGGACGTAAAGTTGTATATCCAAATATACTGTGGACAAATGAGGCACAGGCGAAGAAAAACGTACAACCACTGATCGGTTCGCACGGCAGCTGCTAAACTGGACGCGACGAACGTCTCGACGCTACTGTCAACTCAACCTCTTTCACAGCGAGCGCGGCTCTGCTCGTCTTACCTACCTGCGAGACTTACTATGGCCGTTACGCGCGCTTATTCACGCATGAGGGTTGACCTTAGCTTAATGTAAGACGCAATTCATCTGCGTAACATATATATATATATGTATGTTCATATAACTATAATTGTGTGTTATTTCACTCTCCACTATAGATAACCTTTCAGTAACACACACACAGAGAGCTGCAAGTTATGGTAATCCTAGCCTGCCTCAATCTTCCAAATACCTTATGTTCTAATTTCACCTCGGCTAAAACTCAGACGGCTAAATGGGATACTCTGACCCCTCTCAGGTACGGGCTTGGTGAGTAAAGCATTGAGAACTTAAGGGTGTTGTTGGTGAATCATGAAATAAATGAACGACTATTCTCAAATTTTAAGATTGGCAACTGCATCTTCTGGGAGGTTACTTTGACCTTTCTTTTCATTCATTTTTATCCAGGAGATGGTTTATTTCCAATACATACGAAAGCTTACATTACACTCAAGTTACAATTTACAGTCCATGAATATCCTTAGATTTAAAAGAAATACAGAATCCCCTGTTCGTTAATATTCGATTCGATGAATCCAGAATTCTAATTTGTTGCATGTCTCCACGGGGAAAATCCAAATATGTATGTGTATAGGGAATAGTTACGTGTGTATGTGCGTCGCTAGGAGGAAGCCGTACCAGGGAAGAGAACCCTGTCGTTTTTGCAACCGTAGACGAAGCTTACGGCCTACCATTCAGTAGCAGACAAAAACTTTCGTACGTGCCCCTTCCTACAGTATTGCGACCAAAATGTGTCACGAGTATCGATGTTAATACGGGCAGGATTTTAAGCAGAATAGAATCTACGGGCTCCACTGAGTACTTGGGATCGAGAAACGTTAATAGGCAGAGCTTGCATCAAGATACACGCCAATGATGACATTTCCATTGAAAAACGAGACATATTGCATTACATGTCTAGTCTTGCTTCCTTGCCCAAATACATCTACGTTGAATAAATTTTGAAGAAAGCCAAAATAAAGTTCGAAGATCTGAAATTCTATCATTTATCCGTAAGAATGAGAATATATGGGTCATCAGTGACACATACATGTCCAATAGGCAGGCGTCATTAACCTCGAAGGATTTCGGCCGATCCTAACCTGTCGTCCCATAACATTATAAATTTCGAAGTATAAATTGTGCTTGGCGAAATACAGGTATATTTATTCCCAAGTGTCATTAGATGTTTATATCGTAGAGCCGACGCTGATGGAATGCGTGCAAACTAAGCTAAGGTCAACCCTCATGCGTGAATAAGCGCGCGTAACGGCCGTAGTAAGTCTCGCAGGTAGGTAAGACGAGCAGAGCCGCGCTCGCTGTGAAAGAGGTTGAGTTGACAGTAGCGTCGAAACGTTCGTCGCGTCCAGTTTAGCAGCTGCCGTGCGACCGATCAGTGGTTGTACGTTTTTCTTCGCCTGTGCCTCATTTGTCTACAGTATATTTGGATATACAAACTTTACGTCCGACCGGAAGTCACGTCGTCCTTGGCAATTGGCACTGTCATTGGCGATCCTGTAATTGCGATCTTTGGGATTGTCACGTCGTCCGTATCAAGTAGCGCCCAACGTGGGGCTCGATTTTGTAGTGTACAAGGGCAAGACAATTGTTTAAAGTTGAGATTAATTGTGCAAGAGCACTGAACTTTCATATTTATTGAAAAGCACAGTTATTTTGTTTCGATATGGACAAGAAGCATTTGCGTAGCGCAAATAAAAATCTCACTTCGAGTTCAGGACTTAATGTTCCCGATTGTTGTCGGGACATTGATAAAGATAAAACCACATTTGTGTGCAAGAAATGTACAAAGCTTCTACATTTTGAATGTTGTGGCCTAGATATTCGAACTGAAAGCCACGAGTCTACCGATTTGGTTTGTAAAGATTGTGAATTATTGTCTACGGATAGTTCATCTGATCCATTAAATATGTTCAAAGCATTAAAAGCAATGATTGAAGGAATTAGCAAACAACAAGTCAAAAGTATGGGAAAATTACAGGCTGATATTAGCAATGATATTAGTAAACAGTCTGAAACATTGCAGGCTGATATGAGTAAACAGTCTGAAGCACTGAAAGCTGATATCTGCAAACAGTCTGAAGCACTGAAAGCTGATATTAAACAGCAAGCTGATTCCATTACCAGCTTGAAAGCCGATATCTGCAAACAGTCTGAAACATTGCAGGCTGATATGTGTAAACAGTCTGAAGCACTGAAGGCTGATATCTGTAGACAATCTGACATATTAAAGGAAGATATCCTCAGACAATGTGCGTTGCTAAAGGATGATATCGGTAAGCAGCACGATGAATCTATAAAAGTATTAAGAGCTGAAATAGGCGAGATGGCCTGTGAGATTCAACAACTGAAGTCTGAGAACGAGGAAACTAGGGCTCGATTCTCTGAAGAAATCCGGCAGGCTAGAGAGATAGACTTTGATGACTTCCGGCGCAGCTTGGCAGCCGATGTAAATAAAGCCACGGAAAATGTTCGCACAGATGTGGAGGATATTAACTCGAGATTCACTGGAGAGTGCAATAGGATTATCGAAAGACAGCTGACAATAGAACAGATGTTGGCCGAGGCCGAGACTGACAAAATACAGTTCCGGGCTGAGGTCCAAGAAAATATTAGTCAGATTTCAGTAATTGTGTCTCAAAGAAGCAAGGACGTTGAGGAAATAAAAACTCAAGTAGAACAACTTAGGAATCAGTTAGAGACCATGCACGTTACCCGCCAAACGGAAACAGAAACTGGATCTCGAACAGCTGGTCATCCATCTGCAGTTGCTGAGAGTGCAGCGTTGCCAACCATGAACATTGAACTAAATGAAGCGATGGACAGAGCCGGTGGAGAGAGAACTAGAGAAGACAAACAAGTCTGTCGCCCACGAGTTACTGCTGATTCAAGAGCTAATGAAGTGGCGTCTGCTGTTCCACCTACCTTTAGTCTTTCGGGCGATGACAGAAGTTACAGAGAGCGTGAATCTCGCAGGGCCCGGCACAGTCTTTATGAAGAAAGGACAAAGAGGAAACGTCTAGAAAGGAAGAAAGATCGCAGTTCCTCCTCTTCCAGCACCACCTCTGACTCTCAGTATGAAGCAAAAATCAGGAAGCGAACACGAAGGCATGGAAATTCAAGGAGCGGGCCAGATGAGTCGCCGCCAACAACTCAGCGATCAGCAATGACTGGAACTCCAAGGATGGCAGACCTTAATTCCTTGTCGAAGTTCAAGGGAGACCTGGAAGCCCAGAATGCTGAGCAATACTTGAAAGAACTTAATATCAATTTTGATTTAATGCAGATTCCATACGAATACCGATTGGAAATTATTCCTCGGCTTTTCAAGGGCCAGGCTGAGCATTGGTTTCGAGCAAACCAGTTAGAGTTCAAGTCCTATTCTGATTTCTGCCGTCGTTTTCGCAAACAATATGCTTCAGAAGAGGCCAAAGAGAGGCAGCTGACAGCAGTGAGATCTCGCCGATACTTAAAGCAGTCCGGTATGAGCATGGAGGAATATGCCTGGTCTATTTACTCAGCCTACCGCAATCTGTCTGCCCATTACATAGAACCTGAGATTGTGAATTTAATCATCTCCCAGCTTCCATATAGAGTTCGCAGTCTGAGTCTAGCTAATTCTCCTCAAACTGTACGGCAGCTAGCCGACTTTCTGAAAAGGTTCGAGGTGCTTGAGGAACAGGACAGTTGGAAACCTGTGTGGAATAGGGAAGGTGCAGGCCAGGGAAATGCTCCCAGACAAAATAGAATTGGAAACCAACAACCCAGAGTCAGACAAGTTATGCAGAACCAGAGGAATGGATATTCCAATTACAACAGGCGGCGTAATCCTCCGAGAAGGGATGGCAGGAACAACTACGCACGTGGGCCGCGTCGTTCCAGATCTGATCCAGAAGATCATTCCCGTGACTCTTCACGTAACGCCTCTGAACCCAGTAACTTCAGAGCGACGGCGCCTCCGTTTGAACCTTCTGCTTCACGTTTGACGAACGAGCAACGTCAAAGCGTCGACATGACAAGAGACTTTTGTTGGGCACCATCGACTAGTGCTAATCCGAATGGTATGCAGTCGGATTTAGCCAGTCGCCCAACGTGAATTCTTCGTTCCCGATCACAGTTGGGCTAAAATCTTGAACTTCTCTGGGAACAGATGACAGCGTTATAAATAGTGAAGACAATCATCTTTTTGTTGTGCTGACTCTCAACGAAGGAGAACAAAGTTTTGATAGAGCACTACAACAGGCAGTTAGAAAGGAAAATTTACCCAGGGCTCCATTAATTAAGGCAACTGTAACAGGCGTCGAGTTTATTTGTGTTCTGGACACTGGCAGCGAATGTAATCTCATGAGCTACGCCATTTGGAAGAAGATTAAAGAGAAGCTGCCGTCATTGCAGTTACAAACATGTCCAGATGTTAGGCTGACTGATTTCACTGGGAGAAACAAAACTAGAGTTGTGGGATGTAGACAAGTATATCTGGAGATTGCTGGAAGAAATTTATTGGAGGACATGTTTGTCTTGAGAGGTCTCGAAGCTGACTTTATTTTGGGCTACCCATTCCTCAGGAAATATGAAGCAGGAATTGACCTACAGCGCGAGAAGTTATCCCTCACCGTAGACGGAGTTCCGGTAGAGCAGGACCTCGTGAATAATGGATCTTCGACAGGGACGTATGTAAGAAAAGTCCGTGAAGATTCCCATGTCGATCAGTGGACGGCCAGTCCTGACGACATTCTGCAGAAGGTCAATGCGAATGAGATTTTATGCGAAAGGGGTAGAAGCCAATTGAAAGAAGTCTTATTGAAGCATAGAGATGTATTTTCCGAGAGACCAGGTACTATTAAAAACTTCCAGTGTGAGATTGAACTCACCACCGCAGAACCTGTGTATCGATCTCCATATCCCATACCTATAGCCTAAAGAAACCTTCTGAAAGAAGAACTGAAAAAGTGGAGACGATGAGATGTTACTGTGCCTTGATATTCATCTTGTATGAGCACCTTAATTGTTGGTAAGCCTGATGGTAACATACGCCTGCAGTCGTTTTGCTGATTAATTATTCCATTTCTGAGACTACTGGATATTCACCTGCTGAACTATTTTTCAACCATCCCATACCCAGAGAGATCCTAACCCATTTCAATTGGCCCGAACGGGAAGAAGCCCAACCGGATTGGAAGTCCAAATTATTCTTAGCCCAAGTCAGGGAGAAGAAGAAGCTGTCGAAGGATTTAAAACAGAAGGGAAACGCCAAGACAGTGACAGTTGGAGACTTCGTGATGGTTAAAAACCATTCCTTAAGCTCCTCACTAGATAGGACCATTCAAAAGTTATTTATGTTGTGGATAGGACCTTATCTAGTGGACAAAGTGGAAAATAATGTTGTGACATTGCTAATTCCAAGAACTAAAGAATTATATGATAAGGTTAACTTGGATAACCTAAAACTGGTGCGTTTTTCGGAGGATAAAAAGAAAGAGTTTGTACTTTAAAACTAAGTTTCCTCCAGGTAGATAACTTCCTTCCTGAAACTTAGTTTTCGAAAGGAAGGGGCAGATGATATGATCCATATTTTTGTGTGACGTCATCAGTAGAAAATGTGTCACTAATATATTTATTTTGTGAAAGAAAGCGTAACCTCCTTGTTGTTCTACGTAATATTGCGCCTTATTAGTAATGTATATCTTTTGTTTAATGTTTATTGTATTTTATGCTACATTATGGGTAATTTAATGTATCGTCATGTTTGCGAGAGTTCACTATACTAATTTTTATTTCTAAACATGTATAGATGTCAGTTTTGTTGTAGTATCCTTTTGTAAATAGTGAGTGATTCATCTGTACTTTAATCTGTGTTCTCAAAAATAGTATAAAAGCGAGGATATCGCGTAAGAATCATCACACTTTCGCCACGGATCGTCGAAGCTTTTTAACTTAAAAAGAACTCCTCGGTGTTGTGCATACATCCTGGTATGGTAGTTCGGGGCGCAAGCTAGGCCTATGTGAACATAGGTACGCCGATAGCCATGCATTGATGATATGCACAATACTGCAACCATTCTACGTTAAATAATAAAGCTAGCCTAAAGATTGATTTGGAAATAAAAGGCTAAAGAGCAAATATTGGCTCAGTTATCATTGCATATCTCTTGGTGTGGTAGTTCGGGGCGCAAGCTAGGTCTATGCAATCATAGGCTTGCCGATAGCCACGCATTGAGTTTATGCGTTTTAGTTGAGTCAATTCATCGACAAAGCGAAATCCTCGCTTTCATATCAAGTATATTTGCATTATAATTGCAATGAATAAAGAATAAAACCTTTCAGTTTATATATACTGCAATAATGTGATTTTATTTCTCTGTGCTGTGAATATTGTCTTTGCTTAACACTACCCCTGTACCTGAGAGGAGTCTGTGTACTTCACCGAGTCTCATCGTTCACCGCTGAGTATTATTAAGTTAATATTAATAGTAAAATAATACGACGCGTCTAAATAATTGTGCATTAGAACGTGTCAAGTGGCACCCTAAACGTGGGGCTCGATTGAGAAAAGATTGGTGATTCCCTATTGAGAAAAGGTTGGTGAAGGCTCGATGGAGAAAAGATTGGTGATAGCTAGATTGAGACAGAAGGAAGATAAACATTTCAATTGAATCCAGAGATGCAGTCCTTTAAGATAAAACACTCAACGTCCTTTGGATGTTCATCAGTTGTGTCGGAGGCGCAATTATATAACAAGGATCCATCAAATCGAATGTCTTACGTCCGACCGGAAGTAAATCCACAAGAAGGGAAGAAAAGGGAGGAGTATCAGCGTAAGCTACATGAAAGAAATACAAGAAAATACGTCAAGTGGCAGCTCAACGTGTTGGCTCGATTTTGTAGTGTACAAGGGCAAGACAATTGTTTAAAGTTGAGATTAATTGTGCAAGAGCACTGAACTTTCATATTTATTGAAAAGCACAGAGTTATTTTGTTTCGATATGGACAAGAAGCATTTGCGTAGCGCAAATAAAAATCTCACTTCGAGTTCAGGACTTAATGTTCCCGTTGAAGATGAATTCTGCAAAAATTTACTCCAATCTCTATCCGTGGCGAAAGTGTGATAATTATCGAAAGACAGCTGACAATAGAACAGATGTTGGCCGAGACCGATCTCTATAATACGATAATAATACAAAGGAATATTTACAGCTCAACGTGTTGGCTCGATCAGACAATGTGCTTTGCTAAAGGATGATATCGGTAAGCAGCACGATGAATCGTCAGCTGTTTTTCAATAATCCTATTGCACTCTCCAGTGAATCTCGAGTTAATCTGCCGGATTTCTTCAGAGAATCGAGCCCTAGTTTCCTCGTTCTCAGACTTCAGTTGATTTGAGTAAATTTTTGCAGAATTCATCTTCAGATTGTACCTCTCTCCACTTGTCGACGTCATCTATTTCTCCTCTTTCGGCCCACAGGTAGTTTATTCTGAATGTCTGCTGGCTATGTTCAGGTTGAATCTGGGGTATATCATCAGCAGGATACCGAGATAAAATATCTGCCAGATCGTTTTGGCGACCAGAGACGTATACTATTTTATACTGGTACTGTTGGAGTTTTAGAGACCAGCGAGTCAAACGACTGTTCCAGTTACGGGCGTCTTGTAACCATACCAACCCTTTATGATCACTGTAGATAGTGAAGGGCCTACCTTTCAAATAAACAGCATACTTCTCAACTCCAAAGATTATGGCCAAACATTCTAACTCATGGATGGAGTAATGGCGTTCGTTC
The DNA here is from genome assembly GCF_977018435.1 of Lepisma saccharinum. Lineage (NCBI taxonomy): Eukaryota > Metazoa > Arthropoda > Insecta > Zygentoma > Lepismatidae > Lepisma > Lepisma saccharinum. The sequence goes on from NC_139231.1 coordinate 68,593,957, forward strand.
TCCTTCAGTTTTCGGCTTGCATACTGAATGACCTTCCTCTCTTCACCATCCATTTGGAAAAGAATACTACTCAATCCTTTCCCAGAAGCATCGCATTGGATACAGAATTCCTGTTCAAAATCAGGCTGTGCTAATTCAGCATCTCTTACAAGTTCATTCTTCAGTAGCTGGAAACTTTGTTCTTCCTCGTCTCGCCAAATCCAACGTTGATTTTTACCTAACAGCTTGGTGAGCGGTTCAGATTTAGCTGCAAAATTTTCAATGAACTTCCGCCTCCAGTTGGCGAGGCCAAGAAATTTCCGAACATCCTTTCTAGTTTTAGGTTTAGGAAATAACTTAATGGCGGAATTTATGTCTGGTTGGATTTTGATAGCATCTCCAGAAACAATGTGACCCAAGTAGGTAATTTCCTTTTTGACAAATTCACATTTTCGCAGCTTTACAGTCATCCCCACTTCTTGGAGTCGCTGCAACACTTCGTCCAGATGTTCGAGATGCTTGGAGAGTTCTTTGTCGAAAATCAGCAAGTCATCCATATATTGAGTTAGATACTCTTCGGTTTCAGGACCAAATACAGCATGCATGGCACAGAGCTGCAAGTTATGGTAATCCTAGCCTGCCTCAATCTTCCAAATACCTTATGTTCTAATTTCACCTCGGCTAAAACTCAGACGGCTAAATGGGATACTCTGACCCCTCTCAGGTACGGGCTTGGTGAATAAAGCATTGAGAACTTAAGGGTGTTGTTGGTGAATCATGAAATAAATGAACGACTATTCTCAAATTTTAAGATTGGCAACTGCATCTTCTGGGAGGTTACTTTGACCTTTCTTTTCATTCATTTTTATCCAGGAGATGGTTTATTTCCAATACATACGAAAGCTTACATTACACTCAAGTTACAATTTACAGTCCATGAATATCCTTAAATTTAAAAGAAATACAGAATCCCCTGTTCGTTAATATTAGATTCGATGAATCCAGAATTCTAATTTGCTGCATGTCTCCACGGGAAAAATCCAAATATGTGTATGTGCAGGGAATAGTTACGTGTGCATGTGCGTCGCTAGGAGGAAGCCGTACCAGGGAAGAGAACCCTGTCGTTTTTGCAACCGTAGACGAAGCTTACGGCCTACCATTCAGTAGCAGACAAAAACTTTCGTACATGCCCCTTCCTACGGTATTGCGACCAAAATGTGTCACGAGTGTCGATGTTAATACGGGCAGGATTTTTAAACAGAATAGAATCTACGGGCTCCACTGAGTACTTGGGATCGAGAAACGTTAATAGGCAGAGCTTGCAACAAGATACACTCCAATGATGACATTTCCATTGAAAAACGAGACATATTGCATTACATGTCTAGTTTTGCTTCCTTACCCAAATAAATCTACGTTGAATAAATTTTGAAGAAGGCCAAAATAAAGTTCGGAGATCTGAAATTCTATCATTTTTCCGTAAGAATGAGAATATATGGGTCAACAGTGACAAATACATGTCCAATAGGCAGGCGTCATTAACCTCAAAGGATTTCGGCCGATCCTAACCTGTCGTCCCATAACATTATAAATTTCGAAGTATAAATTGTGCTTGGCGAAATACAGGTATATTTATTCCCAAGTGTCATTAGATGTTTATATCGTAGAGCCGACGCTGATGGAATGCGTGCAAACTAAGCTCCGCATTTACTTATATACCTTTCCAATCGATGCTTACTTGTTAAGCATTACGTAATTTGCACAGCGCGACTTGCGACATTTCCAAAAACTAAATACTCATCAATGTCTATATTCACAATCTCAATATCAAAGTTGAACTAATTTCCACGTTGCAGCAAAACCAAATAAAATTGTATAAGGGGAACGATTCATCTCTGTTAATAAGGACTAAACTCTAATCATTCCCCGTTGCAACTTGAACCTTATTGAATACATTAAACTTAAAAGAACAGATTCGATCTTCCCATTGTTGCTAAACGAAATATATGTCAATCTAAATCATAAAGATTTTTCTGCCGTGAAAGAACACAGATTTACATATCCAATCTGAAAGATTCGGTCAGAAAATTAACATATAGATTATTACATTAGGCCGCGTTTACACTTATTGTTACAATAAAGGAAATATTAGTGGATTATATAAGTCTAGTAATAATCTTTCTATTTATCAAAAAATATGAAATATAAAAGATTACAAATACGGAATATTAACAATCAAGTAATAAGAACCAACTAATATAAAATAACCAAGAGTAATTAACGGCACATGGATATGAGCCGTGAGGTTCATATCATATGGCCCCCACTTTGAAAATCGTGTCTTGGACGAAATATATATATATATAAATGAAGGAGAAGAACGATTTACGGAGAATATGCACTATACGAATTACCCTTTTTTCACAAAAATACTAAATAATACGTAATAATAATACAAATTAATATTTACAGGTACAGTCATTCACTAAAACCATTAAATATCTATGGGTAGTACAAACATATTATATACACCAAATACCTGGAGTGTTAGTCATAACATCCCCTTTAAATTTCAAGGAAATTTCATGTAAACAATGCCCTTATTGACACAAACATGTTTCATCAGCCTTTTCTTTAATTTGCTACGGCTGCCCACATACTTAAGTTCTGCAACCATACGGCTAACAAATTCTTCAAACTTCAGTTGTTTTCCAGCGATTTGCTCGGAAATCTTCTCCTTAAGATTCTGATTAGAACCTTGATCGATTTCACACACTAAAGGAAAATTTCCTTTCGAGTCTACCTCACTGATTTCTTCCATTTCACTCCAAACTGACTCTTCACCAAGGGCACTAAGTTCGTCATAAAGTCTTGGCGATATGGTTAGATCCACCAACATTTCATCGTCCAGACTAATCTCACTTAAACCATCATCTTCACATATTGTTCGGGAACATTCCGGTTTTTCTTCTACAGGCACTTGCATTTTCATAGCCTTTATAATTAAGTTCATTCGGGATTCTTTGCGACAACCGCAAAGGTTACACATCTCGATTTCTTCTTCAGTTTGTACCGCCACATCCATTACATCTCTCTGCACATGCACGGCGCCTTGCATCATCGTAGAGAGCAACGGATCTCGACCACCATCTTGAATTCCTATAGGATTCTTGAAGTCTTTAATGCCAGCAATTTCCTCAACTTCTTTTAAGTTTGTCCCAGAGAGTTCTGCGGTTAACGACTTCCCCAACAGGGAAAACTGCAAAGACATCTCTTCTTTCAGATATTTCTTCAAGTCGGCAATTTCTTTTGTCACGTGTTCACGCAGCGAATCCTCCAAAGGTTGGATCTGCTCGGACACAACTTCTGAAATGTCACGAGTGTCGATGTTAATACGGGCAGGATTTTAAGCAGATTAGAATCTACGGGCTCCACTGAGTACTTGGGATCGAGAAACGTTAATAGGCAGAGCTTGCAACAAGATACACGCCAATGATGACATTTCCATTGAAAAACGAGACATATTGCATTACATGTCTAGTTTTGCTTCCTTGCCCAAATAAGTCTACGTTGAATAAATTTTGAAGAAGGCCAAAATAAAGTTCGGAGATCTGAAATTCTATCATTTATCCGTAAGAATGAGAGTATATGGGTCAACAGTGACAAATACATGTCCAATAGGCAGGCGTCATTAACCTCAAAGGATTTCGGCCGATCCTAACCTGTCGTCCCATAACATTATAAATTTCGAAGTAAAAATTGTGCTTGGCGAAATACAGGTATCTTTATTCCCAAGTGTCATTAGATGTTCATATCGTAGAGCCGACGCTGATGGAATGCGTGCAAACTAAGCTCCGCATTTACTTATATACCTTTCCAATCGATGCTCACTTGTTAAGCATTACGTAATTTGCACAGCGCAACTTGCGACATTTCCAAAAACTAAATACTCATCAATGTCTATATTCACAATCTCAATATCAAAGTTGAACTAATTTCCACGTTGCAGCAAAACCAAATAAAATTGTATAAGGGGAACGATTCATCTCTGTTAATAAGGACTAAACTAGAATCATTCCTCGTTGCAACTTGAACCTTATTGAATACATTAAACTTAAAAGAACAGATTCGATCTTCCCATTGTTGTTAAACGAAATCTATGTCAATCTAAATCATAAACATTTTTCTGCCGTGAAAGAACACAGATTTACATATCCAATATTAAAGATTCGGTCAGAAAATTAACATATAGATTATTACATTAGGCCGCGTTTACACTTATTGTTACAATAAAGAAAATATTAGTGGATTATATAAGTCTAGTAATAATCTTTCTATTTATCAAAAATTATGAAATATGAAATATTAAATATCAAATAATAAGAACTAACTAATATAAAATAACCCAGAATAATTAACGGCACATGGATATGAGCCGTGAGGTTCATATCATATGGCCCCCACTTTGAAAATCGTTTCTTGGACGAAATACATATATACATATATAAATGAAGGAGAAGAACGATTTACAGAGAATATGCACTATACGAATTACCCTCTTATCACAAAAATACTAAATAATACGATAATAATACAAAGGAATATTTACATTTACAGTCATCTACTAAAACCATTAAATATCTATGGGTATTACAAACATATTATATACACCAAACACCTGGAGTGTTAGTCATAATATTTCCTTTAAATTTCAAGGAACTTTCATGCAAACAATGCCCTTATTGACACAAACATGTTTCATCAGCCTTTTCTTTAATTTGCTACGGCTGCCCACATACTTAAGTTCTGCAACCATACGGCTAACAAGTTCTTCAAACTTCAGTTGTTTTCCAGCGATTTGCTCGGAAATCTTCTCCTTAAGATTCTGATTAGAACCTTGATCGATTTCACACACTAAAGGAAAATTTCCTTTCGAGTCTACCTCACTGATTTCTTCCATTTCACTCCAAACTGACTCTTCACCAAGGGCACTAAGTTCGACATAAAGTCTTGGCGATATGGTTAGATCCACCAACATTTCATCGTCCAGACTAATCTCACTTAAACCATCATCTTCACATATTGTTCGGGAACATTCCGGTTTTTCTTCTACAGGCACTTGCATTTTCATAGTCTTTATAATTAAGTCCATTCGGGATTCTTTGCGACAACCGCAAAGGTTACACATCTCGATTTCTTCTTCAGTTTGTACCGCCACATCCATTACATCTCTCTGCACATGCACGGCGCCTTGCATCATCGTAGAGAGCAACGGATCTCGACCACCATCTTGAATTCCTCTAGGATTCTTGAAGTCTTTAATGCCAGCAATTTCCTCAACTTCTTTTACGTTTGTCCCAGAGAGTTCTGCGGTTAACGACTTCCTCAACAGGGAAAACTGCAAAGACATCTCTTCTTTCAGATATTTCTTCAAGTCGGCAATTTCTTTTGTCACGTGTTCACGCAGCGAATCCTCCAAAGGTTGGATCTGCTCGGACACAACTTCTGAAATTAGTTTCTCTGTTTGTATTTCTCTGTACATATCTTGTTCTGTCTTTTCGAATTCTCTCTGCCACTCGACGTATTTTCTTGAATTTATTTCATGTAGCTTACGCTGATACTCCATCCTTTTCTTCCCTTCTTCTGGAATTACTTCCGGTCGGACGTAAGACATTAGCTTTAGTGGATCCTTGTTATATAATTGCCCCTCTGACACAACTGATGAACATCCAAAGGACGTTGAGTGTTTTACCTTAAAGGATTGCATCTCTGGATTCAATTAAAATGTTTATCTTCCTTCCGTCTCAATCTAGCTTTCACCAATCTTTTTCTCAATCGAGCCTTCACCAATCTTTTTCTCAATCGAGCCTTCACCAATCTTTTTCTCAATCGAGCCTTCACCAATCTTTTTCCCAATCTAGCCCCACGTTGGGCGCCAATTGTCACGGACGCACGCAATGGCAGCTGTGCCACTACTTGCCAAAGGACGACGTGACTTCCAGTCGGACGTAAAGTTGTATATCCAAATATACTGTGGACAAATGAGGCACAGGCGAAGAAAAACGTACAACCACTGATCGGTCGCACGGCAGCTGCTAAACTGGACGCGACGAACGTCACGACGCTACTGTCAACTCAACCTCTTTCACAGCGAGCGCGGCTCTGCTCGTCTTACCTACCTGCGAGACTTACTATGGCCGTTACGCGCGCTTATTCACGCATGAGGGTTGACCTTAGCTTAATGTAAGACGCAATTCATCTGCGTAACATATATATATGTATGTTCATATAACTATAACTGTGTGTTATTTCACTCTCCACTATAGATAACCTTTCAGTAACACACACACAGAGAGCTGCAAGTTATGGTAATCCTAGCCTGCCTCAATCTTCCAAATACCTTATGTTCTAATTTCACCTCGGCTAAAACTCAGACGGCTAAATGGGATACTCTGACCCCTCTCAGGTACGGGCTTGGTGAATAAAGCATTGAGAACTTAAGGGTGTTGTTGGTGAATCATGAAATAAATGAACGACTATTCTCAAATTTTAAGATTGGCAACTGCATCTTCTGGGAGGTTACTTTGACCTTTCTTTTCATTCATTTTTATCCAGGAGATGGTTTATTTCCAATACATACGAAAGCTTACATTACACTCAAGTTACAATTTACAGTCCATGAATATCCTTAAATTTAAAAGAAATACAGAATCCCCTGTTCGTTAGTATTCGATTCGATGAATCCAGGATTCTAATTTGCTGCATGTCTCCACGGGAAACATCCAAATATGTATATGTGCAGGGAATAGTTACGTGTGTATGTGCGTCGCTAGGAGGAAGCCGTACCAGGGAAGAGAACCCTGTCGTTTTTGCAACCGTAGACGAAGCTTACGGCCTACCATTCAGTAGCAGACAAAAACTTTCGTACGTGCCCCTTCCTACAGTATTGCGACCAAAATGTGTCACGAGTGTCGATGTTAATACGGGCAGGATTTTAAGCAGATTAGAATCTACGGGCTCCACTGAGTACTTGGGATCGAGAAACGTTAATAGGCAGAGCTTGCAACAAGATACACGCCAATGATGACATTTCCATTGAAAAACGAGACATATTGCATTACATGTCTAGTTTTGCTTCCTTGCCCAAATAAGTCTACGTTGAATAAATTTTGAAGAAGGCCAAAATAAAGTTCGGAGATCTGAAATTCTATCATTTATCCGTAAGAATGAGAGTATATGGGTCAACAGTGACAAATACATGTCCAATAGGCAGGCGTCATTAACCTCAAAGGATTTCGGCCGATCCTAACCTGTCGTCCCATAACATTATAAATTTCGAAGTAAAAATTGTGCTTGGCGAAATACAGGTATCTTTATTCCCAAGTGTCATTAGATGTTCATATCGTAGAGCCGACGCTGATGGAATGCGTGCAAACTAAGCTCCGCATTTACTTATATACCTTTCCAATCGATGCTCACTTGTTAAGCATTACGTAATTTGCACAGCGCAACTTGCGACATTTCCAAAAACTAAATACTCATCAATGTCTATATTCACAATCTCAATATCAAAGTTGAACTAATTTCCACGTTGCAGCAAAACCAAATAAAATTGTATAAGGGGAACGATTCATTTCTGTTAATAAGGACTAAACTAGAATCATTCCTCGTTGCAACTTGAACCTTATTGAATACATTAAACTTAAAAGAACAGATTCGATCTACGATGAGATGTTACTGTGCCTTGATATTCATCTTGTATGAGCACCTTAATTGTTGGTAAGCCTGATGGTAACATACGCCTGCAGTCGTTTTGCTGATTAATTATTCCATTTCTGAGACTACTGGATATTCACCTGCTGAACTATTTTTCAACCATCCCATACCCAGAGAGATCCTAACCCATTTCAATTGGCCCGAACGGGAAGAAGCCCAACCGGATTGGAAGTCCAAATTATTCTTAGCCCAAGTCAGGGAGAAGAAGAAGCTGTCGAAGGATTTAAAACAGAAGGGAAACGCCAAGACAGTGACAGTTGGAGACTTCGTGATGGTTAAAAACCATTCCTTAAGCTCCTCACTAGATAGGACCATTCAAAAGTTATTTATGTTGTGGATAGGACCTTATCTAGTGGACAAAGTGGAAAATAATGTTGTGACATTGCTAATTCCAAGGACTAAAGAATTATATGGTAAGGTTAACTTGGATAACCTAAAACTGGTGCGTTTTTCGGAGGATAAAAAGAAAGAGTTTGTACTTTAAAACTAAGTTTCCTCCAGGTAGATAACTTCCTTCCTGAAACTTAGTTTTCGAAAGGAAGGGGCAGATGATATGATCCATATTTTTGTGTGACGTCATCAGTAGAAAATGTGTCACTAATATATTTATTTTGTGAAAGAAAGCGTAACCTCCTTGTTATTCTACGTAATATTGCGCCTTATTAGTAATGTATATCTTTTGTTTAATGTTTATTGTATTTTATGCTACATTATGGGTAATTTAATGTATCGTCATGTTTGCGAGAGTTCACTATACTAATTTTTATTTCTAAACATGTATAGATGTCAGTTTTGTTGTAGTATCCTTTTGTAAATAGTGAGTGATTCATCTGTACTTTAATCTGTGTTCTCAAAAATAGTATAAAAGCGAGGATATCGCGTAAGAATCATCACACTTTCGCCACGGATCGTCGAAGCTTTTTAACTTAAAAAGAACTCCTCGGCGTTGTGCATACATCCTGGTATGGTAGTTCGGGGCGCAAGCTAGGCCTATGTGAACATAGGTACGCCGATAGCCATGCATTGATGATATGCACAATACTGCAACCATTCTACGTTAAATAATAAAGCTAGCCTAAAGATTGATTTGGAAATAAAAGGCTAAAGAGCAAATATTGGCTCAGTTATCATTGCATATCTCTTGGTGTGGTAGTTCGGGGCGCAAGCTAGGTCTATGCAATCATAGGCTTGCCGATAGCCACGCATTGAGTTTATGCGTTTTAGTTGAGTCAATTCATCGACAAAGCGAAATCCTCGCTTTCATATCAAGTATATTTGCATTATAATTGCAATGAATAAAGAATAAAACCTTTCAGTTTATATATACTGCAATAATGTGATTTTATTTCTCTGTGCTGTGAATATTGTCTTTGCTTAACACTACCCCTGTACCTGAGAGGAGTCTGTGTACTTCACCGAGTCTCATCGTTCACCGCTGAGTATTATTAAGTTAATATTAATAGTATAATAATACGACGCGTCTAAATAATTGTGCTTAGAACGTGTCAATAGGTCGATAGTTTGTTGGGTTGGTACTATCTTTGTTTGGCTTTGGGAACATTAGAACCTTTGAAATCTTCCAGTCTGTCGGGTAGTGTCCTGTGCGGAGGATAAAATTGTAGATAATGGCCAGAAAGGACAGCAATGCAAGCGGGGCCTGTTTAATCAATACGTATGTGATATTGTCCAATCCGGGAGCAGTGTTTCTCTTCCTACGCACAGTATTGATAATATCATCTGTTGTGATAGGAACAGTTAGAGCATTTGTAGGATCAATAGTGTGCGTATTACTGGGTTGCAGTTGCCTGTTATTGGGGTTGGTGACTCTGTCAATTTTGGTCTGGAGGCGGAGATTTGGAGCTAGTTGTGGTGTTGGAGTGAAAGTGTCTTGCAAGACATTTGCGAAGGCATAAGCTTTTTCAGTGTCTGTGTTTAGAGCTGCGTCCTTGATTGTTATCGGATAAGGAGTACTACTGGATTGTCCAGTGAGCACCTTGAAACGTTTCCAGTATTTTGTGGGATGGCTTTCGTCACTCAATTGGTTGCACGTTTCAATCCATCGACGTTGTTTATAAGCTTTTATATAGTTTTGAACTGTACGCAGCCATTGACGGTGTAAGTTAAGGGATTCAGGATTTCTGGTCTGGAGGTAGTCCCTGTATGCTCGTCGTGATGCTGTGATTAGGTGAAGATATTGCGGAGGTAGCTTTGGTTTGTAACTATTGAGAGTGGTCGTAGGTATGTTAGTGGTTGCTGCACTGGTAATCTGTGCCGTAAGATGTTCCACCGCCGTATCGAGTTCCTCTGAATTGTTTGGTGGTGGAAGTGGGTCAGAAAATGCCTGCTGTAGCTTTGCACTATATGCCTCCCAGTTTGCTTTGTTGTAACACCAGATTTTTCGAGGTTGTATTGTACTGCCCGTATTGCGGTTACCAAGATTTAAGGTGATTTTCACTGGGTCATGGTCACTGCCGATGGAATCCAGCACCGATATGTTCAAACAGGTACTAAGAGATGTTGATGTTATAACGACGTCAGGGGTAGTGTTACTTATGGGACGTGTGGCTCTGGGCAGTACATGGAATTCCGCTGTAGTCTTTTGGTCCAGAAATTGTAAAAAGTTTGTTTTGTCTTGCATGCTACGACTATGGTAATTGATGTCCGCTGCTATGATATAATGTTTGCTAAGGGTTTGGATATGTTGAAAGAATTGGTATGGAATAGTCTCCCCTGGTCTTACATAGATGGTAGCAAATGTAACGACCCGGGATGGAAAGTAGATGGTACTAGCAGTATGTTCTGGCAAGTGGAAGTGTGGTGGGAAGGTAACTGTTCGATATGGTAATTTTCTATCTACTCCAATTGCTGTGCCGCCGTTTACTCTTAAGCCCGGTGGACCATCGTGGCGTAAGATGTTGTATGGTGGAATATGACAGATCATTTTTGGAGCCAGATAGGTTTCGTTTAGCGCAAAGCAGTGAACAGATTCTTCCAAGAGCAGGTGTTGCAATAAAGCTTTTCGTTTAGAAACGGATCGGATATTTAAAAATAGAAAATTATACATATTCCGTACTGCCATATTCAAAACCTTAAACCGCAGTTTCCAAGTGGGATATGTGGAAATGCACATGAGGACCAGAGTATGTTGCATGGAGTTGCAAGTTGAAAATGGTTTTTGCAGATGCCGTTACTTGGGTTAATATGTGCGTTCTTAAAAATGGGTGCACATTTTGGAGAGTCAGTGTGAAGAAACGTATTAGATCTTCCACTGTTACAGGATGTCGTAGTGAATTGTCAGGTTCTGTAGCAGTGTCATTGGTGCGCAGGGGAACTGTTAGATCAGGGTGTTCAGGTATTGCATCTGGCTTGGCTTTGCATTTGTAACTGTATGTAGGATGGTTTTCCGTACATGTGACACATTTTGGTGCAGCAGTTTGGTTTTGACATTCTCTGGTTGAATGGGGTCCTGAACAGTATCCGCATTTATCTCGGTTTGGACATGCAGCAGTAGTGTGCTTGTTATACTTTTGGCATTTTTCGCACCGCAATGGAAGAGGTTGTTGAGAACGGGATGGTTCAACTTTGTACCTGCGTCTGTATATGTATGCTCCACTGTGTAGTAGGGTGTCTACAGCATTTTGTGAGTCTGTTAGGACCCGCACCATGTATGTGGGTCCGTTGTTATTGCGAATACGGATACATTTGCGGATTTGTACACCTTCGCATTCCAGTTCCTCAAAAATCTCTTCGTCTGTTAGACTAGGTTCTACACCCCTGATGACAACTGATAGTAGTGGGGATTTATGTGGTGGTGGTGGTGGTTGTTTTTGAATGGAAGCATTTAGTGTTTGGATGTTTGCTTTGGCTCCATAGATTTCAAAAGAAGCTTTGTTTCTAATTAGTTTTGCAAAGTCTGGATCTGGTGATTTCAATATGATGCCATTACGGGTGAACAGTATTTGTGCAATTTGTGCCCTTGGTACATACTTAGATGTTTGTTGGAACACATGTTTTGCTGTATTGAATTTGGTGTCGTAATTGGTGAGCAGGAAGTTGTATAAGCTGTTATCCTGTTGTTTGGATTTTAGTTGGGTTGCATGAGCTGTATTTCCTTTATCTCGTTTAATTGGTGATCTAGATCGTTGACGTTGAGGTAGAGGTAATCCTTCATAGGAATTGCGACGTCGGTGTTTTGTGGAATAGCTGGACGTTTGCATTGGATCATTGGTACTTCGTGAATCGAGCATCGTCTCGGAGTTTGGACCGTCCGTCCGTTTAGTACCTCCGGTGAAGGTTTTCACCCCTTCTCGCTGTCGTAGCAGCGTTGCAGGAAGACCATGATGCATATCAGAAGACCACAACCGTGAGTTGTTTATATGATCCAATAGAACAAACGCAAATCCTATGGGAAAAGAGGCACAAACTCAAACCAACTGACAACTCAATCCAAAGAAGCGAATCCAAATTCCAAACTAATTGTAGAGCCCAAGACAAAAGAAGAGGAAGGATGAAGGTAGTAAGGGAAAACAATTTAAAAAAATAGTGCAAGTCGTATGTCTGCTCCACTCAACGTGTTCAACCAAAAAGGTTCCTCGCAATCACCTAACCACCGTATAGGCACAATTGGTACCGTTTGTCCGTTCCAGACTTACGGCTTCCACCTGGAATAATTGGCCCACGATGCGTGACACAAGAGAGACCGACTTACGATTACCTATACCTTGATGGTGTTTGCAGTTTTTTTTTTTTTTGTCCTTGTTTTCCATTTAGAAGGGTACCCCTTCTCTTTGGTAAGTGAATTGTTTCCATAAATGTTTTCCCTTGCAAGGTGATGGTCTAAGTGTTTTCAGTAATGAAGTGGTACATATTTACTTATTCTGAGGGTAGTTCACTTTGATCTTATTTATGCATTAGTGGGAAAATTACTTCAGTGAGGAAAGTAATAATTTGCTATGGTGCGGCATGTGTTGGATATATCACGTGCCGTAGTTCCGGAGGATGATGGATATTATACAGCTGGTAGTCAGGATGCTGTGGATCTATCAGGAAAGTGTACATGGTTAAGAGATGCTGTAATGGTGTGCAGTGGTATGTGGGAAGGCAGTCGTGTAGAGCATCTTCGTACATTGTGCTAAGAAGTTGTGGATGGTGCGAGTTCATTCGACCAGTTATATATTTGTGACGGATGGCTTCGATGTGGGTTGTGATTTCGGGAAAGGTTATTCGCTCGTACAGTAGTCGTGTAGGACTTGGTAGGACTACTCTGAAGGCCAAACGAAGAGCATGTCTTTCCAGAACTTGTAGTTTGTGATGGAATGAGTCTGGGGCTGATATCCATGCAGTGTGGCCGTAAGTAATTGCTGGTCGAAGGAAAGCCTTGTAGGTATGTAGGACAACCTGGGAGTTGAGTCCCCAGGATGTTCCAATGAGCCGTTTGAGCAAGCTCAGACGATTTGTAGCTTTTTGGACGATGTTGAGCAATTGAGGTTTCCAGGTTAGCTTGGAGTCAAATATGACTCCCAGATATTTTGCAGTGGTGGCAGGCAGAATTGGAGTTCCCCGTATTTTGATGTTTAATAATGTTGGGTTCCTTTGGATCTTCGAGCGACAGCCTGTCTGCAGAAACACCAATGCTTGTGTTTTGAGAGCATTTATTGTGAGACGCCATGTGTCACACCATCTTTGGAAGGAGTTTATAGCTGGTTGGAGAGTTTTGTTTATAGCTTGGATGGTTGAACAACAGGCGAGAAATGCGGTGTCGTCAGCGAATTGGTAGATAGAAACTTGTGGGGGTTTTGGCATATCGGCAACGTATAGTATGTAGAGTAATGGTGATAAAGCAGCACCCTGTGGAACGCCAGAGTAAGGGAAAATGGGGTATGACATTGCTCCATTTACAGTGACATAGGCGACCCTATTTGTTAGGAAGCTGTGTACTAATCTGACATAGGAAAGCGGTAGGTGGAATTTATGGAGCTTGTAGATGAGCCCAGTATGCCATACTTTGTCAAATGCTTTCTCCAGGTCGAATAGTACTAGGCAGGATGGTTTGGATGTGTTGAAATGATTTGTGATGCGAGTCGTTAGTTTTAATAAATTATCAAGGACACTGTGTTGAGGTCTAAAGCCTGCTTGGTGCGACGGAAGTAAACTGTGTGCTTGTAAGTGCATGTGTATGCGTCGAACAATGATGCGTTCGAATATTTTGCTAAAGGTTGATGTGAGCTGAATAGGTCGATAGTTTGTTGGGTTGGTACTATCTTTGTTTGGTTTTGGGAACATTAGAACCTTTGAAATCTTCCAGTCTGTCGGGTAGTGTCCTGTGCGGAGGATAAAATTGTAGATAATGGCCAGAAAGGACAGCAATGCAAGCGGGGCCTGTTTAATCAATACGTATGTGATATTGTCCAATCCGGGAGCAGTGTTTCTCTTCCTACGCACAGTATTGATAATATCGTCTGTTGTGATAGGAACAGTTAGAGCATTTGTAGGATCAATAGTGTGCGTATTACTGGGTTGCAGTTGCCTGTTATTGGGGTTTGTGACTCTGTCAATTTTGGTCTGGAGGCGGAGATTTGGAGCTAGTTGCGGTGTCGGAGTGAAAGTGTCTTGCAAGGCATTTGCGAAGGCATAAGCTTTTTCAGTGTCTGTGTTTAGAGCTGCGTCCTTGATTGTTATCGGATAAGGAGTACTACTGGATTGTCCAGTGAGCACCTTGAAACGTTTCCAGTATTTTGTGGGATGGCTTTCGTCACTCAATTGGTTGCACGTTTCAATCCATCGACGTTGTTTATAAGCTTTTATATAGTTATGAACTGTACGCAGCCATTGACGGTGTAAGTTAAGGGATTCAGGATTTCTGGTCTGGAGATAGTCCCTGTATGCTCGTCGTGATGTTGTGATTAGGTGAAGATATTGCGGAGGTAGCTTTGGTTTGTAACTATTGAGAGTCGTCGTAGGTATGTTAGTGGTTGCCGCACTGGTAATCTGAGCAGTAAGATGTTCCACCGCCGTATCGAGTTCCTCTGAATTGTTTGGTTCTGGATGCGGGTGAGAAAAAGCATTCTGTAGCTTTTCACTATATGCCTCCCAGTTCGCTTTGTTGTAACACCAGATTTTTCGAGGTTGTATTGTACTGCTCGTATTGCGGTTACCAAGATTTAAGGTAATTTTCACTGGGTCATGGTCACTGCCGATGGAATCCAGCACAGATATGTTCAAGCAGGCACTTAGAGATGTTGATGTTATAACAACGTCAGGGGTAGTGTTACTTATGGGACGTGTGGCTCTGGGCAGTACATGGAATTCTGCTGTAGTGTTTTGGTCCAGAAATTGTAAAAAGTTTGTTTTGTCTTGCATGGTTCGACTATGATAATTGATGTCCGCTGCTATGATATAATGTTTGCTAAGGGTTTGGATATGTTGAAAGAATTGGTATGGAATAGTCTCCCCTGGTCTTACATAGATGGTAGCAAATGTAACGACCCGGGATGGAAAGTAGATTGTACTAGCAGTATGTTCTGGCAAGTGGAAGTGTGGTGGGAAGGTAACTGTTCGATATGGTAATTTTCTATCTACTCCAATTGCTGTGCCGCCGTTTACTCTTAAGCCCGGCGGGCCATCGTGGCGTAAGATGTTGTATGGTGGAATATGACAGATCATTTTTGGAGCAAGATAGGTTTCGTTTAGCGCAAAGCAGTGAACAGATTCTTCCAAGAGCAGGTGTTGCAATAAAGCTTTTCGTTTAGAAACGGATCGGATATTTAAAAATAGAAAATTATACATATTCCGTACTGCCATATTCAAAACCTTAAACCGCAGTTTCCAAGTGGGATATGTGGAAATGCACGTGAGGACCAGAGTATGTTGCATGGAGTTGCAAGTTGAAAATGGTTTTTGCCGATGCCGTTACTTGGGTTAATATGTGCGTTCTTAAAAATGGGTGCACATTTTGGAGAGTCAGTGTGAAGAAACGTATTAGATCTTCCACTGTTACAGGATGTCGTAGTGAGTTGTCAGGTTCCGTAGCAGTGTCATTGGTGCGCAGGGGGACTGTTAGGTCGGGGTGTTCAGGTATTGCTTCTGGCTTGGCTTTGCATTTGTAGCTGTATGTAGGATGGTTTTCCGTACATGTGACACATTTTGGTGGAGCAGTTTGGTTTTGACATTCTTTGGTTGAATGGGGTCCTGAACAGTATCCGCATTTATCTCGGTTTGGACATGCAGCGGTAGTGTGCTTGTTATACTGTTGGCATTTTTCGCACCGCAATGGAAGAGGTTGTTGAGAACGGGATGGTTCAACTTTGTACCTGCGTCTGTATATGTATGCTCCACTGTGTAGTAGTGTGTCTACAGCATTTTGTGAGTCTGTTAGGACCCGCACCATGTATGTGGGTCCGTTGTTATTGCGAATACGGATACATTTGCGGATTTGTACACCTTCGCATTCCAGTTCCTCAAAGATCTCCTCGTCTGTTAAGACAGGTTCTACACCCCTGATGACTACTGATAGTAGTGGGGATTTATGTGGTGGTGGTGGTTGTTTTTGAGTGGAAGCATTCAGTGTTTGGATGTTTGCTTTGGCTCCATAAATTTCAAAAGAAGCTTTGTTTCTAATTAGTTTTGCAAAGTCTGGATCTGGTGATTTCAATATGATGCCATTACGGGTGAACAGTATTTGTGCAATTTGTGCCCTTGGTACATACTTAGATGTTTGTTGGAACACATGTTTTGCTGTATTGAATTTGGTGTCGTAATTGGTGAGCAGGAAGTTGTATAAGCTGTTATCCTGTTGTTTGGATTTTAGTTGGGTTGCATGAGCTGTATTTCCTGTATCTCGTTTAATTGGTGATCTAGATCGTTGACGTTGAGGTAGAGGTAATCCTTCATAGGAATTGCGACGTCGGTGTTTTGTGGAATAGCTGGACGTTTGCATTGGATCATTGGTACTTCGTGAATCGAGCATCGTCTCGGAGTTTGGACCGTCCGTCCGTTTAGTACCTCCGGTGAAGGTTTTCACCCCTTCTCGCTGTCGTAGCAGCGTTGCAGGAAGACCATAATGCATATCAGAAGACCACAACCGTGAGTTGTTTATATGATCCAATAGAACAAACGCAAATCCTATGGGAAAAGAGGCACAAACTCAAACCAACTGACAACTCAATCCAAAGAAGCGAATCCAAATTCCAAACTAATTGTAGAGCCCAAGACAAAAGAAGAGGAAGGATGAAGGTAGTAAGGGAAAACAATTTAAAAAAATAGTGCAAGTCGTATGTCTGCTCCACTCAACGTGTTCAACCAAAAAGGTTCCTCGCAATCACCTAACCACCGTATAGGCACAATTGGTGCCGTTTGTCCGTTCCAGACTTACGGCTTCCACCTGGAATAATTGGCCCACGATGCGTGACACAAGAGAGACCGACTTACGATTACCTATAGCTTGATCTGTTTGCAGTGTTTTCTTTTTTTTTTTTTTTTTTTTTTGTCCTCGTTTTCCATTTAGAAGGGTACACCTTCTCTTTGGTAAGTGAATTGTTTCCATAAATGTTTTCCCTTGCAAGGTGATGTTCTAAGTGTTTTCAGTAATGAAGTGGTACATATTTACTTATTCTGAGGGTAGTTCACTTAGATCTTATTTATGCAGTAGTGGGAAAATTACTTCAGTGAGGAAAGTAATAATTTGTTATGGTGCGGCATGTGTTGGATATATCACGTGCCGTAGTTCCGGAGGATGATGGATATTATACAGCTGGTAGTCAGGATGCTGTGGATCTATCAGGAAGGTGTACATGGTTAAGAGATGCTGTAATGGTGTGCAGTGGTATGTGGGAAGGCAGTCGTGTAGAGCATCTTCGTACATTGTGCTAAGAAGTTGTGGATGGTGCGAGTTCATTCGACCAGTTATATATTTGTGACGGATGGCTTCGATGTGGGTTGTGATTTCGGGAAAGGTTATTCGCTCGTACAGTAGTCGTGTAGGACTTGGTAGGACTACTCTGAAGGCCAAACGAAGAGCATGTCTTTCCAGAACTTGTAGTTTGTGATAGAATGAGTCTGGGGCTGATATCCATGCAGTGTGGCCGTAAGTAATTGCTGGTCGAAGGAAAGCCTTGTAGGTATGTAGGACAACCTGGGAGTTGAGTCCCCAGGATGTTCGAATTAGCCGTTTGAGCAAGCTCAGACGATTTGTAGCTTTTTGGACGATGTTGAGCAATTGAGGTTTCCAGGTTAGCTTGGAGTCAAATATGACTCCCAGATATTTTGCACTGGTGGCAGGCAGAATTGGAGTTCCCCGTATTTTGATGTTTAATAATGTTGGGTTCCTTTGGATCTTCGAGCGACAGCCTGTCTGCAGAAACACCAATGCTTGTGTTTTGAGAGCATTAATTGTGAGACGCCATGTGTCACACCATCTTTGGAAGGAGTTTATAGCTGGTTGGAGAGTTTTGTTTATAGCTTGGATGGTTGAACAACAGGCGAGAAATGCGGTGTCGTCAGCGAATTGGTAGATAGAAACTTGTGGGGGTTTTGGCATATCGGCAACGTATAGTATGTAGAGTAATGGTGATAAAGCAGCACCCTGTGGAACGCCAGAGTAAGGGAAAATGGGGTATGACATTGCTCCATTTACAGTGACATAGGCGACCCTATTTGTTAGGAAGCTGTGTACTAATCTGACATAGGAAAGCGGTAGGTGGAATTTATGGAGCTTGTAGATGAGCCCAGTATGCCATACTTTGTCAAATGCTTTCTCCAGGTCGAATAGTACTAGGCAGGATGGTTTGGATGTGTTGAAATGATTTGTGATGCGAGTCGTTAGTTTTAATAAATTATCAAGGACACTGTGTTGAGGTCTAAAGCCTGCTTGGTGCGACGGAAGTATACTGTGTGCTTGTAAGTGCATGTGTATGCGTCGAACAATGATGCGTTCGAATATTTTGCTAAAGGTTGATGTGAGCTGAATAGGTCGATAGTTTGTTGGGTTGGTACTATCTTTGTTTGGTTTTGGGAACATTAGAACCTTTGAAATCTTCCAGTCTGTCGGGTAGTGTCCTGTGCGGAGGATAAAATTGTAGATAATGGCCAGAAAGGACAGCAATGCAAGCGGGGCCTGTTTAATCAATACGTATGTGATATTGTCCAATCCGGGAGCAGTGTTTCTCTTCCTACGCACAGTATTGATAATATCGTCTGTTGTGATAGGAACAGTTAGAGCATTTGTAGGATCAATAGTGTGCGTATTACTGGGTTGCAGTTGCCTGTTATTGGGGTTTGTGACTCTGTCAATTTTGGTCTGGAGGCGGAGATTTGGAGCTAGTTGCGGTGTCGGAGTGAAAGTGTCTTGCAAGGCATTTGCGAAGGCATAAGCTTTTTCAGTGTCTGTGTTTAGAGCTGCGTCCTTGATTGTTATCGGATAAGGAGTACTACTGGATTGTCCAGTGAGCACCTTGAAACGTTTCCAGTATTTTGTGGGATGGCTTTCGTCACTCAATTGGTTGCACGTTTCAATCCATCGACGTTGTTTATAAGCTTTTATATAGTTATGAACTGTACGCAGCCATTGACGGTGTAAGTTAAGGGATTCAGGATTTCTGGTCTGGAGATAGTCCCTGTATGCTCGTCGTGATGCTGTGATTAGGTGAAGATATTGCGGAGGTAGCTTTGGTTTGTAACTATTGAGAGTCGTCGTAGGTATGTTAGTGGTTGCCGCACTGGTAATCTGAGCAGTAAGATGTTCCACCGCCGTATCGAGTTCCTCTGAATTGTTTGGTTCTGGATGCGGGTGAGAAAAAGCATTCTGTAGCTTTTCACTATATGCCTCCCAGTTCGCTTTGTTGTAACACCAGATTTTTCGAGGTTGTATTGTACTGCTCGTATTGCGGTTACCAAGATTTAAGGTAATTTTCACTGGGTCATGGTCACTGCCGATGGAATCCAGCACAGATATGTTCAAGCAGGCACTTAGAGATGTTGATGTTATAACAACGTCAGGGGTAGTGTTACTTATGGGACGTGTGGCTCTGGGCAGTACATGGAATTCTGCTGTAGTGTTTTGGTCCAGAAATTGTAAAAAGTTTGTTTTGTCTTGCATGGTTCGACTATGATAATTGATGTCCGCAGCTATGATATAATGTTTGCTAAGGGTTTGGATATGTTGAAAGAATTGGTATGGAATAGTCTCCCCTGGTCTTACATAGTTGGTAGCAAATGTAACGACCCGGGATGGAAAGTAGATTGTACTAGCAGTATGTTCTGGCAAGTGGAAGTGTGGTGGGAAGGTAACTGTTCGATATGGTAATTTTCTATCTACTCCAATTGCTGTGCCGCCGTTTACTCTTAAGCCCGGCGGGCCATCGTGGCGTAAGATGTTGTATGGTGGAATATGACAGATCATTTTAGGAGCAAGATAGGTTTCGTTTAGCGCAAAGCAGTGAACAGATTCTTCCAAGAGCAGGTGTTGCAATAAAGCTTTTCGTTTAGAAACGGATCGGATATTTAAAAATAGAAAATTATACATATTCCGTACTGCCATATTCAAAACCTTAAACCGCAGTTTCCAAGTGGGATATGTGGAAATGCACGTGAGGACCAGAGTATGTTGCATGGAGTTGCAAGTTGAAAATGGTTTTTGCCGATGCCGTTACTTGGGTTAATATGTGCGTTCTTAAAAATGGGTGCACATTTTGGAGAGTCAGTGTGAAGAAACGTATTAGATCTTCCACTGTTACAGGATGTCGTAGTGAGTTGTCAGGTTCCGTAGCAGTGTCATTGGTGCGCAGGGGGACTGTTAGGTCGGGGTGTTCAGGTATTGCTTCTGGCTTGGCTTTGCATTTGTAGCTGTATGTAGGATGGTTTTCCGTACATGTGACACATTTTGGTGGAGCAGTTTGGTTTTGACATTCTTTGGTTGAATGGGGTCCTGAACAGTATCCGCATTTATCTCGGTTTGGACATGCAGCGGTATGCAGCTTTGGTGTGCAGTGGTATGTGGGAAGGCAGTCGTGTAGAGCATCTTCGTACATTGTGCTAAGAAGTTGTGGATGGTGCGAGTTCATTCGACCAGTTATATATTTGTGACGGATGGCTTCGATGTGGGTTGTGATTTCGGGAAATGTTATTCGCTCGTACAGTAGTCGTGTAGGACTTGGTAGGACTACTCTGAAGGCCAAACGAAGAGCATGTCTTTCCAGAACTTGTAGTTTGTGATAGAATGAGTCTGGGGCTGATATCCATGCAGTGTGGCCGTAAGTAATTGCTGGTCGAAGGAAAGCCTTGTAGGTATGTAGGACAACCTGGGAGTTGAGTCCCCAGGATGTTCCAATTAGCCGTTTGAGCAAGCTCAGACGATTTGTAGCTTTTTGGACGATGTTGAGCAATTGAGGTTTCCAGGTTAGCTTGGAGTCAAATATGACTCCCAGATATTTTGCAGTGGTGGCAGGCAGAATTGGAGTTCCCCGTATTTTGATGTTTAATAATGTTGGGTTCCTTTGGATCTTCGAGCGACAGCCTGTCTGCAGAAACACCAATGCTTGTGTTTTGAGAGCATTAATTGTGAGACGCCATGTGTCACACCATCTTTGGAAGGAGTTGATAGCTGGTTGGAGAGTTTTGTTTATAGCTTGGATGGTTGAACAACAGGCGAGAAATGCGGTGTCGTCAGCGAATTGGTAGATAGAAACTTGTGGGGGTTTTGGCATATCGGCAACGTATAGTATGTAGAGTAATGGTGATAAAGCAGCACCCTGTGGAACGCCAGAGTAAGGGAAAATGGGGTATGACATTGCTCCATTTACAGTGACATAGGCGACCCTATTTGTTAGGAAGCTGTGTACTAATCTGACATAGGAAAGCGGTAGGTGGAATTTATGGAGCTTGTAGATGAGCCCAGTATGCCATACTTTGTCAAATGCTTTCTCCAGGTCGAATAGTACTAGGCAGGATGGTTTGGATGTGTTGAAATGATTTGTGATGCGAGTCGTTAGTTTTAATAAATTATCAAGAACACTGTGTTGAGGTCTAAAGCCTGCTTGGTGCGACGGAAGTAAACTGTGTGCTTGTAAGTGCATGTGTATGCGTCGAACAATGATGCGTTCGAATATTTTGCTAAAGGTTGATGTGAGCTGAATAGGTCGATAGTTTGTTGGGTTGGTACTATCTTTGTTTGGTTTTGGGAACATTAGTACCTTTGAAATCTTCCAGTCTGTCGGGTAGTGTCCTGTGCGGAGGATAAAATTGTAGATAATGGCCAGAAAGGACAGCAATGCAAGCGGGGCCTGTTTAATCAATACGTATGTGATATTGTCCAATCCGGGAGCAGTGTTTCTCTTCCTACGCACAGTATTGATAATATCGTCTGTTGTGATAGGAACAGTTAGAGCATTTGTAGGATCAATAGTGTGCGTATTACTGGGTTGCAGTTGCCTGTTATTGGGGTTTGTGACTCTGTCAATTTTGGTCTGGAGGCGGAGATTTGGAGCTAGTTGCGGTGTCGGAGTGAAAGTGTCTTGCAAGGCATTTGCGAAGGCATAAGCTTTTTCAGTGTCTGTGTTTAGAGCTGCGTCCTTGATTGTTATCGGATAAGGAGTACTACTGGATTGTCCAGTGAGCACCTTGAAACGTTTCCAGTATTTTGTGGGATGGCTTTCGTCACTCAATTGGTTGCACGTTTCAATCCATCGACGTTGTTTATAAGCTTTTATATAGTTATGAACTGTACGCAGCCATTGACGGTGTAAGTTAAGGGATTCAGGATTTCTGGTCTGGAGATAGTCCCTGTATGCTCGTCGTGATGCTGTGATTAGGTGAAGATATTGCGGAGGTAGCTTTGGTTTGTAACTATTGAGAGTCGTCGTAGGTATGTTAGTGGTTGCCGCACTGGTAATCTGAGCAGTAAGATGTTCCACCGCCGTATCGAGTTCCTCTGAATTGTTTGGTTCTGGATGCGGGTGAGAAAAAGCATTCTGTAGCTTTTCACTATATGCCTCCCAGTTCGCTTTGTTGTAACACCAGATTTTTCGAGGTTGTATTGTACTGTTCGTATTGCGGTTACCAAGATTTAAGGTAATTTTCACTGGGTCATGGTCACTGCCGATGGAATCCAGCACAGATATGTTCAAGCAGGCACTTAGAGATGTTGATGTTATAACAACGTCAGGAGTAGTGTTACTTATGGGACGTGTGGCTCTGGGCAGTACGTGGAATTCTGCTGTAGTGTTTTGGTCCAGAAATTGTAAAAAGTTTGTTTTGTCTTGCATGGTTCGACTATGATAATTGATGTCCGCTGCTATGATATAATGTTTGCTAAGGGTTTGGATATGTTGAAAGAATTGGTATGGAATAGTCTCCCCTGGTCTTACATAGATGGTAGCAAATGTAACGACCCGGGATGGAAAGTAGATTGTACTAGCAGTATGTTCTGGCAAGTGGAAGTGTGGTGGGAAGGTAACTGTTCGATATGGTAATTTTCTATCTACTCCAATTGCTGTGCCGCCGTTTACTCTTAAGCCCGGCGGGCCATCGTGGCGTAAGATGTTGTATGGTGGAATATGACAGATCATTTTTGGAGCAAGATAGGTTTCGTTTAGCGCAAAGCAGTGAACAGATTCTTCCAAGAGCAGGTGTTGCAATAAAGCTTTTCGTTTAGAAACGGATCGGATATTTAAAAATAGAAAATTATACATATTCCGTACTGCCATATTCAAAACCTTAAACCGCAGTTTCCAAGTGGGATATGTGGAAATGCACGTGAGGACCAGAGTATGTTGCATGGAGTGTCAAGTTGAAAATGGTTTTTGCCGATGCCGTTACTTGGGTTAATATGTGCGTTCTTAAAAATGGGTGCACATTTTGGAGAGTCAGTGTGAAGAAACGTATTAGATCTTCCACTGTTACAGGATGTCGTAGTGAGTTGTCAGGTTCCGTAGCAGTGTCATTGGTGCGCAGGGGGACTGTTAGGTCGGGGTGTTCAGGTATTGCTTCTGGCTTGGCTTTGCATTTGTAGCTGTATGTAGGATGGTTTTCCGTACATGTGACACATTTTGGTGGAGCAGTTTGGTTTTGACATTCTTTGGTTGAATGGGGTCCTGAACAGTATCCGCATTTATCTCGGTTTGGACATGCAGCGGTATGCAGCTTTGGTGTGCAGTGGTATGTGGGAAGGCAGTCGTGTAGAGCATCTTCGTACATTGTGCTAAGAAGTTGTGGATGGTGCGAGTTCATTCGACCAGTTATATATTTGTGACGGATGGCTTCGATGTGGGTTGTGATTTCGGGAAATGTTATTCGCTCGTACAGTAGTCGTGTAGGACTTGGTAGGACTACTCTGAAGGCCAAACGAAGAGCATGTCTTTCCAGAACTTGTAGTTTGTGATAGAATGAGTCTGGGGCTGATATCCATGCAGTGTGGCCGTAAGTAATTGCTGGTCGAAGGAAAGCCTTGTAGGTATGTAGGACAACCTGGGAGTTGAGTCCCCAGGATGTTCCAATTAGCCGTTTGAGCAAGCTCAGACGATTTGTAGCTTTTTGGACGATGTTGAGCAATTGAGGTTTCCAGGTTAGCTTGGAGTCAAATATGACTCCCAGATATTTTGCAGTGGTGGCAGGCAGAATTGGAGTTCCCCGTATTTTGATGTTTAATAATGTTGGGTTCCTTTGGATCTTCGAGCGACAGCCTGTCTGCAGAAACACCAATGCTTGTGTTTTGAGAGCATTAATTGTGAGACGCCATGTGTCACACCATCTTTGGAAGGAGTTGATAGCTGGTTGGAGAGTTTTGTTTATAGCTTGGATGGTTGAACAACAGGCGAGAAATGCGGTGTCGTCAGCGAATTGGTAGATAGAAACTTGTGGGGGTTTTGGCATATCGGCAACGTATAGTATGTAGAGTAATGGTGATAAAGCAGCACCCTGTGGAACGCCAGAGTAAGGGAAAATGGGGTATGACATTGCTCCATTTACAGTGACATAGGCGACCCTATTTGTTAGGAAGCTGTGTACTAATCTGACATAGGAAAGCGGTAGGTGGAATTTATGGAGCTTGTAGATGAGCCCAGTATGCCATACTTTGTCAAATGCTTTCTCCAGGTCGAATAGTACTAGGCAGGATGGTTTGGATGTGTTGAAATGATTTGTGATGCGAGTCGTTAGTTTTAATAAATTATCAAGAACACTGTGTTGAGGTCTAAAGCCTGCTTGGTGCGACGGAAGTAAACTGTGTGCTTGTAAGTGCATGTGTATGCGTCGAACAATGATGCGTTCGAATATTTTGCTAAAGGTTGATGTGAGCTGAATAGGTCGATAGTTTGTTGGGTTGGTACTATCTTTGTTTGGTTTTGGGAACATTAGTACCTTTGAAATCTTCCAGTCTGTCGGGTAGTGTCCTGTGCGGAGGATAAAATTGTAGATAATGGCCAGAAAGGACAGCAATGCAAGCGGGGCCTGTTTAATCAATACGTATGTGATATTGTCCAATCCGGGAGCAGTGTTTCTCTTCCTACGCACAGTATTGATAATATCGTCTGTTGTGATAGGAACAGTTAGAGCATTTGTAGGAACAATAGTGTGCGTATTACTGGGTTGCAGTTGCCTGTTATTGGGGTTTGTGACTCTGTCAATTTTGGTCTGGAGGCGGAGATTTGGAGCTAGTTGCGGTGTCGGAGTGAAAGTGTCTTGCAAGGCATTTGCGAAGGCATAAGCTTTTTCAGTGTCTGTGTTTAGAGCTGCGTCCTTGATTGTTATCGGATAAGGAGTACTACTGGATTGTCCAGTGAGCACCTTGAAACGTTTCCAGTATTTTGTGGGATGGCTTTCGTCACTCAATTGGTTGCACGTTTCAATCCATCGACGTTGTTTATAAGCTTTTATATAGTTATGAACTGTACGCAGCCATTGACGGTGTAAGTTAAGGGATTCAGGATTTCTGGTCTGGAGATAGTCCCTGTATGCTCGTCGTGATGCTGTGATTAGGTGAAGATATTGCGGAGGTAGCTTTGGTTTGTAACTATTGAGAGTCGTCGTAGGTATGTTAGTGGTTGCCGCACTGGTAATCTGAGCAGTAAGATGTTCCACCGCCGTATCGAGTTCCTCTGAATTGTTTGGTTCTGGATGCGGGTGAGAAAAAGCATTCTGTAGCTTTTCACTATATGCCTCCCAGTTCGCTTTGTTGTAACACCAGATTTTTCGAGGTTGTATTGTACTGTTCGTATTGCGGTTACCAAGATTTAAGGTAATTTTCACTGGGTCATGGTCACTGCCGATGGAATCCAGCACAGATATGTTCAAGCAGGCACTTAGAGATGTTGATGTTATAACAACGTCAGGAGTAGTGTTACTTATGGGACGTGTGGCTCTGGGCAGTACGTGGAATTCTGCTGTAGTGTTTTGGTCCAGAAATTGTAAAAAGTTTGTTTTGTCTTGCATGGTTCGACTATGATAATTGATGTCCGCTGCTATGATATAATGTTTGCTAAGGGTTTGGATATGTTGAAAGAATTGGTATGGAATAGTCTCCCCTGGTCTTACATAGATGGTAGCAAATGTAACGACCCGGGATGGAAAGTAGATTGTACTAGCAGTATGTTCTGGCAAGTGGAAGTGTGGTGGGAAGGTAACTGTTCGATATGGTAATTTTCTATCTACTCCAATTGCTGTGCCGCCGTTTACTCTTAAGCCCGGCGGGCCATCGTGGCGTAAGATGTTGTATGGTGGAATATGACAGATCATTTTAGGAGCAAGATAGGTTTCGTTTAGCGCAAAGCAGTGAACAGATTCTTCCAAGAGCAGGTGTTGCAATAAAGCTTTTCGTTTAGAAACGGATCGGATATTTAAAAATAGAAAATTATACATATTCCGTACTGCCATATTCAAAACCTTAAACCGCAGTTTCCAAGTGGGATATGTGGAAATGCACGTGAGGACCAGAGTATGTTGCATGGAGTGTCAAGTTGAAAATGGTTTTTGCCGATGCCGTTACTTGGGTTAATATGTGCGTTCTTAAAAATGGGTGCACATTTTGGAGAGTCAGTGTGAAGAAACGTATTAGATCTTCCACTGTTACAGGATGTCGTAGTGAGTTGTCAGGTTCCGTAGCAGTGTCATTGGTGCGCAGGGGGACTGTTAGGTCGGGGTGTTCAGGTATTGCTTCTGGCTTGGCTTTGCATTTGTAGCTGTATGTAGGATGGTTTTCCGTACATGTGACACATTTTGGTGGAGCAGTTTGGTTTTGACATTCTTTGGTTGAATGGGGTCCTGAACAGTATCCGCATTTATCTCGGTTTGGACATGCAGCGGTAGTGTGCTTGTTATACTGTTGGCATTTTTCGCACCGCAATGGAAGAGGTTGTTGAGAACGGGATGGTTCAACTTTGTACCTGCGTCTGTATATGTATGCTCCACTGTGTAGTAGTGTGTCTACAGCATTTTGTGAGTCTGTTAGGACCCGCACCATGTATGTGGGTCCGTTGTTATTGCGAATACGGATACATTTGCGGATTTGTACACCTTCGCATTCCAGTTCCTCAAAGATCTCCTCGTCTGTTAAGACAGGTTCTACACCCCTGATGACTACTGATAGTAGTGGGGATTTATGTGGTGGTGGTGGTTGTTTTTGAGTGGAAGCATTCAGTGTTTGGATGTTTGCTTTGGCTCCATAAATTTCAAAAGAAGCTTTGTTTCTAATTAGTTTTGCAAAGTCTGGATCTGGTGATTTCAATATGATGCCATTACGGGTGAACAGTATTTGTGCAATTTGTGCCCTTGGTACATACTTAGATGTTTGTTGGAACACATGTTTTGCTGTATTGAATTTGGTGTCGTAATTGGTGAGCAGGAAGTTGTATAAGCTGTTATCCTGTTGTTTGGATTTTAGTTGGGTTGCATGAGCTGTATTTCCTGTATCTCGTTTAATTGGTGATCTGTTTGCAGTACTTAGCTCCTGATTATATAGTCTGGAATAAAAATATTTGTCATGGGAGTTTCACTTGTATTCAACACATTTCATTTTCTGATCTTTCTTACAACTTCAATATTTACACATCTTTTGAAGGATAATAAAACACATTTTTTCACTAATTACAATCGAAGTTATCCTTATTTCTGTTACTAAAACTTATGTTTGTTTTGCATTTGAGTCGCACTGCCATCTAGTTTACGCTGTAGGAAATATGAGGTTTGATGGTCAGTGCACACACAAATTCAGATTGAACAAAACACTCCGATCTGACGCTTGTGGCACTCATGGTGGTGATCTTCCAAACTAAAGCGTATTCAGTGGAATGTTTTTTTGTAACGTTGATGCAACGTTATCACAACGTTGTTCCCCTACATACAACATTCATCATAAATACAACAAGCATGCAACGTTGTGGCAACGTTATCACAACGTTGTTCCCCTACATACTGTAAGCCTTGTTTTCGTTGTGTGTGATTTCTTATCTATACATTTACAAGACATACAAACACGTAGGTTCAAATTAACAAGGTAACTTTAATACATGGAAGCCATTCACGTACATCTTACACACGGTTACTATAACAACCAATCAATAACATGCTATAGAATACAAATTCTTCTTCTTCCTCTTATCATGCGTCTATCATCTCCTCCTGGAGTCTCTTTTTTTTGTTTTAAGTGCTGGTCTCACCGTATCTATCAGGAGGTCTCCTAAGTCTATTCGATCTTCTGATTGGTGTGTGCCCAGCGTCTGTATATGTTGGTTTTGGTTATCTCTTCCCTCTGCATCCTCCGGCTGTCCTGCTGGTATCGATTCAAAGTTTGGATCAGGAGTATCTGTTGATGAGGGATTTGGTTCACACTCACGTTTTCGTAGCCACCTGACGTGTACCCAGTGGCGTACGCAAGGGGGGGTTACGGGGTTTAAACCCCCCCTTGAGCTTGTGAAATATTTTGAAAAATGCTGTGGGGAAAAAATTAAATGGCCAATTTTTCACAGTCAAAGATCTGGGACAATAATATTACTATTCCTACTTCTACTACTACTACTACTACTACTACTACTACTACTAATAATAATAATAATAATAATAATAATTTGAATTATTATTTCCATGCAGCATGGAGAAAAGCACAGCATTCCAAACACACGCGTCTTTCAGAGTGATGCCTTTCTGAGGTTAGGTTAGGGTAACTATGATTTAAAAGAGAAAAAAGTTGTTTTGTATCTCAGTTGCAACAATGTTCAATACACTGGCGTACGCAGGATTTTTTTCGGGAATGGCTGGAATAGTAAATGTGGATAGCACATGGCTTCGTTTTGGAGGGCAGGATGCATAATAAAATATTTCGTATTTTTGGAGCTTTTCAGTCTATTAAAATTGTATTCAAAGACAAAAATGGTCATCGGGATTCACTTTAAAAGAGGTTTCGCATTTACACATTTTGATTTTTTAAAGTTCTTAACGGATTTTTATTTGAAAATTCTGATTTTTTCAAAATTTCGTTAGAGGCTGGAACACCATCGAACATCCCTCTACGTACGCCAGTGTTCAACGAACATGTATTTTCTTTGTGTGTGAACAATGAGAATTAACTAAATAAAGTTATTGGTACGTTGTAAGAGGCTAACGTATAGACGAAGGCTAGGCGGACAAGAATACAGTCACGAATTCGCCTTCCCATTATATTGTTTACCGCAGCACGTTTGAATGTCTCTCTTTAAAATGTCTCACCTTGTTGACTAGACAATTATTCAAACGACAATAAGATCAACTATTGTAAAATGTTTTGTTGGTAAGAACAGCGAGATAATCCAGATGTGAATTATCGGGGACATTTATGCGGGGGAAAAGTCGGAAAAATTCCAACCAATTTCGGGAATCGAATCCAGATCTCCCGCGTGATATCACTTGTCAGACGCTCTACCGACCAGATCACCGCAGCTCCTTGGATGAGTTCCATACTTTGATTATTTCAATTTATTTTAATATATTTTCTTGTATTTATGGATCTTCTTCACCCTTGAAATGTCTCACCTCGTTGACCAGACAATTATTTCGTAACAAAGAAACAAAACAATGTTCCCAGGATTTGCTAAAAATCGAATGACTAGAAAGTAATTTCGTTCTATTGTTTTCATAAATACTATATTTATGTAGATCTCTACTACTTAATAGTAGTAGTAGTGGTATTAGTACTATTATTAGTAATAATTCAGCTAATTAATTAATTATAAGTATTATTAATTAATTGTGATTATTATTATTTCATTAAAGTATAATAAAACAATGGTAATGTGAATTTGGAAAAAAGTTTTAGAAATAACACCCCCCTTGATGAAATCCTGCGTACGCTACTGCGTGTACCGTTCGTGTCGATCCGTCGAACAACTGCACTTTATATATTAGGCTGTTGCCAACTCTAGACAATACCATTCCTGGTACATGCTTCGGAGAATTTACCTTCGGGGTCTGCACCCAGACTGGATCATTCGGAAGATATGCAAGATAAGTTTTGTCAAGTCTCTTCCTCTCTTCTCGGCCCCGCCGTGATCCAAGAAATGGTGGGCGATCCACTCGCCTTTCCCGTTCAGTCATGTATTTATGTCTCTTGTATCTCAGTTGGTCACTTTCCCTTGATTCAACATCCTTATCTCTCATTGCCTGTGTTCGAATTCCAGCTCTCTCTTCTCTCGCCTTCTGAGCCAACTGCCTCAGATGCTCTTCTTTATTCTCCTTTCCTTTCGGGTCAAGTTTCTTCTCCAGCTGTGCCCTCAAACCTTCACTTTCCGGTATTTTAGTATTAATATTTCCGTTATTCTTTTGTTCAGATCCCGTGTTTGTTAACACAGTGTTACATTGTGTTAACAGTTTTCTCCAACCTGGATGAATACTGTCGAGCCATGAACGTCCAATCAGCGGATAACGCAGTTCTTCTTCACACAATATAACCGACAATTTATACAATACATCATTCAATGATAAATCCACTAAGGTTTGACCTTTCAACTTTAACGTATCATTATTCACGCCTCGTAACGTTAGTGAAGTAAATTGTGTTCGCCTATGTGGAAACAATTGTTTGAAATACTTGTTATTAAACAAAGTAACTGTAGATCCAGTATCTAGTTCACATTGTACAATTCGCTTATCAATACACAAATCAACTATGCACGGTTCTGCTGACACAAGAACATTAGTGCCATCTACAACTTTTGTCTTTGGCTTGAAACTAACGCTCTTTGCTTTTGAACGATTGAGCGTATCATCTTCCACTTGTGTATTTTCTGTGTTCGATGAAATAGTGCAAGTACTATCTTCTGGCGGATGAGAATCACTAACTTCGACGTGCAATAAAGACAAACCATGAAATTCGTTATGTATGTTTTGTTCAACAATAGCGTCTAAAGGTTTAATATTCGACTTAGAAGTTTGATCCGAGGTAATTGTCTTACTCGTAAGTTTATGGTTAGTTTTCCTAAACTTGCATTTTACATGCCAATGACCTTTCTTTTTGCAAAATGAACATATCGAATAATTTGCTGGACAATGTCCAAGATCATGTCTTCTGGAACATCTATCACATTCTTCGGTGCTTTTATAACTTCTATTCTGAGGATTAACGAAGTTCTTTTTGTGTGCTTGCGAGGACTGGAAACATGGTTTAAATTTCTGTGTCCCAGCAAATGCAACTAGATTAGGACTATAATCTTTTTCACGATGTATGAACATTTGTGTTTCCCGTTCAATTAATTCCATTTGAAGCACAATATCTTGACATTTTGCTAGAGTCAATGTAGGTTCAGAAAGTAATTTCTTTCTAATGGCGTCAGACCGAACGCCTACAATTATTTGCTCTAAAATGGCTTCTTGTAAGTACTGACCAAAACTACATTTAAGTGCTTGTTGCTTCACACGTACCATAAATCGTGTTGCATCCTCGCCGCTTTCCTGCATGCACTGCCTGAACTTAAAACGTTCCACATATTTGTTTATTTTGTGGCCATAATGTTTAAGTAGATTGTCCTTGAGGGTCGAATACGTTTGCCGTTCGACTGGTTCCGGTGCAAGGATAGTCTTCAGCACTTTGAAAGTTTCAGACCCTATAACTGCAATCAGTATGGGTACCTTCCTGGCTTCATTAACATCATGAGCCAAACAAAACTGTTCAAACCTCGTTAAATAATCTTCTATTTCTTCTGAATCTGGCCCAGGGTTGGCATGTTTAAAACAAAAGTGTTTAAAACACTTTGTTTTAAACGTTTAAAACACACGGCTTTGTTTTTTTTACAAATGTTTTAAACGTTTAAAACAATCTGTTTTAAACATGTTTTTTTTACAAGTGTTTAAAACACATTTTGGTGGTAGATATTTTATAGTCTGTGATAATTTTTTTGTTTGGCAACCCTGTTTTTCATTGAATCTGTGTCAATTAACCCGTTCTTTACAGGTCTCACTTATCGCACAACACTTGAGCAACCTTATGTTCTGACGTCACGGGAGAAAGCTTTATAATTTTAGGCTAAATGCCTATGTTGTTCATGTGGCACAGTTCAGAGTAAACTTTACAAGAGAAGCAAAATAATACATTAGATCCTCTTAAGCAAAATTATTTGGGTGGCTCTGCCCCCACATTGTTAATATTGGGGGGCTCGACCCCCCCCCCTTAAGCCCCATGGAGTCGGCGCCTATACCTGCAGTAGAGGTGTGCGAGATCCCGAAAAGTCGGGACCGGGATCGGGAAAGAAAATTTCCGTCCCGATCCTGACTTTCCGACGTTTTGGGATCCCAAGCAGTCTGGAAATTCCGAATGGTCATTTTAAAACGTCGTCAATTCTAGACATTCTCTGCATTGTGGTTTTGTACCAGAAGTGCAAAAACAAGCACTTAAGATGGAAATTACATGTAGAATTCGAGATTTCAAGAGCTTTGGGAAATTTCGAACACATCCCGTCCCGAAAATTTTCCGACTTTTTCGGGAAATTGAGAATTTTCCCCGTCCCGACCCAAAAAATTCTGTACCCCACACCCCTACCCTGCAGTATGGTAAACCTTATCTCCAAAGGTAAATAAACTGTCCTTGTCGCCATTGTACTCATAAAAATGAGTATTTTTTCTCTTTAACGACTTTAACTATAATTTACTGGGAAAAGGTTGAATTTGTTTTGTTTAAAACATGTTTAAAACATGTTTTTTTTTAACTCATGTTTAAAACTATGTTTAAAACAAAAAAACATGTTTTAAACAAAAAAAAACAGTTTGTTTTGTTCTTTTTAAAAAAAACACAAATTTTGCCAACCCTGATCTGGCCGGAACTCAGAGAATAAATTCAAACCGAACATATTCATAATTGTGGTCAACTAAATATCACAATATCTTAAACTCAATCCGTATCACACTGATTTAAACTTTGTTCTTGTACAATTATTGTAAATAATACACAAACCGTGTAATCTTGGTTCTTACCGTAGAAATTGATCAAGCCGACACAATTTCTCCTTGCATAAATCTATGCTGGAATGATGATCGTCGCGTACTCTTCGTGACGTCTTCATCCATACGTCTTCTTACGAAGAATCACCAAGAATATCCTGTACGACTGCGCCATAGATGTAAGCCTTGTTTTTGTTGTGTGTGATTTCTTATCTATACATTTACAAGACATACAAACACGTAGGTTCAAATTAACAAGGTAACTTTAATACATGGAAGCCATTCACGTACATCTTACACACGGTTACTATAACAACCAATCAATAACATGCTATAGAATACAAATTCTTCTTCTTCCTCTTATCATGCGTCTATCACATACAACATTCATCACAAATACAACATTCATACAACGTTGTGGCAACGTTAGTGTGTTGACTGGGGAAGTACGCAAGTGCACAGCTTGCAGTACAGACGGGAGCTGACTAGGTCACGTGATTTCCACACTCGTTGTTCATTTGTTTAAAATCTAGGAGGTAGAAAGTCAGCAACACAGGTTAAATATACGTTATGGGCCATCAAGTTGTTGGTTAAAGTTCTTATAATTTGTAGAAATGTATGTGTACGAACATTTGACAATGCTATGTGATTTATATTATGGTGAAAAACAAGTGTTTAAAACGTGGGGAAAAAGAGTACTAAGTTTTATCTACTGATTGTATTTGGCGCTGCAGTCGAAGTGCAATCGAAACACTTTCACCTCTAGTCCACGACTTGAATACCGCACTCCAAGACCATACTCGGAGGATGCTCACTTCAAGTATGGTCTTGCACCTTTCGGACACGGCCTGAGGAATAAGCGACACTTAGTTGACTTCTGTGACGAGCCATGTCAAATGTTGATCATAACTTAATTTCAAAGAATAGAAAATATCTTCAGAGAAACTTTTTATGCGAAATTTACGAATGTTCTTTTTATCAACTAATTGTTAAAATGTGAATTTATTTTTTTGATTCATTATCTCCAGTTGGGGCTGTTGATCTTTTTGCAAGTTTAATCTCTGCAAATGTTGTCAAGAGAATTTCAGCGTGGATTTGAGTTTGACGATGACGCTGTGATGTTTAAGTATCATCGAAACCTGTACTGCTCCACACGCCCATTTAATTTGAAAATAAGTCCTCCCGGATGGGAGAGTGGCAACAATTTGTCGCCTTGAAATGAAGGGATACAGAGTTCAATACACGGTGGAGGCACATAGAGGTTTGGATCCAACTTTAAACTGTAGGTCCAGCCCCGATTAGCCTGTCTACGCATGAAGTGGGCTTAGAAGCAGAACTTATTTGAAAATTGGACCCAAAACCAACAGTAAAGTTTTAATGCTTCTCTGCAACCACCTATTATTCCACATTAGTCTGGATTAAAATGTCGAACACTTTTTTCCTCTATTAGATACATTGATCTACCACCAGAAATAGGGTGACCAGACACATACATTCAAAAAAGAGGACAGAGCATGGCGAAAATTGAAGACAAAGTCATAAAAAAGAGGACACCGCAAAGAATGGCTATACATTTGCCATTACTCATAATTTAATCAATATACAAAAATCCTATCAACATTTTGCTCACAGATGCTTTTCAGAAGATCTCTTTCAAGAACTTCATCTTACCTTTAAGCAAAGAAAGCAATCTCCTAAACTGTTTTTTTTTAACAAATTACAAAGAATATCTATAATTTGAAGGGCAGAATTTTACTCTTTTTCTAATTTTTGGATATTAGACTGAAATATCTCCACAAATGAATGCAAATGTAACAAGTAAGATTTGCTTAACTTATTTCGAAAAGCCAAATTAAAATTTTAGGTAGTTTCGATTGGGTACAGAAATATGATTTCAATGCCACGAACATTTCTAGCATTCTTTCAACAGCAGGGGAAAGTGGCAACCACTTACCCCATATTCGTTTCTTCCATCCTTTAAAACTGGATATTTTCTTTCGCTTCGTTATTTCATGAAAGTAAATATTACTTAATAATCAAAATTCTCACTACGCATTTCTGTATCGCGTATGTATAACTCGAAAAGGAACTGGCCGACCTCTGTGTTGGAGTGGTTAGCACACCGCGCCTCAACGTCAGAGGCCTCGGATTCGAATCCCGGCCTGGGCATGTGTGTCCTTCATCAAAATCATCATATCATCGTTCATACTCATCTTCGCGATTAGCCAAAAGTGGCAGAAAAGCGAAGTAAAATAAACCAAATCAGTCAACCGAAAAGGAACTGCACAGACTACATACGTTCCAGCAGTCTCAGCACTTAATACTAATGACGGGTGCAGAAATTTGCCTATTTGCCTTTTTTATTCCTTTGTAGTAAACCATAGACTTTCATGTTTAAACTTTAAAGTTCGTTTCATGGAGTTTCTATTCCGAAAACACATTTTTATAGTGTCCATTATAAGTTCCTATTTTGATGGTTAGTGCCTATTTTGCTTAATCGTGCCAAAAAATGGATATTCTGCAATCTTTGCATACTTCAGCTTTTTCTTACGTGCATTTGGCTTTCCCTATATTGAAAGATGTAAGGCTTTGTTGATGATGTACTGACTGAAATCTGGAATTCTCAATTGGAACATTGTTTTTAATATTTTTTTGTTACAATGGTGCAAATTGTTTATTCATCATTTGTTCAAATCCACACAGTCGTTAGCACAAGCTCTTTTTGTGAGAATTATTTTAACAGATGATTCCCCGCAAATGTGAATTTCGATCAAAAGAGTATTATATAACACCATTAAGCCTTGTTTTGATGATATGAAAAACTCAATATGCTGACTAAGGCATAAAGTATAAATTTCTGCCTTGGTCAGCATATTGAGTTTTTCAGAGTATTATAGTATGTTAATCGCTAGCGCACTTTTATGTATAAACTGAAGTGCTAATACAGTATAACTGTGCATTGTAAGAAGAAAATTTAAATAAGTTCATATCCATTGCCTATTTTAATGTATTTTTTAAATTTTAGGGTGCCTTTTAAGTGCCTATTTTCGTGCATTTTCTTACTTTATGGGACTTTTTAAGTGCCTATTTTCATCATTTTGGTGCCTATTTGACTCCTATTTCAGAGGTGTTTAGTGCCTTAAATACGCGCCCTACTAATGACTCAGTAGGGAAAGTGATCGTATTGAGCTCCCAGATGCTAGGTGAGCATTGCTCGAATTAACGTGCACCAAATGAAGCATTATGTATGCAGCACATTTGCTATATGGTCAATGCTATACTCTTTCCAAAAAAGGAGGACATTTACCGATTTCTAAAAAATCCGCCCGGACGCCGGACAGACACCTAAAAAGGAGGACATGTCCGGATAAAAGAGGACGTCTGGTCACCCAGAAATAACCCCTCTCTTTTCTTCAAAACTTCTTGATCTCAAGCCCTGGACGAAGAGTGTTTCCAGCACCCACCTATGTTTTTCAACAAATTCCAGAAATAATGCACATGAAATTTACTAGGATACGTAACTGACAACACAAAATTCGCTGTAAATGAAGAAAAATATTGCAAAATAATTTATTTTAGGCGGATTTAGTTCGAAAAAAAACTGTGACTGGAATGAGTGGCAGTCATGCGTTCCCTACGCCGAAGACAGAGCCGAAGATCTACGAAGAATGCCGAATGCTTCCTTTCCTTTGCCGAGGGGGAGCGAAACGGAGTCACGGAGACTGATGGTCGCTTTCTATTTTACGACGAGGACAAACGTCTCGCGGTTTTTACAATAGCCCTTACAGTGGCGCAGGAACGGGGGGGTACAGGGGTACATTGTACCCCCGCAAATTTTTGGAGGGGGTACTGTACCCCCTAAATCCGTAAATCGAGTTGTACCCCCTGTACCCCCCTTTGGTAATTTGACAGCAGACGGAAGGTGCTACTGTTAAAATTACCTATTATCAATTCGCCCAACAAAAAAAAATGTATTATTGTCTATAAATTTTAAGCATTCTAGTCCTTACCACAAAAATTCAAAACATTTAATTGTAAACTTATTATACTACATTGTGCTTGCTACTAGTTAGTTCATTGACATAAGTTCTTGGAAACCTCTGTAAGGAGATGAAAATTGTTTAAAATGTGTGTGGAACGATGGAATCAGATTGACTCTCGGACAATTACGCTGCAGACGATTTCTGCTTTGCGTAAGGGGGGGGGGTACACATTTCTAAAGCAGTGGTCGCGCCGATTCGAAGATATGATACAAATCTTCATCAGAAGAGTATATGACTGACCCCATTTTCTTTTGAATATTTATAATGGAATTTTCCGAAACGAAACACTTACACGAACGAGACGAGACACAGACCAACCTGGGGGGGGGGGGGGGGGGGCGTCCAATACATTCCTGTACCTCACCTATATTTTTCATGAATTTGTAAGAGGGTGTTGGGAAAACTATACTTAAACCTATATATTAAGATATATATTTTTTAAAAAATAGAGTGCCGATTAGCCTATCTGAGAATGAGGTGAATTTGGAATAAGTTTTCATAACTTCAGAGTGGAAACCGAAAGAAAAATAAGCACAAACAAGAACGAGAAGGACCTCACCACACAGGAGACGAGATGAGGCTGTGACAATTCTAGACTCATCGCATCGCGATATCATTCCTAGGTGAAATTAAATCTTTCCTAGACATTTAAACAGGGTGCAATTTTCGATTTTATCAGAGGGGGGACTATTTTTTTACCTATGTATTAGGTATACTTATAATTGGACATTAATTGCTTAAAATCTAATTGTGATATCGAATGCAACACAAACACAAAGTCATTTTATGTTAAACTCTAAAGTCAAATTGTAAGAAAATTACATTAGTCAGATGAATGCACGAGATAAATGAGACTCACTGCAGGTTCTATTGGTAGATTTTGGATTGGATTCACAAGGTCTCTGGGAGTAAGATGGGAATATTTGATTGATTGATTTGGTTTATTTTACTTCGCCTTTCTGCCACTTTTGGCTAATCGCGAAGATGAGGATGAGTGATGATGATATGATGAAATTGATGGACACTCAAAAATAACACCCATGGGCAGGCCAGGATTCGAACCTGGGACATCAGGCGTCATAGCGCGCTATGCTAACCCCTCCGCCACGGAGTCCGGCGAGGTGGGAATGTGTTTTGGATTTTCTTTGTAGATGCGAAAATCTTTAACTGTGACGTACACATGCTTCTGCTTACATTAAAGTTTACCTTTTCACATAAAAGATAAATTGACATGTCTTCCTAAAACACACGCATGTATCTGCATTTAATACCACTACATACGAAAATAAACCTTGGCCGGCTCTTCACATTGTCCACCAAAAATTGAAAAGAAAGAATAAACTTTTGAGCGTATGGCTTTCCTTGCTACTTCTGAGAGCTGAAGGATTTCGGTTTTGTAAATGTACCGAATGATATTACTTTCAGTACTTGAAGAGCGTCATTAGGTACAGCTAATTATATTATAAATAAATGATTTGTCAAATTGTTCACAAATATTTCAAAGTTAGACATCTTACGAATTGATTGGGAACCATCTGAACTCATTTTTTTCTTTTTTAAAACAACAGCCTATAGATGTCTGAGAAAATACCAAATACATGGCTTCTAAAAGGCATTGGATGTGGTACACATCTGCCATAAATTGTTTAAAGACATTTTGGACTTTGAAAATTAGAATGAACGGAACTGAAGTGGAACTCTATATAATATAGTTTCTATATCCAGTGGGTGGGAGATGATTATTGCTTGTTGGGGTGGCTCAAGATCCCCCTCACTCCTGATTTTCCGTTCCGTGAAATCCAAATAAGCCCAGAATGAAGTCCAGAGCTTAGCCTTATGTGTTTCAGAATTGTTATCTGATTTTAAAATCTGTTTTTTTTTTTAAAAAAAAACGTAAATTCTAACAAAAACAATGAAAAATATTTATGCATATTGTGCATTAAATAACAGGACATTCGTGTGTGTTGTTCTAAAAGAGAATATTTATCATGGCTTCACATTATAACTAGGTATCAAGGACGTTTTGTGGGGTCCAGGGGGTCCGGACCCCTTCCCCCCGAAAGACTTACCAAGTAGTGAAAGTAATTTATCAAAATATAATTGTTTAGCATTTGTTATACTCAATTTCCATCGATGCCAATACCATGCTTGAACAGCGTAACAATTAAAAGTTAGGGTGCGGCAGAAATATCTCCCGGATTTCATTTGTGAATAACAAAGCAACGATAGATGTTATGCAAAACTTTATTGCACAGTTGGAAAGAACAGGGTTTACCATTTTATTGCACATTTGCAAAGAACAAAATGTTCCAATTATTTTTTGTCAAAATTGCCACAAGTCACCATTTTGTGTGACATAGTTGACTTTGTTTTAAAATGATATCGTCCAAATGGCGATCTGCACAGTGTACGCATTTCTGAAGTCTCGCCCTGAAGTTCTGCATTACCCTCCTAGTCATGTCTGGTCGGTATTGCCGCTCTTTCCTGTCTGATACCATCTTTCAGATCATTGACTGTCCTCGGCCTTCCTTGGTAAACTTCAGCCTTCAAGTACTCCCACAGAAAGAAGTCGCAGGGTGCGAGCTCGGGGGAACGAGTTGGCCATGGAAGGTAACTTCGTAGTGAGATTAGACGCCCTGGAAACATTTCACGTAGCACGTTCATCGATACGCGTGCTGTGGCACCATCCTGTTGGAACCACACAGCCAATTTGCCACGTTCGTTCGATTGCGGCTGCAGGAAGTTGCGTAACATCCATACATAACGGTCAGACGTTACATTAACTGCGTGCCGTCTTCCTCAAAAAAGTTCATGTAGTTGTCTCGGCACATATGGGAAACAAAATGGTAATCCTTGTTCTTTCCAACTGTGAAATAAAATTTTGCATAACATCGGTCGTTGCTTTGTTATTCACGAATGAAATCTGCTGCACCATGTATACTCGATGGTTTTCTCCGCTGAACTTATTGGAAGGCAAGGAATTTGCCGCATACGGCTTTGAAGGATTCCAAAGATTTATGCACACTACTAATGATAATATCCATAAAATATTAATCAGGAACTTTACTTTTCGTTAATTGAATCTAACTCCTTTTTTTGTTATTTAAATATTCAATTCTTTTTCTATCTGACATTAAATTCCTTGCCAGGACAGTTGTCTTGGCGATCTTAACTACACGTACGCTAGATAATGAATACTTGCTGTTATACTTCTATTATTTTACTATCTTTTACCTATTCATGTAATAATAACAATACAATATTAATTAATGTACATATTTAATTAATTAATATATTAATTTAATTAAATATAATTATCCTAATTATTATTATTGCTACACTTGATTGGACATATATATATGTGTGTGTGTGTGAGGGGGGCGGGGTGTGGGAGGCTGAATTTTGTACCCCCCCAAATGAAAAACGTTCCTGCGCCACTGAGCCCTTACAAGTAGATATACGACTACATAAGAATAGTTTGAATGAAACTAAAAATAAATTGACCACATAAACACAGTTAATACTTCTACTTTGTAAGGGAATTACTCATTCCATGGAATAACCGCTCATGCTGTGAGGTTACTAACTGAACTATGATTGGGTGCACACATAATGTTTAACACTGATGGAGAAATCATTCA
The DNA here is from genome assembly GCF_977018435.1 of Lepisma saccharinum. Taxonomy (NCBI): domain Eukaryota; kingdom Metazoa; phylum Arthropoda; class Insecta; order Zygentoma; family Lepismatidae; genus Lepisma; species Lepisma saccharinum. The sequence continues at coordinate 68,634,779 of NC_139231.1, forward strand.
GACTCTTGACTCAAATTACAAGTGTAGAATTATTGCATGGAATATATCAGAATAAGAATTGTTAATGTTATTCATAAAATAACTAACTTTCATAATCATGCAGAGTTTCAATTTATAACTTCAGATAGAGAATGGTGACTTGTGAAGATGCCAAATGAGGGGGACTAGGTGCCCACAGATAAAAAAGCCTTGATGCATTAGTTTGCTGTAAATGTACGTTATCACAGGACATGATATTATTGTATTGATTCTCATTACTCATTCTTCAAATGATCGTTAATTATACTAAATTTAATTACATATCAGAAATAAAGGGAAATTTTAAAATACTTTATTAGTGTTGTAATTTGAGGTCTATGACATTCCCTTGTTTGAAGTTCGATATCCCTCCAGACGAAAGTTGTTACATTCAACAGGGCCAGCGGAAGGGGGGGGGGGGGACCATGCCGCCGCCCAGAGCGGCAAATTTCTAGGGCGGCAAAATTGGAAGAGAAGAAAAAATAAGCCTATTAAAAACTTGAAAGTTATAATGTCACTGATAAAACTTGTTCGAAATAGGCTCAATTTTACTCCACATAAATGTAGTGAGCAAATATCTACAAAACATTAATAGATGCTGTTAGATTTCTTACAAATATATCAGAGCACTTTGAAATAAGAAGAAGTGATGAAAAATTCCAGTTACTTAGTCAGTGGCGGCGACTGAGTTCCAAAAACAGGGTGGGGCAAGGTGCCAAAACTGGTGGGTAGGAAGATAGTACGTATATTTCCCTTTGTAAATGAGGTTTAGCATAGTGCGGAGGCACAAGTGGCGAGAAGTGTGGGGTGGACTGCCCCCCTCTAATCGCACCACTGTACTTAATTGATGCGAAAGAATGGCATCAAGCCCGACCCTGTGGCCGAGTGGTTAGCACATCGCGCTGCGACGCCAAGGGTCCCGGGTTCGAATCCCGGTCGGGCTTGGTTGTTTGTGAATGTCCATTCATCAATTTCATCACTCATCCCCATCTTCGCAAATTAGCCAAGAGGCACAAAACGCGAAGTAAAATAAACTAAATCAAATCAAATCAAAGAATGGCATCAAATTTAGATATAGACGATCCAAAGATAGGCAATACTGTACAGGTCCGAAATCGAAAGAAGCAGTAGTTCCAGTATGACGAAACTTATCGAAGATCCGCAAACCCGGTACAAAGTCGATTTCTTGCTTGATATTAGTAAGCTTAAAGACATGCCATCTGAGCATGAGAGTCGGGAGGGGGGTTCGAACCGGTCCGTCGATCACTCCTAGAAATTGGCATAGTTTATTTGAAGCTCGAAAAAAACGTTTTGTCAGATCTGGAGCTCGTCACTTTTATTGTTAATTGAAGAAATAACGATCAGTTAATATTTGAAAAGAAAAACCAAAGTAAAAACAGCGTTAGATCAAAAATACAGTAACCAGGTTGTTTTCATATTTTACCATTTAAACTAAAATAATAAATGGTCCTGCAGTTTTCAAAATTCCAAAAAAGTGAGTTCTAACAGTTCTATGGGGTGAGGCGAAACAACAGAACTTTATTACTAACACTTTCCCAAATATTTATATTTTTCTTGGACAAGTTATGCAGAAGTTAACAACAAAATAAAATAGCTATGCATTTCAGTACACTAACTGTATGAAGTGGATATTCACTAATTCGGTGGATCGATTAGAAGTCTCTCCCCAACGATATAATAATAAAAAAATTGGAAAAAAGTAGGTTTATTTTCATTGGTTTATAATAGGTATTATATCATAATAATCAAGACAATGATAATAATAATTATTATTGTTGTTATTTCTACTATTCAAGTTTTATCAATGGCCTGACCGTCTCTATAAAAAATTCTGGCGACGCCGATGCATCTGATCTTTTGTCTCAAAAGTGTGCAAAACTTGCCTGTATATTAACACATGAAGGCTCCAAATATATTTACCCTACTGATTTAAAACATGAACTGAAAGTACTTTAGGCTGTCATAAAACAGAACAGTGCACCAAAGGAGACCATACGAAAAATAACATTACATATATTATTTTTAAAAAATGCAATCATATCATAAGCCTTCAATGGTAAAAATATGAGTCCAAGTCTCCAAGGCATTTCTTTCCTAATACTTGTTACATTTAAGATACGTATAATGAAATTGTAATTTAGTGTCGCATTTTTAAAGTTTTGTTGTGGTAGAGTCATCCGTTTGTTCAATGGTGTAGCATTATTTATTTTGTTTCTTATTTTATAGTTTGGTGTTTTATTTAAGAATATGTTGATTTTCAATTTCCCGTTGCTGCGTAATGACGGGCGGGAGGGTTCGAAAGGGAGCGGCATTTGCCGCGGTTGCCAAGTGCGGCGAAATGGCTAGCGCCGGCCCTGATTCAACATTATGTAGATGAGCGCCTGAAGTGAAAAATCTTAGGTGGGGGGTTTGGTTGAACCTGGAGGTTTAGGTGGAGTGATCTTCCTATGGTTGATTGATTGATTGATTTAGTTTATTTTACTTCGCGTTTTGTGCCTCGTGGCTAATTTGCGAAGATGTGAAGATGGGGATGAGTGATGAAATTGATGAATGGACATTCACAAACAACCAAGCCCGAGCGGGATTCGAACCCGGAACCCTTGGCGTCGCAGTGCGATGTCCCTATGGTTTAACATGGTGAGATAGCTGGGGGGGGGCGGGGTGCTTTGCGAAAATGTTGCTCACTTCAAGCTTTGATGGATTTAATAAGCCTATTGAATTATTTTTAAAAAAGTCAGCTTTCTTGCAACTACTGATAATGTATAGCTATGAATTCCATTGAAAGTTTTATTTTAGAATTAGAAATGAGTGTGTCTTTTCACTAGAGAGAAATGAAAGCTGTGGAACAAGAAAAATGCTGCCAACTAATTTCATATATTTTCATTGATTTGAAACACTTGGCGAAAAAAAGCCGGAAAAACTTTTTTTTTCAGTGACAATATTTTCTGGGAGAGCAGTCATATTTAATACATGCTTAAGAGAAAGCATAAGCATCTAGTGGTGCATATTTCTCAATGAAGGGATCCGTTTTCTGCCCCTTCCCTGGTGTCGTCAGTGGAGTTTCCAGAAAATGTATTATGGATATCTACGATATTGATGTATTATGTAATATTCGCCCTATTCCAAATATCTTAAAGGTAACCTGCTTATGACGATTGAAAAAATTGGGATTCAAATCCTCGTTTGGTACATTCAAGAAACCATCTACAGGGGAATGATGGAACAATTGGCTTGCAACACTGTTTTCAGACGAAGAGGCGTTACAACTGACGGCACGTTTCTCAACCACCTTTCTTGCTAGAGCCAAGTCCTTAGTCTTTCTGACAACAGGCTAGTATCTTTCGTTGTTTCGTTAGGAATGTTAGACTTAAGCCTCTTAACATTCATACAATGCATTTCTGTGACATGGCAATTCAAAGAGTGGGGCCTGACCAAAATGGTGTTTGAGAAACGTCCGATAAGTGATACCTAGAGCCCGGAAGTTTGGCAAAATGCCTCTTTTTATCTACTGCATATATTGATAATTTTTTTCCGGATATACGTTTCTTATGTTGTTTCGAATGTTTTAGAAGCCTTTTCATTTTGCCTATTTTGCCTATTTGGGACCCCACTGCCTATTTTTAATTATAATGCCTTTTTTTTGCCTTTTTCAATGAAATTTGACCATTTTTTTAAAAAAAAATGTGTATATGAATTATTTTTCTAAAAAAAAACGTTGTTGGCATTTATTTTTCTTTCGTTTATTATGTGAATAATTTTCGCCTTATTTAAGTAATATTGAACTCATGCATGTTTCGACATTGCTGAAGGAGAAAAGTGTGAGAAAAAAGTATTTCATGCTGATTTAGGATATTGCCTTTCGGTTAACATTTCCTTCTGCATGATTGACTGCTGAAGTGGACAGGTTGATTTCGAACACAAAGAAGATATTTCTGAAATATCTCTCTCGAACCTGAAAATTTAAGAAAGTTCCATCTGAGCTTAGTTTACCTCCGCAACCAGTATTGACCAGATGGGGAACCTGGATATTATGCTAACAACCTTGAAAAAATCAGTGAGGTGATAGATGCTCAGTAGAAGTTGAATTAGATAACGTCGGTCGCTATTTAATATTCGCAATTAATTTGCACGTACTTATAACTAATTTGCACGGGTTTTAATTAATTCGCACGTACTTAGAATTCATTTGCAAGTACTTAGAATACTTTACATTTATGTATTTGCATGTTTATAACTTTTTATGAATATATAATTATTTATTTTATGAAAAATATGTATATAGCAGGTAATTAGAGGTACTAAACGCTATGCATATGTTTTTATATTCATTACTGCAAAGTATGTAACGTATAAATCGATAATATTAATGTTTATAGTATTGAAAATAAGAGTTTATGGTTTATGAACCGCTATGAAAGGTGTTAATGGTACGAAAGAAGACGGTCCCGGTATTCGAAACCGCGATATGTAATTTTATTAATTAGTACTATGTAATAATGTATGTTATTATGGTATGAAACACGATGGTCTCAGACGCTAGACAGAATACTGTCTCCGAATCTCGACTCGGCGGTGAAGGTAGACGAGAAAGGAATTTGGGGAAGTGCGGTGAAGGTAGACAGAGAGAATGAATTAATATTCCGCGCAGGTAGAGGAGAAAGGAATTTGGGGAGTGTGCGTTCAAGGTCAAATGACGACAGAACAAAGAACGAACCCAATTGACCAATCAGAGAACGCGTCGGTAGGTTTTCAGAACCGGTTTTCTCCAAGGTTAACCAGTACGCAAGAACAGGGGAAAGCTATGCAATACTGTAGGGCAGGGGAGGGACTCAACCAGACAACAAAGGATGTCTGGAATGCGCAGCAAGGGTCAAATCTCTGAAGCTATGCGTCGCTTGTAGAACTGGTTTCCGCCGCCAATTAATATTCCGCTCAGGGTTGCCCCAAGGCACAGGCCGCTTTAGCGCAGGTTTTTTTTATCTGTACTATGAAGAAGGGAGAGCTATCAGGGACGGGGCCTACAGTTTTCACCATTTGCTTTTATCACGGGGTAACGAACCTAGGACCCTTTGATTATTGATTTAGGTAGTAAATGTATGTTACTGTGTGCTATTTAACTTAATTTTGAGTTGTTTTTTTACCAAACTTTGACTTTATGTCAAACATTTTCACAGCTTATCCTTATTTTTACAAAAATAACACTATTTATACTATTCAGGCAACATATTTTATTAAATCTTGGACTCACAAAGACAATTTTTCAAATTTTAACTTATTATTTTACAACTTGATATTAATTTTTTACAAAAATAACACTATTTGTACTATTCAGGAAAGACTTTTAGTTACATTTTCGACACACTAAGTGTGTGTTCTCAACTTCTATCTGTTTATTAGGCTTATTATTACTCAAATAACACAATTTCAGCTGTTCAGGCAACATTTTTTATTAAATTTGGACTCACAAAAAGACATTTTCTAAACTTTTAACTTATTATTTTACAACTTTATGTTAATTTTTTACCAAAATAACACTATTTATACTATTCAGGCAACATTTTTTATTAAATTTTGGACTCACAAAGATATTTTTACAACTTTTTAACTTATTATTTTACAATTTTATACCTATTTTTAACCTAAATAACACTATTTATACTATTCAGGAAAGATTTTTAGTTATATTTTCAACACACAAAGTGTGTGTTCTCAACTTTTATCTGTTTATTTCACAAGTTTAGGCTTATTTTTACCAAAATAACACAATTCAATCTGTTCAGGAAAGACTTTTAGTTACATTTTCGACACACTAAGTGTGTGTTCTCAACTTCTATCTGTTTATTAGGCTTATTATTACTCAAATAACACAATTTCAGCTGTTCAGGCAACATTTTTTATTAAATTTTGGACTCACAAAAAGACATTTTCTAAACTTTTAACTTATTATTTTACAACTTTATGTTAATTTTTTACCAAAATAACACTATTTATACTATTCAGGCAACATTTTTTATTAAATTTTGGACTCACAAAGATATTTTTACAACTTTTTAACTTATTCTTTTAAAATTTTATACCTATTTTTACCTAAATAACACTATTTATACTATTCAGGAAAGAGTTTTAGGTATATTTTCGACACACAAAGTGTGTGTTCTCAACTTTTATCTGTTTATTTCACAAGTTTATTCGAATATTTACTCAAATAACACGATTTGAACGTGTTTTTTTATTACATTTTGGACACACACACACACACACACACACACACTTACACACTTACACAGACACACACATACACACACACACACACACACACACACATACACACACACACATACACACACAGAGAGAGAGAGAGAGAGAGAGAGAGAGAGAGAGAGAGAGAGAGAGAGAGATTTTTTTCCAAGTTTACAGGATTATTCTCCACGTTTACTCAAATAACACAATTCAAATGTGTTTTGAATTAAATTTTGTACACACGAAGTGTGTTTCGTCAAGTTTTACCCTTTATTTTTCAATTTTATGCTTATTTTACCAAAGTAAGACCTCTTAGTCTATTCAAGAAAGAGTTGTCAATTATATTTTGGATGCAAAAGTATGTTTTGGCAAGTTCTACCCTTTTATTTTACAAGTTTAGGCTTATTATTACTCAAATAAAAACGAAAGTTTGTTTATTTTAGAGTTTGCTGAGTATTTTGTTACTGTTGTACTAGGTAAAAGTTTTCTAAATATATCAGATAGGGCTCTGTATATTTTTGTTTTTGCTATTTTGGAGATGATGCGATGAGATCAGCACCACTCTTCATCTGCTTTTTTATTTTATGTACCCTAATATTATTTTGAGGCTTAGTGAATTCTAGAGCCTATTTATGCAGGAGAGAGGGCTTGAAAATTTTGATCTCAGATAACCCACAACTATTTGTCAGAGTATTTTAAAGGATATTTTATACTTATTATGGGCCACTAGAATATCTAAGCTTGCTTAATTTTAATGCCTGTAACGCTGTTATTGTATTTCTAGCTAAGGCTTACTGGATAAAGTACACGAAATGTTTAATATTTCGACTATTTGCCAAATTTTTTGTGTAACGAAAATTATTGTGTGTCTATAAAGACTGAAATCCTTTTATCGAGGGGTCCACAACTGGACGCTTACCAACATTGTTTCTTTTCTTTTTTAAATATAACCATTTATCAATATATTGACAATTCACAGGACAAGACGAAGTTCACACACGACTGACTATATGAACCATAGGTCCACTTGCTAAACTTTTTTCTATGCTAGAAGAATAATTTAGCCTTATAGCCTTTTTCAAGGTATTTTTGAAGTATTACTGGTGTTTGGGTGCATCAACACTTGGGTTATTTCCATTTGGTTTATTATACGAGGCTACAATCACTATCTGAACACTGAAATCCTCAGATTGAAACTTAAAGCTTAGGCTGTAACTAGGGACTTAGTATGTATATCGACAATTTATAGGACAACACGAACCTTACAAAGGATTGTAGGTGACGTAGGACCAGACGCCAGAGCTTTGTTAATCTGCAAGAAGCACTTACAGCTAATATTACGAGGAAATGAGGTTGATTTTTACTGTTTGACAAGAATGCTATCTTTTATACACCCAATATTTGCTTTTTCAAGTAACTACATGTGCCAGAAGCACTTACAGGCCAACTCTAACTAGACTTCGACTTATTTTATATCAGGTGCTAAATTTATAAAGAACTATGATTGTGTATATTTCTGAGGAAGTACGCAAAAGCAGATTACCCGATTAAAGTATCTGAAAAACAGATTTTTCTATGTAAGTATATTTTAATGACTGGATTATTTAACAGATCAAACAGGAAGACTGCAAAATTCATTAAATGTAGTTTTATCGTATAGGTGGTTTCAGAGATATGAAAAGAACAAATATAAGATTTCGCTTTTTTTGCTTCTGAGGCTAATCGCGACGCTAAGGGTAAATGGCGAGGAAATGTAACGGAGGAGAAACACTCCCAAAAGTTATGGGCTGCATGTAAGTTAATACCACAGAGATATTACAGTAGGTGTAGGTTCTACCACCAGAACATTTCTATCATAATAATACTGGTTATGCTGTACTGTTAGCTAAAGATGCTGATATTTGAGAAACTTAAAAGCTTATTTGCAAAATTTTAGATAAATAATAATCTGTTAGACTGTAAACATATTTTATATCCATTCTGCAAAAGATCCGATGACAAAATTTAAAAATTGTAATCGCCCAGACAGAGACTCGAACCCTGGACAGATAGGTTAAAAGCCTAACGCTATACCAACTAAGCTATCTGGTCACAAGGTATTCTTTTCTTGAAAAGTTAGTTATGTTAAGAAATATATTGAAACACTTGAGAACACTCTTGGTCTGGTTCGACAGAGAAGGAGACAACATTTCCAAATTTTTACAGACTGGGTGTATTTTTCCACTATAGAGGCCTTCACTAATTCGAAACGCTAAAGTTCAGCTAGCTTCCAAAATTGAGGTAAAGATTGTGTTTGGCGAGATTAACAAGTTACAATTATATCCAGCTAAAACTCTCAGATTTACTGTACTAGCCAAGGTTTAGTAACATTTTCTTCACTTTAGTACAAATACCAAAGAAATAGGTATATTTTATTTATAATTTGACAAAATGTACTAGTATTTAATTCACAAAGTTAGGTAAAAAGCAGTATTTTTAAAAATATTGTTACTGCCTTCAAACTTTATGTTATTTAGCCACTAACAACTGGTTTACACTGTTTGGCATCCTTTAAATAGGAAAAGAAGGAATTATTTGTTTAGTATTTTTACTACTTTATATTTATTTAAGAAAACAATTCTACAGTTTAACTTAATTTTAACAAATTGTTACTAATTTATATATCAAAGTTATGTTATTTAGAGTGTATGAAGGCGTATAAAGTTAATATTTGTACTTATCAGTTCAACTAACAATTATATTTTACACACAAAAGATAATGTTTACAGTTAAATTACTTGAATCAGAGAATAATATTTTACAGTAATTGATTCATTCAGCACTAGTCAGTACTTTTATGCATCAGAAAGTTTTCTTAATTTTCTATTACGCATGCTATTTTGGGCTATTCTTAAAATGTATTTCTAGGGCAAACTGGTTTAATTTTCTGCTTATAATGCAAAGTTGACAGTTTTCGCACAATGCATTGTACATTTGTTACATTCTCTACTTACAATCCAAATATTATGCTTATTTAATGTATAACTAACTAACTCTCTAGCCTTCTTAAACCCGAATGTTCATGGCTGCAGCAACTCATGCCTTTCATCTATCCCTGTCCTGAGCAAGATCTATATACTTCTTTCCTTCCCTACCAATTTCCTTTAGGTCCATCTCTACATTATCCTTCCATCTTTGTTTTGGGCTTCCTATTGGTCTTTTACCATCAGGTTTCCCAACAAGAATCCTGTATACTCTTCTTTCCTCTCCCATTCGTACCACATGATCTACACACCTAAGTCTTCTTGATTTAATCATTCTAATACTATCTGGACATGAATACAAATTATGTACTTCTAAATTATGTAACCTTCTCCACTCATCTGTCTCCTCATCTGTTTTAGGCCCAAGTATTTTCCTAAGGATTTTATTTTCAAATATTCTCAATTTATGTTCCTTTTTCAATGTAAGGGACCAAGTTTATTTACTGTATTTAACTTTTATTTTTTTGTAATTAACAAAATTAAAAGCGTATACTGTAGTTATTATATCTTTTTCTATCAGCTTATTTTGAAATCAATATTATTAGATATAGTCTTTGATTTATAACTATATTGCTTTTTTTATCAATTTATCTAAGAGTACACACAGACAAACACATCTGTTCACACTTTTATGTACACAGATATGCCTTTTTTCAATATTTTAGTATGAAGATTGCACTTTAGCTATTTAAGCAAGGGTAGGAAAGGTAGGATTTCTGAGAATTTCTTAATTTGCTCTTCTTATGTACTACGTATGATGTAGCTTACTTGAGTAATTGGAATTTTCTACTGAAAAAAGGATTGCTTGTCTATTTTATTCCTATGTTGTTAAGTTTGTCCATAAGCAAGCCATGTTTTTACTCTATCCTATGCCTTGGAAGAATCTAGATATATTGTGTTTGCAGTTTTATGTTTCTCTAAGGTTTCAGCTATGTAGTTTTTTAAACTGTGCTATGGGTGTGACTATTGATTTCTCTTTCTGGATGCCATGTTGGTTTCTGTGTATTCCTTTTGCTGCTTGAATTTGACTTTTGTGTGTAAAATATAATTGTTAGTTGAACTGATAAGTACAAATATTAACTTTATACGCCTTCATACACTCTAAATAACATAACTTTGATATATAAATTAGTAACAATTTGTTAAAATTAAGTTAAACTGTAGAATTGTTTTCTTAAATAATATAAAGTAGTAAAAATACTAAACAAATAATTCCTTCTTTTCCTATTTAAAGGATGCCAAACAGTGTAAACCAGTTGTTAGTGGCTAAATAGCATAAAGTTTGAAGGCAGTAACAATATTTTTAAAAATACTGCTTTTTACCTAACTTTGTGAATTAAATACTAGTACATTTTGTCAAATTATAAATAAAATATACCTATTTCTTTGGTATTTGTACTAAAGTGAAGAAAATGTTACTAAACCTTGGCTAGTACAGTAAATCTGAGAGTTTTAGCTGGATATAATTGTAACTTGTTAATCTCGCCAAACACAATCTTTACCTCAATTTTGGAAGCTAGCTGAACTTTAGCGTTTCGAATTAGTGAAGGCCTCTATAGTGGAAAAATACACCCAGTCTGTAAAAATTTGGAAATGTTGTCTCCTTCTCTGTCGAACCAGACCAAGAGTGTTCTCAAGTGTTTCAATATATTTCTTAACATAACTAACTTTTCAAGAAAAGAATACCTTGTGACCAGATAGCTTAGTTGGTATAGCGTTAGGCTTTTAACCTATCTGTCCAGGGTTCGAGTCTCTGTCTGGGCGATTACAATTTTTAAATTTTGTCATCGGATCTTTTGCAGAATGGATATAAAATATGTTTACAGTCTAACAGATTATTATTTATCTAAAATTTTGCAAATAAGCTTTTAAGTTTCTCAAATATCAGCATCTTTAGCTAACAGTACAGCATAACCAGTATTATTATGATAGAAATGTTCTGGTGGTAGAACCTACACCTACTGTAATATCTCTGTGGTATTAACTTACATGCAGCCCATAACTTTTGGGAGTGTTTCTCCTCCGTTACATTTCCTCGCCATTTACCCTTAGCGTCGCGATTAGCCTCAGAAGCAAAAAAAGCGAAATCTTATATTTGTTCTTTTCATATCTCTGAAACCACCTATACGATAAAACTACATTTAATGAATTTTGCAGTCTTCCTGTTTGATCTGTTAAATAATCCAGTCATTAAAATATACTTACATAGAAAAATCTGTTTTTCAGATACTTTAATCGGGTAATCTGCTTTTGCGTACTTCCTCAGAAATATACACAATCATAGTTCTTTATAAATTTAGCACCTGATATAAAATAAGTCGAAGTCTAGTTAGAGTTGGCCTGTAAGTGCTTCTGGCACATGTAGTTACTTGAAAAAGCAAATATTGGGTGTATAAAAGATAGCATTCTTGTCAAACAGTAAAAATCAACCTCATTTCCTCGTAATATTAGCTGGAAGTGCTTCTTGCAGATTAACAAAGCTCTGGCGTCTGGTCCTACGTCACCTACAATCCTTTGTAAGGTTCGTGTTGTCCTATAAATTGTCGATATACATACTAAGTCCCTAGTTACAGCCTAAGCTTTAAGTTTCAATCTGAGGATTTCAGTGTTCAGATAGTGATTGTAGCCTCGTATAATAAACCAAATGGAAATAACCCAAGTGTTGATGCACCCAAACACCAGTAATACTTCAAAAATACCTTGAAAAAGGCTATAAGGCTAAATTATTCTTCTAGCATAGAAAAAAGTTTAGCAAGTGGACCTATGGTTCATATAGTCAGTCGTGTGTGAACTTCGTCTTGTCCTGTGAATTGTCAATATATTGATAAATGGTTATATTTAAAAAAGAAAAGAAACAATGTTGGTAAGCGTCCAGTTGTGGACCCCTCGGTAAAAGGATTTCAGTCTTTATAGACACACAATAATTTTCGTTACACAAAAAATTTGGCAAATAGTCGAAATGTTAAACATTTCGTGTACTTTATCCAGTAAGCCTTAGCTAGAAATACAATAACAGCGTTACAGGCATTAAAATTAAGCAAGCTTAGATATTCTAGTGGCCCATAATAAGTATAAAATATCCTTTGAAATACTCTGACAAATAGTTGTGGGTTATCTGAGATCAAAATTTTCAAGCCCTCTCTCCTGCATAAATAGGTTCTAGAATTCACTAAGCCTCAAAATAATATTAGGGTACATAAAATAAAAAAGCAGATGAAGAGTGGTGCTGATCTCATCGCATCATCTCCAAAATAGCAAAAACAAAAATATACAGAGCCCTATCTGATATATTTAGAAAACTTTTACCTAGTACAACAGTAACAAAATACTCAGCAAACTCTAAAATAAACAAACTTTCGTTTTTATTTGAGTAATAATAAGCCTAAACTTGTAAAATAAAAGGGTAGAACTTGCCAAAACATACTTTTGCATCCAAAATATAATTGACAACTCTTTCTTGAATAGACTAAGAGGTCTTACTTTGGTAAAATAAGCATAAAATTGAAAAATAAAGGGTAAAACTTGACGAAACACACTACGTGTGTACAAAATTTAATTCGAAACACATTTGAATTGTGTTATTTGAGTAAACGTGGAGAATAATCCTGTAAACTTGGAAAAAAATCTCTCTCTCTCTCTCTCTGTGTGTATGTGTGTGTGTGTGTATGTGTGTGTGGGTGTGTGTGTGTGTGTGTGTGTGTGTGTGTGTGTGTGTCTGTGTAAGTGTGTATGTGTGTGTGTGTGTGTGTGTGCATGTGTGTGTGTGTCTGTGCAAGTGTGTAAGTGTGTGTGTGTGTGTGTCCAAAATGTAATAAAAAAACACGTTCAAATCGTGTTATTTGAGTAAATATTAGAATAAACTTGTGAAATAAACAGATAAAAGTTGAGAACACACACTTTGTGTGTCGAAAATATACCTAAAACTCTTTCCTGAATAGTATAAATAGTGTTATTTAGGTAAAAATAGGTATAAAATTTTAAAATAATAAGTTAAAAAGTTGTAAAAATATCTTTGTGAGTCCAAAATTTAAAAAAAAATGTTGCCTGAATAGTATAAATAGTGTTATTTTGGTAAAAAATTAACATAAAGTTGTAAAATAATAAGTTAAAAGTTTAGAAAATGTCTTTTTGTGAGTCCAAATTTAATAAAAAATGTTGCCTGAACAGCTGAAATTGTGTTATTTGAGTAATAATAAGCCTAATAAACAGATAGAAGTTGAGAACACACACTTAGTGTGTCGAAAATGTAACTAAAAGTCCTTCCTGAATAGTACAAATAGTGTTATTTTTGTAAAAAATTAATATCAAGTTGTAAAATAATAAGTTAAAAGTTGAAAAATTGTCTTTGTGAGTCCAAGATTTAATAAAAAATGTTGCCTGAATAGTATAAATAGTGTTATTTTTGTAAAAATAAGGATAAGCTGTGAAAATGTTTGACATAAAGTCAAAGTTTGGTAAAAAATAAACTCAAAATTAAGTTAAATAGCACACAGTAACATACATTTACTACCTAAATCAATAAAAAGGGTCCTAGGTTCGTTACCCCGTGATAAAAGCAAATGGTGAAAACTGTAGGCCCCGTCCCTGATAGCTCTCCCTTCTTCATAGTACAGATAAAAAAAACCTGCGCTAAAGCGGCCTGTGCCTTGGGGCAACCCTGAGCGGAATATTAATTGGCGGCGGAAACCAGTTCTACAAGCGACGCATAGCTTCAGAGATTTGACCCTTGCTGCGCATTCCAGACATCCTTTGTTGTCTGGTTGAGTCCCTCCCCTGCCCTACAGTATTGCATAGCTTTCCCCTGTTCTTGCGTACTGGTTAACCTTGGAGAAAACCGGTTCTGAAAACCTACCGACGCGTTCTCTGATTGGTCAATTGGGTTCGTTCTTTGTTCTGTCGTCATTTGACCTTGAACGCACACTCCCCAAATTCCTTTCTCCTCTACCTGCGCGGAATATTAATTCATTCTCTCTGTCTACCTTCACCGCACTCCCCCAAATTCCTTTCTCGTCTACCTTCACCGCCGAGTCGAGATTCGGAGACAGTATTCTGTCTAGCGTCTGAGACCATCGTGTTTCATACCATAATAACATACATTATTACATAGTACTAATTAATAAAATTACATATCGCGGTTTCGAATACCGGGACCGTCTTCTTTCGTACCATTAACACCTTTCATAGCGGTTCATAAACCATAAACTCTTATTTTCAATACTATAAACATTAATATTATCGATTTATACGTTACATACTTTGCAGTAATGAATATAAAAACATATGCATAGCGTTTAGTACCTCTAATTACCTGCTATATTCATATTTTTCATAAAATAAATAATTATATATTCATAAAAAGTTATAAACATGCAAATACATAAATGTAAAGTATTCTAAGTACTTGCAAATGAATTCTAAGTACGTGCGAATTAATTAAAACCCGTGCAAATTAGTTATAAGTACGTGCAAATTAATTGCGAATATTAAATAGCGACCGACGTTATCTAATTCAACTTCTACTATGCTCTTCCAGAAAATGAAGCGGTTTCAATTCGTGATGTGAAAAAACTCCTGTGCTATTCAAGTTTATTTTTGCACATAATAGTGCATTGCCAGAGACAATTACAATTATAGCATCCATGAAAATCTACGAGGAATCTATGCAGCAGATGATGGAAGTGCCAGGAGAAAAGGGGTCAGCTGTTGTGGAAAAGTGCAAACGGGTAGTGAGTGCAAATGAGGACTTGAAACCAGGGTTTCGGAGCGGAGTGCGGAGCGTACTAAAGGAGCGCTCCGGAGCGACTTTGAAGCGTCATTTCTACTCCGCTCCTCGCTCCGGAGCGGAGCGTGGTACGACAGCACTCCATCCGGAGCGGAGTGGTTCGATTTCTTGAGAGACACGCTCCGCTCCGGAGCGGAGTGGTTCGACTTTTTGAGTCGCACGCTCCGATCCGGAGCGGAGCGTGATATAACAGCACTCCGCTCCGGAGCGGAGTGGTTCGGCTTTCTGGGACACACGCTCCGATCCGGAGCGGAGCGTGATACGGCAGTACTCCGCTCCGGAGCGGAGTGGTTCAGATTTTTTAGACGCACGCTCCGATCCGGAGCGGAGCGTGAGACAACAGCACTCCGCTCCGGAGCGTGGTGGTTTTGACAGCACGCTCCGATCCGGTTAGGAGTTTTTTTTTTACACGAATGCTGTAATGCAACTATGAATAATGGAATGTGCGCATTAAAGCCGATTTCCGTGACGGAGTGGTTATAGTGGAACCACATAGAAAAGAGCCTGCAGTCCTGTTTCCACGTACTCCAGTTGTTGGTCTGCATGATCGCCCCCGCTTGGAGGGGAGGGACAGAGTGGATCATGCTTCCTTATGGCCCTAGTCGAACGGGTGAAGGGGGAGGTGCGCGGGGACTTTTGGCCGAAGCATTTTTGTTTGTGTTCGCTCTACAGCACAGCACCCTATCACGTCAGGGATCCGTGGGGTGGTTCAAAACCCGGCATGGGCTTGTACAGGGTCAACGAAGTTAGTAATAAGTTTGTTTTATACACTTGTATGTTGAATTGTACCTTCTGCAAATATGCTGTATAAAGAAACAAACTGCCAGAGTACTAAGTGAGGCGAGTGTACAATCTTTGTGTGAATCGTTAATCAATTTAATCATAACATCAATCATCTCCATCTTCGCGATTAGCCGAAAGTGACAAAGAAGAGATGTAAAATGAACTAAATCAATCAATCAATTATGCACATTAAACATTGGTAAAACAATACAAGAATGTTGTTTTGGCTCAATAGAGAGAGAGAGAGAGAGATAGAGAGAGAGCTATAGTACGTAAATTGTTCATTTGATATAAGTTGAAATATGAATTACGTAAATAGTATTTCTGTATTGAGATGAAGTATTTTGTATTGTGACTCTTAGATATAAGAGTTTGAATGTTATGTGTTGAATGGGTTACGAATAATTTCAAGCAATCAGTTTTTCTGCTTTGCGAATTTGTCCGACCCACCTCCCCCATACAACAGACAGCTTCGTTTTGTACCGTATTCCGTGTTCCTTGCAGGCAGCGTTGCCAGGTCATATTTTCAAAAGTCGGGAGATCGTCCCCTGAAAAATCAGGAGATCTGCTTAAAAAATCAGAAGAACTAATAATAGCGGATTATCAACGTTCTGGGGGGGGGGGGTTGAGTGGGAAAAGCTTTCCACTATCATTATTGAACGTTAATTAGTAATTTTAGATGTCAAAAAATAATACTGTTATGTTAATACAAATTACTATGAATTTGCGCTTCAAGTGGTACGATAACCCCACCCCTTTAATTCACCTAAGGTAAAGGTACAGTTTCCCCCAACCAGTGGCGATGATCGAGTGCCAAAACAGAGGGGGTGCAAGTGACAGAAAATCAGACCTCGATTTTCTGTTCATCTCTCAGAAATATTCTAAAATAAATGGTTGTGACTGTGCGTGGATTTATGTACTTGCCGTTTAGAAGTTTATGGAAACATTTCGTGATTTTTGTGTTAACTAAGACTAGAGCTTCAGCCACTACGCATTCGGGGATATATTTTTGAATTTCTCTACCTGATAACACCTTAGCTTGCTTTTATTTAAAATTAGACAAAGTTAGAGGATGTAAGAACGCCCACAGCTTTTTTTAACAACACATTCAAAGCATACTCGCATTAATGGAGAAGGGCTATCATGCCTGAACCCCCGAAATATCCTTGAATTAAAACTTTACTTTCAATCACGGAAGGTAACCAACCAGTATTAGACAGATTGATTGATTGATTTGGTTTATTTTACTTCGCATCTGCCACATTTGTCTAATCATAAATATGTGAAATTGATGAAGGGACACTCACAAAGAGCACCCATGCCCAGTCCGGGATTCGAACCCGGGACCCAGTATCAGTCGCGGGTTTTTCCATCAACTTTTTCCCCAGTCACTCCAGACAATGTAAATGTTAATTAAATCGCCTTTTGCATTCGAGGATTATCTGGTATAAAATCGGAAAAGAGAATTTCTACCGTCAAAGGTAGAGTGTTCCCCTGTGCATAGCACCACGCCATGAAGGCGTATAGGGGGTGTGGGGGTAACGCCCCACACTTTCTTGATCCGGTCGTGAGTGGGGTTGATGTGATCAGCATCACGCCCCTGACCGCCTTTACCCCCCAGGGTTTCCCCCAGGTACCCATGTGATTCGACGCTGGGTGGGCGCCGGGGCCGCTTCCACCGTTTCCAACCCCTGTTTTCACTATGCTTGCCAAACCTAACCTAAAAAAAAGGTAAAGGTAAAGTGCTCCCCTGTACCGTCACAGTATTGATTGAGTATAAAGGGACATAAGACCAATTGTAGTAGCAGTTACGCTCAGAAATGGCTTAAATTAAAACATGAACTATTATTTCTAAGTTAAGAGACTGCGACGTATAAGCATAGGTATAAGTCTGCAACAGCAGTTTACTAAGCCGACCTCCGTGGCTGAGTGGTTAGCACAGCGCTATGACATCAGGGATCCCGTCTCGGGATCGATTGATTGATTGATTGATTTAGTTTATTTTACTTCGCGTTTTGTGCCTCTTGGCAAATTTGATGGGGATGGGTGATGAACTGATGAAATTGATGAATGGACATTCACAAACAACCAAGCCCGAGCGGGATTCGACCCCGGGACCCTTGGCGTCGCAGCGCGATGTGCTAACCACTCGGGCCCAGGGTCCTGCCGTCTCGGGATCGAATCCCGGCCTGGGTACGGTTGTCTCTTTATCAATTTTATCATATCATCACTCATCCTCGTCTTCGCGATTAGCCAAAAGTGGCAAACACTACCATAAAACTGAAAACTTGTTCCTATGTGTGGGTGGCAACATTGGTATCTTGTTGTAACCAGTTTTCAGTTACCTTCCCTTTGACAAAAACCGCAACGGATGGGACACCCGTGTTGGAGTTCCCAATGCACGAAGGGCTCAAGAAGCCGCGCGTCGTTCCCAATGTCATCAAGCCTGGTATAACCACATTCTATGGTATAACCCTCCTCCACCACCTACCTCTCTCTCTCTCTCTCTCTCTCTCTCTCTCTGCGGAATATTCATGGGTCTTAGCATTCCATCAGCTGAATATGTATGTAAATTTTAAATCAACTTTCCATTTTTATTAAAATAATTGTTCATTATAAATATTTAAGGAAGCAAAATATCAGGAGATTTCCACATTTTCCTGAAACTTGTCAGGAGATCAGTAGACCGTGCTGAAAATCAGGAAATCTCCTGCGAAATCAGTAGACCTGGCAACACTGCTTGCAGGTGACTCAGTGCAATCGGCAAGCGCTTGGTCTTGTGCCCGTTTCAAGAGGGAAGGAGGGTGTTTATGTGTGCTTTCGGGGTTGAGAACTTCGTTCGCTGCGCTGTACGTTGCGTTCGACTTATCCGTACATGGTAGAGACATCGCCTTTACCAGACAGCTCCAGTGTTGCCAGTTGTATTAGAATTATGCTACACCAATTCTGGCTAGATTGTTCTCTTTTAAAAGTATTACTTGCGCGTGTTGTTCTTCTCTTCACTTTCACAAAAAGAAGTGGATACATTATTAGGACTTTGCCAGATTTCAGAAAACACACACATACACACATACGTAAAAGATATGAATAAGAGGTTGTTCATTTGGAAATTAATTTCCAAGTAGTATTTTTATGCTCTTGTGAATAGATGTAAAGGAAAGTGAAGTCTCTTATTGTTAAACAGAATTATAAATGTATATTTGCTTAAGGATTAATTTATCACAATATACATTGCAATTATACATTCAACATACGTTGAAACAATGCCTTGTGTTATGGACTTTTGGTGGATTTAAGATTCAACAATACGCTATCGAGAATAGACCTACAGTTTAAATCCTACCTAATGTGGGATTCGAGCCACTATGTCCCTCCACCGGGAGTAGTTGTATTGGTACTACTATAAACTCAGGAAAGTATGAACCCCCCCTCAAGCAGATTTGCTATACTTAAAACTTGCTCAACATGTTCATATGAGCTTTTTGCTCAAGTGTGGAGCTCTTCCTAATCCAAGATTTTTGTAAAAAATGCCCTCGGGAATTTTTCAGAAAGTATGAACCCCTCAGATTGATTTGGCTATACTTACAAAAGGCACTTCTGTGAGATTGTTGTCCATAAATTTGTTAAAAATGATGGCCACACTTAAAACTAGGCCACCCACACCTATACACACCCATACACACCTACACCCACCCACACCCACCCACACATATTTACTTCCGGTCTACTTCCGGTCCACTTCCGGTCCACTTCCGGTCCACTTCCGGTCCACTTCCGGTTTAAGTTCAATTGGACACCAGGCTCAATTTGTTTATCTATTATTAAGACAATGCAATATGCAGAGACTCTAGAATTGCTCTGTGACCCTCTCATTTCTTACATCATAAACATATGATTTTTCTCCTATGAGAATGACACTACATATGGTGTCATCGGGTAATGCCTCGTGGAATTCACAGATAATTTTAATGTTTGTTCTGTCATTCACCACAACTTGTTTCCTTTTTGAAGTGTTAATTACAAACATGGGTCTCTGTGTCTTGAATTCATCTGGTGCGTAATACATGTCAGTACTGCCAGTAGTGACCCTCTTGAAAGCCGAAAATGCCTCATATAATTTAAGAAAATCATCCTTGGACATGTCTAAATTGTAATTTTCTCTAGGAAATACCTCATTTCTGCCATTTTTAAGATATATGTTCTTGATGTTGCAGCTATCAAATTTACTTGAATTTTTTTCCTGATTGTTGTGTCTCCCAGTCTGAAACAGTACCACCACAAAATCAGGCATGTCGTATTGTATGCTGGAGAATGAATTTGTAGCATCAAATTCATAATATGTACCAGATGCAGGCTTCTGTACGCATTGATATGTGTAAAATTGCAGAGGAACCTGTGGATTTTTTATTATATCTGCTTTGTATTTAAGAGCGTAACTGGCCTCATATTCAACAACCGGGATTCTTAGCTCCATAGTCTGAATAATGCATTTGCCTGCATCTGGTAAGGTATTGGGCAGAGCTTCCCCTGTAGAGTTTAATGTGCTGTACCTCATCAAAGCATTATTATCATTTGCAGCTCTTCTAAATGTAATTCTTAACCCGCCTTTCCACATAATTTCTTTGTAATCCGAGAAGAATCCTGGCAACAGGCGCATGGGGAACAGCACTGTGTGATTCTTGGATAATATCTTATCACCAGCTTCAAATCCCCCTATTTGGTAGTATGAAGCCTCGGTTTTGGATAATTTTAGTGTGGCCAAAGCTGTGGAGGTAATGCCGGGATAATCCACTCTGTTTATAACAACGCCATGCTTTCTGATCTCAATTTCAGAGAACAGATGCGGCACAAAATTGTCCACCAATCTTATATTTGAATTTGCCGGAAAATCTGTTCCATCGAGCTTTACAACATCAAATTTGATGTATAGATCTGCTCTGTGGGGGTGTATAAATCCATCCCCTACATCAAGATCAACCTCAATTTCTGTGTTGGGTTGATTTAAATTTGCAAATGTCCTCCTGTTTGGGGGGAATGATTGTAGCTCATAACTCTCAATATTTTCCATTGTATGTATTTTTATTTAAATGTTAATCTCTATGATAGCAGTTGTTGTGGCTCCAGCAAAATCAACTAATTCTTCTTTTTCATTAGTGACCATCAACTCAATGTAATCTATTCTATTATGGCACACAGGAAAATATAATGTTGGGGATGGATTGTAGATGATCGGCTCCATGAATTCGGAATTAGGTTTGAATGTTGCAATGATGCCAGTTTGTTTGTGAGTGCCTATGCCATTTGATTTGGTGATCATACCCTCGGCCACATTACAGTGAATATTCAGAGTCTCTATGGCTAAGAATTTAGGTATATTCATAGCAGTGTGTTTGATGGCCGCTTCAAGTTTTGTGTTGTTCTCAAATCCCAACAGCTCTCCTATAGTACCCAGATGCACTGTTTCTGTAGCAGACACAATCTCTACTCTGTGAGTGACAGAATTTTGACTTAACACTACACCTCTGGGTAATTGAGCATTTAGAGTGGACAGATTATACTGCCCTGGAGTGATGACAATTTTTTGATCCCCTACTGCAATTGTGTTGTTGTGGTGTGTAATATTAGGGATCAGGTACATGCCGTAAAATGCCCTGAGAGCTATTGTTTTGGGATACACTATGTCATCATGCAATTTGAGTTTCAATATTGAATTTTGGCTGGTGAGATGGAATACCCCCATGATGTTTCAAATACCACAAGGCTTTTTGAAAATTTTCAATTGATGGTTTATTTATTTGAGACATATATCTAAGAACAGATAAACACAAATGTCCGCAATTAACATCTTTGAAGTTTTGAAGACGGGCATTATTGTAATAAAGATTAGCTGAATTTAGATATTTTATTAAATTTTCAGGTGGAACACCTCCAAATGAATCAAACACAAATGCCTCATTTTTTAAATATTTAAGATAACAGATCCAGTGAGTGCCCTGATTTTTGTACTCATCCAAATTAACAATGCCACACTCTTTGTTGAGTGGTTGTTCTGGCAAAGAATCAGACATGTACACACCCCTAAAATTTTTGATGCCCAGTGGCTTGATCAAAGCTTCAATATCTTGGTTTGTAAGCGGCTCTTGTTTTTTTTAAACTTATTCATGGCTCTCTTAACACCTTTGCCTTTTTTCTCCATTGCCAGGTTATGGCGCCTCTGCTCATCTAATTCTGCCCTATTTTTCTTGGCATCTATTACTGTTTTTGCTATGGCAGCTGATCCCCCAGCCAAGCTCCCAACAGCCCCCGAGGGCAGCTAAGATGGCCGGGATGGTAAATATGAAACCCCCTACATGTGATTTTTTTCTTGATTGCTGTAATTTTTTTAATTGGGGGGTACTAAGCAACAATTTCATACCATGTCCCTTTGCAAGACAAGAGCTTTTTTTCTTGCGCTGCTTTTTGGTCAAAAGACTATCAATAGTTTTAAGAGATTTGAGACCTGCATAAGGTATTTGATACATAACACCCTTGGCCTTCATTGTAGGTTTATTATATACATATTCACAACCCCCACCCCAGTTTTTGTTTGGTGCTCATAGCTATGGTGGTCCCCAATGCTGATATTCTCTCACTTAAAGAAGCATCTTTGCTTACAAATCTACCAAATGCAGCCTCTTCTAATTTCTTGTCTGCAACATGTCTCTTGTCAAGATCAGAATGTGTGTTGTATGCTATGTCATGGTCTCTACAAGCAGCATCTAGGGGATTAACACCAGGGTCCCCTCTGTTTAATCTATGATCCAATTTTGTGCCTGGACCACAATACTGATAGCCTGGAATGTGTAGTTCAAATGGCAGCTTGTTTATAATGTCATTAACCAGTCCCCGACCCTCAGAGATATTCCAAAATTTGGGGGGTAGAGTATTAATAATTTTTATGAGATATCCAATCCCCTTAGGGTCATTCACTATAAAATTAGACAATTTGGTGCTTATCATGTCCATAATTCCAACCTTTTCATTGTAAAAATTGTGGTTCCCAGCATTTTCCTCCCCAGCTATCACCAACAACCTATCCACAAGTTTCCTGACATCATCAACCCACACAAATTCTTTGGGCAGGGTGTTGTATTGTTTGATTCCACTGCCAGTCTTGATCTGTGACCATATGGGCTTGATTAAGTTATTGTATTTTGCCCCACTGCTCGACTTGACTCTTTTTTGTGTGGGATCATTGTTCTGGTATAGAGCATCTGATTTTATTAATATTTCTTTGTAATCCTCATAATCTTGATCTGTATAGCTGCCAGGCCTTTTCCTAGTCATCAGTTCCCACAACCCAGGTGTGCCGGTGTACTTAACAAAAGCACCTTTTTCTCCGAGACGAGATTCAGAATATACAATTATATCATCTCCCATAAATGTTACCCTGAAATTGCCAATTCTATGAATGATGCTCCCATCAAGCTCTGTGTCAGCATATAAGCCAAAGACCTCATCTTTGTTGTCTTTAGGTGTGGTTAAATATTTTTGAGCAAGAAGACCCAATTCAATAGGATCCTGACTAGCTTCAATTCTTCGAGGAGCAACAGGACTAGGTGTATGAATACTGGAAAGTGGGGTGAATGGATAATCTAATATGTTCCTTGCAGCTACAGGTACAAGCTCTGTGATCAAATCTTGATTTTGCTCTGTAACAGTTTTGATATTCTTACCTAAATTATTAATAGCATCAATTACAGGCTGTTCTGTTTGTTTGTGTTTTTCATAAATTCCTCGGTTCTCTGATTTCCATCCCTTAAATCTTTTTACAAGATAATCTCTTAACTTAAGATCGTCAATGATTGGTCGTTTCATGGTTGTTTATATACGTCTCTACGTCTAGAAAATTGTTGATTTTATTTCTGTATTTGCCACTATTGGGTTTTCTTGTCATATCAATTGTGACAAACCCATAACTGTCCTGGTTCCAGCACCTGCTGCAAAACTTGGAAAAATCATTGTAGCTCAGGTCCCCACCTACATATTCATCATGTATGTGTTTGAGGTTGGTATGATCTTGATGAAACACACATATAAAATTGCTGTTGTCTCGGATCAGCTGCTTCGGTATTTTTGAAAAAGTCTGTGCCAGGTAGAAACAATCAATGTTTTTGTGTCGGCCCTGTGTAAAGAAATTTCTAACCTTGTTTTGATTATCCAATATAACGTCATCAAACACAACAACAGAATTATCGAGACATTCATCAAGTGGCTTAACATCTGGTTCAAAAGTAGCAATATCTAATCCATCATATAGCTTCATCAGCTGCTGATATTTTAATTGTTCCAAGCTCTTAGAGAAGACATACAAGTGCCTGTTTTTCCAGTCTAACCAGTTGGGGGCCAATAAAAAATTATCAACCATTAGTGTAGTTTTGCCACAAGCAGATGGCCCAACAATAAGACACCTAATATTTTCAGGCAGCAATTTTCCATTTCTCTTATTCTGTTGTTCAGGTTCTGGCAGCCTTTTTATAACATCCCAGGTGCTCATATTATTATTTTGTCTGCATCGATCCAGCTGTTTTCCGGATGACCCAGCCATTTGACAAGTAACTTGTTGCCTTTTCTGCGGATGATTTTTTCTATGAGATATGTGTCAGGCTGTTTAGTTTTGCTGAGTTCTTGTTCATAGAACCTGCCTTTGAGAATTTCTCCTCGATGATCTTTTATTATATATGTGTTAAGGGTCCCAGGTTTAACTTGAACCACTGTAAATAATTCGGTGCTCCAGTTTCTTGTAAAGCCTCTTTTGAATAAGTGCTTATATTTGCTGATTCTTACTTGATCACCCACCCTGAATTTGGCCCTTCTTGTTGTTGCCTGGTATCTAGGATAATAAACAGTCCTGATCAATTTTTGCTCATCAGATGAAGTTACTTCAGAGGGTTTCATGTTGATTGTGGAATGAACCGAGTTGTTATATTTATGTAGAAGTTCTGGAAGAATATTAATCCATTTATAATTACCTTGAAGTGTAAATTGTTTATACATAAGATTTTTTAAGGTTCTGTTGAATCTCTCTACAATTGAGGCTTTGAGGTCACTGTAACTCGAGTAATGTTTTATTGCCTGGCTTTTAATAAATTGTTGAAACACTGAATTATAAAATACTTTGCCATTATCTGTTTGCAAATAGCGCGGTGATCTTCCACTCTGATTGATGATTGTCCTGAAGGCTTCTGTAACACATTTTCCAGTCTTGGATTTGAGTGGCACAGCCCAGGCAAATTTTGAAAATGTGTCTATCACAGTAAGTAGATACTTGTAGCCCTTGTTGATTTTGTCTAAGTTTTTCAACTGTCCACTTGACAACTCAATCAAGTCGCTCTGCCATAAATCATCTATGCCCTTTGTGACTACTGGGAGTCTCTTAAAATTATGTCTGGCCTGTCTGTGTAATTCATCGACTATAATTTGTCTAGACATAATATGTAAACAGGAATATTGCAACTATGGGGTGTTCAGCAGCTGAGACTGCAGGATTTTCTAAATATAATTTGTCCCCTATTTGTATTTTAAATTCCAGAGAGCCATCATCTTCAACATATGCTGTTTCTAATGTATTGGGGTCTGTAAAATCCTCTAACTCTACACTGGTGATTTTCGGTTTGTTCTCAGCATTTGTTATTGATAAGGTAGGGTAGTGGTGTGCCTGTGGCTGATGCCAATATTTGATCTTGATTGGTCTCAGTGTGCCCCCAACAAAAAACTGGTAATAAAATTGTGCAGGGGACAGCATATATATTTTGCCACCTGGTGTAAATGGTGAATCATATTCTTTGTTGGGGATACTGTACAATTCAAGAATTACTGTATGTTTTGGATTCTCGATTATGCCTGTTATTTCCTTTTCTGCTGTAAGCAATCTGCTTGTTACAGATTCAAGGTGCTCATTGATGGTCCTAACAACATCATCATGGCCTGGCTTGATCTTTATGTCCACAATGAGTTTCTTGTATTGTTGCACAATCTCTTGTAGCTGGGTGGCAAAAACAGACAGAGCATTTGCTTGATTGGATTCCATGGTCCCTAGCTGTTGCTTGATATTGGCTACAATTTGTTGCAAATTTTCAACTACTGCCAATTTTGAATTTTGAGCAGTAAGATCATGGACCTGTCTTCTGATATCCTCAAACAGGGCATGCAGTTCATTAATATGTTGATTGGTTGGTAGAGTGGCCACTGTCTGAGTGAGATGTTTGATCTCTGCCTGGATATTCTTGATATCTTCTGATTTCAATATGCGATTCACTGCTCTCTTAATATTTTTAAGTTCCTGTGATGTGGGAAGATTTGATACTGTATTTTGCAAAGATTCAAGTGCCAATTTTACATTGTTTAATTCAGAAGCATCAGCCACATTTTGCATAGCATTTTGGAGCAGGGCTATATCTGCCTGAGTGGGTGTGGATTGTTGTAAAATTTCAAGCTTTGTTTGGATATCATCAATCAAATGATGAAAATGAGATAGTTCAGATTCAGTGTTGAGGTTTTCAAGCTTTGTGATTTGTTGCTGGACACTGACAAGTGTGTCTACAATCCCAGGCAGGCGAGATTCTTGTACATTTGCCAAATCACTTTGCACTGCTGCTATGATACCTTCAAGATGGGTTATGGTACTTTGAATTTTTCCAAAATCTTCATATGTTTCAAGTTGCAGCTTAATTTTTGCTACACTCCGAGTTATTGCATTCAAAGCATCAGAAGATGGCAAATTGTTCATAAAATTTTCAAGTGTCTCAATTTTTTCTTTAACCTCGGCTATGGCATTGTGCAGAGGATCCAGATTAGGTATCTGGAGTGACTGAATCTGTTCTTTCAGAGTGGAAATCACTAGATCAAAATCTTCCTGTGATTTTATGCTTTTGACAATTGTTTGGAGCTGTGTCTGGACATTATTTATCTGCTCTTCTAATTGTTGTTTCAATTGCTCGGAGTTGTTAGCCTGGGTCTTAAATTTGGCTTGAAGAGCTGCTAAAGCTTCTTCTAAACTTTGAAAATTATCCAATGTGGCCAGGTCAGTATATTTCTGAAGCAGTACTTTGAGTTCGGAATCAATTTTAAGAAGAGGGTCCATGCATTGTGATTGCAAATTTGTGATTTCTAATTGAAGACTGGCATTCAGTGTGGTTTGTAAAGCTTGTAAATCACTTCTTAATTTCTTGACTCTGACATCAAGCATCAGAATCTCATCACTGTGATCTTCATGTCTTGTATGGCCAAATATATCATTAGGCATTTTTGTTTATAGGTTATTTATTATAGAGTATCTGATTCTTAATTCTATAAAAAAGGGTATAAGCTTGTCATAAGATCCAGGGACCTCAATATATAAGCAGTCACCAGCAGAAACAGTATATACAGTGCCAGAAACCATGTTTGAGTGCTTAATTCTATAAATATTTCTCCCTACTGAAATCTTGACATCACCCTCAGGGGTTGTAATAAATTGCAATTGCCCACCTACAGGTAATTGGTAATGATTTAAATTATTGTTAAATATGTACAATATTTTGCCTGTTTCATCATCAACATCTGTAAGTATGCTGTTCAGATGAATAATTAACAAGCCACTCAGTTTAGACAGCATATCAGGAGAGGGTTGTGGTGTGGGCAGGTCCATAATTTTGAACCCAAATAAGTTCATAGGCATGTTTATTTATTTCAAATCATGCTCTGTAATTGGGCATTGTTTGCCACTTTTCAAATCACAATGACCCCAAGGTAAAGTATGTATGCCACATGATAAAATGCATCTCTTATCATCATGTGGGTCCAGAGCCACTTTTCTTACAATATTTGAAGTCAATAAGTGATTCTCACTCTGAATTCTATTTTCTGATGTTCTGATTGAATTCTGGGATTTGATGCAATTTTTATAATCTTCAAATTCAAGATCTTTTTCCACAGTTACTTTGCCAACGCCCTTGGCCTTTTTGACAACAGCACTACATGTTTTAAAACTGTACACCTTGGCACTTAACCCAGCAAATTCCACAATAACATCACCAAGTGTCTCATCTTTTAACTTGCCAGGCACCTTTTTGTTGTGGGGTTGAATTCTTGTATGTTCACTGGTATCAAAGTATTGAAACAATTCAGGCTGTGACATATCTTGATAAACATCTTCTGTTTGAATATCAAGAATAAAACTATCCGTATCCATGTACAATAATTTTACACGATCACCATAAAAAGGTTTCAGCACATCATAATACAATATTAACATATGTAATTTGGACGATTCCAATATCACAGCCCCTACATAAATAGGTTTATCAAATTTGATCTTTGTTTTCATCATGTTGAAAAGTGCCATATGCTCATCATAAATTCTTCTGTAATTGAAATTAGGCTTTGCAACCAATTTTTTGCTCCGGCTGGGGTCAGTAATTATTTTAACATCGGTATGTTTTCTGACATTTTCAATAGTTTTGCCATATACTGAATTCACCATCAATTTAAACAAGCCCTTATCAAATTGGCTCTTTGCAGATGTTCGAAGCTCCGTGTTTGTATCAATGTATGGTTTCAACCATTCTGAGTGCCTGAACCTCAAAACTTTTCTAACTTTGGTTACTTGAACACCATGTTTCATCAGGAACTGGAGGTTTTTGTAATATGTAACATAGCCTTGTTTCGGCTCCAGAGTCATCATGAGCTTCTTCTGTTTAGAGCCAGGTGAGCACTGAACCTCGGGAATTGGGGGCAGATCAGAAAATTTGTTGTGCAAATGATCTGGAAATATCAGATCAACCTCTAAGAAGAGGCCATATTCACTGTCATCAAAATCCTTAAGATCCTCAATATTGAAATCTTCAACCCATTCAAGCCCTGCATATGGCAATTTATCCATCATAGCGTGACCATAGAGGTTGTTTGCATCCACAAAAAGTATATAATTTGATGGCCGTGCTGGATCATAATCAGGCATATATTTGTTATTTGCTCTGGCATATCTCTGGGAACATTGCACCATCCCTCCTCTTATACATTTCTCCATAAACAGATACATATCTTGATCGTGGATCAGATCCAATTGCTTTTTGGTGTTGAAAAACGTTGCGGCCCATGCTAGGCCTGGGGCACTGTAAAAATACACTGGGTCCAGTCCATAATTTTGCATGGAAGATTTTCTGAATGCTTGCAGTATATCAGCTAAGAGGGTGACATCAAGTTTTAAATATGCCATGTGATAATCACCAAATGTCTTGCATTTTAAATTGTTCCACATCAACTGAGCATGGTGATAATCTTCATCACTGATTCCAGATCCTCTGATTTTGCTATAAAATGCTTGTTGTGGTGGCAAAGAACACTCATCAAATTTAGAAAAATCTGTAACATAGTCATATGGATATACACCCTTCCGCCTAATTAATTTCAGGTCCTGATTTGGAAACGAGGCACGTGTGATTTTGAATTGATCATCAGATAATTGAGTGGCCAGTGTAGCCAGGCTAGCAGGTAAAAATCTGTAAGAATCAAGAAATCTTATGTGAATAGGAACACCATCAACTTTAATTATCTTGCTAATAGATATATATTTCTCATCATTTTCAGCTAAAATATTTAAATTCTGCTTCTCAAACCCCTCGTACCTGATCAGATGATGGAAATCATAATTGGATGCTCCATGGCAAAATATGGGGATAAATCTTGGTCTCTTGATCTTAATATTACAGCTATTACACAGGGCCTGTTTATATCGACCATCTGTATGAGAATGGTGATGTACCTTGATATTTGTATCTGAAAATTCACAATCACATACCGGGCATTTTTCTGCATTGTTGAAATCTTCAATCTGTTCCTCTGTTAAAGGCAACATAGGCTTTGATTTTAATAAGATGTTATATGCTATGTCACGGCACACATTTTCTATTCTATGTGCAAATATTTTGATGGTATCTGGTCCCTTGTATGAATATTCTTTAATAACAACACCATCCCGTATAACCATAAAACAAAAGCTGGAAGGTTCATGTTGCTGGTACGGTGTAATTGAAGATTCTTCTGGATCTGGGCTACAGAATGCAAGAGATTTGAGGTTCGATTCGAAATCACAGACAATATATGCTGGGTGTTCCAACAAGGCTTCATACTTTTTGAATTTGCAATTTTCACTTGGATTGGGCATCACCATATGAACAGGTTTATGGTTCCCACAGTATTTCAGATGCTCAATTAACTTGTTTTTAGCAATTTCTGCACTCTCTTCCCGAACCCCTTTCACCATTTTTTGACCATCAAATACAGTTAAACATCTTCTGCACAACTTAAATATTTTTTTATATTTGTCTAGTTGTGTTCTCACTAAAGCTTGAAGATTATGTATCAGAGTGTAATGATATGTGCCATCCCCTTCAATTAAGAGCAGATCAATCGGAATAGCAGATTCATCATCAATTGTACTGAT
Source organism: Lepisma saccharinum (assembly GCF_977018435.1). Taxonomy (NCBI): domain Eukaryota; kingdom Metazoa; phylum Arthropoda; class Insecta; order Zygentoma; family Lepismatidae; genus Lepisma; species Lepisma saccharinum. Next base: position 68,665,110 of record NC_139231.1, read on the forward strand.
TCTGAGAGGTGCTATCGGGCAATTGCCAGTGGAACAAATAAATACATTAATAGATAATTGTTTGCCATTGATGTGCCTGGCCCTTTTTTCAAATTTATCAATATTCTGAACTGACATTGGATATTCCAAACCCTCTATTACATCGTCAAAATCGTGCTCATGTTGTTTATAATAAGTTATTCTCTGAGGATCCCTTGAAACTGGATACAAAGCAGCTAATATACACCACAAAAAGCATTTCGCGTCATTATTTTTTATATTGACCACGGCTCTTTTGTTTTTGATATTAGCAGGTAATGGCACATAAGTGGATCCTTGTAATGGAGTGAATTCAGAAATATTAACATAGAGCTTGTGTGATGAACCGCATAGGCTCCATCCTGACTCTTTTGCCGCAAATTCAGAGTGTTTGATATTCAATTGATCTATCAGCCTGCTTATTATTGTATCTGAATTTGAATTTGAATATACAGGTACAGTTTCTGTTATGTGGGGGTGTGTAAATTTTGTGCCGTCTGGTTTCTTATATTGTACAAACAATTTGAGGGAGAGCTTATAAGATCCATTTTGTGCATTAAGAATTGCCTGCAGATCAGAATTTACACTGTTCAAGAAATTCTCAATGCCACATCTTGGCTCTGATACAAACCGGTAATCCCTAAGTTGGGCATTAAAACTGCTACGGATAGGTGCATGGCGTGGCTGCTTTGCTGCTCTGGCATTAAGAGGTGCTTCGTGCTTTCTTTTCAGACCAGATGTTGATGACTGTACAGAGCAAGTATCTTTATGTTTATATGTGAAATATTCCATGTTATATTTTCTATTGCATTTGGGGCAAATTTTTGTGGGAGTTCTGTATTTGTCCGGGTTACAAATCTTTTGATGCTTGGCCCAATTAGGGCTGGATATATTCTTATTGCATTGATTGCAATATTTTTGATTCGGCATTTTTGCTGTTGTTTATTATATACAATTTCCTGGGTTTCAATTCAAAATTCTATGCTGGATCAGTTGGGCTTCAGCACTGTACTTTGTGTGTGTGTATGCATATATGTGTGTATACACTTAATATTTTTGGCTTTGGTATTTATATACAATTTCTTGGGGTTCAAATCAAAACTCTATGCTGGATCAGTTGAGTTCAGCACTGTGCTTTGTGTGTGTGTGTATGTGTGTATGTGTATTAATATTTTTGGTTTTGGTATTTATATACAATTTCTTGGGGTTCAAATCAAAACTCTATACTGGATCAGTTGGGTTCAGCACTGTGCTTTGTATGTGTATGTATATATGACCTTACTTGGGTTATTCCGCCAAATTATATGCTTCAAGTCTCCTATACTTTGGTGGAGCCTGTTCAGGTTCTGCCCCCTACTTGTGGGTTCCACTGCCAATCCAGCAATGGTGAAGAATCTGCACTGTGCCCTGGCTTTTATAGTTTTACAGAGCCAATAGAAACACTGTGGGGGTGCATTCAGAAACATGAGCTATTCTCTAACATTTTTGCCGAAGTACTTTCTTCTGAGCGCACCTCCCGTTTTTCTGCTGAGCGTACATGCAATCCATACCGCAGCGCCATGCCTCAGCGCCGGGGAAGCGGAATTGTCTGGAACTAATCGATCAGAATAAAACTGCAGGAGCTCTAATAAGACTCAATGCAGGCAAATAGGACTGTGCACCGTGCGGAAAGTATCGATCCCACCGCTTTGGGGCCGTCATGCGCACATATTGTTCAAGTATTGATCTTATACTCTCTCGGTGCTTGATTTTATATATGAACAGATTACAACAAAGAAACTGAATGTAACAAATGCAAAATATCCCAGTTTCTATTCAATCCATTTATCTGAATTGAAGAAACCAACAATTCACATATCCCCATATCATTGTATGCTTGTCCTATTATTTCACTAATAGGCAATGTTCTTGAAGAGTCCTAATAGGCAATGTTCTTGAAGAGGCCTAATAGAACAAGATACAGCGGTATGAGAAATATGTGAATTAAAGATATTTTAGTAATATACGACGTCTTAAGAAAGGAATATTCAGCTCCAAAGTACTTTGTCTAATGCTTGCTACCATTCCCTATTACTGGCAAAAAGAGTTAAAAATATTGACATAATGAAAAAAATTGACTTGTTCCCAAGTGTTCACCGAGTTCAGGCATTTGCACATAGATGGCTCTGTTGTCACGGAGCAATTCTAGAAGAATTACATTGTTTTAATATTAGATAAACAAATTGAAGCTGGTATCCAATTGAACTTAAACCAGAAATAAATATGTATGTGTGTGTGTGTGTGTGTGTGTGGGTGGCCTAGTTTTAAGTATGGCCCAAGAGGGGCATATTTTTAACAAATTTATGGCCAACAATCTCACAGAAGTGCCTTTTGTAAGTATAGCCAAATCAATCTGAGGGGTTCATACTTTCTGAAAAATTCCCGAGGGCATTTTTTACAAAAATCTTGGATTAGGAAGAGCTCCACACTTGAGCAAAAAGCTCATATGAACATGTTGAGCAAGTTTTAAGTATAGCAAATCTGCTTGAGGGGGGGTTCATACTTTCCTGAGTTTATAGTAGTACCAATACAACTACTACCGGGTATCGATCCCAGTGCCCTTCATTACAAGGCGACGTTGTTACCACTATGTTGTCGGGGTATAGCGCGCTACTTTTTTTTCAGTACACATTTATCAATTCTCTCATTATCATCGTCGCGATTAGCCAACATTCAAAGCTAAGTAACAAAAATCAAATCAAATGCCATCTGTGAGGAAGTCACGTATTGCTCGCAGCCCTTTTTTTCAAAATGAAACCATAAAATTCAGGACATGCTCCTATCCAAATAGATAATATTACATTTCGTGTTTATCACGGTTATTAAGGTTTATACATCTTGTTTCGACTTATCTGTTGACTACACATTCTTCATTACTGAAAACTTGCTTTCAGTTTGTTGTGTACAACGTACTCAATACAAAAAAATATTACTTTTATACGTATACGTTTTCTGACTTTCTAGACTCAGAAAGTTAAATATAGCAACATTCCATTCGTCGTTTTCCAAAATTTTTGCAATTTTCTTATAACCACCATGCCTATTTCCAGGTTACTGCTTACAAACTTGAAATGTTAGATATGGCAATCAGACATTTTGTAATTTTTGCAGTAGTATACGTATGTAACCATTAAATACCTATTTCAACTTCCTGCCTTTAAAATTGGGAAAAAGAATCGATATGACAACCCTGTATTTCATACTATTTAAATTCCCCGGTTCGGCTGTATAAAAACAGCATTCCGATTTTCGATTTTATACCTTCATAAAAGTAAACCAAATGTGGCAACTTACATTTTTGGTTAAGCTGGTTTTCAACTTTCTAGTGTCAGGATTTTTAAAAAGTTAGATATGAAAACTCTGTAGCTATTTCAAATTAACGGTAACATTAATAAGCATGATTCCGATTTTCAACTTCATACATTCAAAAATCGAAAAGTTAAAATAAGCAACCTGAATTTCCAATTACTTTAAACTTTTCCCTTTCCCTACATTCAAAGTATCATACACAACCAGCGTAAAAGAAAGTAAGATATGGCAATCATGCACCAGCGAGTGTTTTGCATGAACACCTGTCTGCCTTTTATCTTCCTCCGTACAATTTGCTTCGCTTTTCCTCTGCGCGCTCCTGGCCTTTTAAAAGGTCGAATGGATTTTCTGCAGTAGTTTCGCCAGTGTTACTCGAACCAATATTCCGGAATAACTCACTTCTCCCGCGACGTGGACTGTAACGTCGGGCCGATATGCCGAAGTGCTTAGCCCGAACCAGAAGTTGAACCGAAATGGGTTTCAGTCGCGATCCCTGGTGGCAGGAAATGAGAGAGTGGTTCCATTCTCTCAACTTATAAAACCACAGGTGGCACACCTGCTATTGAAATATATTGCCCCCAGAAGTAGCCTAGTAGTAGAGTAGTAAAAGTGATAATGAAAATGTAATAATAATAATAATATCGCTCTCTTCACGAAAACAGTCCAGTGAAGATCGAAGCTTCCCCTTGCCTCCTCCACACCCTTGGCCCTCCAGGTTTGCCACACTTCTTCTACGCTTCACAGTTGACACATTGCGCGTTGTACAGTCACGGACACTTCCGGCTTGTAACGATTCCATTGAAAGTCAATGTATTCATTACAAGCCGGCAGTGTCCTGACTGTACGTATGCGGTTGAATGTGCCTTCCCTGGTGTATTGTGTAAGGATTATTCCTTGCTTATTGGCAACACTGTAGGTGAGTGACGAAATATTTTCTGGACTGTTTCCGTGGCGTTAGCTTTAGTAATAATCAGTTTTATAACAACAATAACGGGCGATTTTCAAATGCCGTACAAATTCCACAAACAAAATTACTAATGTACTCGGAACCTTTGATCGTTAGTTTTCTGTATACACTCGTATTATCCAACCTCGGATCGCTCCGGAGTCGCTCCGGAGCGGAGTGCGCAAGTTCTTAGAATATCGCTCCTCGCTCCGGAGCGGAGCGTCACAAGGCATCGCTCCGCTCCGGAGCGGAGTGAACCGTTTCCTAAAATTTCGCTCCTCGCTCCGGAGCGGAGCGAGAAATTTTCCAACTTCCTCTGCTCCGATCCGGAGCGGAGCGTGTCAAGGTAGCGCTCCGCTCCGGAGCGGAGTGAACCATTTTCTAAAACTTCGCTCCTCGCTCCGGAGCGGAGCGAGAAATTTTTCCGATTCCCGCTGCTCCGCTCCGGAGCGGAGCGGGCTAAGACATCGTTCCGCTCCGGAGCGGAGCGAACCATTTCTTAGAATCTCGCTCCTCGCTCCGGAGCGTGGGCAACAGTCGGAGCGTTGATCCGCTCCGCTCCGAAACCCTGCTTGAAACATTGAAAACAATTTGTGATATTCTAAAAGGTGAAAATGCTGTTACCGAAATGAGTCCAGCTACATTAGCTTACTTTATGTATGCTCCAATAACTTCTGTCGAAGTAGAAAGATCATTTTCTACTATGAAAAACATTCTCTCTGACAAACGACTATCAATGAATGTTGAGAATTTAAAAAAACACCTTGTAGTTATGTGCAATCAAGATGGAGAAAATTGAAATGCTCTTCCCAATGTAGATTTTAACATGTTGCCAGAAATTATAGATAAAAGTAAGACACTTCCAAATGTGCCTTTTTTTTACATTTTTAATGCCTATTTTCCACATTATAAATGCCATTTTGCCTGCCTATTTTAACGAAAATAAATGCCTGAACTTCCGGGCTCTAGTGATACGTGATACCAATCTAGAAGAGGGGGGGGGGGTTTCCCTTATCACACAACACTAGAGCAACGTTGCGTTCTGACGTCTTCGGCGAAAGCTTTTATTTTGTTAGGCTAAATGCCGAAGTTGTATAGTTAGGCTAGATACGTCTTGTTCTCTTAGCATAAATAATAAATTTTCTGTATTTTTGCTAATATAACCAGATCCAACAAAACAACGTAGGCAGTCCTCGTCTGACGTCATAACGCAAGGTTCTCTAGTGTTGTGTGATAAGGGAGACCCGGAAAAAAATAAAACACATGAAGTAAGATGAAGCGGTATCCAGTACACGTGAGGTAGAAGCACATTGTAATTTTCTTGTTACGTGCACAATAATTCATTTTTACCACTTCCAGCTTGGTTGAATGAAATGATAGATTACGCTAATTGATATAATCAAAATATATCCGTCGTCGCGTTGTAATCAAAGGATCCCGGATTCGATACCCAGTGGAGGCACATAGTGGTTCGGATTCTACTTTAAAGTTTAGGTTCAGTCCCAATTAGCCTATCACTGCATAAAAGTGGACTTAAAACAAAACTCGGTACTATTATCGTATGAGGGAAACACCTACGAATCATATATTTCGGACTTCTTTACATTGCTAACGTGTTATTTTCGAATATGGAACATTTTCTAAAGTGAAATAATGCATATCAATGTCTATTTCTTAGATTTAAGTGTACTTACTGTTACTTGTTGTTTCGAATCTGTAACACATTATGGCCGTGATAGCGTACTGGTTTAGGAGGCGTTCTGAGTGTTTTGTCGATTTATGCAGTGTTGCAACCTCGTTCACCGGAAAATATCTACTTTCGTGCCCGGATTTGAAATTATGCTAATACGTCGCAAACCATTGACGTTAGCCCCACAAACCATTGACGTTAGCCCCTAAAACCATTCACGTTAGCCTCAAAAACCATTCACGTTAGCCCCAAAAACCATTTTCCGTTAGGTTAGGTTAGGCAAGCATAGTTAAAAAAATAAATTAAAAATACGGTAAAAATTTACTATCCTCTATTTTTTTTCGTTTCGTCAATTTTTCACATTCGTACTTACGTATCTGCTTCACGGAACATTCCTGAAGGTGTATCAACGTTGTTTTGATGAAATTAATTGCAATTTTTCACATTACCAGTACGTCTTTCTGATAGGCCTTTTCGCTTGCCTGAGATGAACTAACCTAACCATGCGCCAATGGTTCGTGGGGCTAGCGCCAATGGTTCGCAATTATTTCCAATTTCTAGATCCTGATACTAACACGACACCAAATTTTAACTATGTTTCCTAACCTAACAGAACTAACCTAACCACGTACCAATGGTTCGTGGGGCTAGCGCCAATGGTTTGCAATTATTGCCATTGCACTCTCGTGCAGAAACAGCGTGCCGGACAGAGATTTTCGCAGAAAACAACATGCATTCACATTAAAATGGATCAAATCATTCAGGAACTTCCACAATGCTAAAGAAAATGAGTTCTGTAAGTACTTCCTCCTGTAAATTTGAAGGAATCCGTTTCCCTCATACGATAATGTTACCAATGCGTCATCTTAACACACGGAACATTACACTCTCGTGCAGAAAGCAAATGGCGGGAGCAGAAACAGCCCAAAACTCAAAGTAAAATAGGTAACGGTTCCGATTGTTTTATGATTTTTTTCAAATTCTCCTAGCAGGAAGACTAATTATCGTAGAATTTTGACAATTATTGTCACACGAAATTTGAACCTTCCCTAAAGTAATGAATGAACGTTGTTTGGATTTCGAAAAAGACTTATTTATGTTGTAAATAACGGTAACACTTTACCATAGGGGTGACGGATTTCTTACTTTTTACAGGAAAAGTACTTACGCAAATCATTTTCTGTAGCGTTGTGGAAGTTCGTGAATGTAGTTTTGATCCATTTTAATGCGAATGCATGTTGTTTTCTGCGAAAATCTATGTCCGACACACTGTTTCTGCTGCCGCCATTTGCTTTCTGTACAAGAGCACAATGTTCCGTGTGTTAGATGACATAAACCCCGTAGTCAGTGTTTGAAACTCGCCGTGTTTTCACTATAACATGACGTGCCGACTATTTTTTTTTTAACTATGCTTGCCTAACCTAACCTACCCTTACGGAAAATAGTTTGTGGGGCTAACGTGAATGGTTTTTGGGGCTAACATCAATGGTTTGTGACGCTAACGTCAATGGTTTGCGAGGTATTAGCATAATTTCAAATCCGGGCACGAAATTAGGTATTTTCCGGTGAACAAGGTTGCAACACTGTTTAAATCGACAAAAAACCCTCACAACGCGCGATGAACCAGTATGCTATGGCCATAATGTGTGTTACAGAATCGAAATAACGAGTAACAGTAAGTATCGTAAATGTAAGAAATGGACATTATTTTCATTAGAAATTTATTATTTCACCTAAAGAAATGTTCCACAATGCAGAATAGTACGTTAGCAATGTAAAAAAAAGTGTGAAATAAATGATTTATATGTGTCACCCCTATAGTAAAGTAGTACCCTTTATTTTAATGCTAAGAGAGCCAAACCTGGCCTGCCTAACCTAACTACGAAAGCATGTATTGAACAAAATGTTAAGTAATTGCTAAAACTCTGCAGTATGCGTTAACGGAAGTAAATCGAACCATGTTAAAATTGCATCCTTAGCATGATGAAATCGTAATAAATCAAAAGGAACTTGGGCCCTAAAATATATCGTTCATACGTATTATTTCATGCCTTAGTATTCTATTCTGGCAACAAAGAAGTCTGCATTCGAGCAGGAAGTGAATGTGGTATGTTATCTCTTCTGTCATGAGCAGAAATGGTTGTTTTATGGGGTTGAAGAAGGTAGTGAATGGAAAGGGTAAATGTCTGTTATATCGGAGACACATTTCTTTATTTTTACAGAAGAAACTACTTACGGAAATGAGTTTCTGTAGCATTTTGAAAGTTCGTGGAGGTATTTTCTCACCGTAGAATGCTGCACAACAAGAAATAAACACTTTTGATATATTGTGCATTTTGTGCAAAGCGACAACATTATGCCATTGTTTCCATTATGTACCTGCAGATGGCGCGAGTGTCGAAAGTCACGCGGTCTCGCCACTGTTTCCAAACGTGTTTTTTTTACGAGAATTTTTTTTTAAGTATGCTTACCTAACCTAACCCTACCTAACCTAACCTTGCCATAAATTGTCTGTGGGGCTATCGTGAATGGTTTTTGGGGCTATCCGTCCGTGGTTCGTGGGGATATCGTGAATGTTTTTTGGGGCTATCGTGAATGGTTTTTGGGGCTATTGTGAATGGTTTTTGGGGCTATTGTGAATGGTTTTTGGGGCTATCCATCAATGGTTCATGGGGCTATCATGAATGATTTTTGGGGCTATCCGTCAATGGTTTGTGGGGCTATCGTGAAGGATGTATACGAGTAAGTATGTTAATCAGGTGTTATCTTTTTGGGGCTATCCGTCAATGGTTTGTGAGGACATAATGAACACGAAAGTAGGTATTTTTCAGTTAAGAAGGTTGAAACACTGCATGCCTACTCCAAATCGACAAAACACAAGCAGGACGCACGATGATCCACAGCTGTGCTTGCCATATTGTATGTTTCACAATGGAAGAAAGGAACCAAAAGAATTACTCGTAATGTGAAAAAATCTAAGTTATTTTCGCAAAATGGCACCTTCAACTATGTTCCGCAATACACAATTGGTAAGTACAAACCATCCGAAACACAAAATATCCGACTTTAATGTGTCTCTGATATAACAGACATTTACCGACGGAAAGATGTGCAATCGCCATTCTGACATCTCGCAGTGACAACAGAACGGAACTTCAAGTTACTTATCGTAGAAATTTGGGGACAATTTACCTACTGTACCCCCTCGAGAATTACGTCAATTTTTTTTTTTTAATCTACAGATTTCAATGTTTTATGTAATGTAAAAGTGGTTCCACCATTAGGATAGAACATGCCAAAAATAACCACCAGTACCAAACCTAACAATCGTAACCTAACTACGCAAAATTATAGCTGTTGTTGTGGAAAGTCGTTTTGGGTTCTATATTCACTTGCGTGAAGCCTTCGGGCTGTTCTGCTTCACAGTAAGGTAACATGCTAAGGTAACAGGTGTACTTTACTTCACAATAACACATTTCCGAGAGCTAAAATCAACTGAAAACTTTCATAAACAACAAAATCTTCATAAACCATGGAAGATATTTCACTTTCCCTATGGGGTACAAAGGTCAAGGGTACCAAAATTTCAAATTGGTTTGGTTTTTTCTGGGAAAATCTTGTGGAAGGTGAAATATTTTCAGTCCACACCCAGCAAGCGTAGTTAGAAGATGAAGATGAAAAATGAAATTTTATGGGATTTTCTCGTTACCAGTTTCATAGATCGGAGACACATTAAAATCTGATATTTTGTGTATTGCGGAACATAGTTCAAGGTGCCATTATGCTTTTTACACGAAAACAAACTCAATTTTTCACATTCTGAGTGCTTCTTTTTTTTTATTCCTTTCTTCACTTCCGGAAGACACAATATGGCAGGCACATCTTGACTCATGTTCTGGGTATGCAGTGTTTCAACCTTCTTCACCGAAAAATACCTACTATCGTGTTCGTCACTGGTGGAAATTATATATTATGCAAGGGTAGCTGACGGATAGCCCCACGAACCATAGTATAGCCCCACAAACCATTCACGGAGAGCCCCATGAACCATTTCCGATAAGGTTAGGTTAGGTTTGGTTACATTAGGCAAGCATAGTAAAAAAAAATGGGAGTTTGAAACACTGACAGGGGCTTACGTCATCAAACGTATGCAGCATCCGGTTGTCGTAGGGCAAGTAAATTAAAGCAATGGCAATTGTGCGTCGGTGAGATATTTCTCTTGAAAAATACATGATTTCCTGGTCAAACATATTCCACGATGAAAGAAAATACCTCGACGAACATTGTAAACCTTGGAGAATCTCATTTCCGTAAGTAGTTTCTTGTGTAAAATTGAAGAAATGTGTGTCTGATGTATGAAACTGTTACCAATTTTTCATTTGGTAAGTCAACATTTTGGCCACTAAGGTCCAAGTTCCGATTGTTTAATTCGAAATTAATCATGGTACACAGGAACTTTTTACATGGTTCGATTTCTATGCATGTTAGCACATTCTTCAGAGTCTTAATAATTACTTACTTCATGTTTTCTGGAGAATTATTTTTCTCTTCCATTTGCTCTCGTATGATTGATTTGCGTGCAGCCATTTGTTTACTGTCATCTTGGATATGGACTGTTGCTGCCATTTACTTTATGTGCATGGGGTTTGAAGAGGTATTATGTCACTAAATACTTTCGCTGTTAGGTTAGGCTTGTCAGGTTTAGGGCTATAAGCATTTAAAATAGCATCCCTAAATGCTTCCAACACCTGTTCATGTGACATCTGGTCTCTAGCTTGGAACCTCCTTCAAATCTCGCATGAAAATCTGCCAGATCTCCATGTCTGAGATGGCTGCAAACCATGGGTGGCTGGTTGCTGTATGGTGTGGATGTTCATGTAAGCTACTTAACATTTGGAAGTTACCAAAACTAAAACTTTTTTGCATATGTATGAAAGTGTTTAGTTTCTCTGAAATTCCTTGCTGTTCTGATCGGACTAAGTTGTACATCAATCTTGTTTGACAAACAGCTCTCATTCTATGATCCTACTTGTGCTTAATGAAACTGGATGTATAGTGTATAACAGACGTAACTTATGATGAAAAAATCACAGGAGTACGAATGTGGTGTGTTTTCATGTAGGGCATATAAAAATACTAGGCCTATACTTGTTACAGAGCACACATTTACTTCCTTTCCCCCACTTTTTATCCACGCAAAGTCATATAAATATTATTTTAATAATATTTTAGTTGATGGGACAAACTTTGGTGTGGATAAAAATGACGTTGCACCAGGAGGTGCTGTTTTTCACGCTTCTCACGTTTGCCTGTTTTTACAGATGGAATGACCCTTTGCTCAGATGTTTCAGATTTGAGAGAAATTTTTTATGAGAAGACTGTGAAAGAATGAAGAGTGGCGATTGCCCCCCTCCCAAAAGACATCTAAAAGTAAGCGATCCTCCTCCTGAACTAACAATAAATCATTTGTGAATATAATAATTGGCACATGTGGCCGCGGTGGCTCAGTCTGTAACGCGTCTGACTACCATGCTCAAGGTACCGGGTTCGATCCCCGGCCGGTTCAAATCCGGGAACTTTTCTAACGGTGGAAGCGGCCCGGCGCCCACCCAGCGTCGAATAACATGGGTACCTGGGGGAAACCCTGGGGGGTAAAGGCGGTCAGGGGCGTGATGCTGATCACATCACCCCCACTCACGACCGGATCAAGAAAGTGTGGGGCGTTACCCCCACACCCCCTATACGCCTTCATGGCGTGGTGCTATGCACAGGGGAACACTTTACTTTTTTTTTTTTTTTTTTATAATTGGCAACATGTCTCTCTCACCGCTAAAACTAAGTGATCGGCCAGTCCTGGCCACTATGTCTAAAGTTAACATAGCTTTAATTAACATAGTGGGTGAGTACTAAAAGAAGGTCATCTGCTCATCCCTTCCCATGAGAGAAGGTGGGTACTCTGCCATTACCCATGAATTCTTTCAATGTTTTGTCTGATATGAAGAAACTGAAGGATAATATATATTTTTGTGTGTTCGAATCTTCAATTTCTGGTAGTCGTATTTTGTAAAATAACAATGGAATATATGCTACAAAGTTTGCAGACTACAAACTGAAAGCACAGATTAGGGAAGGTATATGGGGGTGATACTTAGCAGAGTTTTTGTCTTTCTCAGCCCCGTAACATAGAAAATATAGAATTGTACCTGTTTGTTGATTCCATTTTGTGGAAAATATCTTCAGTACAGTGGTCTTACAATATGGTGAAGAAGGAAATCCAAACTCATTATGACTACACTTTACAGAAAGTAACTGCCACAAGCTGTTGTTAAAGCCCTGCATTTCCTGATACACTCCACATTTTATCAAATGCAGCCATTCCTACTCAGGTCAATAATTTGGCTACCTTACCAATTCTAAATTTGAAAAGGGAGAGGGAGATTAGCCCAGGAACTTGAATTTCCAAGTCTTCCATGTACTTATGCATCTTTTTACATGGCTGATGACCTTTTTGACTGCAAACAGATTATGTCTGCAAAGATAGAAGTAAGTTGGCAAAATTTGCCAGTGAATACTTGAACAGAAAACTGCTCTGATCCTGAATAGGCTCAAGGGACTTGTTGGCTACTACGACCTATGTGAAAGAATGCAGCATGCAACCTCACGCGTTGTCTTGTTACCCTAGGGAATGCACCTTCCTGGCCTATATGATCCCTTGTCTGAGCTTGCTCTGTTGGCTAATGTCAAGGAACTGAAGGACGATATTTTAATACTTGAATCTTCAATTTCTCATTGCTGTATGTTGGAAAATGGACAGAATAAAATATATAATACAAAGTTCCCGACACTAAACATGAGAGGTCTGAATAGAGAAGGTATCAAGATGAGACTTGGCAGTCTCTTGCTTGTCTCATGGGTGAGAGGTCTACCTTGTTCTCGGTATTGTCTCCAGCTGCAAATGCCTGTCTCATTGCGATGTATAAACATCCATTTTGTGCATGTCTCACTCCCGATTGTAGAGATGACTTGTGATTTTGAAAAGGTCATCCCGGTTTCACCTCATATTTGTTTTCACCTTGAACTTTTTACGAGAGGGTTCAAGTTCACTTCCCCATCCTACTCACCCTGGATAAGAGCCCCTGCATCCATGCAATGCAGTTGGAGATAGAAGGGTTTTCAAATTAAGCTGTCTACTGCCCCTCCCCCGGAGTACACTGGATTTTCTGTTACATGTTCAAAATTTGTGCACTTCAAAGGAAGACTGGAAGCATAAGTAGCAAATTCCTTTCCACTTTACACTTGTTTTGCAGAGACTGCTATTCTTATATGTTTATGGATCTTTGAGTTGTGTACTTCCTGTTGTAGTGGAAACTTGAGTCCATGTTAATTTCACTAGTGCAACAATAATTTTGGATTTTTTTTTTAAAACTCAAAGTTAAGTTGCAAAAGATGTAGTCTGATTTTTAGAGCATGAGACTATCTTGCTTCCTTCTCCTTTAAATTAGGGAGGGTGTTTTGCTGCACCCTGTATTTGTCGCTGGTACATATGTTTATAATATAGTGCTGACATGTTTGTGAATTTATATGCAGTTCTCTTATTTTTCATACATAGACTACATCTAGTTTGCATGTCTTTTCATATCAGGTTAAGTTGGGAATTCTACTTTTACATTGCAGAAAATGACATTCGAGTCTGGATCTTGTGAGGTATGATGATAATATAGAAAATGCATTGTGGATAGCTGCATTCATTTTTTCTTGAAGTCTAAATGTTAGCAGAATGAAGTTTTCATTTAAGGTAAGATTAGTGAACATTTATGTCTTTAAATTTAGTGTTATATATTCTAGATTGCTTGAATTATATTTCATGTATTAATTAATGTATATGTGAGCAAGGGTTAATGTCTGCAAGATATTGTGAGTTATAAAGATTAAGCAATGTCTACATTATAGGTACAAATCCTGAAATTATGCAATTTTTATGAAAACTGTTACATAGTGTGACATATATTGTTCAGGAAATTAGTAGATAAATGTTATTTAGGTAAAGATATTACCTGTATTTCATGAACACATGTAGAGTGGGAGTGTGGACCAGGTAATGTTGATGTAGGACTCCACACATTTTTTATCTCTGCTGTAGTGGAGCTGATGTGACAAGCTCCAGCCTCTATTACCTTTTCCCACCCCGATGGGTACCCATTGCTTAGGTTCCCACTGGAAAACCTGGAAAGACAAAGAAATCATCCTATGAAAAATCATGAAAAGTGGAGGAATTTTGAAAATACATCCAAGAACAATGTTGAATAAACTTCATTTTCTTAACTAGCAAGTATAGTTTAAATCTTTGTTATTAGACTGTTAACCTTTTGATTACTGAATCCATTTTGCCATGTAAGTCCCCCGGGATCGGGCCAATTGTTAGCAAAATGCAGAGTTTCATTTAGATTACTGTAGATCGGAGGCTAATTGCCCTAGACAGACAAATGATATATTGTTATATGCGGAATGAACCATAGATTCGGACTGTATACATTTTATGCACATTGAGTGGAGGGGTAGGGGAGGAACCGGAAAATTCCAATATTTATGAAGAAAAATGCCCCTCCCCCTGCCCTCCCTGGACAACAAAGTACAGGACATTGTCAAAATACACATGGAAATGATCGCAGGCATGTTAGGAACAAGAAAATAATTGCACTATTATCATATGAGCAATAGAACACGACTTGTACCCCCCAAAATGACATGTCTGTGCGCCACTGACTCAAGCCTCGGATTGCAGAGTTACCTTGAAACGACTGTATATTGGTGGCTAATTGCCCTAGACGGATGAATCAAGTACCATTATACGGTGAATGAACCATAGATTCGGACTACATACAATTTATGGACATTGAGTGTATATATGGATGGGGGCAGGGGAGGAACCGGAAAATTCCAATATTTATGAAGAAAAATTGGGTTTCCCCTTTCTCCTTGGACAACAAAGTACAGAACATTGTCAAAATACACATGAAATTGATCACAGGCATGTTTGGAACAAGAAAATAATTGCGCCATTATCATATGAGCAATAGAACGTGACTTGTACCCACCAAACGACATGTCTGTGCGCCACTGAAACTTGTCAATGCACAGCCACACATTACAAGAACTTTTCGCCGCACAACCACGATTGTGAGTGACTCAGAACCACGGAACTTCTTAGAAGTGTGTTTTCAGTCTATTTTTGGCCGTTGCCAGTCACATTCCTGTCACGTGACGAGCACCTGTACTCTAGTATAAGGATTTCGTTTGATTGTTTTCTTTGTTACACCCCCTCTTTCCTCCACCCCTAACTCCCCCCATTTTTGCCGAAACTGAAAGTACTTGGCAACCTCCTGCTACCGACCAGCAAAATATTCCCAAATCGAGGTTGAACTGCATTATTGTAGTGGAACAAAAATTCCGGCCTTTGATGGGCACAATGCTTTTTATTCTTCAGAAAAAGCCGACAAAAGAAGCTGCCATTTTCATGCCTTTTTTTTGGAACACCAAGACATGCAAGAGTCCTTGCGGTGCAATATATGTGTTAACAACCAATATAAAAGAAGAAAATCGCAATTCCAGCGAATAATAGGGAAATTATGACATAAAAACTATGAACATATCAAAGTATCTCGACTGAGATACTTGGTCCCCGAGGGGTTACCGGTAAGTATCTCGATAGAGATACCTGGTAAACAATAGGTTAAAACACCAAGAAATGGTCTGCAATTTTATTTTTTAGTTGCTAGGAAAACCTGTAAAAGTCAGGTAGTTTCTTTTTTTGCCAAAATGACTAAGAATCCTGTTAGAGGCAGGGTGAGCTCCAGAGCTTCTTTAAGCCTAAGAAAATCCGCACTAGGAATCCAACTTGAATCTCCCGTCTGGCAGTCAGAAGGCCAACTGACTGGACCACAGTGCATTTAGAATTACGAAGTACCCATGCAACCGAATACTTAACACTCCCATCACTGCACTCAATGCCACCTTTATTCAGTATCAACTGTTTGTTCATGAATGGGGAAAGCTGTACACAGAGTAAGGAGATTCTGTTACAAACAGTATTTGTTTTATGTGTTTTGTGTATAAGTATGAGAAATTAATTAAGTGTATTATTATTTCATAATTGCGTGTGGATGAGTGTGTTTGTGTGATATGGACAGATCTTAATTAGAGTTAGTTATTTTAAATTGTAAAGAATTGTGTATTCTTGGGTTTCTTCCATGGTTCCTAAGAGTGTAGTTTTAAAGAACCAATAGGATTTGAACTTTGAGCCCTCCCCCCATGCGGCGAGGGAGTTAGTATAAATATGACCTGTCTGACAGTTCGGACTTCAGCAGCCTCCCATCAGTCGCAAAGCATCTCGAGGCAGTTCCGCCGATGATAGCTTGCACATAGCGGTTCCGCCGTGGGGCTCAAATTAGAGAAATATGTAAATAATGTAAAATAGAGAATCTAAAGGAAGAATCCGAGCCTTGTTCTTTGTAAATAAATGTATAAAGCCCATTACTGCGACTTTCAGCAATTACCCTGCTAGGAAACTTCAGTGTGATCTTGCCTGTAATTGATTCTTTGGTTTCGAGCATTCTGGTGAGGAACAGAATGGGAACCCAGGAATAACGAGCTGATTTAATTGTTTATTTGGGTTTTTCCTGCCAGAAGCGGTCCCTGCAAGGGTGGTGTGTTGCTGAACAATACATGATATTCAAACTTCAATTTTTTGAAAACGAAGGAAGGGATGGAAGTTTTAAGTAGGGGAGAGTGGGGGAATAAGAAACACATGGGGTAATAAGAAATATGGAAAATTAACATAGCCAACAATTTTAAATTTCTAGCATTGATAATTTTTTCTTGCATAGTTGGTAACCCAATGTAGCCAGAAAAAAATAATGAGCTCAATTGTGCAATAAAACGAGCACACAAAAATTATAAAATAATTGACAATTTTTTTTCACCTTATTACCCCAATAGGGGTAATAAGAAACAAGCTGTGTATTTTAATGCATTATATCTATTAAACTGGCTGGAGTAAAAAGATACACTCAACATGTGTATCTTATTTACCCATAATATTTTGGTGCATATTTTTTTTTAATATTTTTTACTACAAAGGAATGAAAATGCTAGAAAATAAATGTAATGGCAAAAGTTTTGATACAGCTCTATATTTTTAAAGCAAAAGCAACTGACAACTTCAAATGCTTATTTCTAATAGGTTTTATGGTAAATTAACAAAGAAAATCATATTTGTGACTTATATAATGTCCTTTTTCTTCTCTGCATATAGTGTTTTGATTCTAACTAGGTTTGAGCAGTTTAAAGTAAATGGTCCATTTCCGTTTAAAGATATAGGGCCACACAAGATAAAGTCTTCATGTACACTTTGTATGTCGTCATAAGAAGGCCAATTAAAAGTAACCGAAGATTATTTGAGGAACTAGATTATGCAGCAGTCTTCTTGAACTTTAGTAACTTGTCCCACATACCAGCTCATGCCATAGTAAATGGCATAGTATCGTTCTGGCATAATAGTATCTGTTTCACTATCATCTTGCTCTTCATGAGATGATTTCTGCTTGCCATGATGAGAAATCAAATTGATTATTGCCCAAAGCAAGGGGTAATAAGATACATGACAATAATCACTCTCTATTTTTGTGACTGAAAAATAACAAAATAGGACCAGAAAGTCCTATCTTTTGTCCACAGAATCACGTAAAAAATATCAAGAATGTATAATCTGTATTTACTATAGAAAATAATAGTGTGAAAATGCTCACTTTCCGATGGAAAAGTTTCACACAAGCATAAACAAATGATGGAATAATCTTAAACATAACCACAATCTTCTTGATTATTTTTTTGTACAGTGATAGACAATTAGTGAGGCTAGCTTGTGATTTTTTTTTTCAAATTTTTACTTTCACAAATAATGAAAATAAAAAATAAGTTTCTTATTACCCCTGTTTCTTATTCCCCCACTCTCGCCTATGGCAATTCAAGGGCCACTCAGGTGCAAGCAAAGGGAAACATTTTTATATGTGGTGACTGCATGGCACGTAACAAATAACTCTTCACTTTAGTTGGCCAGGGGTCTTTCTCTTCTTGGTTCAAACTGTGCTTGAAAGCCCACAGAATGGCAGCCCCACCACTTAGGTGTGTTTCTTTGTGAGTATCGCTTCATAAATTTTTCTAATTATAATTAATCTGTATCATCACAATTAGCCAAAAGTTGCAGAAAAACAACATAAAATTAGTAACTTTTCCAAACAGCACAAGTATAGTGTTACAATAACTCATGAATAATTTTGAAACTGATGTACACAAATGAAAATTTGGTTAGAAAAATAACATTTTGTTCTTATACAGTGTGTTTTAAAAGTCTT
This sequence comes from Lepisma saccharinum, assembly GCF_977018435.1. Lineage (NCBI taxonomy): Eukaryota > Metazoa > Arthropoda > Insecta > Zygentoma > Lepismatidae > Lepisma > Lepisma saccharinum. The sequence goes on from NC_139231.1 coordinate 68,683,522, forward strand.
TCAGGATTCTAAAAAGTACTTTAAAATACTTTAAAGTAATAGGTTTATTACAACGAAATATTGATTTTTTTACACAGAGGAATACTTAAAATGTTGTTCTGTCCACACTGCTGAATGACATGTGTACTAGTAATCACGTGACTCCAAGATGTCATTGATGCAGGAAAAATCACTTGCGTGTTATGGCTTGCCGAGTTAAAATCTTGTGTTTTGGCATGGAGAAGGTTCCAAACAATCTTTGGAAAAACACCTCCAGCGGAGACATTATCCAGAGATGGTACAAAAAGTTCAAGGTTATGGAAAGCGTACCAGATTTGCCAAGCGGGAGGCCAATAACGAATAACGATGTGGTGGGTGAAGTGCAGGAGAGTGTGCAATGGAGTCCAATGAAATATCTTAAACGAATATCCTTGGAACTGAGAGTGGCGAGGTCTATGTTACACAGTATCTTACGCAAGAAAGGGAAACGGCCCTACAAGTTAAGATTTGTGCACAATCTGATAGAAGATGACTGGGACATGAGGAAGGAATTTTGTGAAATATGTTAACCCAATTAAATGGTGATGGTCTCTCATTCTTTTCTCTGAGGCCATGTTCCACGTTTTGGGAAAAGTGAATAGACACAATTGCTGAATTTGGCCAGTTGATAATCCACACGAGTTCGAGACACGCAAGCGGAATAGCCCCAAGGTCAATGTGTGGTGCGTAGTTTCCATGGACCACCTCATTGGTTCATCATGACACAGTGAATAGCGCCAGCTACCTGAACATGTTACAGACATTCCTTGTCCCGGAACGTCAATTAGGTCCACTTCCAGCAGGATGGTGCCCCCCCCCCTGCACTTTGCCCTTGAAGTTTGTGAGTTTCTTGATGGTCAGTTTGGGGAAGAGATGAATTGGCCAAAGAGGTATCCAGACCTTAAGCCTTGCAATTACTGGTTGTGGGGACATGTCAAGATGCAGGTGTATGCACAGAAACCGACAGATCTTGATGACCTGAAGTTAAAGATTCGTGATGTAATTCACAACATTCTGAACGAGAACCGTCAGAATGCAGATTAAAGCTAAGATTGCAAGAGTGAATGGTGCAAAGCTGGAGATCTGGCAATGAAGCAAACCACATCAAACATTAATTTTAAAGTTTCTTCTGTGTAACAAGCAATATTTCATTGTAATAAACCTATTATAGGTTTTATAATTCTGCAGGATTTTTAAAACACACTGTATATACCTATTAAAATTTCTTACGTTTCTTTTGAAATTTTGTTTTGTAACGATTGTGTCGAATCAGTATTTTTCAGTAGTTTTGAAAAGTTTTAAGTGTTTTGGACCTTACTTCAGGATTTTTCTAGTCTAATTTAAGATTTTTAAGATGTTTAGAGCCCATTTTAGTATTTTGAAAGCACACATTTTAGTATCTAAAAATTTGAGGTTTGGTGATAACATAACATGTAATTTAATTTTCTGATGTAATTCTTGAATATTTTAAGGCAAAATTTTGGTAAATTGATGCATATAATTACAGTGAAATACTCACCCACTAATATTAATCAATATTTTGAACAACTGTTAATTATTACAATTTTCAAGCATCAGTATCGGTGAAAGTATCGGCATCGGTATTTGACCAAAGTGGTAGCAGATCAGCCTTAATTTTTTAAAAATATATTTCATTCTAGCATAAAATACGGTCAATGTTGATTGTGACTAGTGGAGGATTGCTGTCGTTTACTGCTGTCAACATCTACACCCAAAATGAGAAATTTTATAATAATTGGCTGATGCCAGTGATACATTGGTGTGATCCTGAAATGTCCCATAAAATAGCTGTGGCTGCTGCAAAGTACAAACTGTTGGCTCCGAGCAAATACAAGGACCCAACTAGCCTTGTAAGTATCTTTTTTTCTGAGGGAGGGAGTGGGTTTGGATATCTACTGTATTTACTCATGTATAGTGTGCATTTTTTTCCAAAATTTTTGCTCCCAAAAACTGTGGTGCATATTATGCACGGAATAATTCGGATAGCCAACACGAAACCGTACGGGGCCATTCCATGATTTTGTGACACTTGCATTGATTTGTCATGTTTACAGAACCCTATCATGTTATATATCGTTGTAAAGCTTAAATTCTGCAGTTTCTGAATATGGCAACAGTATTCCATTCAGGATGGTAACACTAATGTGCAATGAGATTGAAATAAACTCATCACAAAATGAAGGATCGTTCTGATTTTTGTTGTACTTTGGGTGAATGAAGAGATGAGGAAAAGAAAATAATTAAAATGTATTACTGGCCAAATAATATGACATACATGGAGTATGTAAATGCTTTAATGGAAGAAATAATGTGCTGCTAACTGTTAGTTTTAGGGTCCTGAATGTGCCTCATAAATGTTAGGTTAGTCATGGAAAATATATACATTTTGAAGTTTTTTTTTTTTTTAGAAAAAGTAGAGGAAATTAACAAAACCATGTATAAAATTTTAAAGGCCATTTCCCACGGTTTTTCACTGTGTAGTGTAATGTTCTGCAACACCAAGATAAGCAGTGCTGTTCTGACTGAATTCAAGCATGCACCTTCCGTCACATGGGATGCATATCACCAGTATTTGTTGAGCGAGAAATAGAAAATAACTTCCTGAGCACTGCAAATCCATAACGTAATTTTGATCTCCCTTTCTACTATTACAGAATAAATAAGGTGGTTAAAGAGTGAAAGCTTTGGGATGCTAAACACAGTGGAGGAAGAGGGGGAAAGGTGGCATGGGTTGGTGACTTATTGTTTACACAAGAGGATATTCTCCTCTTGGTCCACATAGCAACAGGTGACTCATTGAATAGGCAGGATGTCATTCACTTTTGATTGGCATAGCAACAGCTTTATGACCTACAACTTTATTATTATTATATTTATATTATTATTAATGCTGCGTATTATATACGAGATATAATTTTTGTCACTTTTCCCAACAAAAACCAGGGTGCACATTATATATGCATGTGCATTATAAACGCACGTGCATTATACACATGTAAATACGGTATATTGTAAAAAAAAAGTGTACTGCAGAAATGATAGTCTAAGGTGATCCATGTTGTCTGGCAACCAGCCACCACAAAAATTACTGTGACCATTTTTTAAGGTATTATCGACTTCTACATAGCTAACAGTAAATTAATTAATTTCATTGAGACAGTTCTTTGAAAATTTATATAGCAAACTAGAATGCATAATTATAATGCACTATAAATATTCAAATTTAAATTATTATTTTTTATGTATGTGTCTCAATGATCTATTACAGGCATTGTTCTGTTCAGTATTCCCAGTGGTTACTTGCAAAATGTTCACTTCTCATTCTAAACCACAGCACAGAGAGCTGGCAACATGAACATGCTCACAAAATGAAAGATACCTGTTTTTCTAAATCAGCAGGAAAACTATTTAATGCTAGAAATTATAAATTTTACAGTGACTTCTAATGGTATGATAAAAAGTAAATGTCTTTGCAATTTTTAAGTTTTATGGGAGAATTTGCTAAATGTGCACATTGTTCCAAGTATGGATACCAGAAGAATTAAAAAAGCGCTTGCTTACAGTCTGGAGCTCTCCAATAATTGATTGCCAATGTTGCAGGCCCGTAGCTAGAATTGATCTCCAGGGGTGGGGGCTCACGGGTTATCAAGGGGGGCTTTGTAAACCAATTTCATTTTTAAAAAAAATTAACAGTATTAAATGAAGGTAAATTATGTGTGGGGGAGGGGTCATTACGTCACATAACATTTATAAATATCACACAAATACTACATTTTTCTACATCTTTTAAAATATCTCTTGAAGTGTTAGTACTGAAATCATCCCTTACACACTTACATACTGCTTTAGATGCATTATTTATATCACACAAAAAAAATGCACAATATTCAATCACAGTGCCTACAGTACATTCCACGTCTGGCTGAAGCAATGAAACTCATCTTTGTTCCCAAAACTTAGGAACCGTTGACCTTAGATGCAGATGCGGAAGGAATGTGGATTATTGACATCAAAGTCACAGATTTCTGTCTAAATGGAGGCCGCAACAGGGGCACTGAAGGTACAGATAAAGAAGCTCCCGCATGAAAGAACTTATTAAGTCCAGATAATCTTCTAAATACTTGCAGCTACTTAGACTTCAGCTCATAAACAAGTTGAGCGAATATAATAGTAATAGCTGCTGTTCCATGTTTGTGTATTTTTCCTTAAAGTTGTGAGCTGTCTAAATTTTCACTTTTCACTGCATACAAATTATATAAAATAGTTTTATCTAATGTCAAGGGGGGCTGATGACAGTGCCGGGGGGGCTGACGACCCCTGCCTGGCTACGAGTCTGCAATGTCGTGAAAGACAAATATGTTTTCTTTCTCAAGGCCATACCACGTCCTTCGTGTTGCCCCCACGTTGTGAGAGCACAGCTTCTGTATACCACGGCTAATCTCGAGGGTTATGGGTTATTTTCTTTGGAATGTAAATCAGAAAGCAGAGATATATGCCAATGGATATAAGAATGAGAATATATATTCTGAAACCTTCACAATTACAAATATTATATGCTTAAAATTATATTCTTCTAGGAAAAAGGGTTGGCTTCTTCTTCTTCCTTTTATGGAGTGGTCAACTTCTTCTTTGGGAAAGGTTAACTTCTTCTTCTTCTATGACAGGATTAACTATTTCTTCTATTCTTCTGTGCAATGGTTAAATATTTCTACTATTCTTATTAGAAAGGATCACCTATTTCTTCTTTTCTTCTATAGAAGGATCATCTAATCCTTCTATTCTTCTGTACAATGGTTAAATATTTCTACTATTCTTATGTAGAAAGGATCATCTATTTCTTTTTTCTTCTATATAAGGATCATCTATTTCTTCTGTACAGTGGTTAAATATTTCTACTATTCTTATGTAGAAAAGATCATCTATTTCTTCTTTTCTTCTATATAAGGATCATCTATTTCCTCTATTCTTCTGTACAATGGTTAAATATTTCTACTATTCTTATGTAGAAAGGATCATTATTTCTTCTTTCTTCTATATAAGGATCATCTATTTCTTCTGTACAATGGTTAAATATTTCTACTATTCTTATGTAGAAAGGATCATTATTTCTCCTTTCTTCTATATAAGGATCATTATTTCTCCTTTCTTCTATATAAGGATCATTATTTCTTCTGTACAATGGTTAAATATTTCTACTATTCTTATGTAGAAAGGATCATTTATTTCTTCTTCTTTTGTTCTATAGAAGTATCTCTAGACTTTTATCATCAATCATCAACTTTGCCTCATCTATCTCCTTTTCCACAAATTTCCTATTTTCCTCGCATGCGTTAGCTATTCGTGCATACATTTCTTTACTTTCACTTCTTCCCTCTTCTATCATATCCATCAGTTTTTTTATTACTTTTGTTGAACCTTTTATCAAATCTTTCTTCTAATCTCCTATTGTTTTCATCGATCTTCATATTATTTTCTTCTAGCTTTTCTTTCACTTCTCCATTACTCTCTTCTACCTTTCTATTGTTCTCTTCCACCTTCCTATTAGTTTCTTCTAACTTCTCTTCTACCTTCCTATTACTTTCATCTATCTGGATCGATAACTTCTGGAACATTTCAATCAAGTTCATCTCTTCTGTCTTCCTTTGTTTTTCCTTCATTTTTTCTTCTTTTTCTTTTAGTCTTTCTTTCTTGCAGCTCCTGCATGTGTAACCTTCTCCTCTTTCACTTAGTCCTATGTATTTTTCCTTTCTTATCCCCTCACACATCCAATGCTTCATCTCTTTGCATGAGCTACACAGAATAATGTCTTCCTTATTTCCTTCTTCTCCACAGCAGTTAAATATTTCCTTTATTTCTTCTAGTTCCTTCATTGTAGCTTCTCTGTTCTCATCCTCAACTTTATTTTCTTTCTCCATTTTTAGCTTTCGCTCTCTTTGCTTTCTGATTCGCAATTCTCTATGCCGCAACGTTGGTCGCCACTTTAAGCCTCGTCCTTTGTGTTGCCCCACGTTGTGAGAGCACAGCTTCTGTATACCAGAGCTAATCTCGAGGGTTATGGGTTCTTTTCTTTGGAATGTAAATCAGAAAGCAGAGATATATGCCAATGAATATAAGAATGAGAATATATATTCTGAAACCTCCACAATTACAAATATTATATGCTTAAATTCTCAATACAAAATTATATTCTTCTTCTAGAAAAAGGGATGACTTCTTCTTCTTCCTTCTGTGGAGTGGTTAACTTCTTCTTCTTTGGGAAAGGTTAACTTCTTCTATAACAGGATTAACTATTTCTTCTATTCTTCTGTACAATGGTTAAATATTTATACTATTCTTATGTAGAAAGGATCATCTATTTCTTTTTTTCTTCTATATAAGGATCATCTATTTCTTCTTTTCTTCTATAGAAGGATCATCTATTTCTTATGTACACTGCTCTCCATAAATTAAGCAACAAATGGTGAACATCCAATAGAATCAAACACAAGGCCAGAGGGTGTACATATTTTATTTGTAAAGAAAGTGACCGTTGTCTGACACTAATACGGGATATGATCCCTAATGCATTCGTTGCTTTCTTTCAGCGTGCCCAATACTCTTCTTCTCTTTTCTCCAACTGTTTTCTCTTTTACCTCACATTTTCTTGTTGTTGCTTAATTGCTGGAGGGCAGTGTACAATGGTTAAATATTTCTACTATTCTTAAGTAGAAAGGATCATCTATTTCTTCTTTTCTTCTATATAAGGATCATCTATTTCTTCTTTTCTTTTATAGAAGGATCATCTATTTCTTCTATTCTTCTGTAGAAGGGATCATCTATTTCTTCTATTGATTAATTATTTCTTCTATTCTTTTGTAGCTCAATTAAATATTTCTTCTGTTCTTCTCTAGAACTCTTTTCCCTGAGCGTTTCCCCCTTTTGTTCGGCCTGAAGCCTGAATTTGGCTAACAAAACTCAGATGTATTTTGGGGTGACAAATCTGGATATAGCGCCACCTAAATAACAACCAAAATGACAACCCAGGATCGCTAATGTAAGAGCGCTATCTATGGCCCAGTGCAACTAAAGTCAGCTAGCGCAATCGCAATGCTTTGGGGCGACAAATATCAATAAAGCGCCACCAAGGGGAAACAACCAAAAACCTAACAAGGCGTTCCTCCTCGCCAGAGATAAAAGACACTGATTTGAATCGACATCTTGACTTCTTTACTCTCCTATATGTCTAATCCATGAGTCTTTCATTAGTCATCATAATTCCTCTATTATATTTCTTATCCTATATTTACAATGGTTTAATCTGTACTCATTATCTTTCATTTGTTTTGTTTAATATAATCACTTTCTGTCTCCTCTAATTTCATCAATCAATTTACTTTCCGCCTATCCATCGCACTGCCACCTATTGTTGCTTGCATCAACTAATTCTCCCTATGTTGATCATTGGGTTCGGCCATTCAGGCAAGTAACAGCCACTGAAGTTTGATGTTACAGAAAAAATTGAGAAATGTGAACAAAAAACAAAGATTCTAATTTATAAAAATAATAGAATCATAATGAATGAATGAAGAATAGATTCATCATTTGTCGCCAGGAAAGCTTGAAGTCTTACTTCAGAATCATAATGTAATTGTTCCAGATCTCAATTTCTAATTTTAAATCATTTAAATATCAAAGTATCGTCCTCTGCAGGATCAGGATCATTATGATTATTTCTATTTATCGTAATTTCAGAAAACTCGCGTGTGGAACCTAGACTTCAAGAACCCCATAGGAATTGCTGCTGGTTTTGATAAACATGGAGAGGCCGTGGAAGCCTTAGGCAGAGTAGGGTTTGGATTTGTGGAGATAGGGTCTGTTACCCCAGAACCTCAGTTAGGAAATGAGAAGCCAAGGGTGTTTCGATTGCAGGAGGACCAAGCTATCATAAATAGGTAAATATTCAATTGGTTAATTAGGTGTTTTTTTTTTTAACCTACATTAGAAGCTCAAATATATATGTTGCTGTCAAAAAATAAAAGTACATGCTTACAATCAGAACAGTGTGGCAAGAGAGAGAAGTTCTAAAGGAAAAAGAAAAACATGAAGGAGAAAATGAATCTCACATGGAAAGAAGTGGAGGAAGCACTGAAGAGAATGAAGAGAGGTAGAGCAGCTGGAGTAGATGAAGTGCCAGTGGAAATGGTACTAGGTGCAGGAGTGATTGGTGTGCAGTGACTGTACAGAGTGTTGAAAACAGTGTGACAAGAGAGAGAAGTGCCAAAGGCACTAACAGTTCGCATATTCAAGCAGGGGGACAGAAAGGAATGTAAAAACTACAGGGAATAACATTAATGTGCCACTCAGCAAAGGTGTATGAGACAATATTAGAGAAATGAATAAGGTAAGTAACAAGAGCTGAACATGAGAGAGGAACAGTATGGATTTAGAAGAGGCAGATCAACAGTAGACCTGATATTTACCATAAGGCAAATGCAGGAAAAGCACTATGAGTATGGAAATGATTTGATTATGGTATTCCTAGATATAGAAAAGGCATATGATAGCATGGACAATGGACATAAGGATTTGGAAGAGAGAAAGGAGTCTAGGAAGATATAGTGTGTAGAGTGCAGAGCACATACATGGCCAACCAGAGCTCTATGAAGAGACCGGAGTGGTTCAATATAGTAATGAATACTGCTCTTCATAATTACAATTGATCCAATTAACGAAGAGGTGGGGAAGAAGATAGGAGAGTTAGAGATGAAGGCCCTGTTGTTTACTGATGACTTAGTAATATGGGGGGACAGGGAAGAAGAAGTACAGAGACAGCTTGATAGTTGGAATAAGGAAGTCAGAAGAGCAGGAATGAAACAGCGCAGAAAAGAGTGAGGTGCTAATAACAACAAGAAACAGAGACAGAAATGAACCAAGAATAAAGATGGACACGGAAAAGGTGAGGGTAGTGGAGAGCTTCAAATATCTAGGAAGCATAATTGAGAGATGTGGAAGAATAGATGAGGTAAACATAAGAGGACAAAGGGGTGGTGGACTATATAAAAGCATTCGAAGATTAATATGGAACAGGGATGTACCTATGAAATGCAAGAAGGTAATATATAACTAGAGGCACATATTTTTGGTAAATGAAAAGCAACATTTCGGTACAAAAACCAAGTCAATTTCGGGTTCAAAAGCTGTAAATGAAATGAAATTTCGCTGTTATAGCAGTGAAAAAGCGGTATATAAAATGACAATTTGGTTTTAAAAATGTGAGTGTAATCCCAAATTTGATTTAAAACCTGTACTATTGCACAAAATAAACATATCCCTTCTAATAGCACATTAAATTATTACCAGAATATTAAGTTTATTCCTGTATAAAGGGGTCCATTTTTGCTCCTGAAATATTTACATCAGAATTAATAATTTTTCCGTGAATTGCATAACTCACAGGATACTTCAGACTTCAGAAAGTGTCACATCTGTATATAAACGGTAAAATTCGTGTTTAAGAGTCTTATTTCGCATGTTGCAGTTCATTTCGCATCATTTCGTGACAAAACAGGGTAGGAAAATGCACCTCACACGTTTCAGAAACATGAAAAATTAACATTACAATGTGTTATTTCACATTTCGTGTTTTCGTCAAAAACAAAATAAGCATGCTTCTATATATAACACATACTATGTGCCAATAATTACATATGGAGCAGAGACTTGGACAATGATAGAGAGACAAAAGAAAGATTCAGGCAGTGGGGATGAAATTTTTAAGGACTATATTAGAGAAGACAAGAAGGGATAGAATAAGGAATGAGGAGGTCCTGACAGTCAGTGGGGTTGGTGAAACTTCAGGACAGGATAGATCAGGCACAGATGAGATGGTTCGGACACGTGAAGAGGATGGATGCAGAGAGACTACCGGTAAGAGCTTACAATACACATAGAGTTCGAATAAGACCAAGGGGGAGATCAAGATGTCGGTGGAAAGAGCAGATAGCAGAGAATGTCAGGAGAAGATTGGAACACCATGGAAAAAGAGGAGTGGTGAAAGACCAGGAAAAAATGGAGAGGCTTGACTTCTATGCCGACCCAGTCAGAGGCAGGAAACGGCAAAGGATGATGATGGTGCTTACAATCAGTGTGGATGTGGAACGTCTTTCCTGATTCCCTCAGGAACATCAATTTTATGTGGTTGACTCTCATTTCTAGTTTTCTTATAAACAAGCCCATTACCTACTATGTAATTTGGTACATCATTTTCGTGTTTTTATGACAAAAATAGCAGAAATGCAACATAAGACAACAGAAATGCAAATACAAATATTTTACTAACAAATAATAGCCGAAACAAACATGCAGGGGAAAATAGGCACCAATTCTGTACTTGGACCAGAAATATAATAAATAACATACACGTACGTTTTTATTTCCATGCTTTATTGTTTTGACAAAAGGTTTGTAATATCACAGTCTAGATGTAAGATTTACAAACTAAATAAATAAGTAAACAAAAGTAGGAAAAAACAAGAATCAAAACCAGCCCGTGACCATCCCAGCAACATATACATCTGTTATTTCACTTGATGAAGACTGAAACAGAGGAATTAGCATGTTTAAAAAATATATAAATGCCAGAACCAATTATGAAGAAAGTAAGTTGATTGATTGATTTGAAATTTTTGGGTGCTTTGGCATGTATCTCCATTTTGCACCCTTCTAAGTATATGGGAGAAAATGCCGTTATTTACAACCCTTACCTTAAAATAAAAAAATAAGAAAGGGATATAAAGCGCCCCTTGAGAAAAGTTAAAGATCAAGTTTTAAACATATCTGCACAGGACAAACACAACTAGGGCTGATTTGATACCAATGATCTTGAGCATCTAGGAGAACGGCCAAGAGAAACAATGCATTTTGTCAAGATTTGTCCTCTTCAAAGATTCGTTCACCCTTCCTTGTGACTTGAGGGTCCAATACAGGAAGTTCCATGTAGATTTCAGAGAAATTCTGTATCCTCCTGGGAATCAGATGACACGATCAAAGGGAGGACAAGTGCTGCACCCGAAGGCATGTAACTGCCTGGTGGTCAACTCTATGTGGAAATAAAATAAACCATTCATTGCCAGTTTTTGCTCATAATCTCGTGGGGTAAGAACGTGGACTTTTTGAAAACCAGCAATATCATCATGCTTCCGGAGTTCTTGAGATAGGGATGAATGTCACTTTGGGGAGGGAGGGGTGAGGATTATTACCCTTCTGTGTAAGTCTTTTGTGCCACTCCTGGCCGATTCCGTCACTGCAGAGACTTGTTTTTATTGCAAATGACAGAGAATAATTTACAGCAGGGCATAAACAGAGCTGGCCAAATGATCATTATTATTATACAAGTATGGCATTTTTTTTAACCATGAAATTTATGTATTTTTATACATCTAGTTTATCACCTTGGAAATAGTTCCCCTGAGCAGCTATACACTGACGGAGGTTTTGTTACCATTGTTTATAGCAGTGTTGGAAGACTTTTGCTGGAATGCCTTTCAGCTCCTTGGTTATGCTCTTCTGGATGTTATCCAAAGTGCCAAAATGATGTCCTTTCAAGTAGTTTTTGAGCCTGGAGAATAGAAAGAAGTTACAGGGACTATGGTGGCTGTGGAACCACAAGAATGCTTTTTTCTGCCAAAAATTAATTGATGGAGATTCCCGAGTGAGGCATTATCATGGTGCAGCTTCGGAGATTGCCGAGTGAGGCATTATCATGGTGCAGCTTCCAACCACATGCAATGCCCAAATTCTGGGTTAAAACCTGATTGACAGTAAACTGATTAAAATCTAACTCGCTACGAATCATTCTCAATCTCAATCGACAGTCTGACCTCTCAAGAGTCCTCGCTCTTTCCACATTGTCACCCATTCTTGAGATTGAAGGTCCTCCTGCACGAGGTTCATCTTGCACTTCTTCTCGGCCCTCTACAAAGCCCATGTGCCCTGGATAGGGAATGTTCTCCATAAGCCCTTTGTAACTTTTCGTAAGTCACAGTGACAAGATTACACAAAATTTAATGGCACAATGTTGCTCAAAATTTTACTGGTCCATTTTTATAACGCACCTCACAACCAATCACGTAGCAGCAGCAGCGGGTTGAAACTTATGCTGAGATTACGGGAGATGTTTATCTAACTGCCATATAAAAGGGAAGGCAGCAGTGTTGTTGGTTTGTGTGCAGTGTTGCCAGTCTCATTACTTTGCTGCCACACCTTGTATATCTGTATTTGTACATATTTTTGTTTTTTTCATCTTTCTCCAGGTTAACCCAAACGACAAGAATGTTGTTTATATGAAATTACAGCAGGGACATTTATAATAATCCACTGATTTTTCAGTGTAATTGCAACACTTTAAAAGACTTGCAACATTTCAAAAACTTCTTATTATTATTTTTGCATCCTCTGGGTCTAGAAAGAAGTTCGCGTAATATGTGACAAGACATTTTGAAGTGCTATTATGCTACATGAGAATAATTTGGGTTTATTTAATGTCATTAATAGAATGTGATGTGATGAGTTGTTGTGACTGTAACTAGCTAACTTGTTATTGTATTGTAACTTGTTATTTTAAACTGGAGTTATTCAAGTATCAGTAGTGGAACCGTTCAGTGTATTGGTATATGTATCGGCAAATGGTGGTATCGATTCAGAAACAGTGTAAAAGGCCCACGCTTCTCAAAAAGCTAAAAACACTGTAAAACATCATCATATCCCAAAACGAATATCAAATCGTTGGAAAGGTTATAACTCTTGTCTGAGAACAAGTAAGTTGAAACTAATCACTTAAATATGTATTCTTGTACTTTATTTTGTTTGCGTTAACTTTGGTAGGTATTAGAACATACCAGAAAATGTTCAGGTTTCTTAATATTTATACAATTTTTGTTTACCATTTTAATTCTCAGGTATGGTTTCAACAGCGATGGGCACGATGTGGTGTATAGCAGGTTGCAGTCATTGAAAGAGAGTGGCAAGTTCTCAGGTGTCGTTGGAGTCAACCTAGGAGCAAACAAAACTTCTTCAGATCCTGTCAGAGACTACGTTGAAGGCGTGAAAAAGTTTGGTGATGTCGCTGATTATTTGGTTATTAATGTGTCCAGGTAGGCCTCATGGAGTAAATTTTAATCCTAGGATTAAATGTAGTAACATGTCCTACACTTTTCTTGTTGACATATGATCTAATAATGTTTAACATAATAGTATCAAAATTTTTTTGTTACATAAGGTTGTATATTAAGCAGGGAAGTAAAATCTTAGTGTGGATAAACTGTTCCCCTCTCTTCAGTAAATACAATGTGTTCAGCCCAAAAGTAGGTCTCTGGATATTAATACTGAAAATTTTGATTCAGCTTACTTAATAAGTTATAGCAAGTACAGTGGCCTGCATTCTGTTCCGTACATATTTGGTTTACTTTAGTACACTGCCTTCTTCAGATAACTGTACAAGAAGTCTGAACTTGTAAGGTTCGGAGACCTGGCAAGTAATAAAACTTTAGCATATATTCTCTTTGCAAAAAACTTTGCGAGCATAACCTCAATGGATGTAGCAACCAGGGTTTCGGAGCGGAGCGGATCAACGCTCCGGCTGTTGCCCACGCTCCGGAGCGAGGAGCGAGATTCTAAGAAATGGTTCGCTCCGCTCCGGAGCGGAGCGATGTCTTAGCCTGCTACCGCTCGAGCGGAGCAGCGGAAATCGGAAAATTTCTCGCTCCACTCCGCTCCGGAGCAAGGAGCGAAATTTTAGAAAACGGTTCACTCCGCTCCGGAGCAGAGCGCTACCTTGACACGCTCTGCTCCGGATCAGAGCAGAGGAAGTTGGAAAATTTCTCGCTCCGGTCCGGAGCGAGGAGCGAAATTTTAGGGAACGGTTCACTCCGCTCCGGAGCGGAGCAATACCTTCTGACGCTCGACTCCTGAGGAGCGATATTCTAAGAACTTTCCCACTTCGCTCCGGAGCGCTCCGAGGTTGGATAATACGAGTGTATATAGAAAACTAACGATCAAAGGTTCCGAGTACTTTAGTAATTTTGTTTGTGGAATTTGTACGGCATTTGAAAATCGCCTGTTATTGTTGTTATAAAACTGATTATTACTAAAGCTAATGCCACGGAAACAGTCCAGACAAGATTACGTCACTCACCTACAGTGTTGCCAATAAGCAAGGAATAATCCTTACACCAGACACCAGGGAAGGCACAATCAACTGCATACGTACAACGCGAAATGTGTCGAACTGTGAAGCGTAGAAGAAGTGTGGCAAAGCTGGAGCGCCAGGGGTGTGGAGGAGGCAAGGGGAAGCTTCGATCTTCACTGGACTGTTTTCGTGAAGAGAGCGATATTATTATTATTATTATTATTATTATTATTATTATTATTATTATTATTATTACATTTTCGTTATCACTTTTACTACTCTACTACTACTTCTGGGGAAAATATATTTCAATAGCAGGTGTGGCACCTGTGGTTTTATAAGTTGAGAGAATGGAACCATTCTCTCATTTCCTGCCACCAGGCATCGCGACTGAAACTCATTTCGGATCAACTTCTGGTTCGGGCTAAGCACTTCGGCATATCGGCCCGACATTACAGTCCATGCCACGGGAGAAGTGAGTTATTCCGGAATATTGGTTCGAGTAACACTGGTGAAACTACTGCAGAGAATCCACTCGACCTTCTAAAAACCAAAAGCGCGTAGAGGAAAGACGAAGCAACTTGTACGGAGGAAGATAACAGGCAGACAGTTGTTCATGCAATACACTCGCTGGTGCATGATTGCCATATCTAACTTTCTTTTACGCTGGTTATGTATGATACTTTCAATGTAGGGAAAGGGAAAAGTTTAAAGTAATTGGAATTCAGGTTGAAAATCGGAATCATGCTTATTAATGTTACCGTAAACAGGGCCAATTAGGAAACGTTTTAATTTGAAATACAGAGTTTTCATATCTAAAGTAAAAAAAAAAAAGTAAAGTGCTCCCCTGTGCATAGCACTATGCCATGAAGGCATATTGGGGGTATAGGGGGTCTGGGGGTAACACCCCACACTTTGTTGATCCGGTCGTGAGTGGGGGTGATGTGATCAGCATCATGCCCCTGACCGCCTTTACCCCCCAGGGTTTCCCCCAGGTACCCATGTTATTCGACGCTGGGTGGGTGCCGGGGCCGCTTCCATCGTTAGAAAAGTTCCCGGATTTGAACCGGCCGGGGATCGAACCCGGGACCTTTAGCATGGTAGTCAGATGCGTTACCGACTGAGCCACCGTGGCCACTAACATATCTAACTTTTTGAAAATCCTCACTAGAAAGTTGAAAACCGGCTTAACCAAAAATGTAAGTTGCCACATTTGGTTTAATTTTATGAAGGTATAAAGTCAAAAATGGGAATGCTGTTTGTATACAGCCGAACAGGGGAATTTAAATAGTATGAAATACAGGGTTGTCATATAGATTCTTTTCCCCAATTTTAAAGGCAGGAAGTTGAAATAGGTATTTAATGGTTACATACGTATACTACTGCAAAAATTACAAAATGTCTGGTTGCCATATCTAACATTTCAAGTTTGTAAGCAGTAACTTGGAAATAGGCATGGTGGTTATAAGAAAATTGCAAAAAATTTGGAAAAACTACGAATGGAATGTTGCTATATTTAACTTTCTGAGTCTAGAAAGTCAGAAAACGTATACGTATAAAAGTAATATTTTTTTGTATTAAGTATGTTGTACACAGCAAAGCGAAAGCAAGTTTTCAGTAATGAAGAATGTGTAGTCAACAGATAAGTCGTGATAAACACGAAATGTAATATTATCTATTTGGATAGGGGCATGTCCTGAATTTTATGGTTTCATTTTGAAAAACAGGGCTGCGAGCAATACGTGCCTTCCTCACTGATGGCATTTGATTTTATTTTTGTTACTTAGCTTTGAATTTTGGCTAATCGCGACAATGTTAATGATAGAATTGATAAATGTGTACTGAAAAAAAAGTAGCGTGCTGTACCCCGATAACATAGTGGTAACAACATCGCCTTGTAATGAAGGGGCACTGGGATCGATACCTGGTGGATGGACATAGTGGCTCGAATCCCACTTTAGGTAGGATTTAAACTGTAGGTCTATTCTTGATAGCGTATTGTTGAGTCTTTAATCCACCAAAAGTCCATAACAAAAGGCATTGTTTCAAGTATGTTGAATGTATAATTGCAATGTATATTGTGATAAATTAATCTTTAAGCAAATATACATTTATAATTCTGTTTAACAATAAGAGACTTCATTTCCTTTACATCTATTCACATGAGCATAAAAATACAACTTGGAAATTAATTTCCAAATTAACAACCTGTTATTCATATCTTTTACACACGTGTGGTGTGTGTGTGTGTGTGTGTGTTTGTGCTTGTTTGTTTGTTTGTTTGTTTTTTGTTTGTTTCTTTACTGAAATCTGACAAAGTCCTAATAATGTATTCACTTCATAAGTGTCTATTACATAACAGAAAGCATCATTGGGTATTCAATATCAGACGAATAACGAATTCCATGGGAATATTTCTGCTAGTTCGTGGATGTGAGTTCAGCTCTCAACGACAAATGGTGTTGGTTTGACCCACTTTAATGTCATTGGTTTGTGTTTGTTTCTCTATCACAGTATATTTCTTTTCCACAGTTTCGGTGTCCTATTTTTTTGCCGACTTATCTAGGATTTGTTTAAAATTACAGATCATGAGAAATATACGATTAAAGGCAAGGCAAAGTTAATAATCCTGTAAAGACAAATTGAAACTTATACTTAGTTGAAATGACAATTGGTCATTGTTGATTACAATAGAAATAGCTTGATCGAAACACTTGGTTTTCTTTTACATACATTTTTGTAATTCTTTTTGTGCACCTTTCCATTCCTACTTGAACAGGTAGACTATAAATAAAAACTTGGCATGATTTCCTTCAATTCATTATTACAGTATAGATCTTCCATGATTCTCGTGGCTTATGATGCATAGAATTAAAAATTACGGATTTTTCTTTCTTGTTCTTGTATATTGATTTAATAAATCTAGTCACATTATAATTCCATTAACCGAGACTGGTTGGAATGATTTATCCATACGCATGGACGTCCGGAAGGGAGGGGGGGCCATGCCACCCGGAAATGAAAGTCAATCAAAAAGCTCATATTTCACGCATATAATTTCATTTCAGTCACAGTAATATATGTTAATTATTGAAAGGGCGTTGCAGGAACATGATAACTTCAAACTGTAGAATTTTTTTAAAGGGAGTAATACTATTTTGAGGAAATTCTGCCTCATTCTGCCCCCCTCCCTTGGAAAAATATCTTTATTGTCCCTTCCCGGAAAAAAAAATCCTGAAGACGTCCATGTATGAGCGGCGTTAAAAATTTCATTAAATGTCCATACATCACCGTTGACAAGCACACATAATATGCATGTAATGATACAAGAGAACACAGCCTTTAAAGGCTTCTTTTTATGACAGTGAAGAGAAGAACAACACGTGCAAGTAATACTTTTAAAAGAGAACAATCTAGCCAGAATTGCTGTAGCATAATTCTAATACAACTGGCAACACTGGATCTGTCTGGCGATGTCTCTACCATGTACGGATAAGTCGAACACAACGTACAGTGCAGCGAATGAAGTTCTCAACCCCGAAAGCACACGCAAACAAGCTATGTACCAGTTTCACCCTCCTCCCCTCTTGAAACGAGCACAAGACCAATGATCTAGCCGATTGCACTGAGTCACATAGTTGCATTACAGCATTTGTGTAAAAAAAACTCTAAACCGGATCGGAGCGTGCTGTCAAAAGCACCACGCTCCAGAGCGGAGTGCTGTTGTCTCACGCTCCACTCTGGATCGGAGCGTGTGTCTCAGAAAGCCAAACCACTCTGCTCCGGAGCGGAGTGCTGTTATATCACGCTCTGCTCTGGATTGGGCGTGCGACTCAAAAAGTCGAACCACTCCGCTCCGGATGAGAGTGCTGTCGTACCACGCTCCGCTCCGGAGAGAGGAGCGGAGTAGAACTGACGCTTCGAAGTCGCTCCGGAGCGCTCCTTTAGTACGCTCCACACTTCGCTCCGAAACCCTGGTAGCAACATGGCATGTCTTGCTGGAACCAGCATTCACACTTGCCCTTTTTCAGTAAGGATACAAACAGGGTGATTTAATTGTTGGTAGATATTTGCATCCAAGTGCCTTAAAATAATGGTGGCCCAATTACCCTGCATCTAGAGACAGTGTACCACCATTGCATGTACATTTTGTGGGTGCAGAGTGTTTTTGATAAAGGATCGCAAGTTGTTGTTATGTTGCTAATAGTAGGCAGTGGGTCATTGTGAATGAGATACTTCTTTGTCTGTTGACATCTATTGACATTTCTCATAAAACCTTTTCCTGAAATAATGTTCAATGGAAAAAAATGTGATATGTGATCATGAGTACTGAAACAAATTCTTAACTATGCTTTAAAGAGAGTTAAAGTGAGCACTGCAGACACTTGTTTATGCTAGGCATTCCACACTTATTTACTGCGGCAGCAATAACTGGTTTAAGGTGGTTCACAATCTCTTTAAAAACAACTACCACAAAAATACAAATAGATTCAAATATGTGCATCAGCAGTGGAGAGAGTAAGAATCAAAGTTTTAATAACCCAAATAGAATTTCCATTGGATGCTGCACGGTGGTGAAAGCAAAGTGGGACCAATGGCCCAGGAACGTTTTTCATTTGGGGTGGTACAAAGTTCCCAGAAGGGCGGATAAACACAAATGATGAAGGAAACAGTAAACACTTACCACACGAAAAGAAATATGGTGATATTTCGCGGTATCACTGTGTCACGTAGTGCAGGAGCACAGAATACTGACGGTAGGATCTGTACAGTCAGTGGCACACACTGACACAACAATTTTGAACTTCATTTGTCTGTGAAGCATATACGCTGCAGATGCTAGTAACTATTATTGGTGAAATGTGCGAATTATATGCGTTCACAAACATTTAAGCCTTAATGCAATTAAAAACAACAATAATTTTCACATTAATTCGTTTTGTTATTAACATATAATAGGACCACTTTTTGTGGAATAGCCCAATAGGGAAACATGAATGAAGTGTCTTTACATTCTTACATATTATATGAATGGCAGAGGGGTTAGGGTATGGTACCATCGTAGCTTCTGTCTTCAAGTCTGCCATTTTGCAGTCAACATCATTTTTTTCATGAAAAAGTGATCTTGGAACTTCAGAATGGACTAGAATTTCGTGTGAAACATGTTGGTATACTTATTTTCAATGTGGCTTTACTATCAATTATTTTGCTTTAACCTATAATGTTTTTAATTACATATGGCTTGATAAGTGTGGTTGTTAACTTGAAGTTTTGTAATTAACTTGGTAGTCAGTCTTAGTGAAGTTTATTGAAGTGTTTTGCAACAACATGACACAATCAGAACGATGTCCAGTGCTCGAAAAATCTTCTTCAGCTCTGAAAATCAGGTGTCACCTACTAGCAATTGTGCATACTATAAGAAGCTAAGCATCACCGAATTTAAAACAAGCTAAATCATGTGAGCATTTAATTATGAAGTGCTTGCGAAGAGAAAGTGGGAAGTTGGGGGTGGGGGACAAAGAGTAAGAAATTGTTACTGATTCTATAGAATGTTCACAATGTTGATTAAAAGTCATTTACACTGTACTGTAATTTGAACTTAGAATCTTCAAAATTTCGTACATGCAAATTTAAAAAATGGCAATATTACAGCAAAACATCACAGTTGCCAGGCAGAAATTTTCAGTCACCATAGTGACCTGGCGACCGGGGTTTTTCGAGCCCTGATGTCTACTAGTTTTCATAGGGTGAAAAAAACATCAACCATGCCACAGAAAACAAAGAAAAATTAAGGTTCAGTCAGCGTAAAGGTTAAAGTTAGGTTGAAATTAAGCATACCAACATATTTATTCTGAAATTCTAGTCTATTTTGATATGTCATGACACCACATTTCCATTTTTTAAAATAAAAAAAAGTTTAAGGAGGGCGACTTGAAGATGATCACCATGCTGGTAAAATAATGTGACAAGTTTCTCCCCTTTCCTATATTGTATACAGGGATGTTTTATTTGTTTCCCTATCTATATTTGTTTCAAAAGGTTTTTCCACACTTATAGATCACTCTGTATATGTCCGATTTAAATGTTGAAGTCATACAATTAGTGATGATGCCAGAAGAGAGGAGAGCTATGTGGGGAGATTTAAGCCCCCATGCAACCAGTCTGCTCCGGCCGACATGGCAGAGTGGTTAGCGCATCATGCTACGATACCAGGGGTCCCAGGTTCGAATCCGGGCCTGTGTATGGATGTTTGTGAGTGTCCAGTCATCAATTTCATCACATCATCCCTCATCCCCATCTTTTCAAATTAACCAAAAGTTGCACAAAAAGCGAAGTAAAATAAAGCAAATCAATCAACGTTCTTTCTCTCTGCGGTACAGCGGTGATATTATCTCTGAAGTAGCAAGAGTTGATGTTTGTGCTGAAACAAAAATGTAATATATCAAAGTGTCAATATAGTAAACAATTTTTAAAACTAGACAAGCAACCAGTACTGGACCACACACTTTACATCGAATGACCCAGGGACGATCAATTTTCATACTGCACACTGGGATGGGCTCAGTGCTTTCATGTTCTTACTAGAGCTGAGTGTCAGTAGCCGGCCTCTATGGAGGAGTGGTTAGCACAGCTCAGTAACGATGCGAGAAGTTCCGGGTTCAAATCCCATCCTGGCCATGGGTGTTCTTTATGAGTGTCCCTTCATCAATTTTATTATATCATCCTCATTTTTGCGGTTAGCCAAAAGTGGCAGAAAAGCAAAGTAAAAGAAAAATCAATCGGTAGTATCAGCAGGGTGGCGACAGACCTGGAAAACCTGGAAAACCGGGAAAAGTCAGGGAATTTGAGGTGTCAAAAAAAGTCAGGGAAATGTCAGGGAATTTCGTCTTCATTGACATCAAACACTCTTTGGAGGAAAATTGTTATAACTCTGGCACTATGGGAGCAATCTACTTCGGATAACTTTTGTTTTGCAGCTAAAACATCAGCGCATGCAACCGTGTACAATTCAGAACACCGGACCGAGGAAGGGGGGCTTGGGGGGGGCACGTCCCCCGAATTTTAATGGGAAAACATACAAATTTGGAGTTTGCCCCCTCTTCTCCCGCTATTTTGGGGAGAAGGTGCAAACCTTAGTATTCTTTTCAAAGAATGGACATTTCTCAAGAGAACGAAACATGTTTCATGTTCTTGGGTGCCATACAAGTTGAATAATAAGCCAAAATGTGATTATTATTTTTTTTTACGAAAAATAGATAATTTTTATTTTTCGAGGAAAATTGTTATAACTTGGGCACTATAGGAGAAATCTACTTCGTATAAGTTTTGTTTTTCAAACAAATCATCAGAGCATGCAACCGTGTACAAATCAGAACGCCGAACTGAGGAAGGGGTGTTGGGTGCCGCGACCCCCGAATTTCAATGGAAAAAAAAAATCTGGAGTTTGCCCACTCTTCTCCCACTATTTTGGGGAGAAGGCGCAAACCTTAGTATTCTTTTCAAAAATGGACATTTCTCAAGAGAATGAAACATGTTTCATGTTCTTGGGTGCGATACTAGTTGAATAATAATAAAAAATGTGTTGTTTTTTTTAAAAAAAAAAATAGTTAATTTGCATTTTTCGAGGAAAATTGTTATAACTCGGGCACTATGGGAGCAATCTACTTCGGATAAGTTTTGTTTTGCAGCTAGAACATCATAGCATGCAAACGTGTGCAATTCAGAACGCCAAACCGAGGAAGGAGGCTTCGGGGCACGACCCCTGAATTTCAATGGAAAAAACATAAAAAATTGAAGTTTGCCCCTTCTTCCCCCGCTATTTTGGGGAGAGGGCGCAAACTTTAGTATTATTTTCAAAGAATTGTCATTTCTCAAGAGAACGTAACATGTTTCATATTCTTGGGAGCCATAAAAGTTGAATAATAAGCCAAAATGTGATTTTTTTTTTTACGAAAAATAGTTAATTTGCATTTTTGGAGGTAAATTGTTATAACTCGGGCACTATGAGAGCAATCTACTTCGGATAACTTTTGTTTTTCAGATAGAACATCAGAGCATGCAACCGTGTACAATTCAGAACGCCGGACCAAGGAAGGGGGCTTGGGGGCATGACCCCTCGAATTTCAATGAAACAATACATAAAAGTCTGTAGTTTGCCCCTCTTCTCCCGCTATTTTGGGGAGAAGGCGTAAACCTTAGTATTCTCTTCAAAGAATGGACTTTTCAAAGAGAAGGAAACATGTTTCATGTTGTTGGGTGCCATACAATTTGAATAATATGCCAAAATGTGAAACTCTGTTTTTTAGTAAAAATAGGCAATTTGGATATTGCTCAGAAAATTGTTATAACTCGGGCACTATGGGAACAATCTACTTCGGAGAACTTTTGTTTTTCAGATAGAACATCAGTGCATGCAACCGTGTACAATTCAGAATGCCGAACCGAGGAAGGTGGTTTGGGGGGCGCGACCCCCAAATTTCAATGAAAAAAACATAAAAATCTGGAGTTTACCCCCTCTTCTCCCGCTATTTGGGAAGGAGGCATGGGCGTCCGGAAGGGGGGGGGGGCAAAGCAGGGGGGCACGGAAATGAAAGTCAACTAAAAGTTATATATTTGACACATAATTTCATTTCAGCCACAATAATATGTGTTAATTAATGAACGAACATGATAAATTCAAATTTAAGCAATGTTTTTGAGGGAACAACATTATTATTGGGGAAAATGTGGCTTTTTGCCCCCCCCCCCCGGAAAAAATACCATCCTTGCCCCTCCCTGGAAAAAATTCCTGCGGACGTCCATGGAAGGAGGCGCAAACTTTAGTATTCTTTTCAAAGAATGGACATTTCTCAAGAGAATGAAACATGTTTCATGTTCTTGGGTGCAATGCAAGTTGAATAATAAGCCAAAATGTGATTTCTTTATGAAAAATAGGTAATTTGCATTTTGCAGCTAAAACATCATAGCATGCAACTAAGTACAATTCAGAATGCCAAACCGAGGAAGGGGGGTTTGGGGGCACGACCACCGAATTTCAATTAAAATAAACAACATCGAAATCTGGAGTTTCCCCCTCTTTTCCCGCTATTTTAGGGAGAAGGCACAAACCTCAGTATTCTCTTCAAAGAATGGACGTTTTCAAAGAGATTGTAACATGTTTCATGTTCCTGGGTGCCATACAAGTTGAATAATGATCCAAAATGTGAAACTGTTTGGAAATGTGGCATGGATATGTTGCAAAGAGTGTGGAGAGGGGATGGGGGATATTCATCAATATGATTTTCCCAGGCTTGCTCCAGACCTGTGTCAGAGTTTCCACGCAAACATAAGAGTATGAAGGTCCAAAAAGCACATCCATTTTGTAATCAGCACCATGATACCATATGGTATCATCGGGCCAGTACGACCTTACTCTGATGATACCATATAGTATCATCGGGGGTGTAAAGGTTAAGCTTCTAAATATCACGTGAAAAATGCATTGAATTATCATTTTTTCTTGTCCGTATGGGAGTAGTAAAGGGACTTGTCAAGAGATGGAGGGGATAAGAGCGGGTGGCGCCATCCGATAGTTGTCGGACGTCGTAGTAAGGCATTTTGTTGGGCAAACTGAAGGAACATGGAAACAAATAGGTTCCATTGATACATGCGATTTTTGTCGAATATCGCCACCCGACAAAGTATCTCACTACACCATGCGACAGAAATTGCATGGACTGCAACATCCAACAAAAATCGCATGCATACACAAGAAGAGCTTTAAACTGCAAATATGCTGCTGGAATTTTATTACTCTTCTGGCTCACTTCACCTTATTTAATGTAGCAGTGCTTACGAAGGTCTTCTTTCATCATCCTGACATATTACTGGTTTCGCACAAGTTAACATATGTTTACAATGACATTGCACTATTCTTAGATATCAAGAAGAATCCAACCAAATGGGATATATATTGAATACTATCACGAAAAAGTGAAACATAAATCTGCATTGGTGAACGTTATAAAAATTGGCAAGTGCATGCTCCCAACCTCAAATTTACTGCAACACTAGTATTGCAATGAAATTAACGCCACTCTCTGTCCTGTCTGTTTAAACTCGTGAGAGATGGTCATTAATCTCTTACTGAGTAAGATTAATGTCCAATATTATGAAATAAAATACTAATAATAAATACGTAAATATTTTAATATCATATTTACTCGAATCATTCAATCATAAAAACAAATCACTTTCTTCAAGAATTTACTTTTCTCTGCCAGCCCTGCTAAATTTTCACTTTCCATCTACTGATTTATACGAGGGGTGGCCAGAAAGTAATTTCCAATTACTAGGGACATTGATTTTTCGCAAACGCCAAAACCGTGAAAAATGGTAATTGCTGCGAAGTTATGTTTAGGAATGTGCAGTTATGTCTGGACACATTTTTCGCCCGTTTGAAATATCATAATAACTCGAATTTGGCATAAAATGCGAATTGTTGGCGTTTTTAGCGATTTTTTTTAAAGAAATGTCCTAAAACAACGAAAAATTCCATGAAATCTAACATTCTTGTCTTTTCTAGGCCATGTTTGTGTACATAGAACATGCAAGTTTTACGTACATGGAATAATTCTGATAGTCACATTAAATCATGTATTTCCCACGATTTTTTTCAACTTCTGTCAAAACCATTTGCATCACAGAGCAAAGTGGCAGGGTTCTAACAGGAGATAGAGTGCGTATCTACCGTCACACGAGAGCCACATCTTCGTATTTGTCGCACGAGATATGTTTTGAATTACCAAGCTAAGTGCGCACCATCAGCATTTGTCGAGTGAGTAATAATGGAGCTCAGTCCTTAGGTCGTCTGACTACTATGCGAGAGACCCGGGATCGATCCCCTGCGGGGGAGAAACTGGATGTTTTCCACCTATTCAAACTGCTCCGGTGCCCACCCAGCAGCATATGAAGCTGGTACCTTGAGGAAACTTTGAGGGATAAAGGTAGCCAGGAGCGTGGTGCTGATCACATCACCTCCACCTTCAACCATTATCAAAAATGTGTGGTGCCATAATTCCACACCCCTATACACCTTTATGGGAAAGTGCAGGGGAGCACTTTACTTTTACTTTCTCAAAAAATCTGTTCCAACATATCAAACTGTCACGTAAATACGTAGACCATGTGACCTACAATGTAAAATAATAGTTTAAAAGCACAATGGAGTATTACGTTTCGGTATATTTGGCAGATAAGTGTTCTAAAACAAAAACGCGAATTCTGGGAAACGTAACACTAACAAGTAAGATAATGCCAATTTTTGGTGCCATAATATATCGGTATCTGTCACGTGAGATTGATTGATTTTAATTTTTTGGGTGCATCTCCACTTATGGTCATTATGCACACTTCAGTATATACGGGGAATATTCCATTATCTAAAATCCTTACCTGAAAATTAAAAAAAGGGGTATGGAAAATAACTTTCCCAAAATAACTTTCAAGATATCAAACTCTCACGAAGAGGCATAAGCCATGTGACTTACAATTTGAAACGGTAGTTTACAAACACCATGAAGTAATAATTTCAGATATTTGCGAGAAAATGCGCTAAAATGAAAATGTGAATTTTGGGGAAAATAACACCTTATAGTTAAAAATAAAAAATAAGAAAATACACCAATTTGAAAAAGAATATATATCAAGGTCTCTACCGATTAGGCATAAATAAGCAAGAATATCGGTTGTAATTTATTGCATTAGTAACAGTGAGTCCTAACCTAATTTTCGGCATAATCACCACCGTTGTTCTGGCATTTGTCGTAGCATGGCACTAAATTTTGTATGCCCATGGTATATGTGTCTGACAGCAAAGACTGGAACTATCTCTACCGCATTGTAGCTGTCAAATCCTTGCCTCACCAGAAACATCTTCAAGGCCGTGGCTGTACAGGGAGTGGTCCAAGATCTCTCACCTGAAGTAATGTAAAGGGCCTGTGTGTACTCAGCTGTATGGGGTTGTGCACATTCGATTGGTCTTCCGTGAATTGTCTGCACCATCGTCTGACCATACTATCACTCACGACGTCCGGTCTGCACACCTTACACGATTGCTGGTGGCTCTGTGCCAAATCCTGAGTGTGCAATGTAGGCTACATCGCAGTCGGTGGGAGACTGTATGAGAGCTGCAATCTTTAACCTAGAACTGTCCTAAAACGGCTGCATTGCAACTGTACCAGATTACAGCTACATGCCACTTCTTCCTTCCTCCATGTGTGTGTGTGTCGCTCTCCGACCACTAGTGCTGCGTATAGGCACCATTGGAGCTTTTTCAGGATGCCCCTCGTATATGAACTTTCAGAAGCTTTTAATATTAGTGTGTTCCTGTTTTAATGTGTGGTTAGCTAAATCAGGTACCTATACAATGCAATTCTATAAATTCCTTGCGTTAAATTTCTAATACCTACATACCTTTTCGTCAGCATTAATGGTATAACTGCATGTTGTCAGTTTCACAGTAGTTCACTTTGATATACTGTACTGAAGCAGAAATCCCATTGATAATGTAAGGAAATATGACACCTTAATTTGTTCGATTCAATTGTTTCACTTATATGTAAGAATTAAGTTGTTTGCTTTACAGAGAAGAGAGAAGTAGCTTTATGCATCGAAAAATGAGTCTGCACACATGGTTCTTGCAAGCAGAGGGTTCCAAACCTCAGTGGAAATATCAACATATAATACCGAGAATGTATAAGGAGACTGATAAATTACAAATTGTATTTCTTAATCAATCACTCTTCACTCTTATCTCATTTAGTCGTAACTTTAAAAATAATCAAGTATTTTATTTTAAACTTACTGCATTTGACAAAATTTCGTAATCCTTCCCTAGCTTGTGAATTGTAATAATTTTCCAAATTCACTATTTTGCAGTTTGAATTCAAATCATAGAGAATGGAGAAATTAAGTCAATTTCATACAAGATAATATTAGTACTTAACAAAACCATAGGTGGATCTGTATGAGTTTATTATTTCCATTTGCAGAAACATCGATTTAGTTTAGTTTGTAATTGTCAGGGAAAAATGTAAATTTTGTCCTGGAAAACCTGGAAAAGTCAGGGAATTTCATTTCTGCTTGTTTGTAGCCACCCTGATCAGTAACTGGAGAGTATCAAATCAAACTGAATCACATATATCAGTCAGTATACATCACAGGGTTCGCAAGAAATACCACGCAATACTTTCATGGAGTCTTACTTTCCAGGAAACTGTGGAGAATTCAAAATTTTCATGTATTTTGCACCAGTATTGTGCTAAAAGGTGTATTTTGTGATAATTCAATTTTACTATTCCAGTCAAATTCTTTGCATATTTTAAATAAAGCCTTTGTTAAATTGATGTGGTGTAAACCAAAGTTAATTACTACAATGTTCAAGCATTGGTAGTGAATAAACGTTGAATAAATTTTATTCTCCTGAATAGCAAGTTCAGTTTGATGCTTAAAACTACATTATTAGCATGTTAAAACACCAAAGAATGGTCTGGAAATTTATTTTTAAAATGCCTGGAAAACCTGGGGTAAAAAATCAGGAAATATGTTTTGCCAGAATAAGTGTTGACCTCGCTAACACATGGAGAATTCAGGCTCAATTCCTGAATGGGTGATCCTTTTACAACAATTCCCATGCATAAAGCAGCGCTGATGCTCATCCAGCCTCGAATCGATGGATACATGGGGGGAGGGAGGGGGTAAAGATGACTGGAGCATGGTTGAATTCGACAATGTGTGGGATCCTACACCCATAGACCCTATGTGCCTTCATGGTGCAATGCACAGGGATATGTGAGTTATTACTGGCATCTGTAAAGTTTATATCAGTACTTTGTGGATATTGGTGCTTCCCTTATATGCATATTCTATTTCTTTCCCAGTCCAAATACTGCAGGTCTGCGTGATTGGCAGAAACAGCAGAACTTGGAAGAGTTATTGACCAGGGTGATTTCTGCCCGTGATTCCCTGGAAGTGTCAAAGAAACCTCCATTGTTGCTGAAGCTAGCACCTGATCTAACAGAGAAGGAAAGGAGAGACATTGCTTCTATAATTACCAAAGAAAAGGTATTTCATTTAGAAGTTCTGCTTTTAATATTAATTTGCCATTATAAATATTATTGCTATGAAGTATAGTTAGGGGACTAGATTTTATTGCAAGTTTAATGATACCAAAAAAATGTTTGTTGTTCCTGGAAATATTTATATATTGTTCATGTATTGTTCATTGATATGCCCTGACCATGTTTTTGATGTCCATAAAATTGCAAAATTGCCCTAGTACATGATTTATCTAATTTTGTGCAAATTTCAACAAATTTTCCACTTAAAAACCACAAAAATCAAACATTCATAGTTGCACGAGTATAAAATTGTTCTTTGTTCTCTTTAAAATGATAATAAAGTGAAAACTTTTAAAAAGGATGATTGTACATGTGGACTCATGCAAATTCAGGTATGAAGGGCTCGGGTGTAAAACATGGTAAGTGACGTTTTGGTCATTTTGGAGTTAACAATGTGCATTGTGTAGTCCATCGTAAATGGAGTCGAATTGTACTCGAAGTGTTTCGTTTTGTCAACGGATGACAGAGCTAGACATGTTGAAAGTTATGGTATCTACCAGTTGTTTCATGTAAAGTATGGTAAGTAGCAAAGATGGCAGCGAAACGGCTGTTACTGAATTGCAACGTGTCTCAGAAAGTTCGTGAGTATTGAGGCAACAGCAAAGATGAGAACAAGTTAGAAAGTGTATACGATTCCCATAATGACCCGGAATATGTACCACCGACTAAGAATGAGGAGGTTGCCAATCAAAAATGCAACTAAAACTTTGCATGGCCACGTACATTCTATTTCATGTAAAACGTGGTATCTACTGTAGATACCATTGTTTACATGCAGCAGTGCTCATGATGGCAGTTTCGAATTAAATTTTACTCTCGTACCTGGATGTGAACTGCGATCTAGTAGAGAAGCACATACTTTTCTTCTACTAGATATAAATAACTGTAGTCACAGAAATTCGTTTGATTTTTTATTGGGTATCGCATTTAAGACTGCTTTAAGATACCAAGCCTTACAAGCAACGTCAAAAATGTGTTATACTTAAGGAATATGTAAAGTGATCTGAATCGTATCAATTATTTGGAACGGTGTAGTGTTTTTTATAAAATATTTCTTTCATACATCTGTAATGCGCATTTTAAAAGTTATAATATTTTTATGGTGTACCTAATAACGTATTTGTAATTTAATTAACTTTTATATTTATGATATGTGTGACTTTGATGAAAGCAAATTATTTTATTGTTGATATTGCAAATATGTCTTCTTCTTGGTTCAAAATTATAACTATTTTAATCCATAAGACCTAAATATCAGTGAAAACTATTAAAAACTTGATCCCTGTGTACATTTGAAATCATTCTTTACAAGCATGTCAAGTTAAAGAAAAATACAACAGAAAGTTACAAGGTCATAATTGTGTCTTCATTGATTTGCTTTATTTTACTTTGCGTCTTGTGTCACTTTTGGCTTATTTGCAAAGATGGAGATGAGTGATGATATGATGAAATTGATGAATAAGCACTCAAAAACATCCATGCCCAGGCCGGGATTCAAACCAAGGACCCCTGGCGTCGTAGCACAATTTCCTAACCACTCCGCCACAGGGGCCAGTAATTGTTATCTTGAAGCTAGAGATTTTAAACTAGGGATGTCCTTTTCAAAAAAATTGTTTTTCGATTTTCGAAAATAAAATTTTTGATTTTTTGTTTTTCAGTTTTTCGAAAAAAAAATAATCTTTTTTCATTTACTGAAAAGTGTTTCATTTTTCGCTTTCTTGTTTTTCGAAAAAAATATTGTTTTTAGATTTTCAAAAAAAATCGTTTTTAGTTTTTCGAAAAAATTCATTTTTCGTCTTCCAAAAAGAGAAATCGATTTTCGAAAAAAAGTTTTTTTAAAAAAAATCATTTTTTGCCTTTATGTTTTTCGAAAAACTTTCGTACTTCCACTTTTCCTTTTCGATAAAATGATTTTTAGATTTTCAATTTTTCGAGAAAATGATTTTTAGATCTTAATTTTTTCAAAAAAAGAGGCCATCCCTATTTTATGTATAAATTGCTTATTGAATCTAAAAAATCTAATATTTCCATAGAATACAATTTGGATAGTCTACGTAACACAGCTTTGTATCGAGAGAGGATTGTGAATCACATTCTGCTTGGCATGCTGAGGTAATAAATAGAGCCTCTGTGCTTGTGAAGTAGATATATGAAGCTGAAAAACCGCTCATATATAAACATTCTTTTATGAATATTGATCTCCATATTAGATGTAAGGAAAGTTATTTTTAATCACAAGCATTCAGAACTTATTTTTTAAATACTAACATAATAGAACGATGAAATCTACTTTTCTAATTGTGTTAATTTCAGTCATAGACATAGGAAAGCAAAAACTTGTTACAACATGTAGCTCAGGTTACTGTTTATTGAATAGAATTATTATTATTAAAGGCTTTCATTTTTGTGTTACAAATTGTTATGGTTGCTACAAAAATTCTAATGTCAAAATATTATTATTGAACTGACATCACAAGTTAGATTGAATAAAGCGGTATCTGATCACTCATTTTGATAATATCGTTGCATGTAAAACATTGTAACTACAACAATTCCTTGAACAACCCTCAAACAAATCGCATTTAGCACCACCGAAAAAAATAATTCGGATGAAATATCATGTTTGTATGATAGTAAACATACAAGTGAATCATATTTGCTGTAAATAATTTAGAAATTTATTTTAATTTGTAAATCAGATTTTTTTTAAACATCAACTTTCAATATCTGGAAACATGCATTTTGTCACTTACTGTGTTTTACACCCGAGCCCTTCGTATGTGTTCAAGGACAAAGACAAGATATTAAGTGCAACATCCTCCCTTGGGGGTAGAGTGGAGTGAATAGTTGCCTAGAAATGCAGTTGTGTAATAGCTTTCGAGTTTGAGAAAGGTGGCTTTTATTCCAGTGACCCAAAAAGTATTTTTTTATGTGTAAATATTAAAATTGTTTAATTGCATGGGAGGAAGAAATTCTGAGAACGAAGCAAACCTGTCTAATCTTCTCATGAAAGCATCCAGCAATCAGAAAGTGCATCTTATTTTTTCTAGAAGTACTCAGAAATTAGATATCAACTTAACCAGAAATGTAGAAGCTCTTTTTGCTCTAGCACACACTCTTTATGTACAGTTTTTGTTTTGACTAGAGGTTTTGAACCAAAAAAGAAAATGTATGTGCATCTTTATTGATGGAATTGGGCGTAACTACAAAATGGTTGTCTTGCTTTAAAGAGTTTTCTTTCCTATATTCTACACAAAATACAATTTCAGTTTATATTCATCTTGTGTTTATCTTGCAATGGAGATGCAGTGTCAACAGAAATTCTAACTTTGGTTCAATCCCAAGTGTGGGTAATCTCGAGTGAGCATTTCTCAAACGCCTCTGCATAAATAAATGGCTTTGGGGCTCACCCATCCTCTAATCAATGGATACCTGGGGGTAACACTTTGGGGAGGGGGGGTAAAGGTGACTGGAAAATCTTGCTGGTTGCATCACCTGCACTTTTATAATTAAAACACATAGTCTAGGAGCTGGAAGAGTTCTGTTGGAATTTTGAGAGCCAGAAATTTTGTTTATTTATATGATTTCTACTACATGTAAGCATTAAAAAAAATTGGTCACATTATCTGACATGGTCATTTTCTAGAAATTTCTGCATTTTGAATTTTTGAAATTTTTTTCTTTCAATTTTTTATGGAATAATATGGGGGAGTAGTGTGTTATTTTATAGGTTTTCAAGCATGCTGAGCTTTGAAAAAGCACACATTATTCTCTAGAAATAAGAATAAATGGAATGTGGCCTTTAAATTTTGAAGCAGGGGACATTAAGACTGAAAAGAAATGTAATGTTTCCCTGTGCTTTATTTTAAATTTCAATCAAACATTTAAACTGTTTCTTTTGCATTTTAAAAATGTACAGCAATTGATGATTCAAACTCTGCAAGGACATACCATAGCTCGTAGGTACTTCTGGCATGTACAGGGTGGACCAAAATCAGTAGGTCTTAAATGTTACGTTATAATAGGATTGTAAGTAATGTCTTATCTACATAATCATAATTAAAGAACCCAGTGTTGGGCTGTTTTCCAGCACATTCATCTACTGTATATATGGCACTGAAAGGAGGCACGCTTTATGTGGAAGAGCATGTTTAAAATCGGGGGACAACATTTCGAAAAGTTTACATTTTTTGCTTGGTTGCATTGTTAAAACTGCACTTCGTCACTAGTTTATCTGGATGAGGCAAGTATCATTGCAATGAATTGTTCTGCTCATTGAACCATCATCCAATTTCAATTATGCATCCTTGTACCTTAACTGGCTTATTGTAATGTTGCTCTAATGTTTGACCTAAAGCAATACTGCAGAATATTTTGTTGGAATGAACGGTGAAATGACGAGCCTTGAAGTCTTCATGTATCACAGGGTGCTCCTCTTTGAGTTTCAAGCAATCATTGTAATATGAAATACACCAATGTGCATAATTCTATCAAATGCAAAGAAAAGTCATAAGCACTTTTTATACTGTATACACAGAAGTCCCTATTATTGTCTGACTGCTCAAGGGAGGTCTCTAAAGAAGTGGTGCTAATACAGACAGAAACAGGTCCTAAGGACAAAATGCTTCACTGAAGTCGGAATTCCCCAAAATCTATTGTGCTAATGACCAGAATATGGACAATATTTTGTTTCACGCATTGAGAAAGAACTACACGTGAATAATTGAAAACATCCGTGAATACTTTGATCTTGAAAATTGTCTAAAAATGTTTTCCGCTGAAGTGTTTCTATGAGTTCATAAATCATCCGAATTGTTCTAACTGCCTAGCATAATGATGTCCATTTACAGGTCCTTAAGTTGAACGTGAGCCCATCGTTCAATTTTCTACAAGAATTTCAAAATTTCTGCTGGTTTTGAGACGAGGGTGGTTCAGCATGCTCCGCCCCTGACATAGAAGGAACCCTCGTAGGAAAACCAAATCACTGTCACTTTTCAACATAGTCCCCTGCAACATTAACACACTTTTCCAATAGGCCTTCCAGTGCTTCAATCCCAGCAGAAAAAGAATATTTTGGTTGGTCCTGCAACCAAGCATTCACAACATCCATAACCTCGGAATCGCTGGAAAAATGTTTTCCACGAAGGTGTTTCTTCATGTTCGGGAACAGGTGGAAGTTACTGGGGGCCAGATCTGAAAAATAAGGGGCATGAGGGACAATTTCGAACCCTGCTGCATGAATTGCAGCCACCACAACTTGGGAGGTGTGGGCAGGAGCATTGTCACAATGGAACAACAAACCACGGGCGAACATTCCGCGGCGTTTCTCCTTCATGGCAGTACGTAATTCTTCAATTAGGGTTGCAGAATAAACACCTGTGATTGTCTTTCCCTGTTGGAGATAATCTATCAAAATGATTCCTTCTGCATCCCAGAACACAGATGCCATCACTTTGCCCTTTGATGGTTGAACCTTGAATTTCTTTGGGGGTGGAGAATGGGGGTGTTTCCATTGCATGCTTTGGCGTTTACTTTCGGGATCGAAGTGGTGAACCCACGTTTCATCCATTGTAACAAATCTCTTCAGAAACTTTGGCTTGTCAGCCTTTATTGTCCGCAACAGGTTCTGACTTTCACACGACGTGTCCTCTTTTGGTTGACCGTCAGCATTCTCGGGACCCAATGTGCATAGATTTTTTTCATTAACAAATGATGATGAATAATTGAATGCACACTGCCAGTTGAGATGCCACATGTGTCTGCTATATGGCGGACAGTCACTCGCCGGTCTGCCAAAATCATGTCATGCACTTTTGTAATCATTTCTGCTGTGGTCACCGTTGCAGATGAGCCACCACCATGCTCATCTTCACAGGTCTGCCGACCAGGGGCGGCCGCTCATAAGGACGATACGGACGCCGCACTGCCGTGTGTAATCACAAGTGAACAAACATTACTTTAACATTTATATATTATCTTTTACATTGTCTGAATTACAAATATTCTGTTGCTTATAGATCGTTGGTTAGTCGGTTCTGTATTAATTCTTCCGCGACAATTGCGAAGTTTGCAGGCCACCGTGAGGGGGAATACGGAACTTCGAGAGAAATCTGGCAGGGCGGCATCCTCCCACCTTACGAGACGTAGAGCATTTTCAGGCGCTGCCGCGAGGGGTAAGAGGCGAGGGAACTGGCGGAATAACACGCGCGGGATCTGTGGCTGGGAATGGGCTGGGAGGACGGAGGGTTTGTCGTCTGAAACCAACCCCCTAGGCGAAACTGGCCCTCTCTACGGAGAACGGTAAACAATGAAGAGTTGCCAGAAGCAATGAAGTTAACGTAAGAAACAAAATTACCAATCATTCTGTATTCCATAGAGCAATAAATAATGCAATTTCCAATGAGGAAAGAAAATATCGGTAACTGAAAAAGTACAGACAGGTGCTTGATATTTGTTATTTACCATCGCTTTCTGCTACTTTTCGGTAATCACGACGATGAGGATAAGTGATAATTAAATGATGGAAGGGCACTCACAAAGAACACCCACGTCCAGGCCGGGATTCGAACCTAGGATCCATGGCTTTTTATAGCCACGGAAGTCGGCTACAGCTTCGTGTTACTCACAAAATTAGATTTAATTACATGTTTTGATTAGCACGTTTTGAAAAAACCCTGATACTGTGACAAAGTTTCACAATTTCTTTTCAAGCCGGCTCTTAAATAAATTAGAAACTAGTCATCTAAACTCACCAAGAGCCGCTACAGGAACCTGTGTACTACGAATTTCTGAAAATTTGGCAAAATTGTCTGGCAACCCCGAGGCAATAAAATGACTGCATGGGAAGACGATAGCATTGACACTTGTTGCAAAGATAATACTCGATTCTCTTTGCTTGTTGTTTCTTCGTTTTCCATGGAAAAATGAAGCTTTTACGGTAGTGTGCTGTAGTTGTGCGTTTGTTGCGATGAGCTATGTGGAGAACTTGTTGGTGCGAAGTTTTTCTCCCAGAAGTCTAGATGAATAAAATAAACATAAAAAACCTAGGCCGGCCTAGACCGAATTTGAATCTAGAACAAGCATGTCTGAAGAAGATTTCTGGTAAGTTTGAAGTTTTTACTGTAGAGCTTGAGCTTCTGGTAACGCAGATATCACCTTTCCAGTGAGATATTTACTTTGCTGCCGTATTTCATATATCAATTAGTCATGTTGGACAGGAAACGTTTTTTGTGTAACATTTTTACTAGAAATTTTCACGTTCAATGCACGTAAATATTCGTCATTTTGCTTATCAATTTTCCCCTCTGTTAAGTTAAAAAACAAACAACTAAATCTGTTAGAACTCTATTTCTTCTTCCATCTTTCGTAATCTTCGCATTACTGTTAAATAATTATTAATTTATCATAATATGTTCATCATATTCATCATAATTATGTTCATGTTGGCTGTTATATACGAAATTAATCAATTAAACTCACAGTACAAGTAGAGCAAATTTATGAGCTGTCGCCCCTCCACTTTGGTTCACCACGAGCCGCCACTGCTGCCGACCACATTTAAATTCACGGCACCATCTCTTCACTAGATCATATGAAAGGCTAGAGTCTCCAAGAGTTCCCACCATATCTGCATGGATGTCTTTCGGTGTTAGATTTTTCTTGAGTAAATATTTTATCACTGCTCGGACCTCAGATTTTTCCATTGTTTCACATGTGGCTACACTTCTTACTGATCATCAACGTGTAACGAAAAGAGAAATTGTAAATTCTTGAAACTTTGTGAATATTAGTCTCAAGAATGAACAATGTTACATATAAAATTACAGGTCTCTACTATCACTGGAAATGGGTCAGGGGCGGAGCATGCTGAACCACCCTCGTACAGTCCGATACATGAGGTTAGTACTTTTTGAAATGAAATCTCCTAGGCCAAGAGAGATATTCTAAGACTTTTCCGGGTGAAGAAGCTGAATTTCCTCAACTATGCGATATACTCCTTCATCACGCCACAATAAACCCTCTTGATTCAACTGACACAGAACATCTTGCAAGTTGACTACGGTTGAATGTCTTGATGGTATGTCTACTGTTTCAGGGAAGTCAAGCTGAGACACATTAAAAGAATTAGGAAATCACGAGAGAAACCACACATGTTTCAAATCCCTTTCTGGCTTTCTAATGTCAGATGTTGTATCTAAATCACTATTTGACATAAAATTACTAGAAATCGTGCATCTTCTCTTTACTTTAGAATAGTGAAGCAATTGCTAAGCTTCCATTTCTTTGTCTGACTAGGTGATGTACCATCAATACCAAATGTACCTACATAGTTTTCTGGGCTATCAATTTCCTCCAGTATAAAAGAAGTAGTACTGTGCCGTGTGCCCCACGCATACTTGACAGTGTAGCTTCCTCTCTATGATAACTGTCTGTAGCATCATGTACGAACTTTATTGAATGTGGTATTGGGATACGGTGTCCTTCAGCTCTGATGATAGTTCTGTTTGCTAACATCTGATCTTGGCGTAAGACAATATCAGAGCAGCAATAGAGTCCTTGACGGTTGAACATAGTGATAAGCTTTTTTTGATTTACTTAAAATGTGAATAGCTTGAGAACTGGCAATGTAGTTGTTTTCACCCATTATGAATGAGAAAATAAACAAATTGACACAATGTGTTGCATCTACGCTCAGTACTTAGGGTTTTTGAGGCTGAAACCGCTAATTCTTGTAAAAACCCCCTCTGTTGGTTAAAATTGCTCAATTCATCACTTGACTTTGTATCTCACACACCACCAAATTTTCCATCCCAATTGAAGTCTTAGTTTTTTGCTTCTTCACGGAGTCTATTGGTACATTCCTTAACAACACCAGTAGACTGTCCTTTATCTACAACTGTACTGTAATAATGGACGAATAGGCAAGCTAGGAAAGTAATTTTTTCCCTTGGATATGAAAAACTTCGCAAGAATCATAAATTCAATATCTTTGAAATTTTAAGTTAGTGCTTTTGCTTCATAAATTCATTACAAAGAACATTTGAAAATTCAAATCTTCGACAAATTTCCTTACCTTACAATCTTTTGTATTGATACAGGATCACTTTGAGTCTTGTTAGACGCTTTGAACATCTTGTTTTGATATATTGCACCTGAGGCAAAACACTTGACACATCACTAACGGTAGAAGTTATTTCAAAAACTACATCTAGAGAAATTCCTGTGCTCTTCCACGCTCGCAAATTTGGAAAAGTTGAGTTTCTCCCTGCGATTTTAACTGATTACATACCACACATATGGTTGATATGGATTTTGATCCACTTGGCCTTGGAGTGAAGACCTGCCTGTTTTCTTTGAAGTCAGTTGCAGAGGATACTGATCTACTGATTTAGTAACTCGTTTCGATGTAAGGTCGCGTGATAGAAAAGTCGTCTATGTCTATAATTACACCATCATTTAGCACACCACTTGATTGTTTGAGTTTCTGTCATCCAAAGTCTGTCCTATATAACTTTTCTCATTCTTTCGATTTACGTTATCAAACAAACATAAGCTTCATGAAAGTCTTTTCTCTTTTACTTCAGTGGAAATTGCTCTAATTCAACAATTTTAATTTTTAATTCTTCGCAAGGCAGGAATCATTCCTCAAAATTGAAAAGAAAAATGAATTAATACAGTGTCCTTAAACGTATGTACAAACATTAAAAAACTATAACAGCATTTTAAATGTTGTCCTCAATTTCTACAAAACTCATACTTCTATCTCCAAATGCGATTTGCATGTAATTATTGCACTCTGGGTGTCAAAAACAGATAAAATGACATTATATTGCCATATTATGCGATAATATTATTTTAGAAAAATAAATCGAAAAATCCAAGATGGCCGCAATTTCTGCAAAATGACCATGGGTCAGATCATGTGACCATTTTTTTCTAAACCACTAACTATAGTAGAGAAAGTCTGAACAATCAAACTTCTGGCTCTCCATCTTCCAACAGAACCTTCCCAGCTGCTACATTAACACACATGAATCCTGTTACTGAAATTGTGCAGGTACCAGGGTAATTTAAAAATACATTAGAGGCATATTATGCTGACAATGTCCCTGCATTAAGTAGGTCCAGGTCTGTTTTACAGCCTCTTTATCAGTGGGTACCTGGGGGAGTAATGGCTGGAGCAATCACATCACCTCCACTAGGGTGGAGATCAAGAATGTATGGGGCCCCTTCTTCCACACCCCGTATGTGGTTTCATGGCATGGTGCAATGCACTTGTTT
This sequence comes from Lepisma saccharinum, assembly GCF_977018435.1. Lineage (NCBI taxonomy): Eukaryota > Metazoa > Arthropoda > Insecta > Zygentoma > Lepismatidae > Lepisma > Lepisma saccharinum. The sequence continues at coordinate 68,722,165 of NC_139231.1, forward strand.
TTACTGTGTGTGTCTGAATGATTATGAGTAAACAACTTTAAATTGTTACAATATTCATATTTGTGATTGTGTAAATTTTGACATTGACACCAGTATTGCGTTATTCTTCAAGTTTTGGTAATGGAGGAAATCTGTTCATGTATTTGTATTTCAAAATGGTATTAGCTCAGGCCTAGTGTACGTGTAAATAAGGTTTGTTTCAGTTATTTAACAAATGTCATGTTTTTTTCTCTGGACAGTGTCATGTGGATGGACTTATAATAAGCAACACAACCATTGCAAGGCCTCCAAGTCTCCAAAGTGCCAATCAGCGTGAGAAGGGTGGCTTGAGTGGTGCTCCGCTCAGGCATATTTCCACTCATCTCATTGCAGAAATGTCCCAGCTAACACAAGGCAAGCAATGTAATTTGTTACTTGAGAGTGCTTGCTTTCAGGAAAATTTAAGATGACCAGAAATTTAAATGCCTGAGAATTCTCTCGCATATTGAAAATCGCAAAATTAAAACTGTAGAGCAGCACCAAAATGCCAATCGTATGTTTGGTATTTCATGTACACTAAATGTGTACATGAAATATTAAAAAGAATTAACAATGATATGTTAATATTGAACTGTGATACCAAAGACCTGATTCTGTTATTGCACAAGAGCATCACAAATTTCTGCACACTTCAACAATTATCAATAATGAAATTCTTTCAGCACAAAAATTAAAAATACTGAACAGAAATATTCCTAACAGACATGCGCACACACACAGAATGCAACAATCAGCAAAGAAAAATGAAGCATTCAAAAATGTCAAACCGTACATACAATTTAAAAGTTGTTTTCTTACAGCAATTGCAAAAATTCTGCACAGCACTTTTGCAATCTAAATATCCTGGAAGTTATACCAAATGCATAATTTAAATACTTTTGTAACATTATTTTTTCTGGAAGAAATGTATTTTGTCATTAAATAATTATCTCAAATTAAATTGTGAATATTTCAAAGCAAAAGTCTAGTAGATTGCTATGATATAGTTGCAGTGGAAAATGTATACAGTATTTATTCATGTATAATGTGCAATTTTTTCCAAAAATTTTTGTCCCAAAAGACTGTGCTACATATTATGTACAGAATAATTTGGACAGCCAACATGATACCACACATGTTTTAACTATGTCACTGCATATAACACGTATATATCAACAGGCGCAGATACAAATTACCAGGTTGGTTTTTTTCAGCAATAAATAAATTATTAATAAATTATAATTTTTAAAAAATGCATATAAAAGTGAAAGGGCTGTTTCCCATGATTTTTTACTTTGTATCAGAACGTTTTGCAACATCGAGAAAAGTGGCACCATTCAGGTAGGATTTGAGCATGTACCTCCTGACAAATGGGATGCATATCGTCAAGTTTTTGCCGCTCAAGAAATAATAGAAAATAACTTCCCAGGTGTTGAAAATACATAACATCTTGCCCCTGCTTCACTTCTGAAAAGTCGGCTTCTTGGATGGAGCTGCCTTCGGCTTTTCTTGCTTCTGTCATACACTTGCCTCACCAACATCAAAGTTTCGAGCTGCAGGCCTGTTGCCGTTTTCCTGCAAATACTGCAGAACTTGGAATTTGAAAACATCAGTATAACTCACCCTCTTTCCCGTTTTGCTTTCTCCTACTTCTGAATAAACAAGGTAGTTACAGAAGTAAAAGCTTTGGGACTCTGAACACAATGGAGCGAGAGGTGGCATGGGTTGATGACTCATTGTACACACAAGATGATATTCTCTTCTTGGTCCACATAATAGCATAGAATAGGTATGATATCATTCGCTCTTGATTGACATAGCAACAGCTTTGTGATTAAGAAATCCATTTATTGAATCTGAATTGTGCTGCACATTATTATGCACGCATATATTAAAATTTGTAAATGTTTCTGATTTACTTTCAATTGTTACAATTTTGAAGTATCAGTGGGAACTGATAACAGTATCGTCATTGGCTTTGGTTCAAAGCTATATCAGCTCAGGCCTAGATCTAACAAAATAGTAATAAAAATCTCCCACCAGGGAAAACACACATACACACACAACTTTTTATTTCATTACCAAAATTCTCAGGTTGTGGGCCTTGACCTGGGCATTCTTTGTATCTTCATCAGTTTCTTGTAATCATTACTCATCTTCATATTTGTGATTAGCCAAAAGTGTTGTAAAATAACAATAATATACCAGGCTGGTTGTCACTATATTCCTTTTATAATAAAAAGTAATGGGTTCATAATGTCCAATGTCCAACAGTAAAAAAAAAAAAAAAAAAAAAAAAAGGCAGAGTTCTTATTTGCTTTTTGCTTCCAGGAAAAATCCCAATAATTGGAGTTGGAGGAGTGTTCAGTGGCAAGGATGCCTATGAGAAGATCAAGGCTGGAGCAAGCCTTGTGCAGCTGTACACTGCCTTCACGTACCATGGACCACCAATTGTAGCCAGGATTAAAAGGGAACTAGATGAGCTACTTAGGTAATTATTTGCTACTTTACTTGTCCTGGCTAGTGAAAGTTGTTATTTTTGTCACTGTGTGGTGCTATTTCTCTAAAGTTCATGTGTTCAAAAACAAGCTGTACTCAGCATTATTCCTAACTTTTTGCATTCACCACAGTACTTAATTGACAAAATTCTCTAAATAAACGACATACAACTAGGGCTAAGTTGATACTGATGCCAGTGTATCAGTATTGACCAATACCGGTGGTGTAGGTATCAGGAAGTATTGGTTGGAATTATTTATTCACTGATACTAGTACTTTTCTAGAGTTTGGGTATCTTGAGGGCAGGAAGGGGGGGTCTTTAGAAATGCCATGCGACACTTTAACTTCTGGCAGCTAGGTCAGAAAAATGTAGTCTCAGCACTTGTAATTTCCTTGAGATTTGAAGGGAGTCACCACAAAATACCCACCTTGAAATTCATGTGGCCCCATACAAATGTTTGTGAGAAAAAAATATTAATTTTGTGGAAAATTTGGAATTGGGCATATCCTGCCAAGCCATAGGCACACATGAAAAAAAAATTGGTGCTCATAGTACTAACATGTACCTGCAATTCACAATGATTCGGCACTTTTCCTTTCATAATAAGGTGGGGGTAATAAAAAAAAAGTTGTAATTGCAGTCTGTCTGAGATGCTTTGTTCTCGAAAATCTATGGAGCTGATTTAGATTATAAGTTTAACATAGAGTACACCAACCAGAAGAACTTCACATTGAGAGAAAACATGAGGCTTTTCCTCTGGTAGCACAATGTGGATATTAAGGAAGTCCTTTTGTGCTGACACACCTCAGTGCTATCTTTTTTACACCTGTATGGTGATTTATTTAATTTACATTAGCCTTTATACAGGGTGGTCATAAAGCCTGGAACCAATGGGAGAATTGATAAACAACAGTGCTGCAAAAAGTGCTTCACATGTCTGCCACCAGCCTTACCACACTTCTTCAAACATTTCAACACATTTCCTTGACTTCACTTCCAAATGTGAGGATCAGAGCAGCTGTTGCAGTGATTATCCTTTCCCAGAGTTGACACAGATTCTTCATTTTTACAGCATACATCTCAGATTTCAAAATTCCCCAGTCACCTTTCATCAGTGCATCTCAGTCACAATCAGGAAACAATACCATAATTGATTCCAGGCTTATGACCACTCCTTATTGTTTTTGTACATTGGCAGTGCAGGAATAAATTGTTTGTTTTATCTTTTACAGTGCTGATGAAGTTGAATCGGTATCAGCCATGGTTGGTAATAAGGAGCCTCTTCGTTCAGCTAGCAATACATCAAAAGTTGCATTGGATTCAAGTACACCGAAGACTATACATAGTGGAGAAGGAATTCCTGTTGTGAATGTAGTATGAGGCAAAGACCCCTGTCACTTGAATGATATTAATATGAAACTCAAGAGTGTGTTTGTTGCAGGCTGTGATGATGGTGTTGAACAAGTGATGTGCCTTACGAAAGGTTACCAGTAGAAAGATATGCCAGTCGCTCTTCTCAAAATATATGTATTGTTGTTCAAGGCTGACATTCCGAATTAAAATAGGTGCATGTGTGTTTGAATGTTTGCATGTGGAGGACATCATGCTGAACATATTTTCTTGATAAAGATTTCCTCTTTGATGTCTCAACACTATAAGGATTTGAAGTAGTTATATTTTCATCCTTTTCACATGCATAGCAATACAGATCCAGGATTGCCAGTGGCATTTCCTGTTTGTGTGTGGTGAACAAATACTATAAATATGTTCTGAATTCATATTTCTATGAACATTCTAAGTAGGTAGTATGACCTTATGCCACATTTATTTGTAGAAACCCCACTTAATCTCTGTGTGTTACGGTAAAGTTTGGATGAGACATTTAAATATATATGTAGCTGCTCTCATTAATATGTAAATGTCACTGAACAAAAGCTCTTTCTGCATGGAGTTCCTTAAATTTACAACATATTGTGAAACATAGTATTATTTCCCTGTCAAAAAATCATAAACGCTGCTGGCAATTCTGCATTTGTGTCACTAGGCTGCATGCAAACAGGATAAAAATGCCACATTTCAAGTGCTTCTAGTGTCCAAAGAGGGAATCAAATCTTGAACATGATGTTTTCCAAGTTCTGTGAAAGCTTAGTGGTGTTTATGAATGCCTAGCAGATGGAAAATAAAATGTTTTCGGTTTATTTTACTGTTGCTAAATATAAAAGAAAATAAACCGAAAGCATTTGTGTGTTTGTTAATACAAATTTTGTAATTATCTCAGTTTTATCCATCACTGTCATTGTTTTCAATTTTATAGCTGAATTTGCTTTGTACACATTGTATATAACCAATGATGTTATGTTATAATAAAGTATAAAGCTAAGGTCTTATTATTTTAATTATTTATTAACCTACTGTGAATGTGGATGTGTGTATTTTACCTGTGCATAATTAAGGTTTAGTATATTGTAATGTGTTTGAAGATGTCATTCACTGTGTGTTGCGGTAAATGAAGGTTAAATATCGCAGGGGAAAAGGTGGTTTCCTTGCTATAAAGAAAACTCACTGTTAAACTCGAAGGTTCACTGCCACAGCAACATAAGTTTTCCATCTCTCCCTATTCTGAGCACAATCAATCCAGGTCTCTTACCATCAGGTCTCCGAACAAGAATCTTCTAAACATGTCTTAACCTCTCCCATGCCTGTTACGTGACCTGTCCATCACAATCTTCTGGGTTTAATTGTTTTAATAAGGAACAATATAGTCCTTGTTGATATTTTCTATTCACAGATTAATTTCAAAGATCAACTGCATTCAATTGCAAGTTACGGCATCTGAGGCAGACATATTGCACCACTATATTATTTACCCTTGGCTGACAGTAGTTTCAATTTCTACTATTTTACAGTACTCGAGGTGTACAGTGTGTTGTCTGGGATAAACCTCTCCAGGTTTAGTTCCAATTTCTACTGAAGGATCGGGTAAGCATCTTCGATTAAGTTATCCGTGAAGAGACATATGGGGGAGGATGGTGTGACCTGTGGTGCTCTTCAAGGCCAGTCTTTAGTGTTTTCTTTTTGGCATAGTTCAGATGCTCACGTAATCTTTCTTTAATAGTTTTGAAGGACTTCTGCCTACGTAGTGTAAACAATATGGTGATGCAATGCCATGATAATGAAGGCAGAGGACCTTCAAAATTAATCAAAGGAAAAAAGAAAGACAATTGGAACCTTTCAATGTGAATTATTGTTGTCAAACAGCAGCATTTTGTTTTAAAAGTTGTTGGACAAAAATGGTAATCTGGAGTCATTTTAAGGAGAGTTTGTATCTACCACTGTGGGTTTTCCAGAGCTATTTGCTGCTTTCATTTGAAAATTTATATTTTCTCAAAATTTTAGGCTGCAGCCTCATCATCTACCGCTACATATGCCAGTAATTGTGGCTGATTAATATTATCCAGTGGTCAGAAGTAGCTAGCTACAACATTTGTAGCTGTAGCTGCAGTGACGCTACACTTTGAAAATTGTAGTTGTAGCGGTAGCGAAGCTACAAAATTCCTATAGTTGTAGCGAAAATTTCGCTACAGCTACATTTTTTCTCAGCATTTTGAGGTGAATTTTGAATGTGGCAACAGCGTCAGAAAAAAATCTACAATAACCCGTAATTTTGCAGGAGGTTCATAAAGACAGTCATATGGAGATACAGATTATCTAGATTGTAGATTATAGATATCTGCGTAATTTATTTAATTAGTATCTGAATTCAGATATCCAGATAACTAACTGACATATATGAATATATTCCTGCTAACAGCTACGTTTTTTTAGCTGCATCGCTATTTTGGGGAGAAACATGCCTCGTTTGCTGCACCACTGGAAAAAAAAGTGCCTCATTTGCATCACACCCGGAACAAATCCTGTGGATATTCATGTTGTAAGAGACACCAAAATGTCATTAATTGCTGTGTAAGACACAACTTGCAGTGCAAAAACGAGCGATGGATTTTCCACTGCACTGACAAGGGAATAGTGCCAGCAATAAATGGCTCAGTACGTTAACAGCATTGATCATCGTCAGTATATAGGATTTCACCAGCAAGAAATTATTGTTACAAGAATGATAGAGTTTCTGGAATTACAATTATTTTCGCTATAGTATTTGTTCACACATTTTAAAATTACAATATGTTTAGAACACTCAGGTTTATACGACAGTTTTCTCAATAATTTTATCATATTGCAAAAAGTATGTACGAGTTATTGACTTTCCTGCTGAAACGACAATTTTCTTTAGTTAATATACATAGTTTTCAAATTTATGTATTTCTCCTACTTTTGCGTCACTTTTCTGTAACGTTTGCTAATCATGACGTGATCATCATCATTCTTCGCTGTTTCCTGCCTCTGGCTGGGTCGGCATAGAAGTCAAGCCTCTCCAATTTTGCCTGGTCTTTCACCACTCCTCTCTTTCCACGGTGTTCCAATCTTGCACTCTTCTAACACTCTCCACTATCTGCTCTTTCCACTGACATCTTGGTCTCCCCCTTGGCCTTATTCCCACTCCTTGTGCATTGTAAGCTCTTACTGGTAGTCTTTCTGCATTCATCTTCTTCATGTGTCCGAACCATCTCATCTGTGCCTGATCTATTCTGTCCTGAAGCTTCACTACACCCACTGTCTGTCGGATCTCCTCAATTCTTATTTTATCCCTTCTAGTCTTCCTCAAAAGACTCCTTAAAAATTTAATCTCCACTGCCTGCAACTTTTCTTTGTCTCTCTATGTCATTGTCCAAGTCTCTGCTTCATACGTAATTATTGGCACATAGTATGTGTTATATATTACCTTCTTGCATTTCATAGGTACATCCCTGTTCCATATTAATCTTCGAACGCTTTGATATAGTCCACCACCCATTTATCCTCTTCTGTTTACCTCCTCATCTATTCTTCCACTTCTCTCAATCATGACAATGAGGATGAATGGTTTATTTAATTATTCTCTTATCTATAGTAGCTTTCTGCCACTTTCGGCTAATTGTGAGAATGAGGAAGAATGATGAATGATGAGCAGTGTGAGGAATGGAGGAGCAGGACGATCCCATCCTCCCAACTTGGCATCTTTCCTAGTTTTTGTTTTGAGTCCATTTTAAACATAGATAACACAGGGGAACAATTTTTTTTGATGTGCTGTTGCATGAGATTTTTCAACTGTTTCTGAATACTTTTTCAATGCTGATTTCAAATCTGAAATTAGTTTTCTGCTGCATGCTCTAGTTTTCATGCAGTTTGGAATTTATGAATTTTCGCCAAAAGGGAACACCCATTGTAATATACAGTATGGGTAGCTGGAGAAGTAGGCTTACATCTGCCCTAACAGTACACTAATGAGGCCAATTTATATTTATTGTTGAGTTTATAATACTTGTTTTACTTTGCTTCAGATCTGATCATGGCTTCGTCAAGTAGGCATCCATGCGTAAATAAACCTGATGCATTCTGTTATGTATGTGGCTGCTACACACTTCTTCGTCAAAGGTGCAATATAACTTCATATGTTCGGCGTGCCTATAAAGCCTATTTTGAAGTTCCCCTGGGTGACCAAGACAAGAAATGGGCTCCACATATGGTGTGTCATACTTGTGAGGAAATGCTTCGTGACTGGACAAAAGGAAAACGACGTGGTCTGCCTTTTGGAGTTCCCATGGTGTGGCGAGAACCCAAAGACCACATAACTGACTGTAATTTTTGCCTGGTAAACACAAAGGGTGTCGGTAAGAAAAACAGGCATAAGATCTCCTATCCCAATATTCCCTCAGCAATTCGACCTTCTCCGCACTCTTTAGAACTCCCAGTTCCAGTTTATAATGGTTTTGACTCATCTGAAGATGAAGGCAGTCAATATGATCAGCAAGAGCATGAGGGTAGTGATAACGAGATTCAAAATATGGTTGCAGACTCTTGACACCAAACAGCCAACATCTCCTCAGCTGTTTAACCAATAGCAATTGAATGATTTAGTGCGTGACTTAGGGCTTTCCAAGAAAGCGGCTGAGGTATTAGCCTCCAGACTGCAGGAAAGAAACCTCCTTGGCCGCTCTGTAAAAGTTTCTTATTTTCGAAAGCGGGTCCAGATTTTTGTGCCATTTTTTTTTAGAATACAAGCAGTTCGTTTATTGCAACAATATTCCAGGTCTTCTCAAACAATTAGTATAACTTCGTATTGTCCAACAGAATGGCATTTATTTGTGGACAGCTCAAAGCGCAGTCTCAAGTGTGTTCTCTTGCACAATGGCAATGTATATGGAACGGTTCCAATTGGTCACTCAGTACATTTGCGAGAAGAACATAATGACATCAAAGTGATCATTAACTTACTCAGATATCATGAGCACAACTGGATCATTTGCGTGGACTTGAAAATGGTGAACTTTCTCCTGGGTCAACAGAGAGGCTTCACGAAATTTCCATGCTATCTCTGCATGTGGGACAGTCGAGCTCGGGAGAAACACTGGGTACAGAAGGAGTGGCCCATCCGCCAAACTCTAGAAGCAGGCATGCCCAATATTGTGAATGATCCAATTGTCAGTAAAGAAAATTGTTTTCCCCCCCACTCCAGATCAAGCTCGGCTTGATGAAACAGTTCGTGAAGGCGTTAAATCCCGATGGTGATTGTTTTCAACACATAGTTTCTACTTTTCCTACTTTGTCCTTTGAGAAGATCAAAGCTGGTGTGTTCGATGGACCTAACCTTGTACGTGATGAAGTTTTTTTTTAGGAAGATGAACAACAGGGAGAAGGCAGCATGGCTGTCTTTTGTGGCAGTTATTGAAAACTTTCTTGGTAACAAAAAGGCAGATAACTATGAGTTTCTTGTTAGCAGAATACTGTTGGTATTTCGTGATCTTGGGTGCAACATGAGCGTGAAGCTCCATTTCCTGAATAGTTACCTTGATCACTTCCCAGACAACCTAGGTGCTATTTGTGATGAACAGGGTGAGCGCTTCCATCGAGACCTCATGACGATGGAACAGAGATATCAAGGGCGATGGGATAAACATATGTTGGCAGACTTCTGTGGGAGGATCAAACGAGATTGCTCTGAGGACATCCACAAACGCCATAGCTACAAGCGAAAATTCCTGCCTGATTAGAACAAATTTGAACTTTGCCTCATAATAGATGTTACATGTTAATGTACAGTAAAAAGCATTAGTTCATACTTATATTTGATTATAATAGAAAAATGTTCAAAATTCGACTATTAGCAATACTGATTGTACACCATAAAAGTGATTTTGTAAAACTGTAATGTATATTTGCAAATACAATTGTATATGCTTAATTTTACGACAGGGTGGCCATAAGTTCCACAGACATACTATATCATCATGCGTGAGGTGTCAAAATTTCGCAAAAAATGAAAATGTTGAATTACGAGGGTCACTATTTATATTTTGAGCCTAACAATGAAAAAACAAAAATTTGGCATTGAAAACTGCTTTATTGTTTTTCGAAGTATTCTCCTTTATGGTCAATACACTTTTGCATTCGTTCGAACCATTTGTCAAAGCAGTTTTTCCAATCTTCTTGAGACACCTCCATAATATGGTTTTTGAACGCATCAACGGCATCTTCCGCCGACGAAAATCATTGTCCACGCATTTTATTCTTGACATTCGGGAACAAGAAGAAGTCATTGGGTGCCAAATCAGGACTGTACGGCGGATGACCCATCAATTCGATTTTTTGACTGTTCATAAAGTCGGTTTTTAGATGAGATGTGTGACAGCTGGCATTGTCTTGATGAAGAATGATCCGACGGAGTTTGTTTGTTTTCCATATTTGACCGAAGACCTCTGGCAAACAAATTGTTGTGTACCATTCCGAGTTGACCGTTCTACGTTCCTCTAAAGGCACAGTTGCCACATGACCAGTTTTCCCGAAAAAACAGGCGACCATTTGTTTCAATGTGCTTCGAGGGCGAACAACTTTTGTTGGATTGGGTTCATCTTGAAACACCCATACAGTCGACTGCTGTTTACGTTCCGGCTTGTATGCATATATCCATGATTCGTCACCTGTTACAATCTTATATACGTCTTTTGAAGCACCACGATTGTATTTATTGAGCATTTGTTTGCACCAATTGACGCGAGCATCTTTTTGAGTTTTCGTCAAATTGTGTGGGATCCAACGAGAACATACCTTTCTCACAGCTAAATGATCATGTAATATTTTATATATACTGGTGGAACTAATGCCTATGGTTGCCTCAATCTCACAGTATGTCACATGACGATCTTGCAGTATTAGGTTTTGCACAGAATCGATGTTTTTTTGAACAACAACTGATTTTGGATGACCTTCGCGAATCTCGTCGTTGAGCGAATGGCGGCCACGATTAAATTCGTTATACCAGCGTTTCACAGTGGCAAAGGATGGGGCTCCATCGCCAAATGTGGAAGTAAGTTGATCGTTGCACTCTTGTCTTGATAATTCACGTCGAAAATCGTAAAAAATCATCGCACGAAAATGTTCGAGTTAATTCCATTTTATTGTTGTCGCGCAATCTCCAAGGCAACATAACACAAATGAAGCTATTGACAAAACATTTGAAGTACGTTATGGTCAATAATGCCAGACGATTCCGTGCAAACGTCAAATCGCACCTAACTTCAATCAGTGTTGCCAAGGCTCAAAATATAAATAGTGACCCTCGTACAAAAAATCTGGAGCTTACAGAGAAAAACCAACTTCAGATTTGAATTCAGCACACTCAAATTAGATAAGAACAAGTGCTGGTATCAATGCAACAAAAATTTTGTTCCCCAGTGTAATCTGATCGAGACTGGATCCTAACCACTATGTGCCTCTGCTGGGTATCGAACCTGGGGCCCTTTTGTAGTCAAAGGGCTCCAGGTACTTTTCATTCAAAATGCTGACTTCATATCAGTCTATAAAAAATTAAATATTTATTCTCAAGAAAAATATGTTGATGTGAACATAAAAACGTAATCCTACCAAATTTTATTTGTAATAATTAATTTGAGTAGCACCCTAATTGCAATTTCATATATAATATTTGAATTGATATGCCACTTGCATAGGTGTTATTCTCAAAACTATAGTAAAAATAAGTAACTGAAGTAACACTGCTATCAAAATTATCGAATGACTGGAATCATGATAATAAATATCAAAATCTATTTACCAGTAGTAGGGGATTTTTTTAATACCCACATGGTGGTTTTCATTTTTTTTATACAGAAGTAGCGCAAAAAGTAGCGAAGTAGTGAGTAGCGAACAGGAGTAGCGTAGCGAGCTACTTTTTAGTAAATGTAGCTGTAGCTGCAGCGAAGCTACATTTTGGAAGAGTAGCTGTAGCTAAGTTACTTTTAAAATGTAGTGTTCTGATCACTGATATTATCTATGCAGAAATAGTTATATTTTATGATATTCTCAATACTTTCAACTAGGGGTGTGTGGGATGATGTTAAATAAAACAAAACCCTGTCATTAAGGATGGAAAATGTTTTGGATTTCCTGACAATGAAATTCTACACACAATTCCTCCCTGAAATGATTGTTTTCTAATTTCTGGAAACTCAATTTTAAGGAGGCAGGTTGTTAAGGAATGCACTGATATTATAAGAGTTCCAGCCTGTAGAACCTGATGTAACTGTGGAAGAGACCTCTAGTGTGCATGTATGGATTGCAGAGTGACCAGCCATACTGGAGCATTGCAAGAGGGGTGGAAAGGAGGGAGGGAACGAATAGGCTTCATCCATCACATCCCTACAGTGTGCAAGGAAGTAGGTTGTACTGCACGGGAGCACTCCTTTCCCCCTTCTCTCGCTCTCTACAGAGAGAGAGAAGAAAGGGAGCACAGAGGGGGGAGAGAGGGAAAAATTAGGGTAATCAGGAGAGCTTTCTTTTCTTTTTCCTTCTTTCTTTGCCCCCCCCCACAATCTCTTATATCTCTCTCTTCCGAAAAAGAAAGATGAATAAAGAAAGAGAAGGCTGAATATTTCTCTCTCTCTCTCTTGCTGCGAGAGTTGGCTCTCTCCCTCTCTCCTTACAGTCTTTTCTTCTCTCTTCACACAACTCTTCCTCTTTGAGAGAGAAGGAAGAAAGAGAAGAGAGAGAATGTAAAACCTCCTCTCTCTTTCTCTTCTTTATTCCTCTGTTACCTTCTCTTTCTCGGGTGGGAAGGGGTTACAGGAGAGAGAGAGAGAGAGAGAGAGAAGGAAATTCCTGGTCTCCACAATTGCAAGCGAGTTGCTTAAGCCTGCTGTTAGAAAGTTTTGCAATCATCCCTTCCCCTTTATTTGCACACTGAGTTTACAGTTTTATTTTGTGGGTTTCGGTGAAGCAGGTGTATGCATTATAATGGTTTTAACAAGAGGCGATTAGGGTACACTTCCACTAATGTAAGGTAACATGCGATGTTATGGAGTAATGTAGGGGGTGAATACATTGAACTGGTGCTACTACAAAAGAACACTGAACATGTGACAATGAAGGTTAAAGTAAGTTGATATGTATTTCTCATTTGACACACATTTTTCATTTTCATAAGTTTCATAAATTATTTTAACATTCAATTAGTTAACTATACATTATTATAAAACTGCCATTAACTGCAATAGTAGGCAATCATGGATAACCCAAGGATATTTTCCAGAGGGGACAAGCAATGAACTACTATTTTCAGGGGTGGTGATAAGGAGAGTGCATGGAGCAGGTAGGATATCTTTAACACTAGAACGGCGGGAGCAATCATTTTCAATTTTATTCCCCCCCCAATTTTTTTACTTTCAGCGCAAGAATTTGAAAGAAGTTAGACTTTTAATTATTTTGTACCTTCTTTCGATGGGTGTAATCAGTTTTTACAAGTTTCCAAAACTAGGGGCTATGGGACGTCACTCATTACCCTAGAACAATGATGAGAGGTCATTTTGACCGCCTTAGAAAACCATTGGATAATGTACCATTGCACACTACAGTTGTTCTCTGTAACATGTTTCATTGCATGCAACAATTGTTACTTGATTGTTGCTCGTGGCTTTGTTTTGAACTTATGCAATTGTTGCGATTGGAGCTATCATGTTCCTTTGTTCTTCGACTCTTCATTCACGAGTCAGTACTCGACTGATAGCATGTCACATCAACATGGGTTGTCTTCGAAGCAAATTGAGCGGTTTCTCGAGCAATCTGAGGAAGGAAGAAGGAGGGTTCTCAAGTGTAGATTCAGGAGGGGCAAATCCAAAAATATTGTCTCATCCTCAGTCATAATCTTCCGGTGAGGAGGCAGTGCCGAGTGACCAAGAAGACTACATGGTAACTGAAACAGTGTCGGCAATGTCTTCACACAACGAAGAAGAAGCATGAGCTGCTTGGGCTGGTGTAAGGAAGGCATGGTTGGGAAGAGACAGTTCAGTTTGGAAGGTCGTCGCAGGTAATGTTCTCGTTGATGGCAGAAAAGCTGCCATGAATGTACTGATAGAATAGGGTGGTTCTACAAATTAAAGGTATATTTGTGAAGGGGAAGTTTCAAGCGCTTTTCGCCTACTGTTTGATGAAGCCATGTTGCGTCTAATTCGGAGGTGTACAGAATTAGAGCCAAGCCATCAGCTTGGAACACACAAATGTACCCTAACGTTGAAGGAACTGGACACTGCAATATCTCTGATGTATGTGAAGTGTTCAATGTGCAAAGGGAATATCAGTCAAGGATCTGTGGTCTCAAAGTTGGGGAGTCAGCTTCTTCCTAGACACAATGACAAGAGATCGCATCAAGGAGCTATTGAGATACTTGCATTTTGATGAAAATACATCTCAAAAGGAAACACTAAAGACCGACAAATTTGCACTGCTGCCAGAAGTGCTCCCCTATGCTTTGCACCATGCCATGAGGGCATATAGGGGGTGTGGAGTTAGGGTCCCACAGTTTTCTTTTTATCATGGCCGAAGGTGGGGGAAATGTGATCAGCACCATGCCCTAGGCCACCTTTACCCTCCAGGTATCCACTTTATAAGATAACAGGTGGGCGCCGGAGCCACTTGAGCAAGTGGAAAAAATCCCAGTTCGGTAAATTTCTTATATCGGACAAACTGCTGAAATTTGCTAGTTCTTTTGGTACTAGTTTATTATCCTTCGGACAGATTTCTTCATTTCTACAGAAGAAACTACTTACCGTAATAAGTTCTTGTATTATCGTCTAACATCGGGAAGGTGTTTTATGTGAAATTCAGGTAAGTTTTCCGTATCCTAGAAACTGATTTCTTCAAATTTAAAAGTTGGGGCTCATTTGGGGGCAGGTGACTCCGGCCAATTTCTAATATGCCTTTAACAGGGAGTCTATAGAGAAAGCCGGGGAGCCGGAGTGGAGGCGGGGCCACGTTAGCGGTTGGGGGTGGTAGGTCAATTACCCCAGGGGGCTCAGCCCGGAATCGGTGGGAAATTTGGACTCAAAAATTTCAAATGAAAATAATTTTTTAGTGTAAATTTCGCACCGATTCCGGGATGGATAGCCCCAAAAACCATTCACGGAATGTTCCGCGAAGCAGATAGGTAAGTATGAATGTCAAAAATTGACGAAACGAAGAAGTTATAGGTGTCCGAAGGATAGTAAATCTTTACCGTTCTTTTAATTTCAATATTCGTACTTACGCATTCTGCATTGAGAAACATTGTTGAAGGTGGCATTTCGCTTATTTCACAGAAATAAGCTATATTTGCGACATATCGACTTAAGTTTTCTTGGTTGTTTCTTCCCTTCTGTAACACGCGAAATGGCCATCACAGTTTCACCACCGTAGTCATTATGCAATGTTTCCACCCCACCACGCGTAAAAAGTGCAAGATAAGCAAAATTGAGTGGTCCGCGATCGGCATAATTGCTCATTATTTACTGGTGAGGTGAATGTAGGCAATGTGCATTATTTACCGGTGAGGAGGAATGTAGGCAATGTGAAATTTGTTATACTTACTAATTTTGGTCTCCTAATAGTGAATGTGCAGTTGAAGTTTGGAACTCATTTGGGGCCAGGTGACTCCGACCAATTTCTAACTTGCCTTTAACACTGACTCTATAGAGAAAGCTGGGTAGCCGGAGCAGAGGCAGGGCTGCGGTAGGTAAATTACCCCAGGGGCGGAGCCTGGAATCTCTGGAAAATTTGGACCCAAAAATGTGGGAAATTTGGACCCAAAAATTTCAAACAATAATATTTTTGAGTTCAAATTTCCCACAGATTCTGGGCTCCGCCCCTGGGGTAATTGACCTACCGCCCCCTACCGATACCGCGACCCTGCCTCCGCTCCGGCGACCCGGCTTTCTCTATAAAGTATCTGTTAAAGGCATGTTAGAAATGCAAAATCACCAATCATCATGAAACAGGCACGGTTAGGTTAGGTTAGGATAACATAGTTAAAATTTGTATTACATATTAAAAAGAAAAATAATTAATCCATGTTACGGTAACATATGTTCTCTTTTGAACTACATGTAATGCATAGCACCTGCTCGCATAAAAAATTCATGCACTCTACTGTCCAGTGCGAAGTTGGTCTTGAAAATGTACTCCGACAAATAGCCAGAGAACAAGTATTTCCTCCTTCCAAAAGTTGACATGGACTGACGGACATTACGCCATACTCGTTGTATGTTTTGAGAGTGAACTGAAACATCATCGCCCTGCATTCTTTGCAAGTTTTCTTGATGAACACGTCCGCTTGCTGGTGTGTCGACAAACTCCACTAACTAACTAACTAACTCTCTAGCCTTCTTAAACCCGAAGGTTCATGGCTGCAGCAACACAGGCCTTCCATCTGTCCCTATCTTGTGCAAGATCTATATACTCTTTTCCATCCCTACCGATTTCCCTTAGGTCCATCTCGACGTTGTCCCTCCATCTTCGTCTTGGCCTTCCTACTGGTCTCTTACCATCAGGTTTCCCAACAAGAATCCTGTAAACTCCTCTTTCCTCTCCCATTCGTGCCACATGGCCTGCCCACCTAAGTCTTCTTGATTTAATTATTCTAATAATGTCTGGACATGAATACAAATTATGTAGTTCTAAATTATGTAACCTTCTCCATTCACCTGTCTCCTCATCCCTTTTAGGTCCAAATATTTTCCTAAGGATCCTATTTTCAAATACTCTCAATTTATGTTCCTCTTTCAATGTAAGGGACCAAGTTTCACACCCATATAATACTACAGGCAAAATTACTGTTTTGTATATTTTAACTTTTAGTTTCTTAGATATTAAACGAGAAGACAAAAGTTTATGAAGAGAGAAGTAACATGCATTTCCTGAATTAAGCCTACTTTTTATTTCCTCTTTAATATAATTTTCATTTGTTAATATTACTCCTAAGTATTTGAATTTGGAAACTGGTTCAAACGAGTTGTTACCAATAATTAGATTTTGATTATTATCTAACACTTGGTTTCGGCCTGTAAGCATATATTTAGTTTTCTCTTTGTTAACTTCCAAACCTATCTCTTTAGCAGTTTTGAAAAATATTTTAGCATTATTCTTAATTGTATTCACATCATCCCCCAGTAAGTCTACATCATCTGCATATGCTAACAACTGAGTCACACCATTTAATTTTAGTCCTTCTTTAGTTTCGTTTACCTTCCTAACAGCATATTCTAAGGCAAAATTAAAGAGCAATGGAGATAATGCATCTCCTTGTTTTAACCCATCATGAATTGTAAATTTGTCAGACATATTAATACCCACACGAATTTTACTTTCTGTTTCACTGGTGCATACTTTTATCATACTCACAAGCTTCTTAGGTATTCCAAACTCTACTAATATATTATATAATTTATCTCTTTTGACCGAATCATATGCTTTTTTGAAATCAACGAATAGCTGATGGACATTTTGATTATATTCCCACTTTTTTTCGAGTGTCTGTCTGATGTGAAAAATTTGTTCTGTAGTTGATCTGTTGCGTTTAAATCCACATTGATAATCACCTATAATTTCATTAGCATATGGGGTTAGTCTTGTTAAAAGAATGTTAGATAATATTTTATATGTTGTTGAGAGTAGAGAAATTCCACGGTAATTATTGCAGTTCATTTTATCACCTTTTTTAAACACAGGAACAATTATGGATTCTTTCCACTGTTGAGGGATTTCTTCTTTATTCCATATTAAACAAATTAATTTATGAATTTGACATATTAATGAATTTCCACCATATTTAATTAACTCAGCTGGTATTAAATCAATGCCAGGTGCTTTGTTATTCTTTAGCCTTTTAATAGCATCTTTAACTTCAGTCAAGTTAGGTTCTGGAACTAAAGGTTCTGCTGTGTGGATTTCATTTACTTCTGATTTATCTTCTACATGGACATTTAAAAGGTCATTAAAGTAGTTCTTCCATCTATTTAGAATATCGCTTGGGTCAGCTAGAAAATCACCATCTTTATCTTTTATCAAGTTTACTTTAGGTTGCCACCCCTTTCTAAACTCATTTACACCTTTATATAAATCTCTGATATTTTTATTTTTGCTGTTTGTTTCAATTTCGTTAATTTTGCTTTTCAAGTAATCTCGTTTTTTACTTCTAAACGTGCGGTTAACTTCTCGCTTTATTCTATTATAATTGTTTAGATTTGTATCATCAGAGTTATTTAACCACCTAAGTCTAGCCTGATTTCTTATTTCTATTAGATTATGACATTCATTATCAAACCATGTCTTACTTTTTCTCGGTTTATGGTATCCTATACTTTCTTTAGCTGCTGATTCTATTGCATTACATATGTGCTCCCAATTCTTATTTACGTCTGTTTCACTTATATTTTCATCATCATTTAAATCCTGCAAAACATCAAATCTATTTGACAGTTTAATTTGGTAATCTTTCTTAATTCTTTCATCAGTAAACTTTCCTGTATCAAATTTTAGAACTTTTAGATTTTGTTGCTTATGATTTATCACTGAGAGTCTTTCTCTTAATTTAGCAATTACTAAATAATGGTCACTGGCACAGTCAGCACCTCTATGTGTACGAACGTCAATTATACTAGTATGCCTTCTCTTATCAATGAGAATATGATCTATCTGATTATGAGTTTTACCATCTGGAGAAGACCAGGTATATTTATGGATATCTTTATGTTTAAAAGTGGTACTTTTCACAATTAAATTCTTTGAGGTTGCAAAAGTAATCAATCTTATACCATTATCATTACTTAATTCATGAAGACTTTCTTTACCAATTGTGGGTTTAAATGTCTCTTCTTTGCCAATCTGTGCATTACAGTCACCTAACAGAATTTTCATATCATACTGAGAAAATTTATCAAAGACCTGTTCTAACTCTGTATAAAAATCATCTTTAGTATTATCATCTTTATCTTCCGTTGGTGCATGTATGTTTATTAAAATAATTTTACACCACCTACCCTGTAAAACTGTATATGATATCCTATCATTAATAAATTCTACTGTTTTAAGAGACGAGATAATTCTATTATTTATGAAAAAGCCTGTTCCAAAATTATGATTTTCAGTACCACCATAGAAAAAAGTATAATTTTTAGTTTTACAATTCCCTTCTCCTGGCCACCTAACTTCCTGGACAGCTACTACATCTAATTTATACCTAACTATCTCATTAACTGTACACTGAAATGCCCCAGGCCGGTAAAGGCTCAGAACATTCCAGGTGCCTAATTTAATATCCTTATTCCTAACGTAGATCTTATCCTTAGTCCAGGGACCTCCCAAAGTAGTCCCCACCCGGAGATCCGAACGGGGGACTATTTTACCTCCGGAATATTTTACCTTGGGAACATCCATGGCCTTATATTGCTGATTCTTGACATGGCTTTTTACAGTGCAGAGTTGTCAGCTCTACGCCTAACCCCCAATATGCATGGAGGAACTACTACAGAAGACAAACACAAACACATTAGAGAGCACAACTACTACACAAGACAAACTCCACGCTATGGTTAACTCTTAGATGTCTGTAGCCTGCTCCCTGTAAGTTTATGTATGCTCTCCAACAATCTGACATGATAGTTGTTCCGGGAAGTATGAATTGGCGTATTACATTTAGCAAAGTTTCTTCCTTTCGGTTTTCTACAGGAACCATGAAGAAGCGTTTACGGTTACCCCTTTCTATTCCTCCAAAGACCCACTGTGCTTCAATTGGACATCCTCTTCTATTCTTTGTCTTACCGAACTTAGCTTCATCAATTTCGACAATAACTCCATGTCCTCCGATAGGTCTGGAATTTTCAATTACCCAGTCTTCACACACTTGCCTACAATGGTTTGACCAGTCCACAAACGTTTGATTAGAAATTTTAAGTTCAAATTTAATGAGAGCTAGCCTTGGGTTTGGCAGAAGCAGCCACAGTACACAAAACTGTACGATTTTCTCAACACTTAGTTTACTTTGTCCTACGAAAGTTCCTAATCTTGCAGAACAAGTAAAACCACACGGAACTCTTTTGCGCCTCATTTTGCCATCTGCCACTCGCTTTGTACAAATAAGTTTCCATTTACCTGTACGTAAAATATGCAGCTTACATGTGCTACCACATTTCAGACATTCCATTTCTTCTTTCACAATACCATGCTGTACTACGAACTCTACAACATCTTCAACGCCTTTCAATTGTACCACGCATCCTGCACATGTCATTTTAAAAACGTTCGTACAGTCCCCATTAAATTTGGTACAGTCAACGGCAAAGATAATGGTAAGCAAATTGTCCACCGCTAGTTTCATTACTTTTTTATTCTACATCCTGTGTTGTTTTAAGGAATGAAACTATGTTGGTTCGAAGCAGGCATTGTTCTCTGCTTATTGACGTCTTTATTTCAATTCGTTGTCATCACATTGTGCAATTCAGACCGAATGAAAATGGTGGTGGACATTTCGCCTACTGTTTCTTTCGCCGTTCGGTGTACACAAAAAAAATACGTTTCCCAGTGAATCCACACATTATAGCAAGGTTGAAATTATTGGAATACCATCTAACCATCAAATATTCATTCATTCTTGATTATTTCCAAAGTGGTTGACATTTGCCTGTCAATGTGTATGTAGGGTTACAAGAGATTAAAGGGGGGTCACTCCGCAACTTGCACGTTATTGGCTAGAGCTTGTGACGTCACCAAGCGGACACGAGCGGAAGAAAGGTATGCGGAGAATGTAGCAGATGGCCCTTGAAAAGCTGCGTTTTCTCTCATCTTTTGATGTTATACACCCAAGCTGTTAATTTAATTTGACAACAAGAGATCAAATACGCGATAGAAGAATACATTTATTGCGAAACAATGCATAGTTTCTTTTTCAGACATTATTATGCGTGATATCTTGTCCCTGAAGGCTGTAGTCCACTGCCAGTTTTCTTTCCAGCTAACCTCTTGCATTTATTTTAAATGTCTAATTGTAAGGAAAGTTCTTGTCCAGGCATATTCTCATATGAATTTTTACTAAATGTCCTGGAATTTCCCTTTAATATTTTTACGTTACTTTCAGAATCCCCAGTTGATCGCCACGATGAGGATAAATTTGTATTTGTGTTTTTGCTATTTAGCATCTTCTTCCACTTTTGGCTAATCGCGACGAACAGAATGAGTGATGATTAGTTTAAATTGATGAAGTGACACTTTCAGCAGGCACGTATCCAAAGGGACTTAGGGGGCTCGAGCCCTCTGCCGAAAGTTTTCGGTTTACACTAGATAAAATGAGGTTTATTGTTTCTTGTGGTGTGAAATAAAATAATGTGACGATAATTTAAGGAGAGAAATAATTATCGAGTCAAGCACGTATCCAAGGTGGGAATCCGGGGGCTCCAGCGCCCCCTTCAGAAAATTTTTCAGTTTACGCTACATAAAATTGGGTTCATGGCTTCTTGAACAATGTGATGATAATTTGAGAGAAATAATTATCGAGACAAAACACAGAATGTTCTATAACCCTGTTATTGTCAATAACGCGTATCCAAGGTGCAGATCAGGTGGCTCGAGCTCCCCCCAGGATATTTTTCAGATTACACTACATAAAATTAGGTTTTAGGCTTCTTGAATAATGTGACGATAATGAGATAAATAATTATCGATGCAAGACGGATAATGTTCTATAACCCTGTTATTGTTAATAGTGCTTATCCAAGATGGGATCAGGACGCTGGAGCCCCCTTAAAGTCTTTCAGTTTACACTACATAAAATTAGGTTTTTGTTTTCTTGAATAATGTGCCGATAATATAATGAGAGAAATACTTACCAAGGTAACACGGAATAAGTTATATAACCCTGTTGTTGATAGTATTGCATTAAAACTTTTCTTGCGCTTTCGGTGTTGTCGCAGCACTATGTAAAGACTTGTCAGCATTTGGAAGCTGCAAACGTAGCGCCACACGTAGGGCGATTCATTGCAATTTTTTAATCTCTGGAAAGCGCAAGAGAGAACTTTCTTGAATAAGAGAAGGAGTCGAACTACTGGCAATATTAACGAATCCTTTTATCTGCGGAACCTTCTAGAATATAATGAGGTTAAAATACGTGGCTCCAATTTCCAGGTTGATCTGTACAACAGAATCGGTTAATGAGAGTTCAATGGTAAGTTCATACAGTCGATTAGTGATCAGTCAGTGTCCATTGGTGGCTTTATAAGATCTTCGAAAATGAAAAGGACTAAATACCGTAAAGTAAGGAAGTCTACTAGTTCCAGTTCGGGTCCGAAGCTGAAGACATTGACGACAGCGGAACTTCCGGAGCTAGTTTGGTTCGAGGGACGAAGAGATGAAAGGTCAACACTTGGGGTGGCAATCAGTGGAGTGCCCAAGGAGGTTGGTGTGGGTCATAATCTCCCCTCCCCCCTTTAGGGCCCAGTAGGCTATTCCTAAAAATATCAAATATTATGAATGCCAACAAGCAGATTCACTGAAAGAGGATATATAAACATTTTTCGTCAGAGGGAGGGGGCAAGTACCAGGATAAACGTACCAATAATAATAACAAAAAATTAATAATGGCATTTATATATATATATATATATATATATATATATATATATATATATATATATATATATATAACAACAAAAACAATAATAAATAAATAACTCTCTAGCCTTATTAAACCCGAAAGTTCATGGCTGCAGCAACACAGGCCTTCCATCCGTCCCTATCTTGAGCAAGATCTATATACTCTTTTCCATGCAAACCCATTTCCTTTAGGTCCATCTCAACGTTGTCCCTCCATCTTCGTCTTGGCCTTCCTACAGGTCTCTTACCATCAGGTTTCCCAACAAGAATCTTGTAAACTCCTCTTTCCTCTTTCAATGTAAGGGACCAAGTTTCACACGCCCAGTCAACACACTAACGTTGCCACAACGTTGTATGCATGTTGTATTTATGATGAATGTTGTATGTAGGGGATCAATGTTAGGATAACATTGCCACAACGTTGTATGCATGTTGTATTTATGATGAATGTTGTATGTAGGGGAACAACGTTGTGATAACGTTGCCCTGCCGCAACGTTGTATACATGTTGTATTTATGATGAATGTTGTATGTAGGGGAACAACGTTGTGATAACCATGCATCAACGTTACAAAAAAAAATATGGCAGTGTCTGCTGCCACGTTCTTTTTCTGCTGGAATCTCAAAAAAGGTGCGCGTGGCAGTAGACTCGGTCTTTGTTTTATCGTGATTTCATCATGCTATGTATGCAATTACGTCTGTAACACATATTGTGAAGTTGTAGCGATTACTTTCACAAAAATGTTTTAAGATTAGGTCCCTCAGCATTCTTCTAATAATAAACCTAAATGCTCTCGTAGTTAGATTAGGTTCTGTTAGCATTAGAATAATATCGCTAAATGCTTTCTAAAGAAAAAGATTCTAAATTGCCTGTACATTCATTCCCACTAATCATAAACTTGCATTTCTCTCGTCTTAATCAGTTCTTAAGATTTGTAACATACTCTTAGCAGACGAATTACGTGGCAGCAGCAAATTTGACGCTTAATCTTACTGCTGACACGTGCGTGGCAGCAGACTCGGCCAAAAAATATTCCGCTGAATGCGGTTCAGTTTGGATGGTCCCCACCATGAGCGCCACAAGCGTCAGATCGGAGTGTTTTATTTAATCTGAATTTGTATGTGCACTGTTCACCAAAGCTTATATTTCCTACAGCGTGCACTAGATGGCAGTGTGACTCAAATGTAAAACAAACATAAGTTTTAGTACATAAATAGACCGTGTTAAAAAAGTAAACATATACATTGGTGAGGTCTTGCCCGGTCCCCCCGGAACTTCCGGTTTAGGCCAGTCCCCGTTGTTGCCAGTGCAGATTCACCGGCACACGAAGTAAGAAATGAGAGCTTGTTTTCATCAGTTGTGCGACGATAGTATAGAAAGGTATTTGTTAAAGTTCTACTATGAAGGAGTGGACGTCTAGAATCCGTCTGATGAACAACTGCAGAGCAAATTATTAAAATATGACGTGTCTTTGTGGCAGGGACGGCGACAGGGGTGGGCACGGGTGGGCAAGCGCCCACCCAAAAATTCCTGTGCCCACCCGATTGCCCACCCAATCAAATTCAATAAGTACATATACTTGGGGATATATGAATGATTTAATAAATGGGTGCATTCTGGTGTTCATAACATGTATATTTTACTTGTGAATATTATCTATGCTGAAGTGTTCACATATTATCAACCCATAGAAAGCCAATTTTGTCATTAAAAAGTTAAAGTAATTACTAGGGTTATTGAAACAAAAACTGTGATCAAATTAATACTTCCATGATTAAAAGCCGCTAGCAGGCTTAGGAGGCTCAAAATTAATCAGGGTATGATCAAAATTAGATCAGAATTTAGGGCGAACTCGAGGACTGCAGCTCCGGGCATCCACATACGTATATAAATCCCTGCCTGGGTATGGTTAATAAATCTCCAAATAAACAAATAAAAACCTCATCTTAGCGTTACTTTCTTCAGCAACACAATAAATTATTTCGACTTTTTAATTATTATTAGAATAATTTAATCAAGAAGACTTAGATGGGCAGGCCATATGACGTGAATGGCAGAGGAATGAATAGTTTACAGTATTCTTGTTGGGAAACCTGATGGTAAGAGAACAGTAGGAAGGCCAAGACGAGGATGGAGGGATAACGTTGAGATGGACCTGAAAGAAATCGGTAAGGATGGGAAAAATTAGATTGATCTTGCCCCGGATAGGGACAGATGGAAGGCTTGTGTTGCTGCAGTCATAAACCTTCGGGTTTAAGAATGATAGAGAATATAATAAAAATTAATGTAAAGTGCTCCCCTGTGCTCTGCACCACGCCATGAAGGCGTATAGGGGGTGTGGAGTTAGGACCCCATACTTTCTTGATCTCGGCCGAAGCTGGAGGTGATGTGATCAGAGTATAATATAGTTTTAATTAGCTCTGCATTGAAATTCCAGAAGTGTCCCTTTTTTTATTTCATTACAATTTTTATATACCTGTCATCTTCAAATATCAATATGGTATGCGAAATATCAACTTTATATTCGTTCTACTAATAAGTAGGAATCACAATAATCACTACAATACCAAAGTAAATAAATTTTAATAAACCAGTTATGTATGGAAAAAGCTACAGAATTTTTCAATTGCTAATGACTGGCTATCCTATTTAGAAATATTCGTTCGACACATAAATTTTGCCACATGAATCAGCCGAAAATGTCAACAGAATCTGTAGATGCAGCTGAAGTAAAGAAAAAAAAGTTATGTCACGAAGCATCCAGAAGACGATTTTGTTAAGTTTTTTTTTAAGCCCACTTTTATGCTCAGATAGGCTAATCGGGACTAAGCCTACAGTTTAACGTGTAGTCCGAACCAGTGTGCATTGTGCTTCCACCAGAGGAGGGGGGAATGGAACACAGGACCTCTTCATTTTTAATGTGACAGCGTTATGCCATTGGGGAATAAATATACAGAAAGAAATCGGACCAAACGT
Organism: Lepisma saccharinum; assembly: GCF_977018435.1. NCBI lineage: Eukaryota > Metazoa > Arthropoda > Insecta > Zygentoma > Lepismatidae > Lepisma > Lepisma saccharinum. Next base: position 68,747,700 of record NC_139231.1, read on the forward strand.
GTCATTTTATCACCACAGAAGATGCGTCCATTTTAAGAGGGTGATTGCCTGAGACAAATATTTGCGACTTTCGAAAAACAATGTCATTGTTCACGTAATTAGCTGCCTTGATCCACTAATGAAATGCTGTGCAATTGAAACTACCACCTCAACTTTCTAAGAGGTATGAACTAATGAAACTCCATTGATTTGTTTTATTTTAAGTCATTTTTCTGCTCTAATTTTGATAACGACGGTAAGGTTCAATGGTGATTAGATGAAAGTTACGAAGAAGCGAAAACAAACACATGCTGACACTCAAAATATAAACCCTCATGAATTATTACTTTGACAGTGGTTCCAGGCGCCAGGGACTCGTTGCCCTGAAAGAATAAAGTTTCCAGGGTACGCTGCATAGGATAGAGGTTGACATTCTAGTGTGTTCGAAATGGTCATGCCATACAACCCAAGACATCTATGAAAAATAGATGAATTATTACTGGTACGGTGATCAACTTCAATGAATTCCTTGTGGCCTAAATCATTTTTTTACCTCAAAAAATATGTTCATGTAACCATACGTGTATTGTTTCTCCCGCATTAGTAACATGGCAGTTCAGAAAACAAATAGCAACTTAGCTAATATTCTCTTCAATTCTGAACAGATTTTTCAATCTTACTTTTTTATTACTTATGAGTGATATTTTGTCAAAATATCCTTTCATTAGCCTAGGAATACTTCATGGACAAGGAACAAAAAATCATTCCTAATAAGACATTTATTTTAATCCAAACATTCAGTGGCGGTGATTAGGAGGAGAGGGAAGTGGAGGATGCAGTTCCCCCCGTCACATTTTGCTACTTTTTGCCCCCGCACTATGGCCTTTTTATGCTAAGCCTTTTCTACCAAGAAAACGTATATTGTCCTTGCCCTTCAAATGTTGGCTCCCAATCGCCTCTACTACAAGCATTCAGATAGATTTGTCAGTGTACAAACCTTGTATGATAAGAAAAGTGACCCTCAAGGAGTAAGAAAACTCTTGCAGTCAAAAACTCTACGATGAAAATACTGTGCTCAGGAACATGCATTTAAATTACGAAAAACTTCACGGTTGTCTACCATCGCACTTTCTATCACTGTCACCGAATACATAAACTCAAGTATGTTCCTTGTATTTGCAACATAAGCTTAAACCTAATTCACATTTATTTCACTGTATTAACATCCATGAAGGAATGTGATTAGAATGTATGGCTGCGCATGGGTAAACACTTCCTTGAAATAATTGTGTTCATCAGAGACAAAGCGAAAGGAAATGGAACAAGATGCGAGAATAGATTAGAAAATAATAAAGAGGAAAACAAGAAAAGGAAAGGAAAAAGAAGTAAGAGGAAAATCGGGAGTGTAAGAGAGAGGAGATACATACGTCTTACATACAAATACTAGTATATACTATATATGGTCTTACATTTATACTGTCCACCCTAATCTATCAATATGTAGCTTCTGCCCACCCGGTCGAAAATTTCTGACGCCGCCCCTGCTTTGTGCCCGCCAGTTGTATAGCACAGTACGTACATACACATATCAAATGTACACGCACGACGAACGTTTAGGTATTCAATTATTTTGTAAATGGAAAAGTGAGGGAAAGATAATTCTATAATACTAGTGATATTATTATATTATAAAGTATGCTTAAGCCAACAAATCTGCAGAAGTAATGAGACATAACAAATGCTAGTAAATATATGTGCTTTCAACGTCGCCTTTCCGCCTGAGGGATTTAGAGAAAACCTATGATATGGCATGTCACTTTCACTTGCACGAATTTACTTCAAGCAACAGGGGAGTTTTCAGACTGAAGCGACAAGCGATATCGGGATTTCGCACAGAAGCATTCGATCTAAAGCAAACCATTTGCCAGTCACGCTTCGGCAAATAACAGGCCTTGGCAACACAATGCGCGGTATTGACAAAACGACCAAGTCCGAGCGACATGAAATTTACAAGCGACACCTGCAATTTGTCGTGTCGCTTTAATTCGGAAGGTGTTGTTTATTTTGGTATGTTGGTTTCCAAGAGACACGTATCGCTGCAGTCTGAAAGCTTCCTTTCGAACAAATTCGCCACGAGAAAATGCACATGTCGCTTGGACTGGACTGTTTTCTCAGTACCATGCATCGTGTCGCGTCGGTCTGTTGTACTCGTATGCCACGTGAATTGTTTCTTTTAGAGTAAAGGGGCCGTTGCCATTGGCGTCCGGAAGGGGGACAAGGGGAGATGTGCCCCCCTGGAAAATGAAAGTCAAACAAAAATTATGTATTTCACACATATAATTTCATTTTAGCCACAATAATATGTGTTAATTATTGCATGAACATCATAAATTCAAATTTAAGCAATGTTTTTTAGGGAACAACACTATTTTTTGGAGAAAATGTGCCTTGTTCGCCCCCCTGGAATAAAATACCTTCCTTGCCCCTCCCTTTAAAAAATCCTGCGGACGTCCATGGCCATTGCTTGTCGCTTCGGTGTGTAATCTCTGTGCCACTTAAAAGTGAAACCTCAGTGATCAATGACATTTTTCGAACCGAAGCGACACGACAAGCTGTACGTGTCGCTCAGATTCCCAATGGCGTGTATTGTGCCGACTGAGACTTGATTTCCCATGAGCGGTAAATGCTTATTTATAGATTAAATGGGCCTGTGTCGCTTGTCACTTCGGTACGAAACACTGCTGTTGCGTGTCGCTTCGGTTTGAAACCTCACTAAGAGGCGTGCTTTTCACCACAACACAATACGCAGATAAACGATCAATATGTTTGTAACAAAATGCAAGTCGTAAAAATCCTTTCCGGGTACCAGTCCTTTCTCGTTCTGCTTGAAGCAACAGGTTTCGTCTCTCTACGTACTTCAGAAACCTACGAAGTGATACTTGACTCAATAAATTTGTTCCCGATCGAACTGTGCAACCATATGCTACACAGCCGACACCCTATTTCCTTGTAAAAGAATCACTACTTTGCCCTTTCTTATTAACGTCCATAGCATCCAAAGCGTAACCGGATGTTTGAGGGGGACCAGACGAGTGCGCATGCTCCGCAGTAGCTCCGCCTTTAACACCGTCTATACCGGTGAATCCAAAACATTAGTTTTAGTTAATTTATCCCCTGGCCAGAGAAAAATATCTGCATACGTGTATGAGAGCTTTAGGATTTTTTTCTCTTTCTTCTTGGGGAATATCAGGGTTAACTGTGAGGAGGGAGGGGTCAAATTTCTGTTGACTTTCACTGATTTGTTGTTTTACTGTGCTATTTTCATTACAAGAGTATGAAAATGCGACATCTTCGCTGTTATTTTCCCAAATGGAAGTGACGTCATTTAAAATCTCACACGTCGATATTTCGCCTAATATCGTGTCAGTTTCCAGAGTGATTGTGCTTTCAGTAGGGTTGTGTATGTGAATGACAGGTGACTGAGTGTTTACTGTAGCATTGGGAAGGACTACTGCATGCTGGGTCATAAGGGAAGCAGATGGGGTAAAAAGTACAGGCTTAGGGGTGTTGTGGTAGTAAGTAGTGGTAAGTTTCAAATTGATATAAGTTTTTGATCGTGGACTTAACTGAATTGTGTTTGAAAGGGTAGCTTTTCCCGTATATACATTTGCATTTTCAATTTGGTTGAATATGTCATGCGACACCTGGTGAGTCTTGTACTTTGAGCTCAAAATACTATAATTTGGAGTACGTCCTAAATGATGAAGAGTTATTGTATTGTCTTTTAACGACATTTCGCACCTCTGCGTTCGCAAAAAGTCATTTCCTAAAAGGGGAGGGACATTTGTTGAGTCTATAATTCTAAACGGGTGCGAATATTTATGCTTTCCAATTATGATAGGAAGAACTACAATTTCAGACACACTCAGTTTTGATCCGGACACACCTTGGATTGTGGACTTTACCTTGTAGGTTTTTCCTTCAGAAGGAAGGAGGTGGGAGGGGTAAATTGATATTTGGGAACCCACGTCAATAAGTAAATCTACTTCTTTCCCTTGTATGCTACTATTGATATAATATAAGCCATTTCTCTCAATGATAGGAACTTTGTCTAGTCTACTATTATCTTCGATTTCGTTCCTGCAAGTCGAAGATGATTTTAGTTTAAACTATATCTCTTTGTGGTTTGTAAAAGCAGTTGTCGCTCACGTGATTATAAGGACCACAGAACGTACAGGCCGATGTATTTGTATCGTCGCGATTACCCATATTTCGAGTCTGATCTCGACGTTGAAACCTATTATTTCCCCTAAATTGGCCTCGAGAGTTCGACCTAAAGTTTCCTCTATGATTAGCTCTATAATTACCCCTGTAGGAAGGGGAGTTATTATTCCCCTTGTTGTGAACTCTATTCCCTCTGTCATGTGTGCTCTGATTAGCATTTTTCGCGAATTCCAGAACATTTGAGCAGAAATTAAAAAGGGAAGCTGTGTTCATTTGTTCCTGTGAATGTAGGGCTATGTTCGCCATCTGTGACGAAAGCTTATTTACCTCGTCACTAGAGGTAGTACCTTGAGCGTGTTCCATGTTGGCTACAGCTGGTGGCGCCATGCAGGAAGCAATGCCAGAACTTGGTCGGGAAACCAGGACAGGCTCTGAAGCGGAAAACTGAGAGGGGAACCTGTGTCCTTGATACAATTTCTGGGAGGGAATGACGGGAGCGGGAGTTGATTGCAAACTTTGGACTTGATGAGCGGGTGGTGGTGGGAGAAAGGATGGACTCTGGTTATATGCTACAAACTGCTGATTCGGGTTCTGCGGATTACTTGGGAGTGGGGAGTAGACCTATGCATGAGAACAGCTGTGAAGTGGCGTCTGGGTCAATGGCTGATGCAAGCTTGCTTGCGCTATTGCTTGGTCAATTTCAAACTTCTCCTAAATCATACGGGAATTAATCAATAACTGCTGGCGTTCGAAATTTTGTAGGTGGGCTATTAATTCCTCTGTTTTGGCAAAGTGCTTATTAGATAAACAACCAATGTACTTGGCTCGCAGTCCCGTGATTATATAGGATAGAGTTTGTTCTTCAGTGGCGTTCGGGAAGTATTGCTGGACTAATGCCTTCTTAGCAATAACATAGGTGTGAATTGGTTCTGTAATTGATTGTCTTCTCGCTAGAATGATCTGAACGGGATCCGCTGATAAATACGAGCCTCTAAACAACGTACTTAGTTCATTTTTGATGTGTGTATATGTCAGGTCTGCAAAGTTAGGTCGTTTCTGTATATCATGAAAATAAGTCAAAGCGGTGTCAGTCAAAAATAAAGGCAACATCTCTTTACGCTTTGCTTCCGACCATCCCGCGGCGTGTGCTATATTTTGAAATTTGAGGAGAAAGGGGTCAACCTCTTTTGGGTCATTCCCGCTAAATGGCGTTGGATATAATGCAGTTGGGATTGAGGTGGCCATGTTAGTGGTGGGAATTTCTACAGTAACGTTATCAGGGCTATTAGTATTGTTAGAGGTAGTAGGAACGTTAGTTGGAGTGCTTGCTAAGGGTTGGTGTCGGTTTCTGTTAGGTGTTTCTAGTCCTAGTACAAATTGAGGGTAGTTTCTGTTAGCAGATCTTAACCGTGTTAGTGGAAGGGAGGGGACTGGGGATAAAGGTTGTGAATTTACTGGGTTTGCCATGATTGCAGTAGCTAACTCTATGATTTGGTCGAGGGAGGCGTCTAGGTGTTCGTGCAATGCTATCTGTGACGTATTCATAGACTAAAGTTCGTCGTGTTGACCAAAGAACAAATGAAAGTATGGGTATGCATTTATTTATGTCATTAATATATCGTCTGTCAAATAAATATAAGCAATTGTTCTCATTCCTGTGTAAATGATGCTCAAATACGTCCAGAGTGAATGTTATGCAGAAGAACTAGATTTTGTGGGGGGGGGGAACTCGGCACAAAAAGAAAAAGAGGGGTTGTATTCCATAGGGTAATATACAAAATTGTCACTGGGTCTGACGCATCTTAAGCGTACTGTGGGAGTATGAATTGGAATTACTAAAATTTTACTTTCAAAAAATGCTCCCAAAGTGGGAGGGGGGGAGAAGACTAATTTAATTTAAAGCAATTCGTACAGAAGGGTACTCAATTGCAAAAAGGGCCTGAAGCACCTCCACCTCTTACCTGGGATCTGAGGTCACAGGGATGTTTCAATTATACATTTTAGGTAGAGCTTAATTGTACCTGTTAGCTGAACCTGCTCCGAATAGGAGGGAAGAGATATGGAATATTGAATGTAAAGGTTATTTACGCTTGTTCATACCTGGTAGGTGTGTGATGTTCTTGTCCAGATGCTTCTTGCAGACCGAATGGTGACTGATGCCAAGGTTCTATCCTGCGACCCTTGGCTCAGAAATCCGAGCGATCCCGCGCGACTCGCTGCATCCTAGGCAGCCGTAACTTCGTGTTCCGTCGTAGTAGTTCTGTAGTTGTAATGTGTTGTAGAGTAAAGTGTAATCAGAGACTCATGTTCCAGAATGAGCGTCGAATGAGCATCAAATGAGCGTTCGATGATAAAAGTAATCCCAATGAGAGCGAGTTCGGGGAGTGAACTCCCTTTTATATCTTAGGCTTCGAAAGGTTTAACAACCTTTCGAACACGCCAGATATTGTTTAGATCCACGCGTTTGCCTTTCAGTCATTGTTTTCACGGAAGTTACAAAGTTAGCGCATTCTTGGGATCGCCCGCTGGTCGGACAATTCCAGGAAATAAACAAGCATGAATATTACCATGACGAGGTTTTCTCGGTTTAATAATTTCCATATCTCTACATTAAAGACGAAATGGGCCTGTGTCGCTTGTCACTTCGGTACGAAACACTGCTGTTGCGTGTCGCTTCGGTTTGAAACCTCACTAAGAGGCGTGCTTTTCACCACAACACAATACGCAGATAAACGATCAACATGTTTGTAACAAAATGCAAGTCGTAAAAATCCTTTCCGGGTACCAGTCCTTTCTCGTTCTGCTTGAAGCAACAGGTTTCGTCTCTCTACATACTTCAGAAACCTACGAAGTGATACTTGACTCAATAAATTTGTTCCCGATCGAACTGTGCAACCATATGCTACACAGCCGACACCCTATTTCCTTGTAAAAGAATCACTACTTTGCCCTTTCTTGTTAACGTCCATAGCATCCTAAGCGTAACCGGATGTTTGAGGGGGACCAGACGAGTGCGCATGCTCCGCAGTAGCTCCGCCTTTAACACCGTCTATACCGGTGAATCTGCACTGACAACAACGGAGACTGGCCTAAACCGGAAGTTCCGGGGGGACCGGGCAAGACCTCACCAATGTTTATGTTTACATTTTTAACACGGTCTATAGGACACAAAACATTCTCAATAAATAATACATATTTCTATAGAACACTTTAGAAACTAGTTGAAAAGTGACACTTTTCAGTTTTAAAAAAATGAATTCTTAATGAATTTTTAAATGCAAAATTTCAAAACTTTCAATCATACTAATCAATGCACCCCTCACTACATGATTTAAGCGGTACTTCTCAGAGGAGACAATTTTTATCAAAATTTCAGGTTTAGCCAAACTATATTTATGTTAGAGTGGACAGTCAAACTCTTTGAAATTATAGGGACCAGTATCAAACAAACTTTTTACAGACGTCATGAAAAAATAATTTCTCTCGTGAGTCTGTTGTGCTGATGGTAATGAAAGTACTCTCTCAACATTTGAATTATGACCTGTAATTGCAAACAAATATTCAGCAGTTACCGTAATTGAAGTTTTATCTTGAGTAGTGTCTAGGGTATCTACCAAAATAACACATCCAGAATTCTTGACTTTTTCTGGACTTTTCTATACCTTTTTTCAGTTTTTCTTAATGTCTATTTATTCGACCCTTACTTAGGTAAAGTTGAAAATTAGTAATTAAGAAAATAAATATTTATTTAATGAAAAACCCTATCAAAGAGCCAGTCAAGATGAAAACTGAAGCTGAATTTAAGAAGAGAATTAGATCTGCTTTCTCGTATTAATGCATCCTGAACTGTGTTTGGCAGACAAGCGAGGCTTTGTCTCCTGGACTCACAGCCAATATAAACTTATGTGGGGCTTGTGACTGTCCTTTCATCCATCTAATCTTACCACCATTCATCCTCATCTTCGCGATTAGTCAAAGGGACAGAAAAAAGTGAAGTAAAATTAACTAAATCAACCAATCAGTCATTATGATAGCAAAAATTGTTGACCACAAGAATAATTTATGGTCTTTTTCTTGACTTCTTGACCTACTTGTTGATTTCTTTACTTTTTCTTGACTTCCATGAATTTCTTTACTGTCAGACGCCCTGAATAACTTTGTTCTCCATACCCCTGCTTTACAAACAAATTATATTGAATATTGAATAAGAATTGGCAACACCTTGTTCCAGCGGCGGTTCTAAGGGGAGAGCCACCGTGCCATGGCTCTACCCTCAGAAGAAGAAAAAGCACTTGCTTTGCCAAAATATAGTTAAATTAATACATTTACGAACGAGGAGATTTGAATCTCGTAAGCGTTCGAGCTTACGGCCGCCTCAATTTCGCCGCATCCCCAGCTGTTCTCTCACTTGGTCTGGGCCAGCATAGTCTGGCTTGTGCGCAGAGACATGCGCGGAGACATGAAAAAGTCTCCACAGTTAACGAGCAAGGATGTGGTAGCCATAAGACAACCAGCCGTGCCCCCTTTCGGCTGGCACGGACGCGAGAGCTTTAGCATTGTGTTGACATAGTTGCAAACTTCAGAGAGAAGTGACTAATCCTGACCGATTTGTAATACTCGTTGGAGAAGTAATTCGCGAGAAAGATACTTTCCTGCATACTTGGCAAGAACGAACGTAATATCTTTCCTAAATTTATATAACCATTTAGATAGATGCGTCTAAACAGCCATCCAGACTTTTTTGTTATCGATTTCTTCCTTAAGAAAAGATATATCCCTTGCTCTCACGCACACAGACCCTCACGTGTTGCAACTGACGTTGATAACATTGAAGACATTTTCTGTACAAAAGAATTGCCTAAATATCAAAGGGAATTCGCAGCACCAGGGGATTTTTTACTTTAATATGTGTAAAAAATCACACGGAAAATCTATCAGTATAAGAATTTTACTTGCAGATATAATTCAATTTCTTGCATTGGATTTTAAAAATTGTAGATCTCCAGTTCATTTAGCAGATAATCATATTTCAGTTGTTAGTAAATTATAAATTATAAACAAAGCAAGGCGAGAATACCGTAATTGACTCGGTGTCTCTAATTGTTCAGTGTTTTTCTTTTTAGTGAAGTGAAAGCTCCGATGGTGTGTGAAAGGAAGGGTAGTTAGTAAAGATGAGTCAGGTGGGGGTAACGCCCCACACTTTCTTGGTCCGGTCGTGAGTGGGGGTGATGTGATCAGCATCACGTCCCTGACCGCCTTTACCCTCCAGGGTTTCCCCCAGGTACCCATGTTATTCGACACTGGGTGGGCGCCGGGGTCACTTCCAACGTTAGAAAAGTTCCCGGATTTGAACCGGCCGGGGAGCGAACCCGGGACCTTTAGCATGGTAGTCTGACGCGTTACCGACTGAGCCACCGCGGTTACTTACTCCAAGGTACTATACGATATTAAATTAAAAGTTAAACAACTTGGCTGTCTCACGCCAGATTTAACAACAATTCTATTTAAAAAAAATGATAAAGGTGACAGGCGTCGAAAATTTTAATAGTCGCATTTATTTCCTAGAAACTCTGGCCGACCTCCGCATATCACGCTACGATGCGGATCACGGGTTCGAATCCCGGCCTGGGCATGGGTGTTCTTTGTGAGTGTTCACTCATCCTTATCTTCGCGATTAGCCAAAAGTAATACAATGCGACGTAAAATAAACCAATCTTAGGAACTCTGAATTTTTGTCTGCAACTTTAGTAAACAAGGTTCCATTAAAATTACCTCTTTCATTAGATTTCTAGTGCTTCCGTTTTCCTATTTGTTTAATAGCAGGACAAACTTTTTTTTTTGTGGCCGCGGTGGCTCAGTCGGTAACGCGTCTGACTACCATGCTCAAGGTCCCGGGTTCGATCCCCGGCCGGTTCAAATCCGGGAACTTTTCTAACGGTGAAAGCGGCCCCGGCGCCCACCCAGCGTCGAATGACATGGGTACCTGGGGGAAACCCTGGGGGGGTAAAGGCGGTCAGGGGCGTGATGCTGATCACATCACCCCCACTCACGACCGGATCAAGAAAGTGTGGGGCGTTACCCCCACACCCCCTATACGCCTTCATGGCGTGGTGCTATGCACAGGGGAACACTTTACCTTTACCTTTACTTTTTTTTTCTTTTTGGGCAATGACTCAATGGCTGAATCAAAATAAATTTCACTATTGAGTTCGGAAGCGTAGTCCATAGACTTGTAACTTGCATGATTTCTTTCTGTTACCTATTTTCCTAATTAATATTATATGACGCTCAAAATGTAGGACATTTATGATATTTTTCAAATTCCTCCCGGACGCCGGACATAAGGCTAAAATGTAGGACATGTCCGGGAAAAACCGGACGTCTGGTAAACCCAAGGTTATTAGAAGTATGGTAAACCTATGTGTATGATAATATATCTGTTATGTGTCAGTGTAAAAAGCTGGTCAATTCAGTGTGTGTCTTGTTTTGGCAAAAGAGGTATGGCACCCCTATTACTTCTCAATCCAAAAACTGATTGAATTTCAAATTTTGAGTTCTTACAAGAAACCCGCACCACTTACTTGAAAAAAAACAAACAAAAAAAAAACAGTCCCTATCATGATTAATATTCAAATACGTAATTTGTGTTAATATTCTATATCTGGAGGGGTTAGGGACATGACCCATCCCGCCCCCTTGCGGTTATCCATGGAAGAAGACTGGTATTTGCAAAACAAATTTTCTTTTACTTTTGTTTTGTGAATTTCTGATATTATACACCTATACGTAGATACACACATCCATCTATACTGTACATACATGAGAAAAAAGGTGGTAGTTCATTTTGCCATGGGCGCCTCCAGGATCGCTCAACATGGTAGCAAATGTTGACCTGCTACGTCACACAGTTTTATGGCCTTTCCTGGATGCAAAGTTGAGAAGTAGCGACGTTCCAGCCGAAAACAATTGAAAATCGCATCGCGTTGCATTGTGGCGTCTGCAGCGAAAATGGCAGGGCGTGTTGGGCTGTTGAATACGGTGTCACTATTAATGGATTATGAATCGATGTGATGACATATATATGGATGCTATTTCAAATTAAAGTATGTGGTTAATCTCGAAGTAAAACATGAGTAGATCTAGATCTGTGTCTACTGTCTATAGAGATACAATTGGGGGGAAATGTTATATTCCTAATTTGAGAGCTTTGGTTACAACAATTCTCTGTGGTTCCAATTTTATTTCTCCAAAATAATACGTAATAACCATGGAGGAGTGACATTGAGTGTAGAAAGGTTGTGGCCAGTTTTATTTAAGGATATATGTGTTTAAATTAAAGATTATTTTCGTATAGGAGTGCAAGTTTGACACAACACTCTACTTCTTGTGTGTTTGTTTGTTTGGTGATTTAAGTCCACTTTATGCACAGTAGGCTAATTTGGACTGGGCCTACAGTTTAAAGTGGAATCCGAACCACCATGTGCCTACACCGGGTATCGAACCCGAAACGCTTTTTGTGTGTGTGTGACTGTGACCGTATTGGTTGTAAACCTTTGTTAAAACACTTATAACATACGCATACGCTACACTATAAGTGAAAGAAAGATTAGTTTCGAGAATGTGCTTTGAAATGGGATCATTATTCCTCAATAGTTTCATGCCATTGTTAATAGGTCGGCACCCGTGGTGGTGTGGTTCCCGGCCTGGGAATAAATGCTTGTGAGTGTCCTTTCATCAATTTCATCATATCATCATTCATTCCCATTTTCGCAAATTTGTCAAAAGTGGCACGAAAATGAAGTAAAATAAAACAAATCAATAAATGAACTATTGTTAATAGGACAATAATAAATACGATTTAAGAACAATAGTTTCATTTGAATTTTGTTTTTTATCGTCGCTTTTCTGCTACTTTTGGCTAATCGTGAAGATGAGGATGATTGATTATATGATGAAATTGATGAAAGGACACTCACAAAGAACGCCCAGGCTGGGATTTCAAACCCGTGACCCTGACGTTGTAGCCACGGAGGTTGGCTTACGAACAGAAATGTTGAACAGTGAGTATAAATTGCAAAATGTGTGCAAGATTGTATAACGGTGTTCTCACGTTGTTTTCACGCAATAATGTTTTATATAGTTTAAATTATCAATTGCTGATTGTGCTTTTGTAGCTGCAAAAAGAATGTAAATTAAAGCAATATAAATAAACACGTACGAATTGACGTTTATACATGAATATGCCACATTTTTTAGTTGTCTTTATGATTAACTCTGCATGATCATCGTTTAAGTTATTGTAATACCATCCTCCTACCAATGGATTTTCAAATATCACACGGTGCATTTCTTGATATCACGCTCTCTTGAAAAGTATGTATTTCACCCAGGAAATGGCCTCGATACTTGATGCCAATTTTTCTTGCAAAAAGAAGGGACATGAAGAAGGGACATTCACAAATAATATCCCGGAGTGGTTAAACATCGCGCTACGACGCCGGGTCCCGGGTTCGAATCCCGGCCTGGGCATGCTGTTCCTTGTGACTGTTCCTTCACCATATCATCACTCATCCTCATCTTCGCGATTAGCCAAAAGTGGCAAAAATGCACAGTAAAATAAATCAAATCAATCAAATAACATCCATGCCTATACCGGACCTCGAACCCGAAACTTACGTAGCGAGATAAAAAGTGGTCTCCATCTCAAGCTGAACACATGTTTGCAAGAGCATGCTCATCCGATTTAGCCAAAAAAACAACTTAATGTTGTGAACAGTATTTGGGTTCATTACTTTTTTAACTGCGTTATTTTGTTGGTATTTTTAAATATACTTCAGTTGAAGCCAGTGCATAATTATCCGTTGACAGATCACTCATTCTCCGAGAATATAGTGGCGAAAAAGTTATTACTATTTAAGGCTATTGGATGCGCGACCTAAAGGTGCGCTTGGGCTACATAATCGAACTTGCAAATACATTTTACTCCACGCATCTTTTAGTCCCGCCGCGCCATGTTGCAACTAACAGAAGACAGCAGACTTGCAGACGACAGTTGACCGCAGGTAGCGAGAGTTTATGTTGAGCGAAGCCGCGGTCGCTCCTTCTCAACAACCAGGTAGCAAGCGCCTCCAGGGTTCTTGCTACTCAACAATGTTGGGTTGCTGAGTGGTCCTGGAGGCGCCCCATGTGTTTTTCCTCGTTTTCTACGGCAAACTTTTCCCTTTCGTCAGCCAGCAATCTGTGGTTGTGTTTAGGTTTACGAATCTCTGCTACCAACAAGTTGCGAATATTAAGATATTAGTTTTGATTATTTTTTCCAGCATTTACTAATTTCGGAATATGGTGGTAATGGAGTTTTGATTAAAAGATACAACGGGTTGTTGGACTTACTATAGACGTAAGTATCGCAATCATTACAATGCAATAGACGTCGATATAATAATTTTTTTTTATGTTGAACTTCGCCACTTTTGTGGCTATATTCTAATTTTGGTGTCATGATACATGAACGCACCACCGATTTACACGAAATTTCGCATCTTTGGTAACAGTTTCATACATCGGAGACACATTTCTTCAATTTTACACAAGAAACTACTTACGGAAATGAGTTTCTTCAAGGTTTCCAACGTTCGTCGAGGTATTTTCTTTCATCGTGGAATATATTTGACCAGGGAAATCATGTATTTTTCAAGAGAAATATCTCACCGACCCACAATTGCCATTGCTTTCATTTGTTTGCCTACGACAACCGAATGCTGCATACGTTTAATGACGTAACACCCTGTCAGTGTTTCAACCCCCCCTTTTTTTTACTATGCTTGCCTAACGTAACCACACCTAACCTAACCTTATCGGAAATGGTTCGTGGGGCTATCCGTGCATAATGGTTCATGGGGATATCCGTGAAAGGTTCGTGGGGCTATCCATGAATGGTTTGTGGGGCTATTCGTCAGCTACCCGTGCATAATGTACAATTTGCACAAGTGACGAACACGATAGTAGGTATTTTTCGGTGAAGGATGTTGGAAACACTGCATGCCCACTACAGTAGTCAAGATTTTCCCACCATATTCTGTGTTATGGAAGCGAAAAAAGGAGTCTTAAGAAATTACTCTCTATGTGAAAAGTTTTTTTTTTTTTTCATGTAAAAAGCATAAGGGCACCTTGAACTATGTTTCGCAATACACAATTCGTAAGTACGAACCATGCGAAACACAAAATATCTGATTTTAATGTGTCTCCGATCTAGGAAACTGGTACTGCATTTTTTTCTATAAAGAAAGCACCGGTCATAGTTCTGATTGTGTGATGATTTTTGAAAGTTGTTCACAAGAATGAAGAGTGTCATTAGAATGCTGGAATTGATTTTGGAGTAACACTTTCGTATGGTGGAAACTGATTTCTTACTTTTTACATAAGAAAGTACTTACAGAAATCTATATTCTTTAGCGTTCTTGAAGTTCGGGAATGTAGTTTTGATCCATTTTAATGTGAAATCAATTGTTTATCTGCGAAAATATCTCTCCGACATGCTATTGCTGCTGCTGCCATTTGATTTTTGCACTTAAGCACAATGTTCCGTGTGTTAGACCCGTAACCCCCCGAGTAAGTGTTTCAAACTACGCCGTGTTTTCGCTATAAGATGACGTGAGGATTTTTTCAATTTTTTAAAGTATGCTTGGTAACAGTTCGTTATATCGGAGACACATTAAAATTGGATATTTTGTGTTTTGCATGGTTCGTACTTACCAATTTTGTATTGCGGAACATACTTCAAGGTGCCATTATGCTTTTTACACGAAAACAAACACAATTTTTCACATACAGAGTGATTTTTTTATTCCTTTCTTTGCTTCCGGAACACAATATGGTGGGCACATCTTGACTCACGTTTTTGGTATGCAGTGTTTCAATCTTCTTCACCGAAAAGTACCTACTATTGTATTCGCCACGTGTGCAAATTGTACGTTATGAAAGGGTAGCTGACGGAGAGCCCCACGAACCATTTCCGATAAGGTTAGGTTTGTTACGCATATTTAAAAAAAGGGGGTTGGAAACACTGACGCGGTTATGTCATCAAACGTACGCAGCATTCGGTTGCAACCAAATTGCAATGGCAATTGTGGGTCGGTGAGATATTTCTCTTGAAAAATACATGATTTCCCCGGTCAAATATATTCCACGATGAAAGAAAATACCTCGACGAACGTTGGAAACCTTAGAGAAACTCATTTCCGTAAGTAGTTTCTTCTGTAAAGATGAAGAAATGTGTCTTTGATATAACGAACTGTTACCCTATGCGTACCTAACCTAACCCAACCTTACGGGAAATGGTGTGTGGGGCAAACGTCAATAGTTTGTGGGGCTAACGTCAATGGTTTGTGGGCTAATGCCAAATGGTTCGCGAGGTATTAGCATAATTTCAAATCCGGGCACGAAAGTAGGTATTTTTTGGTGAACAAGGTTGCAACACTGCAAACACACTCCAAATCGATAAAACACTGGCACAACGTGCGATGAACCAGTATGCTATCGCCATATTGTGTGTTATAGAATGCAAAATAAAGAACAGTTAGTACTCGTAAATGTAAGAAATAGACATTATTTCCATTAGAAATTCATTATTACACCTAAAGAAATGTTCCGCAATGCAGAATAGTATGTTAGAAATTTAAACAAGTGCGAAAGAAATGATTTATAGGAATTTCCACTATACGAAAATAGTACCGATTGGGGAAGTAAGGGCAAAGTTTGGAGGAAACTAATAACTTGTTAATGCGTATGTGAGGAATTATGTCTTTAACCCTTAACTAGTGTCGTTGGTCTACTGGACCCATATTGAATATTTGAACGTTGGTATGTGCAGCTGGGTGCGCTGCAGCACACTGCGCTTCTCAGTACCTTCCGCTAGTTTGCTGAAGTACTCGCATGAGAACGGGCGTGCTTTGCTCGTAAATGCAAGGTGAGGTTGTGAGACTTGGTGGGGTCTATTGAACCCACGACACTACTTAAGTACGTTTTTCTGCAAACATACTTCTTATCTATGTTAAGGCGACGAGATACAATAACGCATCAATTGTGCATTTATTTCAGTATCGCCCGAATGGGCACTGCTATTAAAACAAACCCTGGGTGTATCCAAGAGTATGAATTTCTCTCCATGTTGCAAGTGCAAACATTTTGTTATGTTGATTATTAAGCAGTACACGATGTTTGAAAAATATGATGAGTAATAATTTTTGGAATCCCATGTATTCCTTATGGGGAATCAAATTCAACATCAAGTTACGGCTAATCAAATGGAAGTTTCAACTTTTCCGCTTTTGAAATTCATCTTCAAACTGCCCTCTTCCCGTTGACATCTCTTTCTATTCCATCGGAAGTTTTATATTCACAAGAGAATGAATCAAATCATACTCCCGTATGATCAATGCTTTTTTCCTTCTCTCCTGGCAATGTTGCCAAACCTCATGGGCATAAAATAACTAAATTTCACCTTAAATGGAGTTAAAACTGACTCTCATGGAGCTAGATTTACGATGGCTGGACAAAGTGCCTTCTAGGGTAATGTTAGTTGTCGAAGGGGTGGGCACAGCTATTATCGTTAACTCTAAATTGATGACAATTTATTCTTAGTTTTCAACATCTAGATCCGGCGGCATCGCCAATCTCAATAATCCACCGATGGTGGTATGAAATCGAAACTACAGAATTCCCTGACGACAATATTATGTCAATTTCACGTCTAACATAGCGCTATAAATAAGTAGCTGGGGAGATAAGAGAGAGTGGGGCGACGCAGCCAATATAACAATATCACGTCACGTGCAAAATGTATAATTATGATGAAAGGTGGTCTATGTGGGTCGGAACCAGAGATGGCATCATAGTGGGGCACGAGGTATGGGCGTCCCAGTTCACAGCCGAATAAGTGCACGAAATATTGATTGATTGGTTTAGTTTAGTTTACTTCGCATTTTGTTCCTCTTGGCTAATTTGTAAAGATGGGGATGAGTGATGAAATTGATGAATGGACATTCGCAAACAACCAAGCCCGAGCGGGATTCGAACCCGGGACCCTTGGCATCGCAGGGCGATGTGCTAACCACTTGGCCCCAGAGTCTGGCTAGAGTGCACGAAAGAGCCAGATCTGGCTCCAAGAGAGCTAAGTTGGCACATTGCCATGGACGGAAGGGCTTGGGAAGACTCCCGTGGAAATTGTATCACATGCCCTTAAGCCTCTAAATATTACGTGGAAAATGCATTGAATTATAATTTTTTCTTGTCACTATGGGAGTAGTAAGGGGACAGAACTCTCAACAGATGGAGGGGATGGGAGCATTTTGTTGGGCAAACTGAAGGAATATGGAAACAAATAGGCTCCATTGATATATACAATTTTTGTCGAATATCGCCACCCGACAAAGTTTCTCACTACAACCTGCGACAGAAATTGCATGCATGGCACTGGTATGGAATTGATTTTTGTTGGATGTCTTCAGACGGCAACATCCAACAAAAATCATATGCATAAACAAGAAGAGCTTTAGACTGCAAATATGCTGCTGGAATTTTATTACTCTTCTGGCTCACTTACCTCATTTAATGTAGCAGTTCTTACGAAGGTTTTCTTTCATCGTCCTGACATATTACTGGTTTCGCACAAGTTAACATACGTTTACAATGACATTGCACTATTCTTAGATATCAAGAAGAATCCAAGAGAAAGTGAAACATAAAACTGCATTGGTGAACGTTATAAAAATTGGCAAATGCATGCTCCCAACCTCAAATTTACTGCAACACTAGTTTTGCAATGAAATTACGCCACTCTCTGTCCTGTCTGTTTAAACTCATGAGAGATGGTCATTAATCTCTCACTGAGTGGTTAGTGTCCAATATTATGAAATAAAATACTAATAATAGATACGTAAATACTTTAATATCATGTTTGCTCGAATCATTGAATAATAAAAGCAAATCATTTTCTTCAAGAATTGACTTTTCTCTGCCAGCCCTGCTAAATTTTCACTTTATACGAGGGGTGGCCAGAAAGTAATTTCCAATTAGTAGGGACATTGATTTTTCGCAAATGCGAAAACCGTGAAATATGGTAATTGCTGCGAAGTTGTGTTTATGAATGTGCAGTGATGTCTGGACACATTTTTCGCCCGGTCAAAATATTGAAATAATGCAAATTGTTGGCATTTTTTAGTGATTTCTTTTAAAAATGTCCTAAAACAACGAAAATTTTCATGAAATCCAACATTCTTGTCTTTTCTAGGCCATGTTTGTGTACATAGAATGTGCAAGTTTTCCAACATTTTATTCAAGAGTAAACTATAATGCTTGATATACATGGAATAATTCCGACAGCCACATTAAATAATGTATTTTTTTTCAACTTCTATCAAAACCATTTCCATCACAGAGCAAAGTGGCAGGGTTCTAACTGGAGATCGAGTGCGTAACTGCCATCACACGGGAGCCACATCTTCAGTATTTATTGCGCGATATGTGTTTTGAATTAGCCGTGATCAACAAAGTGTGGGGCCCTAACTGCACACCTCTATACACCTTCAAAGCAAAGTGCAGGGGAGCACACTACTTTTACTTCCTCAAAAATCTGTTCCAACATATCAAACTGTCACGAAAATACATAGACCATGTGACCTACAATTTAAAATAGTAGTTTAAAAGCACAATGGAGTATTATAATGCTTGATATACATGGAATAATTCCGACAGCCACATTAAATAATGTATTTTTTTCAACTTCTATCAAAACCATTTCTATCACAGAGCAAAGTGGCAGGGTTCTAACTGGAGATCGAGTGCGTAACTGCCATCACACGGGAGCCACATCTTCAGTATTTATTGCGCGATATGTGTTTTGAATTAGCCGTGATCAAAAAAGTGTGGGGCCCTAACTCCACACCTGTATACACCTTCAAAGCAAAGTGCAGGGGAGCACACTACTTTTCCTTCCTCAAAAATCTGTTCCAACATATCAAACTGTCACGAAAATACATAGACCATGTGACCTACAATTTAAAATAGTAGTTTAAAAGCACAATGGAGTATTAAGTTTCGGTATATTTGGCAGAAAAATGTTGTAAAACAAAAACGCGAATTTTGGGAAACTTAACACTAACAAGTCAAAAGAAAAAAAATGCCAATTTTTGGTACCATAATATATCGGTATCTGTCACGTGAGATTGATTGATTTAAATGTTTTGGGTGCGTCGCCACTTATGGTCATTATGAACCCTTCAGTATATATGGGAAAAATTCCATTATCTAAAACCCTTACCTTAAAATTAAAAAGGGGGTCTGGAAAATAACTTTCCCAAAATAACTTTCAAGATATCTAACTCTCACGAAGAGGCGTAGGCCATGTGACTTACAATTTGAAACAGTAGTTTAAGAACACCATGAAGGTATAATTTCAGATATTTGCCAGAAAATGCGCTAAAATGAAAATGTGAATTTTGGGAAAAATAACACCGAATAGTAAAAAATAAAAAATACACCAATTTGAAAAAATAAAATAACAAAAAATCAAATTCCCTACCGATAGGCATAAATAAAACAAGAATATCAGTTGTAATTTATTGCATTAGTAACAGTGATTCCTAACCTAATTTTTGGCATAATCACCACCGTTGTTCTATCATTTGTCGTAGCATGGCACTGCATTTTGTATGCCCATGGCATATGTGTTTGACAGCAAATACTGGAACTATCTACCGCATTGTAGCTGTTAAATCCTTGTCCTGCCAGAAACCTCTTCAATTAAACAAAGAGATGAAAGTCGGTACATGCAAGGCCAGGGCTGTACAGGGAGTGGTCCAAGATCTCTCACCTGAAGTGATGCAAAGGGCCCGCATGTACTCAGCTGTATGGGGTTGGGCACATTTGATTGGCCTTCCGTGAATTGTCAGTACCATCGTCTGACTATACTATCACTCACGACGTCCGGTCTGCACACCTCACAGGATTGCTGGTGGCTCTGTGCCAAATTCTGAGCGTGAAAAAATGTGATTACTACACGTAGGCTACATCGCAGTCTGTGGGAAACTGTATGAGAGCTGCAATCTTTAACCTAGAACTGTCTTAAAACGGCTGTATTGCAACTGTACCAGATTACAGCTACATGCCACTTCTTCCTGCCTGCATGTGTGTGTCGCTCTCCGACCACTAGTGCTGCATATAGGTACCATTGGAGATTTTTCAAGATGCCCCTCATACATGAACTTTCAGAAGTTGTTAACAGTGTTTTTCTGTTTTAATGTGTGGTAAGCTAAATCAGGTACCTATACAATGCAATCCCATAAATTCCTTGCATTAAATTTCTAATACCTACATACCCTTTTCGTCAGCAATAATGGTAAAACTGCATGTTGTCAGTTTCACAGTACTTCACTTGGGTATACTGTACTGAAGCAAAAATCCCATTCATAATGTAAGGAAATATGACACTTTCTTTTGTACAACAAGGGGGGGGGGAGTGAAAGGGGAAGGTCCAGGGAAGGTAACAAATTTCAATTGTTTTACTTATATGCAAGAGTTAAGTTGTTTGCTTTACAGAGAAGAGAGAAGTAGCTTTATGCATCCAAAAATGAGTCCGCACTCATGGTTCTTGCTAGCAGACCTCAGTGGAAATACCAACATATAATACCGAGAATGTATAAGGAGACTGATAAATTACAAATTGTATTTCTTAATCAATCACTCTTCACTCTTATCTCATTTAGTCATAACTTGAAAAACAATCAAGTATTTTATTTGAAACCTGCTGCATATGATAAAATTCTGTAATCCTTCCCTAGCTTGTGAATTGTAATAATTTTGCAAATTCATTATTTTGCTGTTTGAATTCAAATCATAGAGAATAGAGAAATTGAGTCAATTTCATATAAAATAATATTTGTACTTAACAAATCCATACGATACATACCATGCAGGGGGCAGAGCTGGCCCGGGGAGGGGCAACTCGGGCACTCTCTCGAGGCCCAGCATTTCCGGGTGCTCAGTGCCAGATAAATATAATTATTGATTGTGCATAGTGTATTGTGGGTTTTAAGTGCCCCTGGTGGTTCCAATGAAGAAACTAATTTGATTTCCAATTTCCAACTCTAGCATTAATACCGATGTTAACTCTTTGCGGCGCAGTGGTTACCAATGGTAACCACCTCAAGATTGTCCTTTTCGGCTCGGTGGTTAGTGTCACTGACCACCACTTGAAATGCAAATTTTCGTTTTGTGTGGTATTTTAACTCGAATGTTTCGCTTTGAGGTGTATCGCCTTTTGTCTGAAATGAGATTTTGGGGATTGTTGTTTCTTATGTTTACTCCAGTCTCCTTTATGGTGCCGCTTTTGTTGAATGTTGTTGTAAACAGTGATTGTTAATGACTAATTGTTGTAATGGTAGTTCTTTTTCGTTTTCTGCCGAATCCACTGTGCTTTTATATTTCCCCATTACCGTGGCTACGTCTGTGCCAAGAAGTGGAGGTGTTTGTGCGGTCGTTCACAAAGGAACTCTTCATATGTAGGTGGTTAGTGTTGCTGACCACCGCGCAGATTTGGTTGCTTTCGGAACTCTGTGTAAAGTTTACATATTTCCTAGAATCATGGAGAGGCTGACTGATCAGGATATTCGAGACTTTTTTAATGCTGAGGACATACCCTCAGGCTCCGATTTGGACTTCAGTAGTGATGATTCAGATGCAGATCCCACTTTTCACCCAGAAATAAGTGCAGAAGGAATGTGCATTGCAGAAACGTCCTCTGAAGATGAATTTCTTGGGTGCAATATTCCTACTAACGAAGGACCTTCGACATCAACACAAAGTGCCACAGGTTGTGTTAGTGCATCAATGAGCGTCAGACAACAGGATGGTTCCAATGAGGTCACAGTGAGTACTCCAATTGTGCCATTGGTTCATGTAACAAGGTCACCAATCTGGGATCAGACATCTCATCAAACAACTCCAGTGCCACATTTCTCAAGTAGGGTGGGACCGACTGATGCTGTGAAGGAACTGCAAGATAAGAGCCCTCTTGCAATTTTTTCACTCTTTTTCAATGATGAGCTGCTCAATCATATTGTGTTTCACACGAACTTATATGCTACACAACAAGGTAAGCCCTTCCAACCGACAGACATGGATGAAATTCGAGTATTTATAGGAATGAACATTTTTATGGGTCTCAAACGAATGTCAAGTTACAGAGATTATTGGTCATCAAAACCAGACTGGCATGACTATTATATTTCAAAACTAATGAGTGTAAAAAGGTTTGGTTGGCTGTTGGGTCACATACATTTCAACAACAATGCTGTTCAACCAGAGCGTCGTGATCCACAATTTGATAGATTATATAAACTCCGACCATTTCTGAACAATCTGGCACACTCTTTCGCGCAAAACTACAAAGCTTATCAGAAACTTGTCGTCGATGAATCGATGGTAAAATTCAAAGGAAGATCTAGTATGAAACAATTCATGAGGGATAAGCCAATCAAAAGAGGTTTCAAGATATGGATGCTCTGTGACTCGTCTGGATATAACCACAGGTTCGAAATCTATACTGGGAAAACAAGCGATCAAGGTGAGAAAGGGTTGGCTTCCCGAGTTGTTCTCAGTCTCTGTCATGATTTTATTGATAAAAACCATGTTCTATTTGTAGACAACTACTTCAATAGCTATGAGCTGCTGCTAACTCTAAAAGCCAAAAATATTTTTGCATGTGGGACAGTGAATCCTGCACGGAAGTTCCTACCTAGTCTCAAAGCGGAGAAGGAACTAAAGAGAGGAGAATATGATTGGCAACAGTCCGATGATGACATAACAATGATAAGATGGAAGGATAAACGAGCAGTGAACTTTTTGTCTAATTTCCACAATCCCAATGATACAATAACCATCAGTAGGAAGGCAAAAGATGGTACTATTTCAGATGTGCCCTGCCCAAAGATTGTGAAGGAGTACAATGAAAATATGAATTTTGTCGATAATTTTGATCGACTGAAGAATGATTACCAGATTGACCGCAAAAGTAAGAAATGGTACTTGAGATTATTTTTTCACTTTCTT
The DNA here is from genome assembly GCF_977018435.1 of Lepisma saccharinum. Lineage (NCBI taxonomy): Eukaryota > Metazoa > Arthropoda > Insecta > Zygentoma > Lepismatidae > Lepisma > Lepisma saccharinum. Next base: position 68,771,007 of record NC_139231.1, read on the forward strand.
GATGCAGCTCTAACAAATGCTTTTATTATTCACAATCAAATTGAAGGTGAGAAGTTCACTAACAAGGAATTTAGGAGGGATGTATATATAGGTTTGCTCTCCAAAAGAATAGCAACTCCACACACTCCCCCAAACAGAAGTGTAGAAATAAAGCGCCACAAACCTAGTGTCATGCCGAGTATTAGGAACCAGAGTGCAAGCCATCAACCTAAGAGGTCCACATCAAGAAGATGTGCTAAGTGTAGCACGAAGAGCAATCCAGTCCGCACAATATGGATGTGCAGTGTTTGTAATGTGCCCCTTTGTTTGCGGAAGGATAAAGACTGTTTCCAAACCTTTCACCGAAATTGAAGTTGAATTTAGGTAAAGAAAATCTTTGTATTTCACAATTTTCATTCACATATGTTGCATAAAAAAACATGTTACATTTGCGTTGTGGTTAGTGCTGATAACCACCAGTTTTTTTCAAATTAAAATTACAATTACAATAGAATTTAAGAAATATTATGAAAATATGTATTCTTATGTCAAAATAAAAGATATTAAAAGTGTTAATGTAAAAAAAAAATTTCGAACCTTCTCCGCGCCGGAAGGGTCGGGAAATTTATCCAACTCCTGAGCCGCAAAGAGTTAAGTAATTTTTTCAAGTCATAAACGTAAGAACTGAAATAAATAAAAATGTCTGGTTTCAATTTTCCATTGATATTCTACATAGAAGAGGGGATAATACAACCGGTAGGCACATAGAAAGCATTTCACCTTCCAGGTATATTTACTTCTATTGAATAGCAGGTTGTAAGGATCCATGTGGGGACAATGTAAGGAACAAGTCCAAGTCAACAATGTCACTTGACCGCTCTGCAACAAGGAAAAATTGCTATGAAGCGACCACAAGTAAAAGAACCTTCGGCCAAAAGTCTCCGCGCACCATCGTCTCCATCGGTTCAACTCGGGCCATAAGGAAGCATGCTTCACTCTGCCCCTCCCCTCCACGTGGGAGTACGATGCACAGAACTCGCAGGTCTGCGCAGGCATTTTGCTTGTGGTTCTACAGTACTTTTCCCATGAAAACTCTGGCACATGGACCCACAGCCAGTATAATCCTCTGTGAGGTTATGTGTTGTTCTTACGTGTACCGAGTGTCTCCTTAGCTTCTTCACCTTTAAGCAATGGTACAGAGATTCTAAGAAAGTTTTATGGGACTTAGTGTTGGTAGGGAACTCACTTCCGATTAACGTGTTGAAATCAGAACAGTATATTTTATAAGGACTCCGCTAACCTGCGATGTAAGGGTATCTCAAAATGTTGGTTTCTATTCTCCGTTATTACGTTCTTCTAACTTTGTTCTATATTTCTATATTTAAATGATGTGATTAAAAGAAAGTCTTGAACAACTAAGAACTTTGATTTATTAAGGAGCCCCTCGACATCGTGATGTGATCTCAACGAAGCTGGTATTGCCCCAATGTCTACATGCATGCATCACAGTTTAGGTAACACTGAGGTGATAATAAATGCCATTAAATATGTCAAGAGTATTGATTGACTGGTTAATGTATTTATCACCACGTGCAATTATATTACCTAGAGTGAAGAGGACAATGGGAGCAGCATCTCTAATGTAATATAAAATGTAATATAAATTACATTAATATATATATATATATATATATATATATATATATAAATAATTGACTATTAATTAGTTATATATAGGAAAAGAGATTTAGATATAACAATTAAGAAAGAAACACACTATGAAAGTGAAATGGCCATTTCCAATGATTTTTCACTTTGTAACTTTTGAGACACCAAGAAAAGCAGCAGAATTCGAGCATGCACCTCCCATCACATGGGATGTGTATAAGTGGTGTTTGTTGGGTGAAAAATAATAGAAAATTACTTCCTGACCACTGCAAATCCATCTTGCTTTCTTGTACTGCAGAATAAGGTGCTTACAGAAGTGAAAGCTTTAGGATGCTAAACACAGTGGATAGAGAGGGGGGGAGGTGGCTTAAAGATACTAGAAAGATGTACTTCAGAATCCCACACTACTTTTCTTGTCTCTGGCTATGCAACATAATCCAAATGTTTTGGAACACCCTGTAGATATGTTGTCTTGCAGGCTGACTACTCACCGGGAATTCCTTTAATTCTGGGAATTATGTGTGAATTATTAGCTCCGGGAATTATGCGGAATTCTGCTTGAATTTTTCTGTGTAGACGTGAAAAATTAAAACTTTTATTAATCCAAATCCCATTGAATTTATACATATTTATCAATGTTCTGAGGCAAGTTTTTTACATTTTAGCTATTATTTTTATCGAGAAAGAGTAAGATAAGAAAGCTGTGTGGAAAATAAAACAGAATTCTCTCAGTCCCTTTGATCTGTTAGTGTCCTTTGCAAAACAATCTATCTCATATAGGAATTATTATTGCAAGATAAGATATTTCGTTAGGTAAATTTGAAATCCTTGTACAATGAACAATTTTTCATAGAATATCCCTAACATTTGTGACTTGTGTTTGTAGATGTATTTCCAGTGTAGTTTGTAAAATGGCAAATATAAACTCCACTCTTTAAATTATGTACATATATAATATGTTTGTTTGTATGTATACCGGTCAGTTGAATGTTGCTAGAATTTTTGGATACATTGGAATTGCACAGAACCTTTATATTGTTAATATAATTATGTGTGTGTGTGGTGAGATGCTGAAACAGAGAAAACATCTGCTTGTATCCTTGAATTTTTGGAAAGTTCACCTTGAAAACTGGGAATTATAGTGGAATTTTATGATGATCCTAGAGTAGTCACCCTGTCTTGGTGCCCTTTACATTTTTATCTTATTTGTGTATCTTTTCTAACTAGGATAATTATGCTTAAATCTGTAACATATGTAATCTTTTATGTCTAGTCATTAGTTCTCATTATGTCTTTCAACACTGATATTTTTCTTATTTCCTTAGGACTCGATTGACAATCTTCTAGAAGTGCGATTTGCACATAGGAAGAAGCCATGGGTGAGGTAAGAATAGTGCAATATCTTTTTGTACTTCCCCTTTGACTTCTAGGGTAATCTGGAATAATTTTCAATATTTTGCATTCAAGGAGGATTATTTGTTTTGCATCAATTTCTACATCAATGTTCTTGAAAATTCACACATTTACTGTGGTATATTACAGAGTAATAAAATTAATGTTTCTTAAGAATAAAAAACACTTTAAATGTAAAATTTATTGTATTATTTTTTCAATCAATTTCTGTCTCTTCAGTTATTACTGTTTGAATGTTGTTTGCGCTTATGAATGAGTTTGAAAAATATTTGTTGTTATCAGCAGCCTTTGAATTGTTTCTAAATGATTCAGATTGAAACTAATATATTAGTATTGGTTTTAAAGAGTGAAAAAGGAATAAAATATTAAATTAGTTGTATGGCTTTATTCTGTGGAATAAGTTGTTCCACTTGACTTCAAATTAAATTTAGGAACTGGTCTAACTCATTCTCACAACTACCACATAACATTGATATTTTGCCCCTAGAGACAAAGAAATTGGACTAATTCCTCCCCTGAGGGTACCAGCATTTCCATCACAATTTCTCCTGTGTGTGAAGAACGAATTGTGAAAGGGATGTGCCATTTCTGTCCCCACACACTTGTTCTAAGTCAGATGAAGGTGCATTGTTACCTCCATATTGCAAACTCCCAACAACTGTTTATTATATGTACACATAAACATAACAGACCACAAACACATGCCAGAATTGGTGCTATAGTGGAACCACAAGCAAAACAACCTGCACAGACCCGCGACTCCTGTGCATCGTACTCCCGCGAGGAGGGAGATGGAGAGTGGACCATGCATCCTTATGGCCCGAGCTGAACGGAAGAAGGGACTTTTTGTCCAAGGTTTTTTACCTTGTGGTCACTCTATAGGTAAGACTGGTGAGGTTTTCCTCTGTTTCATTTTAAATTCATGAATAGGCACTCACAAGGAACATCCATCCCCAGGCTGGGATTCAACCCCAGGACCCCTGGCATCCTAGCATTCAACCACTCCTGCCACAAAGGTCTTCCCTTCTTATATATTTCACTTTTCATTTCTCTCTTTTTCGTTCCCCTCTTGCTTATCTTTTTAATTTTACAGATTAACCTACCTATCCGTCTCGCTCTTACTGTTTGTGCATGCACGTGTGTTTGTTTCCTTACTTTCTTACCATAGAACATGCACACATTGTGAAATAATATTAAAATATTAATATTAGAAGCAGCTAAATACCTAGGTATATGCAATATCTGCTTCTAACCAATAAATATAACGTTTACAGTAAGACTAAGGCCGCGAGCATGAAAATTTTTAGATCTACAAGTATATCTTTACAAACTAACAGTACTATTAATTTAAAGGGCACTAACAATTTCACAGAGGTAAACAATTAGTCTGGATGTTTTGCAGTACATTTTGCAGGACGTTGATCAAAAATAGGTCGTATTTGGTTTTTTGGAGTAGCATCGCAGACCGCAAGACATGACCCTCAAAAGAGGACTGTTCTGTGAAAATCAAGACGTCTGGTCACTCTAACATGTTCCCTCCATCCATACACTTACCCATAACATACTCTCACTCTCTGATATCAGTTGTGATTATTGTATTCATGAAACACCACTTTTGCCTCAACCAAATGCATTGAGCTCAAAAGAGCAGAAAATTTGTGATACTCTGGTGTTTTTCATAGTTCGTACTTCAGGTTTGTGCGACTTACTCAATTCTATATATATTCTTTCGTATTTCTAAAAATTAAAAATACAAAATTATTTATTACTTATGTAAAATGAGTATCAATTTTGTACACCGACAACATTTCGGGAACAACTGTTCCCTTCTTCAGGTCCTATATTTCAGCTATCTCAAAATCGCCATGAGTATGAATTGACGAGGCTATGGCTATCATAGTATGTGTGTAAAATGTGGTGGAATTAGCAAGAAACAGTAAAAATCACATAAAATACTAAATTTACATTATTTTGTGAGTTAATTTGCATGAATATTATGTTTAGCATATTACTTTTTAAGCAAGTTCTCACGATGATTAATATTTTTTTTTGATGCTGATTGAGCAAATTAAGGTCTCACCCATTACAACATAACTTCTTTTTTTTTTTTTTACTTTTTTGTGGTATTACATTAATACGAGAAATCAATGAAGACTAATGCCATTTTTTAAAAAATCAGTACCTGAAAATCTATTTATAAAAGAAAATCTGTTTGGGAATTTTTTGTACCCAAGGGACACATGGCAAACTGTGTGTGTTACTTGGAAATCAAACTTCAGAAATAAATGGAACCTTTCGTACTCAGTTGGACTGGACCATTTTCTCAGTAGCGTGCATTGTACTGCCTCGATGTGGAGGTGCCTGTGTCACTTGTCACTTTGGTCTGAAAGCTGCATAAAACTTACATTGTAGAGCAGTATAATTTTCCAACTATTGGTAAGCGAGAGACCAAGTAAGCCCATTCTTGGCTAGGCCAATGCATGGAGAATTGAAAATAATGAAGAAATAGATTAGATGAGATAATTGAAGGGCTCGTGCGTAAAATATGGCAAGTGACATTTTGGTAATTTTGGAGACTGCATCGTGCAGTCCATCGTAAACAGAGTCGAATCATACTCGAAGTGTTTTGTTTCGTCAACAGATGACAGAGCTAGACATGTTGAAAGTTATGATATCTGCCAGTTGTTTCATGTAAAGTATGGTAAGTAGCAAAGTTGGCGGTGAAACGGCTGTTACTGAATTGCAACGTGTCTCAGACATTTCCCGAGTATTTAGGCCACAGCAAAGATGAAAACGAGTTAGAAAGTGTATATGATTCACATAAAGACCCGGAATATGTACCACCAAGAAATAATGAGGAGAATGAAGAGGTTACCAATGCAGATGCGAGTAAAACTGTGCTTGGCCACCTATTCATGTAAAACGTGGTATGTATTGCAGATACCATTGTTTACATGCAGCAGTGCTCATGATGGAAGTTTCGAAATAAATTTTACTCTCGTACCTATATGTGAACTGCGATCTAGTAGAGAAAAGCACATACTTTTCTTCTACTAGATATAAATAACTGTAGTCACATAGAAATTCGTGAATCTTCAATTAGGAATGCACATTTAAGGCTACTTAAGATACCATGATTTACACTTGAGAGGAACATGTGATATGATATGAATCGTTTTTTATCAAATATTTCTTTCATAAATCTGTAATGTGCATTTTAAAAGTTATGACATTTTTATGGTGGACCTAATTACCGATTTGCAATTTAATTAACTTTCGTATTTATGATATTTGAGACTTTGATGAAAGCAAATTATTTTATTGTTTATATTCAAATATTCGTTCTTTTTGGTTCAAAATTATAACTATTTTAATCCATAAGAGCTAAATTTCAGAGAAAACGTAAGCCCTATGTACATTTGAAATCATTCTTTACGAATATGTCAAGTTAAAGAAAAACATAACAGAAAGCTACAAGGCCATAATTGTTGATTTGTTTTATTTTACTTCGCTTTTTGTGCCACTTCACTTTTGGCTAATTTGTGAAGATGGGGATGAGTGGTGATATGATGAAATTGATGAATAACTACTCACAAACATCCATGCCCAGGCTGGGATTCGAACCTGGGACTCCTGGCATTGTAGCGCAATGTGCTAACAACTCTGCCACGGGGGCCGGCAATTGTTGTGTTGAAGTTAGAGATTTAAACCTTATGTATAAATTGCTTATTGAATCATAAAAGTCTAATTTTGCAATTGTACACAATTTGCATAGTCTACGTTTCACAACTTTGCATCCTGTATGTGTGAGGTATGTGAAACTGAGAAACCGTTCATATAAAAAACATTTTCTTAGGGATAATCATATCCATTTAGAGATAAGGAAGTTATTTTTAATCACAACCATTCAGAACTTATTTTTTTAAATACTAACATAATAAAACAAAGAAATATACTGTTCTAATGGTGTTCATTTGAGTCATATTTGCTGTAAATAATTTAGAAATTTATTTTAATTTGTAAATCACATTTTTTTGAAACATCAACTTTCAATATCTCGAAACCTGCATTTTGTTACTTACCATGTTTTACACCCGAGCCCTTCAAATAGAACGTAGAAATGTATCTTCTGCACCTGCTTAAATTCACCCTTCTCAGGGCTCACTCCTTGATGCACCATTAATTGCTCAATTTTTGTCTTTTTTAAAGGATGTCCAGAGACATTCTGTACACACGCTGGTCTTCAGGTCTCTTAAGAGGACGCATGACATGTTTCTCTCAGATCATGGGCTTCTGCCTCCGATAGATGAGAAGGGGTGAGTAACTATATTCTTTAATTGGGTTAAAAGTCAGGATTCCCACTGTTGCGAAAATCCTGGAAACGCCAGGAAAATCTACCTATGAGTGATAAAGTCAGGGAATTTTTAAAATACATTCAAAAATGTGAAAAGTCAGATAAGAATCAAGAATTTTTGTACTTGTCAAGATTTTTTATTCAGTAAATTTCACTTTTTTTCTTGAATTAGCTTCTTGGTGGAGATATTCTAAATCCAAATGTTTCTATAGTTCATTTTTATTAATTTATTTTGAACGATCTTGATTAAACTATTCACCTGAATAGCTAGTGAGTGCACTTTAATACTTAAAATTTGGTTACATACTAACATGTTAAAGTACCATAGAATGGTTTGGAAATGTATTTTTAAATTGCCTGGAAAATCTGGAACAGTCAGGAAATTTGTTTTCACAAGATATGTGGGAGTCCTGAAGATGAAGAGTGTACATGTGTACTGAATTTTAAATTTTGCAACTAAATATTTTAAATATGTACATATTTGGGAAGGATTTTAAAAGAGAAAATGATAACTATATCACTAACTATGATAATAATATATTATACCACCAATCGAAGCGAATAAAATAGAAGAAAGAAATTTCACATCAATGAAATTGTAAAGGTTTTTAATTTTCTGCATCATGTTCTTAGATGCTTTCATTTACATTTCAGAATTTACGTAAGGTGAAAGCGGGTTTTAATTAATAATAATAATAATAATAATAATAAAGGAACATTGATTTCCAGCAATTTTTCTCAAATGATACATTGCATTGATATCGGCCTCATCACTACATTATTATTTGTATGATCTGAGCCGTAATCCTTATTGAAGTTTTTTATATTTTACTTGGATGCTGCTTGAAATTCCTATATTCATTTCTGGTTTATTGTTTGTAGTGATAAAGTGAAGAAAGGTATAAAATCAAGAGATACATATGGATACATTATACAGAAAGTAAAAGCAAGCAATGCCATGAAGAATATTCACAGCATAGACCATTTGGGATCAGCACCACCTAGTCCACACCCAATGCTTACAGGTAATGTATTTTGAAATCTTGTTTTTGTATGTTTTTTTATATACAATGTGTGTAGTATGAATGTAATTAGTGCTAATTAGTAAATGTTTTCTTTGAATATTTATTAGATACAGTTTGCTTCAAACTGTACACCTAGCTTGAGCAATTTGCTTGCACTGTGGAGGCTAGTGAGTGCTCCATCCTGCACACTGCACCACATGGCCCTTAAGCAGCAGGGTAGTGGGGAGTCACTTGCGTTGAGAAGCTAGAAATACTTCAGAAGAAACCACCTTCTTTTTCTTCTGCCATGATTACAATGCCGCACTGCAGTGTTACTCATGAATCAGATGCTGAGAGATTTCTCATTGCACGAGAGACCAACACATCCTCTTGCCTCACTCATTCCCTCCCTGTCTGCACCTCTTACAATTCCACAGTACCATTGCTTTCTTTGTAGTCCACGCTTAAATAAGAAGAAACATTAAAGCTGAAGAATTGAGGGAATTTTAAGGATTATTGTAATTGTTTCATCGTAATTAGGTGTTCTTATTCCAAACAACACTAATAACAGGGCTCAGCCAACACTGATAGTTATGTATTTGTATCGGGAAGCATCTGTTGGAATTTAATCACCGGCCAATATTGTGTTGAAGTTTTGAAAATTTACAGGCTCTTCAGAATGCTATGTGATACTTTTGTGGGATCCAAATATCCATAAAATTATGCTAGATGTGTAATCTTCATTATTTGCACCATTATTGTGTCATAAATTATGAATATTTAAAAATAAAACTTGTGAATTGATCTAGTATGGAAAAAAAATATAAATATTTGAACAACTTTATATTGTTACATGTACTAGTACTGATACTAGTACTAGTACTAGTATCAGTATCAGTGGGAATCAGCGGGAGTGAAAGTGGTATTGACTCGATCCCACTTTACAGAGAGATGCTTTCAATAATTATACAACCATTGCGCTAAAATGTATTGTAATGGTTAGGTTCTTGAAGGATCAATCTGATATATTCAGTGTAATGTATTCAGTGCATATAGTTGGGTTACAAATTGTCTTGTAATATGAAAAAATTGTGTTGTTATTCCTTAGGCAGCTTTCAGACAAATTGCATGCAACACAGGGTTATCACATCAAAGTGACAAACTATACATTCGCATCCAGTCCGTAAAAAAGCATTCACTGCCCATGTGTAACCAACAGAATGAGTTTGACTTTTTTGTTTTATGTTCTCTTTATGCACAGATAGGCTAATTGGGAGTGGACCTACAATTTAAAGTGGGTCTGAACCATTATATGTTTTCACAGTGTATTGAACCCATGACCCCTTCATTACAATGCAACGACTATGCCTTCAGGGCAGACACCAACCAACTGAGCACAATCCATGCTATTGAGAAAATGGCCCAGTGCAGGTGACATGCAAGTGACAACCAGGACATGCAGTGATGTAAAATAACCAAAAACACAAATACAGATTCAAGTACTAATTTTTTCTTTTTTTAGAATCCCCAGGATTTTCTTCTGACAATTATGACCAGAATATTGTGAATGAGGGAGCTCTGGTGCCAGTCAACCCCCAGGGACAGATCGGAACAGTACCAGTCGCTCCCAGCTCCAACGTCCAGGCGATAGCTCCAAGGAGGGCCCCGACCATGGCAAAACCAAAGTGGCACCCACCTTGGAAATTATATCGTGTCATATCAGGGCATTTGGGATGGGTACGGTGTGTTGCGGTGGAACCAGGGAATGAATGGTTTGCTACAGGCTCAGCTGATCGAGTTATAAAGGTTGGTTTAATTTTCTTTTGAAGTATTTGTACTTCATATGCCAATATTAAGTTGCATGTCAATACTGATGTATCAGTATTATCATTTGTATTAGTGTTCAGAAAAAATCTGTTGAAGTTAATTATTTTCATGATTTTGTTTTATCCTGGGATTTATGCAAAACATGCAATTTTCAGTAATTCTGGTGGGAGGCAACAGTTTTTTTTTTTTTTCACGAACAGGGTGCCTACCAGTCTGGAAATTCTAGAAAAGTCAGGAAAATTTACTGTGTTTGTTGTGGACAAACTATACTTCAGTTTGATATACTGAGTATTACTGGTAGTTATAGTAGAAATTGTTTTGAACTATTTTCATGTAGAAATCTGTTACAGTAACTGACTAGGAATTTACCATGTTCTTGGGAGTTTGTGTTTGGTAGATGTTAGGAGTAATACATATGTTACTAAATTTTACTAATGTTATATATTATTTATGATATAATTGCTATGTTTTTTGAAAAAAAAATATTTCCAAACCATTAGTCAATACAACCCCTCACCTCTGTCATAAAAGCTCACCAACAGTCAATTTATGTTCAGTTTCCTTTTCCATTATCACCTTTAAATATGAAGTGAATATGTTTTAAGAACTTGGTTAAATGAGATTTTTAGTCTGGCGTTTAGTTGAAATATAGTGACTGGGTTACACACATGTTTACATGAATTGTGCTAATGACTTGGTCTGGAAAAATCAGGGAATTTTGATTTTACAAAATTGTAGACACCTTGATGATTTTAGACAGGATTTATATCCACTGAAAGTATTCAACTTAAAAATTAACATAATGTGCTATCTTCCCAGTTGGATGGTCTATAACCTTCATGTCCACTCCTCCAAAAGACAGTTATTTTTTTTAAAAAAAATATTACAAATTTAAGTGTAAAATAAATGTGACTTCACTCTCATCCATCTGGCTGTATATTAATTTTTTCTTGCATTGTTTTTCTATATCAATTTATATACATACACAGTGCGGCAATTTGAAATCGAGACTGGTGCTGTAAAGAATAAACACGTCTTCATAGAAAGTTACTTACCAGGGATCATTCAAAGTAGGACCCTCCTGCATCCACACATCGTAGCGCAATGCCTACCAGTGCATGGAAGGATTGCTGGAATTTGTTTTGTGTAACGCTGTTTAAAATCCATGTCGTAGCCTTATTGATTGTTGGTACATCATAAAAGTAGAAACCTTTCAGTGCAGATTTTGGTTTAGGAAATAGAAAATAATCACATGGAGCAAGATCCAGTGAGTAGGCAGGGTGTGACAACACATAGTCGATTTAGGGCCAAAAAAGTTATTCGCAATCACAGTCTTGTGTATTTGGGGCACTGTCATGAAGCAGATGCCAGCTGCCATCATCTGATACTCGGGCCTCACACGTGTTATTCCTTGCATCAAATGTTTCAGTACCTCAAGATAAAATAGAGCAGTAACAGTCTGTCTGAAATTTCAGTCTTCAGTAATGATTGTCCTCACTTTCTCAACCAATTTTGGTGTTCTCACCGTCCCTCCTACACCTGGATGCTCGTCGTGTTCAATTGGCTCCCGTCCTTCACTGAAACACCTGAGACATTCAAATACACGCATACAGGATAAACAATTGTCCCTATAGACTTGCTACAACATGTGAAATATTTCTGCAGCAGTTTTACCCCAGAAAAATCAGTCTCGATTTCAAATTGCCTCACTGTGTATATGTGAATTCCAGAGAACACTTTTCCCAGTCTTCTTGGAATTTCTGCTAACAATCGAATAACTAAATAAAATGATCAACAAATGCTTATCCTAAAATGCCAAATGACTGGCTGAGCCATCCAGGACACATTGGTAGGGCAACTAATTATCATGTGGGAGACCCAGGTTCGATTCTCAGGGTGAGTGGAAATTTTGAGGTGGGAATTCTTTCAACACTCCCTCGATAAAGTGGCGCTGGCATCTAACCTTTGATCATTGGTTACCTGTGGAAGTAAAGGCTGCATTAGCATGGTGCTCATCATGTCATCTCCAATATGGCTGAGATCGAGAATTTGTGGGGCCCTACCTCCACATCCCTGTGTGTCACAGTGCAATGCACGGGGGATAACTTTGATTTTTACTTTTTTTAGGATTAAAATGTAGGGAAATATTCCCATCAAGGTGGATTGATTTAAATAACTTTTTAAGTAAATAATTTATAGAATAATGTACATAAGGATTTTGTAGATATCAGAATCACTTTTGGTAAAAGTACATTAATCTTGTAATTATTTAATGGTGTTTATTAGGCTCTAAGAAAGGAAAATAAAGGAAACTAAATATATGTACTGATGGGGTGAAGCTCATATGAAAGGAGATGTAATATGTAAACTGTGAACATACCAAAATTTATCTTGATATAAAATTCAATAATTTCTATGGGAAAAATTGCAAACATTTTGTGTAGGAAAATGTACAAAATACTAATCATGTTAAACTGTAAATTGTGTCACCATTAAACTGTAAATAAACATGGCAGCTGATATTTTGCAAACTATTACCAAAATTTAATTACCAAAATTTAGCTACACAGACTATAAAAAATATTTTAAGTTACAATTATAGAGTACATCCAGAATGTTTTATTTTCAGTGGAAGAAAAGTAACTGAAATTAATAAAGTTCCATGAACACACTCAACAATCCTATACATAGTAGGTTCATGTATACAGTATCTGAAACGGAAAAATTTACATATATTTTTGTATTTGCTTTAATGAAACTGTTCACACAAATATTTTACAGGGCCGTTTAATAGAAAAAGCATTTCTATAAAAGACATATCTATATGTATGTTGCCAAAAACCATACAAGCAATTTTAAGATTTTTTTTTTAAAAAATAAAGAAAAGCGATTTAATTTTTTTTAAAAAAAATCATGATTTTTATCCACCCTGATTCCCATGCCACTTCAAATTCACTGCTCGCTTACTTCCTATTTCAGATCTGGGACCTGGCTAGTGGTCGCCTGAAACTTTCCCTCACGGGCCACATCAGCAGTGTTCGTGGTTTGGCAGTGAGTTCAAGGCACCCATATCTCTTCAGCTGTGGTGAAGATCGGCAGGTTAAGTGTTGGGATTTGGAGTACAATAAGGTAAGAGTACCAAATACAATATATAATGATTCTATTTTTATTTCTTGATTCTTATTTTCATATAAAGACTATTTTATATTCGTATATTTTATTTCAACAGCCTAAGAGAATTGTTTACTGTTAACCCCATGTTCCCTGTCTCTTTGAATTTTGGTAATTAAATTAAATTGAAAAGTAAAGTTACAGGAAAAGTTATCTTGCTACTCATTTCACTGTTGCATGAAGGTACTCTCTTGGTATTACCCAGTGCAAGCATATCGGGTTATCAGTAAAATTACCAAATAATTTACTGACCATATATGTATGTACGAGGGTCACTATTTATATTTTGAGCCTAACAATGAAAAAACAGGAATTTGGCATTGAAAACTGCTTTATTGTTTTTCGAAGTATTCTCCTTTATGGTCAATACACTTTTGCATTCGTTCGAACCATTTGTCAAAGCAGTTTTTCCAATCTTCTTGAGACACCTCCATAATATGGTTTTTGAACGCATCAACGGCGTCTTCCGCCGACGAAAATCGTTGTTTTATTCGCAATCGCAATTTATTCTTGACATTCGGGAACAAGAAGAAGTCATTGGGTGCCAAATCAGGACTGTACGGCGGATGACCCATCAATTCGATTTTTTGACTGTTCATAAAGTCGGTTGTTAGACGAGATGTGTGACAGCTGGCATTGTCTTGATGAAGAATGATCCGACGGCGTTTGTTTGTTTTCCGTATTTGATCGAAGACCTCTGGCAAACAAATTGTTGTGTACCATTCAGAGCTGACGGTTCTACGTTCCTCTAAAGGCACAGTTGCCACATGACCAGTTTTCCCGAAAAAACAGGCGACCATTTGTTTCGATGTGCTTCGAGCGTGAACAACTTTTGTTGTATTGGGTTCATCTTGAAACACCCATACAGTGGACTGCTGTTTACGTTCCAGCTCATATGCATATATCCATGATTCGTCACCTGTTACAATCTTATATACGTCTTTTGAAGCACCACAATTGTATTTATTGAGCATTTGTTTGCACCAATTGACGCGAGCGTCTTTTTGAGTTTTTGTCAAATTGTGTGGGATCCAACGAGAACATACCTTTCTCACAGCTAAATGATCATGTAATATTTTATATATGCTGGTGGAACTAATGCCTATGGTGGCCTCAATCTCACAGTATGTCACATGACGATCTTGCAGTATTAGGTTTTGCACAGCATCAATGTTTTCTTGAACAACAACTGATTTTGGACGACCTTCGCGAATCTCGTCGGTGAGCGAATGGCAGCCACGATTAAATTCGTTATACCAGCGTTTCACAGTGGCAAAGGATGGGGCTTCATCGCCAAATGTGGAAGTAAGTTGATCGATGCACTCTTGTCTTGATAATCCACGTCGAAAATCGTAAAAAATCATCGCACGAAAATGTTCACGAGTTAATTCCATTTTATTGTTGTCGCGCAATCTCCAAGGCAACATAAACAACACAAATGAAGCCATTGACAAAACATTTGAAGTACGTTATGGTCAATAATGCCAGACGATTCCATGCAAACGTCAAATCGCGCCTAACTTCAATCAGTGTTGCCAAGGCTCAAAATATAAATAGTGACCGTCGTAAATAGCATTTAATTTTGCACACAATTCTGTCGTTTTGTTTATATATTTATTAGGGAAGGGCCGATATAAGATTTTGGCCGATACCGATAAAGTAACGATATAAAATTTACCGATAACCGATATTCTACCGATCCTATATAAAATTAGAAATTGTCCTTGAAGAACCTGACCTCCTTAATAAATGTGTGTTTCAAGGTGACTTCCGTGAAAAAGAAATTGCATATTTTGACATTTACTCTTTTAGAAGTTGGGCATGGAGATTATCCATAAAAATTACAACAAAATGGCAGAATTTTGTACTAAATTATCAGATATTTATCAATATATCTGATCGGTAAAATAATTGGTAATTTTACTGATACACCGATATGCCTATATCGGTTGATACCGATAGAGTACCGATTAATCGGTCCCATCCCTAATATTTATGTATATTAATGTATAATTCAAATGGTTGGTTTTGTAAAGTAAGTGTCTAAATATACAGGTTTTTTTTCCAAGACTAAAACCCATTGCAGTCACCTGTTATGTACATTGATTTATGGATCCATTCATGTTCTTCAAGAATATTTGCAATTTTATGTTGCATTGGTGGAACTTCATTTATAAATATTGGTTAGTTTTATATCTACACTTTACCAGTATCATCAAAAATTTCCTATTTGTCCGTTTATAGTTTTGCATGTTTGTTCATTTGATAGGTCTCTTCATTTTCAACAATTTTCATGTTGGAATGAATTTTTGGTTTACTTAGACATATGCCAGCACAGTTACAAGAGACAATGTAAGATAAATATGTCAGACTCTGTGGTAGAATAGTTGGTGTAATGCACCAACAAAAACCATAGCTTCCAGGTTTGAACCTTGTGTAAGGCATTGATGTATGTATTTGTCTCATTGTCTATTTCATCAGTTCATAATTCATCCTTATGATTAACTCAAGAGATAGAAAACTTGTGCAAAATAACCTGAATTGAAAGAATATTAGTATCCTTTAATCAGCGAGACTCGTTTCTCTTTCCTCTCCAGGTTATCAGACATTACCATGGTCACTTGAGTGCAGTATATGCTTTGGCTATCCATCCATATATAGATGTGCTGGTGACTGCTGGCCGTGATGCTACAGCACGCGTGTGGGATATGAGGACCAAAGCTAATGTTCACACCCTTACGGGGCACACAAATACAGTAGCAAGTGTGGTGTGCCAGGCAGCAGAACCACAGGTAGGTATCTGTTAAAATGTAATTACTAGGGAAAGGATTTAAAGGTGCAAAATTATGGTCGGGAAAGAGAAAAAGTGGTGCTGATAAAATGCGTTTATTCAATGCTTTCTTTTTCTGCCCCTTCTGTATATAATGCACGTGGACGGCATAGAGAACTGTAGTTCTGCCGAATAGGTTTTGTCTCGGTTTGTGTTTTCTCTTGCGGATTTTGCTACATTATCTTGGGAACTATTGGGGCTGCAATGATTATATTTTACCATTTTATAGCTCTTGTTCTGCTCTGCAAAATAAAACTGTAGGATTTTATGTAGCTGCTCAAGAAGAATGAAAACCATTTATTTTTATTTCTTAACAAAACATGAAAGAAATGGAAGGAAAAAGGTGCTCAAGCATCAAAGATGGAGTAAAAAAAAAGGATAAATGTGCTAATCTAAGCCCCCATAGTAGAGTGGTTAACATGCCAGGGGTCCCGGGTTCGAATTCCGGCCTGGATGTTTCTGGGTGTTCATTCATCATGTCATCACTCATCCCCATCTTCGCAAATTTGCCGAAAGTGGCACCAAAAAGCAAAGTAAAATAAAGCAAATCAATCACAAAAAGGTGTAATAGAATGTGTTCATTTTACTTGATTTCATTTCCTAAAGTACATACCTCAAACAATCGGTATGAAAACAGCTATAATTTTACAAGGTACTGCACCTTTAAATCTTCTCCCTAGTTATAACTAGAGCTCATGGGTTTTGCAACATTTATTTATTATTAATATGTATTAATTTTTAGAGCTGAGCCAATACCGATGTATTGGTATTGAAAAGGATCAGTTTGAATTTAATCACTGAGACTTTTCAAGAGTTCACAGGATGTAATCCTTGGGCTAGACAATACATTTGAATGGGGTTTAGGTAAAACACTTTCAAGGCAGTTGCATCTTGCAACATATATGCACAGAATCGTGTTCAAAATCATGTTGGTGAGTAGATCTGAATCTGTAAATTTCCTGCTTTGTCACATTACTAACTTTTTCCAATACCATAGCTTTACTAACTTTTTCCAATACCATAGATTATCACTGGAAGCCATGACTGCACCATCCGTCTGTGGGATTTAGCTGCTGGGAAGTCTAGAGCCACTCTCACAAATCACAAGAAGAGTGTAAGGGCCCTGGTTACGCATCCAACGCTGTAAGTATGCTAGATCAATCTTTGTGGTCTTTACAGTTCTTTCTTATCTTTTACATAGCTTTGTCTGCCATTTTTGGCTAGTCATAGATGTGAGTATGAATGACAATTAAATGAACTTATTCAAGACACATCCGAAGTGGCCACCAAAATTAATTGAACAATAAAAATCTGTTTTTTATGAAAACGTAAGCACTGCTCTTGGGTATACTCATAATTTTTACCATCTGGGGGAAAAAATAGTAGCAAAGTAACCACAGTAAAAATTATTCACAGTTGCCAGCTTCAACTGTTGTATTATGTTGCAGTACTTTCAGTAATAAATTTTTCAAAGGAACCTCTTCAAATTAAATGGAATTAGATATCAGTTGAATTATGTTAGAATGTTTCTGAATGCTTTTTTATTTTTGTTATTGCAGGTACATGTTTGCGTCAGCTTCCCCAGACAATATCAAGCAGTGGAAGTGCCCTGATGGGAAATTCATTCAGAACCTCTCCGGCCACAGTGCCATTATTAACTGCTTGGCAATCAACCCTGAGGGAGTCCTGGTGTCTGGTGGGGACAATGGGACCCTGCACTGCTGGGACTGGAGAACGGGCTACAACTTCCAGAGGCTACAGGTAAGGAATTTTGGGGAATCAGAATTCAGTAAAGCGAATTATTCAAATTGGATTGCCCCCAGGTACCCATTGATTAGATGCTGGGTGAGGCCTAGTTCTACTTTTTTGCAGTAACGTTATTTCTACCTGAGATCATCCACACTTGGAATTGAAATTAGTTTAGACTTTTATAAGATTTGATTTGAATTTCTGTGCCTGATAAGGATCTACAGGGTGTTTCCGTGACCATGTTACAAACTTTCAGGGATGATTGAAGAGGACAAAAGCATCAATATGAGATAAGAAATCCCTGTCCGGAAACGCCTCATTCAGAAGTTTCAAGGGTTCCAAAACAATTCTGAGTTATGCAACCCACAAACTTGTAGGGAACACCACAAACGGAAAAAGGATGTGACCTTGAGAAACTAGCAGATACGTTGTTTGTTTATGGACATAAGAGATAAGGAATCTCAGTTCGACAATGCCCCAGTCAAGAGTTATAAATCAAAACTGTTGTTGGAAGGTAGAATTTTCTATGCAGTCCCTTTTTCCAGGATGTGAAACTACCACAGTGGCTCTGGTGCCACTTTACCTGTAGGTCCAGTCCCGATTATCCCATCTGAGCATAAAATAGTCTCAACAATACTAAAGTTTAACCAAAACTTTGGATGGTTATCGAACAGTAAGAAATATCTTTGATTGTAGCTTTAATGAATAAGTAAATTAATATTTCCTACCATTACTACATCATACATAACTAGCCAAGATAAATGCATTTGTAGCTGTTGTTTAAAATCAATGCACGCATGAAAGCATTG
The DNA here is from genome assembly GCF_977018435.1 of Lepisma saccharinum. Lineage (NCBI taxonomy): Eukaryota > Metazoa > Arthropoda > Insecta > Zygentoma > Lepismatidae > Lepisma > Lepisma saccharinum. Next base: position 68,789,811 of record NC_139231.1, read on the forward strand.
CAAGAAGCTCTGCTGCATATGCTCTAACATCCCTGAAGTTGTTCTGGTGATATCACTGGCAGCAAGAATTCTTGCCAGGAGTTCTTCTTCATTATCCAGAGGTGTCTTGTACACAACAATTTTTACGTGACCCCACAAAATAAATAAAGTGGGAACAGATCAGGTGAACCTGCTGGCATACCCTTCTTGTCACTATGGTTGTGGCTTGTAACTTCTGAACAAGGCTTTTCCAGACAGGGGTTGCTCATCTCATATTGATGGTTTTGTCTCCTTCCATCATCCCTGAAAGTTTGTAACATGGTCACAGAAACACCCTGTATAATTAACAATAGGGGTAGGACAGATTAATTGGTATTGTGTTGCTAATTCTTCCTTTATGGTGACCATGTCTTCCTAATATTATTAATACTTAGAGGCACATATTTTTGGTATATAAAAAAGCAAAATTTTGGTACAAAAAAAAAGAAGTCAATTTCGGGTTCAAAAGCGTGCGATGGGTTTCGGGAGCTGTACTTTTAGATTTGAGCTTGACTTATCGGTTTGGTTACCTATTTGTCTTCAGTAACTACAAAAAAATGCAGGCAACTAAAAATGCAACTCCCAGGCTACTCTATGCAGCCACACGTCTCCCACGTGCGACGTGTGGTGTTCCCAGATTATCAGTGAGTATTCCCCAGAAGACTCGCTGGTATCTAAAAGAACTTTCAGCCTAAATATCCGGTAGTGGAGGAGAACTTAGCAGAATTACGTATCCAGGAATGAAACTAGATCTCTTTCATTGGACCAACATATTTATTGGCCAATATAACACAGACATTTTGAAATATTGTAGGCCCGAACAAACATATATGCTTTTTCTTGTATGTATTCATTGCTTGCATTGTAGAATTATTTTCCTGTATTTTACGGTTATTACAAGCATAAGAAAACAGTTTTTTGTTCTGACGTTTCAGGAGAACACACACTCCCTTCATCTTGTGCTTGTAATAACCGTAAACTACAGGAAAATAAACATATATGCACTTTTACATTCACAGCACTCACATAAAAACAACATATTGATACTTACAGTAACTGGAATCAGCAATGTATAGATATGGACACTTTATACGTTATTTGAGGCCTTTGTTGCACACTCGCACACTATGTTCGGAAATGGCTCTCTTTTTTTTGGGTGGGGGCCAGATTTTAGCAGTACAAAAACACATGCTCCTGGACGTCCTGCACCCTATCCTGACTGTTGAGGAGGTCGTGGGTGGTGGATGGCTCCTACGAGCTTGGATTGAAGTGGATTCCCTCAGCTATGCATCCGATAGTCCTGCTAACATAGCCACGTGGCCATATGCGAGAAAAACTGAGATCGCAAACTGCACATTTTTTGTATTTAGCAATTTCCGGCATGCCCGAGTCCCGATTATTGGCATAGAAAGTTTTTCTGACTACGTACTTTCAAACCTTTTAGCCCATGCTAGGTATTCGAGGGACTATAATTCACTATTATGATAGTTCATCACTCACGTAACTGAAAAATGGCACACTCGTTTGTCGTGACCTTACTTGGTCAAAATCTAACAGAAGGGAAGCGTGAGGGCTTACCTCACACATAATAAGGAAATCTGCTACCTTCCTCATGATGTCATGGCCTGGGATGCTTCCCATTGGCTGACTGAGGTTATAGGTAGCTTGGATCAAGTAGTTCCAAGTCTGGCCACCAGGTGTCAGACTAGGATGGGAGCTTTTTAAGCTCGCGAAAAAAAAACATCAATTTTTGTTTTTTATGCATATTTATGTTAACTAAATTAAATGGATGGTATATTCAAGACAAGGGGGTTATTCTACCCCTACACAAATGTTATCTTGAAAATACGTAAATAAATAAAAATGTATCCTAATAAGTAAATTGTAGCACATGGTGCTCATGCATGAAAAATGGCTTTGGCACGTTGATAATAACTTATTTTGACATGGATTGCAGCTTTTACTTGGTTTTAGGCTGTTTCTTATGGTTTTTGGTAATTAATCTTAATTTCCGCTAGTATCACTAGTAAACAAAATGGCTTCCCATGGCATTTTAGCCATGGTAGCAATGAGCCTTGTACTTGAGTGGAGTAGTGTGGTGTTTTTGTTGTATTCGAGGATGTATGCCCCATTCTTGATTGGTCATAAGTGGTAAGTGAAATGAAATTTCGCTGTTATAGCGGTGAAAAAGCAGCATATAAAATGACATTTTGGTTTTAAAAATGTGAATATAAACTCAAATTTGATTTAAAAACTGCACTATTACACTTAATAAACATATCCCCTCTAATAGCACATTAAATCATTACCAGAATATTAAGTTTATTCCTGTATAAAGGGGCCCATTTTTGCTTCTCAACTGTTTGCAGGAGAATAAATTGAAGTGCTCAGGTGTAGAACATGGTAAGTGACAAAACACAGGTTTCCAGATATTGAAAGTTGATGTTTAAAAAAAATCTGATTTACAAATTAAAATAAATTTCTAAATTATTTACAGCAAATATGATTCACTTGTATGTTTTCTATCATACAAACATGATATTTCATCCGAATTATTTTCTTTGGTGGTGCTACATGTGATTTGTTTGAGGGTTGTTCAAGGAATTGTAGTTGCCATGCTTTACATGCAACGATATTATCAAAATGAGTGATCAGATACCGCTTTATTCAATCTAACTTGTGATGTCAGTTCAATAATAATATTTTGACATTAAACTTATTATAGTAACCATAACAATTTGTAACACAAAAATGAAAGCCTTTAATAATAATAATGTTATTCAATAAACAATAACCTGAGCTACTTGTTGTAACAAGTTTTTGCTTTCCTATGTCTATGACTGAATGAACGCCATCTATAGATTTCATCGTTTTATTATGTTAGTATTTTAAAAAAATAAGTTCTGAATGCTTGTGATTAAAAATAACTTCCTTATATCTATATGGAGATCAACATTAGTTTATGTTTATATGTGAGCGGTTTTTCAGCTTCACATGTCTACTTCACACACACAGAATGCGATTCACAATCCTCTCTTGATACAAAGCTGTGTTACGTAGACCATCGAAATTGCATTCAATGGCAGTATTAGATTTCTGTGATTCAATAACCAATTTATACATAAAATAGGGATGACCTCTTTTGTTACCTAGTTGGTAAAATGCTAATAATATGTGCGAATGTGTGGGTACAAGCCATCACTGACTTCAGTGTTTGTAAACGTCATCCTAGTTGGTAAAATACCAATAATACAGTATGAAAAATCAGGAGATCTCATTGCTTTTATTGAATATTCTACTTACTTTAACAAGTAATACAGCACTACTTTAGTATGTTCTATGTTACAATTACTGTACACTCGTACCTGTTAACCTTTTCTTTACCACCTATCTTTTAAAAGATAGGTTCATGTAACTCCCAGGGTACCACCTATCTTTTAAAAGATACCTTGTCATGTTTGTAGTTTTTACGTCATATCGCTATTTTTTGCTGGAAATACAATTTTCTTCTTTTATATTATTGTTAACACATATTCTGCACTGTAAAGACTCTTGCACATCTTGTTCTTCCATAAAAAGGAGGAAGTGGCAGGGAAATGGCAGCTTCTTACTTTTTTCAATTTTTTTCACACATAAAACAAATATCAGGCCTGTAAATTAAGTAGAAATAGTAGAAGCAAATATTGTTTTAAATTGAGACATTTTAGCTTTACTTAGAAAGGTTTTATCAGGTGAAATATTTTTTCTCCATAGGCACCAGTGCAGCCAGGATCAATGGACAGTGAATCTGGAATCTTTGCCATGATCTTTGATCAAAGCGGGAGCCGTCTCATCACGACAGAAGCTGACAAAACTATCAAGATATATAAGGAGGACGAGACTGCTGTAAGTTCTCTAAATTTAAAATGGATTGCATTGCATATTCATACCTGTATTCAAATCAGGATACAAATAGCAACAAAAAGGATTCAGGCATTGATGTCATCCAGCCAAGTAGTTCTGGTGCACATACTTTTACAAATGTGACCATCCTTTCATTTACCCTGATTATATCCATGAAATATCAATAGTTTTTAATGTTGTTGTTTGTGGTATTATTATTTCCATTTCAATTCAGATAAGAGTATGTGCTTTTGCGTATGTGGCATTTTCTCACACTTGAAAAATTAATTAAATATTTGCTTCTTATTTATTTAATTTTTGCCATCTGTATAAAGTCTCAGGTTCCAGTGCGAGCCTCAGTTACTGGACAGATCACAGGTGGCAGAAACTGAAACCTCCCTCAGATATGAGGGGAAGCAGTGAATAAGGGGAAACCCAAGTAAGCAGTCCCGGCCCAAGGCAGCAAGGCTATCAGGGTGTAGAGGGTGTCCAGTGGCATGAACATACTCAGCAAATAGCAAAGTTACCCATCGGCAGCCTTGTGTCATGGCAAGTAAACACTGCCATAAAAGTGTTTGCCCCCACTGCCTTATGGGCCTGGAGGGATCCTGAAAGGCTAAGGGAGTTGGAACCCTGACAAAAAAAGGGTGTACCTGAGAACCCACAGGTGGCAGGCAGTCCCACCACCCAGGTGTAGGCTGTGACAGACTCGATTAGCTGACAGCCGAAAATATAAAACAATCGAAAAAAGAAAGAAGCAAGCCGGACTGGAAATTGGAGACAACGTGAACTATTGAGACACTGACAGGAAGGACTACAGAAATTGTAGATGTAATGGAGAGAAGAGGAATCGACATCTTTGGAATGAGAGAAACGAAATGGAAAGTAAGAGGAGAAATGAAATTGAGGAAAGACTATAAACTGTACTGAGCAGGTACAGAAGAGGCAGGAGAAGTAGGGTTGGATTTGTAGTCAGAAGTGGAATAAGTGAGGACATAGAAAGGGTAAATGACAGAATAATAAGATTAAAAATTAATGTAAGAGGGAAAGTAATAGAAATACTTCAAGTGTATGCCCCAGAAACAGGATGTACAAGGAGAAGAAGTTGAAGAAGATTATTAAGAACATGTAGGAAAGAAATTGCAAATTGTGGTAGGTGATTTTAATGTATGAGTGGGAAGAGATAGGAAAGGGTATATGGAAATACTTGGAGCTGATGGATGGGAACAGAGGAATGAGGAGGAAAGTAGGCTACTGAACTTTTGTAAGAGAAACGGACTGTTTAAGAAGAAATATGACAGCCATACAATTACATGATACAGTTGGAATAATGAACAAAATTCTGTAATAGATTGTTGGTAAGCAAGGAAGTAAAGAAGCTAATGAACATTATTAAAGTAATACCCAGTGAGAACTTAGTGACCACAGGCTACTAGTAGGAGATGTGAGGAGATGGAAAATAAAAGATAGAAGGGAGGAACGAGAGAGAAGGATAAGAGTGTGGAAATTGAAGGATAAGATGATAAAAGAGAAATATCAAGAAATATTGTGAACTAAAGTGCCAAGTGATGAACCCAAAGGAGTAGAAACAGAATGGATAAGATTTAAAACCGAATTGTAGAGGCAGCTGAAAAGGTATGTGGAAGGACAAGCAAGAAAAGAAAGAAGAAAGAAACACCATGGAGGAATGAAAGAACTAGAGAGGCAGTGAAAAACAAAAATGATGCATTTAGAAAATTGTTTAAATTTAAATCACAAAAATGCACGAAAAGAATATGTGGAAGAGAAGAAAGAGGTAAGAACAGTAGTAAAGGAGGAAAGAAGAAAGTGGATGGAAGAATGGTTCAAAATGCTAGAAGAAGATGTAGATGGGAACAAGAAAGTATTGTATAGATTAATGAGAGAAAGATGAGACAGATGTAAGCTAAAGGAGGAAAGGCGAAATGTTGTGGAGAAATCATTTCAAGAAATTGCTGAAAGTGAAAAAAGGAAATGAACATGAAGGAGTGAAGGAAAAATAAAATAGTAAGGAAAAATTAATCTCACATGGAAAGAAGTGAAGGAAGCACTGAAGAGAATGACGAGAGGTAGAGCACCTTGAGTAGATGAAGTGCCAGTGGAAATGATACTAGGAGCAGGAGTGATTGGTGTGCAGTGGCTGTACAGTGTGTTGAAAACAGTGCGGCAAGAGAGAGAGAGAGAAGTGTCAAGAGATTGGACAAAGGGACTACAGTTCCCATATTCAAGAAGGGTGACAGAAAGGAATGTAAAAACTACAGAGGAATAACACTAATGTGTCACTCAGCAAAGGTGTTCGAGAAAGTATTAGAGAAAAGAATAAGGGAAGTAACAGAGCTAGGAAAGTCACTATGAGTATGGATATGATTTGATTATGGTATTCCTAGATATAGAAAAGGCATATGATAACATGTGCAGAACAAAGATTTGAAAGGCTCTAAGAGAGAGAATGGAGTCGAGGAGGAGATAGTGTGTAGAGTGCAGGGCATATATAAGGCCAACCAGAGCTATGTGAAGACACCAGTTGGGAAGAACAGAGTGGTTCAGTATAAGTAATGGACTAAAACAGGGAAGTGCTCTTTCCCCACTACTCTTCATAATTACAATGGATGCAATTAACGAAAAGGTGAGGAAGATTATAGGAGAGGAAGAGATGAAGGCTCTGTTGTTCACTGATGACTTAGTAATATGGGGAAACAGGGAAGAAGAAGTAAAGAGAAAACTTGATAGTTGGAATGAGGAAATCAGAAGAGAATGAATAAAATTCAGTGCAGATAAGAGTGAGGTACTAATAACAAGAAAAAGAGCCAGAAATGAACAAGGAATAGAGATGGACAGGGATGAGTTGAGGGTAGTGGAGAGCTTCAAATATCTAGGAAGCATAATTGAGAGAAGTGGAAGAATATATGAGGAGGTAAGCAGAAGAGGACAAATGGGTGGTGGACTATATGAAAGTGTTCGAAGATTAATATGGAACAGGGATGTACCTATGAAATGCAAGAAAGTAATATATAACACATACTATGTGCCAATAATTACATTCAGAGCAGAGATTTGGACAATGAGAGAGAGTGACAAAAGAAATATGCAGTACGTGGAGATATAATATTTAACGAGTATATTGGGGAAGACTAGAAGGTGGAATGAGGAGGTCCGACAGACAGTGGGGTTGGTGAAGCGTCAGGACAGAATAGATCAGTCACATATGAGATGGTTCGGACACGAAGAGGATGGATGCAGAAAGACTTTCAGTAAGAGCTTACAATGCACAAGGAGTGGGAATAAAGTCAAGGGGGAGACCAAGATATCGGTGGAAAGAGCAGATAGTGTTAGGAGAAGAAGGCAAGATTGGAACACCCTGGAAAGAGAGGAGTGGTGGGAGACCAGGAAAAAATGGAGAGGCTTTACTTCTATGCTGATCCTGCCAGAGGCAGGAAATGGCAAAGGATGATGACGATACAGTCTCAGATGCGTTGTGGTGCTCCCAGTATTTTGTTTTGATGTCAAAGTAGCTAATTGTACATCAACTCTGTAGTATTAGAAAAGAAAGAAAAAAAGGATATGGATATTTTTTTCGGGCAGTTAAGCAGAACTGTTTTGTTAGCAGTAGGAAAGATTGGAAGAGACAGAATTAGAAACATCACTACCAAAGATCAATTGCAGTAAAACCCATTAATTGATATGATTGAGCGGATAGCCATGCAATGGTTTGAACATTGTACTAGAATGGAGGAACATTGTAAGCCTAAACAGGTCCTAGATAGAGAGAAAGAAGTTCGGCATATATACAGGAGGAAGAATATGTGGGGAGGATTGGTACAAAGATAGAAAAAAACATTGGATATCTGAAACAGAACAACATACAAATATTGGACGAAGAAACCTGATAGCTAATATCAATGTTCTGCTTGAAGGTTTGCATAACCACTTTTTGTACGTGCAAAATAATCTAACACAGTTATTTTTAGTGGTTTTTATTTGATTTTATCTGCGACATTTCAATTTTCTGCACAAAAATGGAAGATTTCATGTTACGAGATCGGTTCAAGGAGAAAGGGAAGGTCAGTGCCACCAGAAGGAGGAGGGGAGGGAAGACAAGAAGAGTAGGTTACAGGATGGAGGAGAGGGGGAGAAACAGCCAGCTATGACACCTGCAAGGTGGAAAAGACAGTTTTATCTAGGAGGAAATAAGGACACACATTAATTCCTTAGAAGTGTAGAGTGACTAGCCATGTGAGGTTGTATTGTTGTATGTGTAGCTTGAAAAAGTTCTCGGAAACCAGAATGAAACATCGCAGATAAAATCAAATAAAAACCACTAAATATAACTGTGGTAAATTATTTTGCCGATAGCTAATGTCAAAGGAGAACTGAGAAGAAAGTATAGCAGTACAACACTAGTTGGGGAACTTAGAAAAATTAAGAGCAAGCGAAAGTGGTCCCATGCAGGACTCTTGTGTGGACATGATAAAGTGTGTCCATAAAGTCAAGGTGAGGTTTCAGACTCCTACAGTATCTGAACAAAACAAGATGTAACCATGAGTTGTACACTGCATTGGAATTGGTGATGGGTATTCAACGTGAATATGTTCAGGTGGTCAATGAAGAGCAATCGTGGATATCACTACAATTATTAAATTCTATTTCTTTATGCTTCATTTAAACCCCATCTTTCTTAAGCATACTTGAATTCATAATGTAATGAATGGTATTTTGTTTTCCAGAATGAAGAAACACATCCAATCCACTGGCGACCAGAAATTTTGAAACGACGGAAGTATTAGTTCCTAAAAGTGATAATTCTTTTAAAAGCATCTTTTTATGTGTAACCAGAATAATTTGATTCTTCCTAAAATATGTATCATATGTCATAAGAAGAATATTACATTTTTTTAATAAAAAAATTGATTCATTACTTATCATTATCATTCATTGTTTCCAGTCTCTGACTGGGTCAATATACAAGTCCCAGCATCTCAACCTTCTGATCCTCCTACAGTTTCCACTTTCTGCTCTTTTTTTTGGCCTCTTTTCCACTGCTTGTCCAGTGTGGACTCTTGCTGGCCTCATCCTCTCATATGTCCATGCTACCACAGCTGTGCCTGATCTATTCTGTGCTGCAGATTTGCTATCCCCACTCTCATTCCTTTTTTTCTCTTCTAGTTTTCGCTATTAAACCTCGCAAAAATTAGTCTCCGCTACTCCGCACATCATACTTCTGTCTCTTTCATAACATGATTACAGAAGGTTGATCCATCTATATGTGTCCGATTTTAAACCTTCACCCCTGCTCACAGAATCGACCGATCTGAATGATTCAAACAGCAGGAGAAAGCCAAAGGCCTCTAGTATCATGCCAAGTTTGTGTGTGTGGTGTGTGTGCATCAGTGCAAAGCAAGTTTCGCTAAGGGATTTCTGGTTGTCGCGGGATACTGTTATGAAGGCAAGTTAACGATTCGGCAGGTGCCTAAAAACGGCAAAATCAACTCTGCATTTTATCAGCAACATATCCTCACACCAATTTATACAGATGATCTGCCCCGTTTGTATGGAAATGCAATAAATCAGGTCTGTGTGCATATGGATAAGGCCTCATCACACAGGGAGGTGCAGTTCGGCATTCGGAAAAGTTCGGAACCATTCGTAAACCTCCACGGATGACGTCAGCCACGGGACATGCACCAGCACCAGCATAGGAATTCACACTTCTTCCATGTTTTCGGAAATAAATTTGTTTTAAAAATCGAATGAATGTTCTGGCGTGTGTGTATAAATAAATGTATATGTATAGAGCAGACTATATCTACTAAACTGTGTCGCTGAAAGTTAACTATCAATAGAATTACATGTAATGAAAAGCGGGAAAGCCGGCTCGGAGGTGGAGTAGAGGTTTGTTCAGAATTTCTATTTGAGCTGGTGTAAATTCGTGTTTATGGGAGTGAAAAGTAATACTTAGAGTCAAAATGACCACAAAGTTGTCCTTTTTACAACATTGTGTGGGGTGTTAGGGCGAAGTTGTTGGACAAATCACTGGGGCCGAGACATTACAACTTCATGTTTTATAATCCAAAAGTTGCTTCTTTAGCACTTTCATCCTGTAGTGTCTGCAGTTTCTTTATTTGTTCTTCAGCACATTTTAATTTCTTTTTCAGAATTTCCAACACACTATCTTGTTGGAGATTGGGTATATTTCCAGTACTCAAAGTCTCTGAATTATGTGCCATGCAAATTATTTTGCGAGGAGACAACTCGTCAAGTATTTCCACTGCTCGCTTTTGAATCACGTTTATTGGCACGTCCACTCCGATCAATTATGTCATTTGGATGTTGAACACTACTACAATTCACCACATAACCAAGCAAATTTAAACATGGTACAGCGTTTCTATTAAGCTGCAGCCTACAGGTAATAATACTCAGCAGTTCTACTTTTAAGTTTTGTTCGTAATCGGTAGAGCCCGGAAGTTTGGCAAAATGCCTCTTTTTATCTACTGCATATATTGATAAAAAAATTTCGGATATACGTTTTTTATGTTGTTTCGAATGTTTTAGAAGCCTTTTCATTTTGCCTATTTGGGACCCCACTGCCTATTTTTAATTATAATGCCTTTTTCAATAAAATTTGACCATTTTTGTTTTTAAAAAAATGTGTATATAAATTATTTTTCTCCCATTGTTGGCATTTATTTTTCTTCCGTTTATTATGTGAATAATTTTCGCCTTATTTAAGTAATATTGAACTCATGCATGTTTCAATATTGCTGAAGGAGAAAAGTGAAAAATGTATTTCATACTCAGTTAGGATATTGCCTTTCGGTTAACATTTCCTTGTGCATGATTGACTGCTGAAGTGGACAGGTTGATTTCGAACACAAAGAAGATATTTCTGAAATCTCCCTCTCGAGCCCGAAAATTTAAGGAAGTTGCATCTGAGCTTAGTTTACCTCCGCAACCAGTCTTGACCAGATGGGGAACCTGGATATCAGCAGCTATATATTACGGTAACAACCTTGAAAAAGTCAGTGAGGTGATAGATGCTCTTCCAGAAAATGAAGCGGCTTCAATTCGTCAAGTGAAAAAACTCCTGTGCTATTCAAGTTTATTTTTCCACATTATGGTGCATTGCCAGAGACAATTACAATTATAGCATCCATGAAAATCTGCGAGAAATCTATGCGGCAGATGATGGAAGTGCCAGGAGAAAAGGGGTCAGCTGTAGCGGAAAAGTGCAAACGGGTAGTGAGTGCAAATGAGGACGTGAAACAATTGAAAACAATTTGTGATATTCTAAAAGGTGAAAATTCTGTTACCAAAATGAGTCCAGCTACATTAGCTTGTTTTATGTATGCTCCAATAACTTCCGTCGAAGTAGAAAGATCATTTTCTATTATGAAAAACATTCTCTCTGACAGACTACTATCAATGAATGTTCAGAACTTTAAAAAACACCTTGTAGTTATGTGCAATCAAGACGGGGAGAAAATTGAAATGCTCTTCCCAATGTAGATTTTAACATGTTGCCAGAAATTATATATAAAAGTAAGCGACTTCCAAATGTGCCTTTTTTTCGGTTTATTTTGCCTTTTTTTCATTTTAGTGCCTATTTTCCACATTATAAATGCCTTTTTGCCTGCCTATTTTAACGAAAATAAATGCCTGAACTTCCGGGCTCTAGTAATCGGCATCCAGAAAATGCGATGAGCACACTGTCGCTGTTTTGATGTGAAAAGGATCTAACCTCTTCACTTTGAAACCCACATCTTGCACGTAATCGGATCCTTTAGGAACAAAAAATAGCTTACACCCAGGCACGTATCCAGGAATTCCTTTCGGGGAGGTGGGTGAACACAATTTTTTAAGGGGTATTGTATGTTTAAGGTCAGTGGTGGCAATTTGGTTCTAAAACGGGGAGGGAGGGGTTGCAAGGAAAGTTTACTTTTTCTTGGTAGACAAGGCTTAGCATTAAGAGGACATAGTGTGGAGGCAAGAAAATGGGGAGCAACTATCTCCTAAATCGTCGCCACTGTTGAGGGCTCTCATTTTAATCAGAACATGAAATCGGGACATTTTTTACCACTTGACTCCTCTGTTTCCATGTTATAACTTTGTGTGCAGGAACCATCTCAGTATGTGTGTTTGTCAATTTCTTCTGATCAGGATCAAACCATCTGTGTACCAGAAGTGCTTTTACGAAGTTGTTACACATACACGAGATGGACAATCCACTCGACAAGGTGAGATTCAAGCTGTGAGCTGCGAACTGGACACAGACAGTTCTCGAATATTTCTCTCTGATTCGAACCTGAACACTACTAATGTGTCTTGTCCTCCATGTTTGCAGCTCTTATAAAAGCAGAAACCCATCAAATTGTTCATATTCAGGCCTAAGCACTCGCAAGTGTTCAAAATTGTCTGTCGCAGCTTCCGCAGTCTTCTCGCACATCGGCACGAAACAAAGGAAGTCTAGAATACAGCTGGATCGCGAAACAATTAATGCACAGTGAAAACCCTTCCGTTCCCAACACATCTAATGTTTCTTCTCCCAATAAGGTTAAATGCTTGCTTACTTATCTCCAGTGATGTGCCCAAGGGAGGGTTGGTGGGGTCATAGCCCCATTTGAACGTCAAAGAAAGGAAAAGATGGCAAAATGAGGACTGACCACCAAAAATAGTATACGTAACCACTCTCCCTTCCGAAAATCCTGGGAATGCCACTCGTTATCTCGGACACATTTTTTGAAATCAAGTCACCAGAAGTTTTTATGATTTCGTATTGGAGACTGAAGTAAAGCGCCTTGTACACGATCAAATAAATCATGAACAAATCAGTGAATTGAACGCTTAAAAGGAAATGAAGTCGGAGACAACGCCATTTTTCTCATTGGATCCAAGGTCCAGTCAAAGAATATCTATTTTGGGAATGGTTCTAATTAAAGCATATTTATATCCTCATTATATCCCCACTTTGGATGCGTGCTATTATCAATAACAGGGTTACAGAACATTCTCCATCTTACCAATAATAGGGTTACAGAACATTCTCCGCCTTGCCTTGATAATTATTTCTCTCCTTAAATTATCGTCACATTATCTTATTTCACATCACTAGAAACCAAAATCCTCATTTTATCTAGTTTAAACCAAAAACTTTTGCTTGGATACATGCCTGTCCTACTGTATTTCTTGTGTTGTTCGGCCACAAAGCAACAGCACAATTGCACGGCATTTTGCTGAAATGTTATTGTTGTTGGCAAAAATTCTCCACTATCACACAAGAGCTACAGAAAAAGGAAACACAAGGCACTTTCACGTTCCCTCACACAAATGCAGATCCTATAACAAGCAGAAAGGTCAGTGACAGCGTCACCTCTGTCCCATGAGTGACTTCAGGGTTGGGACCGCCCACGACCTTCTTTTTTGAGCTTCGGGAGGGAAGACTGTGCTACTTTCTCAACTATTATATATAGGGTGTTTCGTAAGTTCATTTACAACGCTTGGGAGGTGATTGTACGAGTGAAAATAAGGTGGAAAGTTCATGTAACGAAATTCCGGAAACGGCTTTGTTGCCGAGTTATTGACGTTTGAAAACGTGGGAAAATGATTTTCCGAAGTGAATAATGGCAGAATGGGTGGAGAGAAGTCATCGGTGTTGGGCGGTCCACTAAGAAATTGGGTACGCTCTTGTCAAAAAATCACGCAGCAATGTTGTACAATGTCGGCGCAAGGGATTCCCCAAATGACGCGAACGAAGATGTTGACGGGAGTGGGGTGGGTGTGCGTTCTGCGTGAGCTGGTATCGACGAAAATTGGCATGTGTTGAATGGCACCAAAAAACATAAAATTTCCTGAGCGAAGGGCACCATGACGTAAAAACGAAAAAAATGAACTGTCATAGGTTGCATACCCTGAAGGGCACACAGTATGCTTAATGGAGATGTGAAGGGAACCTCATCACAGACGGTTTTCAAAGTGTCCACCATGTACTTCCAAGCAGAGGCGACAACGGTGAATCAAGGATTGTCTAGTGCGACCCAACAACCCCGGCGTTTTTGCTATCGATGCTGCAGCTACATTGATACGGGCAACAAGGTTCTCGGCTGACACGACAGGTGTTTCGTAAACGAGGCGTTTCATCTCTCCCCAGAGGAAGAAATCCAGGGGCGTAATATCAGGCGATCGAGGTGGCCATGGCATAGGCCCTCCCCTACCAATGCACTGGTTGTGGAATACGGTATTGAGGAAATGACGCACATTCCGATCGAAATGTGGGAGTGCACCGTCATGTTGAAACCACAGTCTTTGTCTCAGTGCCAAGGGCACGTCCTCTAGTAGTTCAGGCAAAACCTTACTGAGAAATGCTTGATAAGTGGGTCCACATACACGAACAGGGAGAATGTACGGTCCAATCAAATGGTCATGCAGTATCCCGCACCACACATTCACTGCAAATCTGTGCTGATGATGTGCCACTAACAGTGCATGTGGATTTTCATGTACCCACACATGACTGTTTTTACTATTGAACACACCAGTTTTCGTGAAGATAGCCTCATCAGTCCATAGTACTGTATTCTGAAAATTGGGGATAGTTTCAATTTGATGAACAAACCATTGGCAAAAGTCCTCACGTGGGCCAAAGTCCCGAGGTAAAAGATCTTGCACTTTCTTCAATTTGTACGGGTGCATCCCCTCTTCTGCCAGGACTCGCCACACATTCACATCGGAGGTGTTTCGTTCGTGGGCTAGTGCGTGCGTACTGGTGCCTGGATGATCCATCACTGCAGTTAGCACATCTTCCACTAACCGTCGTGTTCGCACACTTCGCGAAAGTCCAACTTCTCGACGAGGTGGCAACACTGATTCTGTTTCCCGAAGTCTAGTGTCTACAGTTTGAAATAAGATGTGCGATGGTAACACCCTATTTGGAAAAAGTGCCCCATACAGACACCTTGCAGCACGGCTATTACTCCAGCCTCCCCATAAATCAGATGCATGTCCGCCAGCTCTTGGGATGTGTATGCAGCCATCCCTTACACCGGGCTACAAGTGTTTATGCCCGTTAACACTAGTACTCTTCACAGAACACAACGGGCTGTGGCTAAGAATTAACACGTAACACTGCTAGGTCAAATGTTTGCCCAACACTACTGTCCAAGAACCTCACGTCTTTCCATTCAACCGTGAATGTTTAACAACCTGCTGCTGGCACAGCAGCTGAAGCACGAATGGCACAGACACGTGCGCTCCTTCATGAGGCAACCTACACTGTTGGCGCCCCTAGCGGGAAATGTGGTACTTAACGTCAATCACACGGACACCCATCTGCCCTTCAGGGTATGCAACCTATGACAGTTCATTTTTTTCATTTTTACGTCATGGTGCCCTTCGCTCAGGAAATTTTCTTTGTTTTTGGTGCCATTCAACACATGCCAATTTTCGTCGATACCAGCTCACGCAGAACGCACACCCACCCCACTCCCGTCAACATCTTCGTTCACGTCATTTGGGGAATCCCTTGCGCCGACATTGCACAACATTGCCGCATGATTTTTTGACGAGCGTACTCAATTTCTTAGTGGACCGCTCAACACCGACGACTTCTCTCCACCCGTTTTGCCATTATTCACTTCGGAAAACCATTTTCCCACGTTTTCAAACGTCAATAACTCGGCAACAAAGCCGTTTCCGGAATTTCGTTACATGAACTTTCCACCTTATTTTCACTCGTACAATCACCTCCCAAGCGTTGCAAACAAACTTACGAAACACCCTGTATACTTACTTTGTCATCACATACATCTCATTCTACACAGAGATTTCTGCAACAAATGGTGGCAGACACCGGCATCCAGGCTATTCCCTTCCAGGACATACCAGTGAAGTCACCTGATGGCAGTCCCATGGATTTATGCGGGTTTGGCCTATTGAAAAGAGCACTTGTATCTCGTCGTGTCACCACTGGCTGTGGCCTCGGGGAGGCCTGCCAGGAGGAGTGGCTCAAGATTCCCGTTCCTGTACTTCAACCGTGCCTCCTACAATGGAAGTTATGGTGCAGGGCTATTGCCAGGACCCATGGTGCTCACATTGAGGGCAACCGCTGGTGGTCCCGTGGTTTTTCCTAAAGTAGGCGAGACGTCAAAATCGGACGCATATAGACGGATTAACCTTCTGTATAGGTACAAAGTATGTGTTATATAACAACTTAGTCTAGAATATAATGCATACTCCCATCAAATTTCATACTGAAGCACACCTTTAAAATTGGAAGGTGGTAGATAATAGAAAAGATTTGAATGATGCCATATTTTCATTATGTAAAAGAAGAAAGGTTAAACATGCTACGCTGGAAGAACCTTGTTGATGTTGCATTTTCTTGAGTCAGATTGATAACTCTAAGTCAACTCGTCACTTGAACAAATACAACCTTTCACAGTGGAGTACTCCACATGCCACGTGTCATTTTGGTTTATGGAACTGGTAATCTTTCCCCAGTCTGTTTATCGAGTATTCATAGTGGATTTTTTCTCCAGAGTGGAGGACAAAATTTGTAATCAGGTGTTGTGTGCAGTTTAAAGTGAAGTGCCCCATGCCACTTTGATTCTAAATCTCCATATCACTTCTCAAGAGTTTCTTGTCACTCCATGTGAAATATTGATTAATAATAATAGTAATATAATAACCCATGGCAGAACAGCCCATGAGGGCCAGAGCCTACCTACCAACTGCCGAGGTGGAAGATTATCCAACCAATTACGGGGTGATGTGTGGTCAGCATGATGAACCCCCAGTCATGAAATCTTGATTATACTTTTGAAATTCAGCAGTCGGTTGATTTAAATGCACTTAGTGTTACATTTGGCTAATCACGAAGATGAGAATGAGTGGTGAAAAGATGTAATGGATAAAGGGACAAACATACACACACGGATGACACAACACAAGTTGTACAAGTTCCAGAACCTAGTTGACCTGATATTGGAACAGTTTGAAGTGAAATCATGCCTTACAGTTACAGTAACTAGATCATCTGATAATTCAACCTGACTTGCAGTCAGACCAATTGTGAAGAAAAATTGTTGACAATGTTTGAGATATCGGAGAAAGATATCATAGGATCTAATGTAAAGTTACACATGACATCATCTGACAACATTCTTTGTCCATGATGAGGTGAGGTAAATGCAGTGAAAATATGTGAAAATGTTTTGTACATCCTGTTGTTGCTCATATCCTAGCAACTGAATAATTTTGAAGGTCCACTGCCCTCATTAGCATAGCTTATGACATCTTTAACAGAGTTGCAGGGCACAAGGAATAACTAAGAATCAACTTCCCAAAAAGGATAAATCCTATTCTCTTTGCAACTTTGAATGCTAATAAAATGTTATTATGTGCGGGAAGGAATTTTCTGGTCGGGACAGGAAATTCTTTAAATCCCGACGTTCA
The DNA here is from genome assembly GCF_977018435.1 of Lepisma saccharinum. Taxonomy (NCBI): domain Eukaryota; kingdom Metazoa; phylum Arthropoda; class Insecta; order Zygentoma; family Lepismatidae; genus Lepisma; species Lepisma saccharinum. The sequence continues at coordinate 68,807,175 of NC_139231.1, forward strand.
GGATGGTAAGAATTCGCAATTTCCCGACTAAGTCGCGACAGCAAACATTAAAAATTTCCAGACTCTGTAGAAATCTCGAATTCTACACGTCATTTGCCCGTATTTGTTTTCTGCATTTCTGGAATAAAAGAAAACTAACAATTTCCGAGAAGTGTCAGATACCGAGAATTGACCACTTTTTAGAATGACCATTTGGAATTTCCGTACTGTTCCGAGATTCAGGAAACCATTCCCGAAATCGGGATTGGGACGGGATTTTTCCCCCGAACCCTTTCCGACTTTTCGGGATTCCCCACACCCCTACACCCGACATGATACGGACAAGCATGTTGCCTGCCGCAGGTGATCCACAAGTCATGCGGCGAGAAAGTTGGAACATGTGGTTGGAACTTTGAACTGGCAACATTGTTAAAAATGAAACATGCCGTTGTGTTAGCGCGAAAGCGCGATTATGGCAATATTTATATTAGTAAAATGGTAGTGTATTGTTCCTAACAATATCAAAGTTAAGACCTTTGTAGATAATCTAATTTTGTGTAACTAGTTCCTTGTGATTTTGTATGTGCACGTGAAACAACTGTGAAGCACGCAGCTGATTGCTGTCCGTTCAATGGAACAAGTTTTATCGTGATTTTTTTATAGTAAAGATTTTACACGAAGCGATGTTGCAATGACTGAATTTATAGGAGTACACGTTGGTAAGTAATGAACTAGTAGTTGCAGTTAAATAGGTATTTCATTGGTTATTGCAGTTAAATAGGCATTTCATTGGTTATTGTGTATAGTCCTACATGAGTTAAAACATGTTATGCGTTAGAATGAGAAAACATCGACAACAAAAGCCAAAATGAATCCACTTTTCTTTCGTTTTTGCACTTCAAGAAGAGAAATTAGTAAAGATCAAGGTCATTCCATGCCAAATCGTCACAGCTTCCGGCCCAAGTTCCTTTTGTTTCATTGCGATTTCATCATGTTAAGTATGCATTTTTTACATGGTTCGATTTCGATTTACATCTGTTAACACATACTGCAGAGTTTTAGCAATTGGTAACGGTCCCGATTGTTTTATGATTTCTTCTAGCACAAAGACTAATTATTGTAGAATTTTGGAGATCATTGCCACACGAAATGTGAACCTTGCTTAAAGTAATGAGCACTGTTTGGACTCGAAAAAAGTTATTTATGTTGAAAAAAACAACTTGAAAATTACCTTACGCACTTCTCATGGACAAGATATTGTCCGTCGACAAGTGACAGTAAATATCGTAGAAGTGTGGGAGTGAATGTAGAAGTAAATTGGAACCTTAGTAGAATGCATTTAGGGACTTTATTTCAATGCTAAGGGAACCTAATCTAACCTGCCTAACCTAACCACGAAAGCATATATTGAACAAAACCTTAAGTAATCGCTAAAACTCCGCAGTATGTGTTAACAGACGTACATCGAAATCGACCTATGTAAAAATTGCATTCGTAGAATGATGAAATCGCAATAAAACAAAAGGAACTTGGGCCTAGCAATTACTTACTGTGTGTTTCCATGACACTACTTTTCACTTCCATTTAGTACTTCTATATATTTCTTGATGCCAATATGTTCGATGATTTTGTTCCATACATGCTAGGTGGGTCAGGTTTAGTTCCCTTAGGATTTTTAATAATAACCCTGAATGCTTTCGTGGTTAGGTTAGGTGGGTAAGGATTAGGGTAACAGTTTCAGGTAACAGTCTGTAATAGGGAAAACACATTTCTTCAATTTTACAGGAGAAAGTACTTACGGAACTGAGTTTCTATAGACTTTTGAAAGGTTGTGGAAGTGTTTTCTCCCTTTGTTCAATTTATTCGCCCGGTAAAACATGTATTTTTCAACATTGATGTCTCTGCGATGCACAAAATCTCTTGCCTCCATTAACTTCGACTATGTGAACCAAATCATCCGTGCATTCGTTGACGTAACCCTGGTCAGTGTTTCCAACGACACCATTGTTTTCCCAGAACGACAATTTTTAACTTTGTTTGCCTAACCTAACAGAACCTAACCTAATGGTGCGTGGGGCTAATTATGAATGGTTTGTGGGGCTATCTGTGCATGGTTCGTGGGGAAAATCGAATGGTTTGTGGGGCTATGCGTGCATGGTTCGTGGGGCTATCTGTGCATGGTTCGTGGGGTTTTGGAACCCGGGAAAAAAATTATAGCACAAAAGTAGGAATTTTTCGGTTAAGATTGTTTGAAACACTGCATACCCACAGATGATAGACAGTGCTAGTCAAGATTTGCCCGCCATATTGCGTGTAACAGAAGCGAAAAAGCAACGAACAATAAATACTCACATTGTGAAAAATTACAATTATTTTAGTGAAAAAAGCAAAATCTCACCTTAAATAATGTTTCGCAATGCATAATAGGTAAGTACGAATGTAAAAAAGACTAAATGGGCGAGTGAGATGTGTTTTCCCTATAACAGACTGGTACCACAGTTTCATACATCGGAGACACATTTCTTCAATTTTATGCAAAAAACTACTTACGAAAATGAGTTTCTCCAAGGTTTACAACGTTCGTCGAGGTATTTTCTTCCATCGTGGAATATATTTGACCAGGAAATTGTGTATTTTTTAAGAGAAATATCTCACCGACGCTCAATTGCCATTGCTTTAATTTGCTTGCCCTATGACAACCGGATGCTGCACACGTTTGATGACGTAAGCCCCTGTCAGTGTTTCAAACCTTTCTTTTCCTCTTTTGTTACCTCCATGATCACAGGTTAAATTGTGATAATTACTTAATTTTTAACTGATTTTCGTGTGATTTCAGCAATTGTGATATATGTATTTAAGTTAATAATATAATAAGTTAATTCAACTGCATACACATTCGTTTATTGCTGTTCAGCAATCATCACACTTGAAAAATCTGAAGATATTGAGATTCATGAAATCATTGTGTTGTGAGACTTGCTGATAATTATTCTTTCACAATACACGGTTATGTACAGGGTTTTCACTAGTATAATGCCCAAGCCACAGTTTATCTGTTTGTCATTTATTACAGAGAAATGAACGCAGGGAAATTGTCATGCACAAACTGTTTGCAACACAATTAAATAGCTGTATACCTCATTCAATTTCATAAGTTCAAGAAGGAATGACCTAATAATGAAGAGGTTTTCTTCAGAGACATCCAGGGAAGTGCAGCAAACAAATAGTCCATACAAAACATTGACTTGGAAGAAATTAAACTTTTTGTAACTAGGACTGTGTGGGACAGGAATTGTTTTCAATCCCAACTTTTGGGATGGGAAAATTTTACAATTTCCTGACCAAACAGTAGGGAAATATTCAAAATTTCCCGACACTGTTGAGATCTCGAATTGTACACACTATTTTGCCTTAAATTATTAATTTTACATTTCTGGAATAACAATTAACAATTCTTAGAAGTTTCAGACACTTACAATGCAGAAAACACCGAGAATTAACCACTTTTAGACATGACCATTTGGAATTTCCCGAAGTCAGGATCGGGATGGGAATTCCTCCCCCCCTGGTACATACTTTTCGGGATCCTCCACACCCCTATTTGTTACTTCCATGTATAATTATGCTTATGCTTGGTGGTTAGGATGAGTCATAAATGTGAATGCTACATCACAGAAGGTTTTGGTCATCACATGGTCCATCTCCATCCTTGTGAGCCAATACATAGGCTATGCCACACTGTTTAAAACATTCAAATTTTGGGGGAATGGAGTAATTTTACAGAAAGTAGAAATTTACGTGAATGTATTAGTAAGACTTAAGTCTTGTATATTTTATCTGGTTCAACATTTAGATATTATTTTACTTGCTTCAAACAACATTGGCCTAACACATTAAAACAGGAAAGAGGCATTTTACTGCTTTATATATGTCCTCTCCATTTAATCCAAAGAAACCTGGTTTAAAAACATTTTTTTTTTCACAACCCTACCTCTATACCTCCATCTAGGGTTCCTGAACAGCAGATATTTATCTAAGTACAATACATAGCAATGAGTTAATGTGAGTGCCAAATTGTACTTATCTGTCATAGTCTGGTTTTGAACATGCATAAAGTTATCTTGCCAATGTTATATCTTTTTTACAACTTCATTGGTATCCTGTCAGGTTTTTATGTTGTGTGTATGTGCTTGATCTATTTTATAAGCATGTTTGTCATTAATTATAATTTTTCCAGTTTTTAAAGCACTTACCAGTAATTGTAAATTCATTGTATTTCTAGGTGCTGGTTGCCATGCAGATGATTTGCAGAAAGAATATAAGAAAATATGTTGCAAAGCATGCATTGAGGTAAGGCAAAAAGGATAATTTCATACCTGGTTGAAATATAATAGTATTTCTGATGATTTAGAATGCTTTCTATTATTTTATAAGCCTAATGTTCTAATTTTTATTTTTAATATTGAATAAGTGGGAATATTGAAATTTGATGCTTTGTAGTGAAAGCAAAGGGAGGTGTGTCTTCTGTGGAAATTGTAGTATTTGTGCTTCCATGTATTGTAAGGGAATTTAACTTATCTGACTGGAAGCTATTTAAGCTGCCATAGCTAAAAATTGTTTTGCAAGAGAGTTGATATGTTAAATTTTTAGGATGCTGTTTACCAAATTTTGTCTCAATCAGAATTACAGTGTTTTTCGTGGCCCAGTTGGCCGTGGAGTGGCGGCTAGCATGCCAGGAAGTAAGAATGCATCTGCAGGCAAACTGGATGCAACATCCGTGTAACTGGAACCGCTTGCTATATAATGATAAAAGCTCATACAATTACTTTGATAGTTACAATTAAAATGAACATGTACCTTGTTACAAGAGGTGTTGGAAGTGATGTCCTAATGCATCCACACATTTACGGCATCTTTATAGGAAATTTTCACTAACATGTATCAGTTCCTCTTCCGAAATTACTTCAATTTCTCTCCTGATATTTTCTTTAAATTTTTCTAATGTATAGCTTCAGGTTTAAAAGCTTCGTAGCTCACCACCCAAATGTCATGGACGTCTGTTTCTTGTTCAAGGCACTGGGGGGATTTTTGAGGAGTATGTTACAATCGTGCTCCAACGTCATCTAGTTTCTCCTCCGTAAGCACATGCCATTTAATCCTTCGTCTTATCTATAACAGACCCTGTTTCCCTAAATTTGTTCACAAGTTTTCGAGCACTGTCTCTGTGTGAAACAGGAACATCTGGGAATTCTGCTGCAAAATGCATTCTAACTTCCCTACAAGAATTCGTAATGACTAGTTATGGGTCGTTCCTTTTCAAGGACTCCATCTTTGGAACTGTGAACTGCTCGCTCCTTTGGAGTGAATGAGAAGTTCACCTGTGGTCATTCCTCGGAGTCGTGAGCTTTGTGTGTCGGTTGGTAACCACTCCGACAGTAGCAAAATTTGACTTCATTTGTCTGTGAAGCACATAGGTTACAGATGCTAATAATTTTTGTTGGTGAAATATCAAATTATATGTATTCACAAACATTTAAACGTTAATTCAATTAAACACACTAATAATTTTAGTTCATTAAGTGGGACCACTATTCATGGAATGCCTAATTTATAAATGTTAATTTTTAAGTATTGTATTTGAACTGGATTATATGATAACCAATCTACCAGTCTTACTTAAAATAAATTCACATACAACAACTTTAAAATACTGCCACAAAATTATGAATAAATTCCAGGATATTCGGCTGCAAAAGTGTCATGCAGCATGTTACAGATTCCGTCAGACATTGGTAAATTGTCGGCCGGTATTGGTGATTGAATTTGAACTGATACTTTTCCATACCAATATATCAATGTTAGCTCTCGGATAATTTTTACATTTAAAGTTAATCAATGTTTGTAGATATCTAATATATATGTGTGTATTTTTACAGGGAATGCAGGTGCTGAAATCAGGGGGCTCTTCTCTGGAAGCCGTTTCTGCAGCTGCAGTAGTTCTGGAGAATTCCTCCTTTACAAATGCGGGTTATGGTTCAAACCTCACGTGGCATGGGAAAGTTGAGTGTGATGCCAGCGTGATGGATGGTGCTACTCTTAACTTCGGTGCTGTGGGAGCAGTTCCCGGGATGTCTAATCCTGTCCTTATCGCTCGCCATCTTTGTGAGAAACAGGGCCAGAGCTTAGCATGCGGGAGAGTACCGCCTTGGTACGTAGAAACAACTGCAACTGAATTTAGGGGCTTCTTTTGTTAGATTTCTGTACAAGTTCTGGGTGATTGTCTAGTGTCATATAACCCGTAGGCAGGTAGGGTAACTGTCGTAGGAAAAGTGACTGTCTGCCACCTTTCACAGAAGATTGTTGAATGTTGTAGTACTGACCATAGGGCACCCAAAGAAAAGCTGTGTGACCTTCACTTCACCTTCAGAGGGCTTTTGCATCATGGAGTTGTTTAATTCATCCAAGCATCTAATCCACATAGACACCACTCCATATATTGATGTGAGGCTTGGGTGAAATATGATAAAAGATTGGAAATGCATTCTAAGATCATTCTCAATTGGCAAAGTAGCCTTCCTGCTACGTGGAATGCATCAGGCAAAGATGTCGCAACGTGACAGTGTTCACTGGACCAACATATAACACTTGTCTGTCCAGTTCTAGGAAAAAGACTCCAAAGTCTGTCCTTAATGTTCAAGTTTGCTTGTTTCATCAACAGGCTGAAACCCTCAGCATCAGCCAGTAAATTTGGACTGAATCAATTGGTAATAGCTTATTGGTGTTGATTAGGGAGATCATCACATCAAACCTTGAAGGCATAAGCACCGTTGCACATCAGTATTTATCTATTTATTAAAATTGAATTTCGGGGTGTAAGGGGTGACCTTCCACGTAGGCGCCCAAAAGTCAACCTCACTTCCACGTAGTGCACCCTGGACTAAAGACTAACGAGGCTCTGGCGACTGGCACTATGACCAGTATAATTTTGTGTGTGTTGTCCTGTTTGTTGTCCTTGTGTGTGCTGAGTGCCCGTTTACGGCCTTAGCTTTTAACAGAAGTCAGAACATTTTAACATTTTTAGTTATGCAACGCTAGAGTTGTTATTTGTAATGATAAGGGGCTGGCCCCCGTATAATGTGACGGGAGCAAAATAGCCTAAGTGCTGACGCTCCCAAAATTTTAAATTCAATATCAATATCAATAAAATTGAATTTCCAGTAACAGAAATGTTTTTCCTATATTCAATAAAATTCAATAAATTTTAACAAAGGAAAAAGTATTATACTGAAATCACCAATTTAAAGAAGTTGTTCCTAAAGGCCATATAATTTTAAAATTTCCATTCACAGATTATTAATTTGTGTGTGTAAGTAAATACATAGGTATATTATATAGAATTAACCTATAGCGGACGGAAGTGAATGAAAAAATGCAATATGTAGCAATGGTACATTCCTACAACCATGCAAAGTTTGTTGAAAATATTTTACCAGAATTTCGCTTCTAGCGTCCACTCTATGGGTGCTAGATGGACCAAATTTGGAGGGAAGCACCGTAAAAAACCAATGTATACCCAATTTAATAACATATATCCCATAATACTCAGAGGGACACAAATGACTTTTTCAAACTCTGCTTGTTAATTATAGTAACAATGGATTATATTGTTTTTTAATTTGAGTATTCACGTGTATACTAATGAACAAAAACACGTTATTTTCTGCCATGTGGTGCTGGGATATGTACTTGATCCCATGCATCCATAGAAGGTTTAACGAATTTACAGTTTTTCCAATTTAAAGAAAAATGGATAGTGACTCCTATAATAAATTATCTTCATTTAAACGCAATTGAATTTGACTCTTTTATCAACACAGACAATTTTATTCATCAATGCAGAATTTCTTCCAACTAACTTAGAAATCATCAGATCTTGTACATTTATTGAGGAGATGAATGAACCATTGAGGTCACAAATATTGGATATTTAATATCAGTTTGGTACACTTTCCGGCTTCAGTATTGGTAAATTAGTATGTGTACAATTTTCTAATCATTAGAGACTGGATTTTAAAGGGAAAAAAAATCTCTAAAAAGGGGAAAAAAGGACTATAATTTTTTGCACTCCACTTAAAGTACTATTTTAAATGAAAGTGCAATATACTATACCATACATATATAAAATGGGATACATTAAATTTCATATATGAATGGTATATATTGTGCTTTCATTTAAAATCATATTTTTAGTGAGTGCACAAATAAACTAGTCCTTTTTCATTTCCTTTTTTTGAAGGTAAAGTATAGCGAATAATCTTAACATTCATTTTGATTAAATCATCCTTGCAATATTTACCTCGTTCCATAGCTGCTACTTATACCTGGCTTCGCCATTTCACTGACACTCAATACTATCGTCACTGTCACACAGTTAAGTTAAAACTATTCCTCAAAAATTCACAATAAAAGTCTAAATCTAGCAGATAAGTACACTTTCAACCAAACAGGCATACCACTTACAATGCGTTTGTTGCTGCGTAAGCCCAGATCACATTGTTTCAACAATCGCTGCAATGTACTCCCAACTCTAAACTGCACCAAATAGACAATTGTTGAATGTTTTGTTCAGGGGAAAAACAGTCATACATAATATTTGATACCGTGTCAATAAAGGGACCAAGGAAGATGTTTTTTTCAAAAAGAGGGGAAAAAGGAATGTAGGCTGAAAAACCAGTCAATAAAGGGACCAGAAAGAAAAATGTTTGAAAAAAGGGAATGTGGGCTAAGAGGGAAGTCAACACCATGTAATCTTGTTGGTGGAAGATAATTAGCAATACTGCTGTTATATATTCCATGATCCGTGTTGAAAAATAGAAAAGGACTTCCCTTTAAAATCCGGCCTCTACTAATCATTATGTCCCTACTTATATGGATTATGTATGGCATTGACTTTAATGAGGAGTTTCATGTGCATGTATTTGTTTCCAGTTTTTTGGTTGGAAAAGGAGCCAGGGAATGGGCAAAAGAAGCAGGGTTAACAGACTACCTCAATAAAAACTTAGTTGCAGGTTTGTACTTTCAACCCATTCTTGAGCTTTGAACTGTAGTTATGTATTGTGTTGTATTTTTGATATTTTACATTGCTTTTCTGCTACTTTTGGCTATGATGATGAGGATGAGTGATGATTAGATGAAATTTATGAAGGGACACTCGCAAAGAACACCCATGCCCAGAGAACTGGGAACTTCTGTGGTGAGATTGAAAATTGATTAGTAAGCTGCCAATTGTAGAGTTATAAATATGGAGAAACTAGTATTCACTTTATCCGCGAAACTGTTTTTTCTTCTTTGTTCTATTAATTTCAGCGGCCACTGCCACCATCCTTGTTGGAACTCGCTATACTGTTGCTTGGTGTGCATCTTTTGTTTGTTGTTCTCCAAACAAAAGATGCATGCCAAGCAACAGCACAGCGAGTTCCAACGAGGATGGTGGCAGTGCAGTGGCCCATATTTATATACTACTGTGTCTCTTTTCCCAATTGTTAAATGTAGAGTTATGGTTTTTTTTATGTTATGGTTAAAATATGATTAAGTTTTATTCTTTTCTTTCAAATGTATTGGTATGTGACATAATTATATCTTTGTTGTTTAGCAGTTGATTGTAGTTTTTCAAGATTTATGATGTGGTTATATTTATGATGCCCAGATATTCATTTTACAAAATTTGCCATATTTGTTATAAATAGGTCCCAACAATTACGTAATTACATGTTTTTTTCAGTTAAAACCTTCAGATCAAATGAGTGAAATGTTGGCATTTCATGCCTAATAAAGGCTATAACTGTGCACTCTAAAGGATATATTTTACTCATAAATACATATATTTACAGGCATTTTAATTTTTAATACACATTTTAAATCATTGCATAAATACATGGTGGAATGTATAGCTCAGAACAGTCCTGTTGACAACAATTGGGATGCCTACCATTTGGCAGGATAACCCAGGGTACAATACAATCTTAGTTATCTTATCTTAGCTATTAACAGGGTGCTAAGTGGTGGCAATAAATCTGATGCCTTGGACACTGAGTACATAGTGGAATATTTGCCAATGGTGCAATATGCATCATTATTTTGTGCGAAGTGGAAAGAACAATATAAATACAAAGCCCAATTATGCAATGGCATTTGAAAGGAAACATATTTTTCTTCCTTACTGTTAGAAGAATCTTGTGTTGGAAAAATTACAGGAATATGTAAAATATTAATTTTTGATACTGTATTTGAGATATGCTGAGCAATTTGTTTAAAAAAGGATGGAAATGATGGTCATATGATGTTTTTGATGTTAAATATTTCTTACTTTAAATACATATTTTACTGCTTTTTTAGTACATAATTATCCGAGCCTTAGTTATTGCTACAAAGGTCAAGGGCTGTCGAGCATCTTTCCATTGAGTAATGCATTGTCAGCATGCCAAGACCCTATGCTTTGTATTGTATGGTTTTCTTCAAAGTCCACTCAACACTGAAATTTTGGGGGTCCACTCCAGGTTTTTGAACCCAGAATCACTTGCACCAAATGCTAAATTTCTTCCAGAAAACAGCAGCTTTTGAAAATTACACAATTAGTATGTCCGTTTCAGAAGAAAGAATATAAGTGTTCATTGACAGTGAAAGTTGATATAAACTGCTCGCCATTAAAAATGCAACACCCAGAAGGAGTAATCGGAATCGGACGAAATGTGCACAGTGTGTAGAGGAGAGGTGCAGAAGGAAATGATTAGGTGTTCAAGGCTGTCATGCATCATGTGCGCCTGCCATGCCATCTGGTAAGTGGTACCTGTAGCAGGTCAGATAGGTGCAGAAGAGCAGTGAAAGTGCATGGTCGTGAGTGTAGTGTGTTAAAATCGGTCAGCAATACCACGTCGTCGAATACGGCAGCGATTCCAGCATGTTTGCCAGTTCGATCGCGGCCGAATTGTTGCATACCGTGAATGCGGATTATCCTACCATGAGATCGGTGCCTGTGTAGGATCCAGTGATCCGTGTATGGAACTAGTGGGTCCAGGAAGGCACTGTAGAGCGACATAGAGGTTCACAACGTCCACGTCGGACGACGGAACGATAGGACAGACGTCTGATACGCATGGCCCTTACAGACAGAATGGCCACGTCAACGAGGATTGCGCATGAAGTACGGTATGTTTTACAATGTCCAGTGTCCCCACGAACCGTGCTTTGTCGTTTGGCGAACCGGGGAATTTTTTCCCGGCGCCCACTGTTGCAGATTCCTCTGACGCTAGAGCATAGGCGTTTGCGTCTGAGATGGTGCCAAGCCCGTTGTGCATGGATGGCGGAGTGGAATGCTGTAGTGTTCTCTGATGAATCCCGCTTCTGTATACAACATCATGATGGACGTACACGCGTGTGACGGCACCGTGGCACTAGGCTTCATGACGCATGCATCATCACACAGGGCCTTCATTGGGTATCATGGTATGGGGTGCCATCGGCATAGGTGTTCGTTCGCGTCTCGTATGCATTCAAGGGACATTGAACAGCCAACGGTACATCACACAGGTTCCCACCCCTGGTGCTGTCTCATTAATCCATACACTGCATAATGCCACTTTTCAACAGAATAACGCGCGCCCCCATGTTGCAAGGAATGTCCTCGCATTTATGGAAGCTAACCACGTGCTCCTGCTTCCTTGGCCAGCACGTTCGCCGGATATGTCGCCAATTGAACATGTCTGGTCCATGGTGGGTCGCAGGCTGGCCCTACTCAGGTTTTCGGCACGTAATGTTGAAGACCTCTGGCACCGTGTGGAAGCCGCATACTGCAAGCAGACATCGATATACTCATTCTGTCCATGCCTCGCCGTGTTGCAGCAGTTATTGCTGCCCGTGGAGGCTGTACACGCTACTAGCTCCTTAGGGTTATGCAACCATGTTCTACGTGTCACATGTCACGCCACCGAGCTCTAACTAATCATTTTCTTATCTTTTATGAACTACATATTTGCCAAGTTTCGTGTTTCTATCTCATTTCCTTTTGGGTGTTGCAGTTTTAATGGCGAGCAGTGTATATACATATACAAGTATGTTGACCATTTATGAACGGCTGAAAATTGGTGATTAAAATGTTTAGTGGATCCCTACCTCCTGGTGTTGCAGAGATATTTTCTCAGCACATTCTCACGGAGAAGGCAAGGGCCAATTCATGATGATCTACAATACCAAGATGGTATATTAGACAAAACCTGTGCTCTTATCCTATAAGTATTTTTGTTGGGTTTGACAAGGGTTCTAAATGGCGTGTGAGCATTTATTCCTGCTTGGTCCCACTCAATCTCACCCTGTTCTTTTACAGAAAAATCCTTGAAGTTACACCAGCACTACAAGAGAAAGTTGGAGAAATTTGAGATGCAAACAGGTAAGGTGAGTGTACCATCTAAGACCTCTTTGTTTAGCTTTAGGGGATCGTAGATAGGCTATGACAGCCTTTGGCCACTCGCTTGCTAAGTGAGAGGAACGTTATAAGAGAAAGGGGATTAGCTCTGAAGAGCAATGTCGACACTCGAACAGCAAGGGGGTTAGCCCCGTGAAATAACAACACACGGGCATCTATTTAAAAACACTACACATGACTGAACAGGTAGGGTGAGGAAAGACATAAGGAACGTTCGTTTACCTGTAGTTCTGCTGCAATCTCTTCTCTGCTGGTCCTCGTTGCGATGTGGCCCTACTCTGTAATAAAACGACGAGAGAGCAACTCCGGGCTTCAAACTTTATACTTTTGTAGACCGATATTCTGAACGATAAACTTTAACTTCCCGATCGTTCGTTCGCTCCTTTTTCTAACTTATGGCAACTATGGAGATCTCTCGTGATAACTAGATTCAATGTAAACTGTGGGCAACTAGAAACGGAGTTCCTTTGTAACTACTTCATCTGACGGAAAACTGAAGACAACTAAGAAAGAGATTTTCTCACGCAACCTATTTAAATAAAATTCGAACTATCGGCCGTTAAGACAGGTGACTCGATCGCATCCTTTGGCAACGGCGATTCTGAGGAAAAACTCAGATTGAGCTGGCCTAATGCACTGTCAGCGGAGATTTTCCACCTCCACTGAAGGTTGCTGGCGTGATTAGCTTTTAAGAAGCTCTTTTCCAGTGCTTCAGCGGGACCTTTTTTATACATGATTAGCTTATTTATTTATGCTACCTGGGTCCTAGGTTCGACTCACGCCTGCGGCATGATACAGCACACTGGCTTGGGGCAAAAAATTAGATTTACGTAGGGAAGTTAATTTCAACATGCTGCCAGAAAATAATAATAATAATAAATAAAAGTCGCGGGTACCCATCCTGTCCAGTCAAGGATAGCAAATAGTATATTTGCACAAAAACCAGAGAACAATCAAAAATGGCAAAATGGGTATACAACCAAAAAATAAACAACACAAAATCATGCAGATCATAAACCTAAACATGCTGGATTAAATAGAGAACATTGTTGTTTCCCGCGTCCTTGAGCGATGGGTGTACTAGACGGTTTCAACTGGCACCTGACAGAGCAGTCTCTCATGTCAGGTGCTGACATCAAACATGTTTATCACATATCACTCGGCACGTGCTGAAGCACTTGACACATGGAGCACATAAAAGCACTGTAACACACGTACGATAAAAAATACATCGCTTCTGGGCAAGATTAGTTCCATTGCGTACAGTTCCAAAAACATGGAGATTGTTTATACACCTTTAACGAGGAATGATGTCTATGTCTCCTAAAAAAAATAACTTGGTATCAAGACCCAAGGAAAAAATCATGCAATAAGATACAAGGTATCAACCTGAAGGGTTCACAAATGTAATGTTTAAATATCATTTCCCAAGAAATTGTAAAAAAATTGAAATGTTTGATATAGTATATATATACAAATGAGGTGTGTCACCTCCAAAAACCAATGTATGTTTATGAAATCCACATAATATTTGAAAGGTTAAGTATAGCAGAAAGCTTGTTAAAAAGAGTGGACAAGTCTTTTGGTGGGTCAGAAAAAAAACATACCTGAAGATACACACGTTAATTTGAAATTTATATACGAAATACTGGCTTACATACATAATGAGGCCAGCGGGACCAGAAAAAAGACACAATTGAACGTTCTTGATGTATTGCTGAAGTATACTCCATTAGCAATAGCAGGGGCTAGCGTTCATTGCAAATGGAGATCGGTGAACTGTTCTTGAAGATCCGGCGACGGGGTTCGAACCCACGACGATGCGACGCACACGTGATTTGACACATGCACAGATGAGGTTCCGGGAACTGGAACAAAGTTTATCCTATAAGTCCAGAAAACGTCACCGAAAGGCTATTCCTGGAAGAAAGTTCTTGCTCGCGTACAGTGGGAGTCCAGGAGCAACAGATATGCGAAAATGGCACTGGTAGCGTCCATTTCACGTATTTCGGTGATTGGACCCAAACACATGGATGTGTGCGATGTATGTTGGGCAAGCTGGGAACGGTGTCGAACCCACAAAGAATCCTGGCAGTCTGGGGGGGGGGGGGTGACACCGTTGAGTGCAAACTGGGCGCTGTCCTCTGGGTTCGAAGGTGAGCACTGGATGACGCACTTGGAGATGAGAGGAGGTGCAGAGTTGGGGCACTGGGGCCAAATAGTGAAGACTCAATGGGGGACGAATGGCGATGGTGACATGAAGCACTGAAGTGTGACGCTGGCATAGAGGCAGACCGGCGTAGACTTCGTTGGCATTACTGGTCATGAAATTGATGACACTTGGGGGTCATCCGGTTGCTACAGCTCTGGAACGGAGGGATCCATTCGGGGGTCCTGGTGAGTGCAAGCACGGACAGCAGCTGGGGATTGCTAGTCTGGGACAAGGTCCGGCGATTGCGGCCCATGGACAAAACACTTAGCAAGATGAGCCTGGGGGGAGGGTGGGGGGGTTGAAGGATGCACTTCTGTCCTGGAAGAGGGGATGCCTCTCTTGTAGTAGTCCTGGAGGCACTGGGCTGGAACTCCGAAGTCTGGAATCTGGTCCTTCCGGGGTGCTGGATTCCGCAGTGTTGGTCCGGGAAGAAATGCCGGCCTCAGTTGGTTCCGGGATGATACGAACATAGGTTAGGGTTTAGGAGACAGAGAAGTTAGTAAAAATAAAAAAAAGGAAACCTGTTCAGTCATTACTGTGTTTCTAACATATCGATATATAAATAATAATAATAATCATCATCGATAGTAATAATAATAATTTATGAAAGGACATTATCTTCCCTTGGGGGCTGTGAGGGTTCTGTCTCCCGAGGGGGGGGGGGTCCTCTGTTGTAAAATGAAATGCCCTGTCCCTTGTAGTAAAACGACACTAAGCGAGGTGGAAAATATTTACTTTCATCGTACAAGGGGGACAAATGAACTAAATAAAAACAAAGGGGAGGTAAATACGAATGAAAAAGGGGGGAGAATCTAAAAATCAATCAAAAACACAAGGGCAATAAGGTACTGTATATGTTCCTTCACAGTGGCGTAAATGCTATGAGTAATAAGATTCGTTGCAATTAGGCAAAGGTATCAGTTTTAAGATACATTTTTTGTCGAGAAGGTGACTGGGTGTCGTTCCACATTTTTTGTCGAGGTGACTGGGTGTCGTTCCCAGTACGGGCAAGCGTACAAAATAAACTAAGGCACAAGTTATGTTAGATTCCCAGAATAGTGATGTCCTTTAAAAGAAATTGATTCTGTCGCAAGTTATTATGGCCTTTAATGTATGTATAAAAGTAGATGACTTCCGGAGTGAATATTAAAAGTATGTGTGAAATAGATAATGGGCAGGCGTACATGCTGATACCGGGGGGAGGGGGGGGATACACATAAAGTAACAAAGGAATGAAAGTATGAAAAATGTAAAAAAACCTGAAAGAAAATAATAAAAAAAGGGGGGAAATGGATGGGGGGGGGGGTGAAAAATCCACACAGAAAAAGTTAAAAGGAAAACAATGTTCAGTGAAGGCATCGGGAGGTTTTTAAGGCTTCTGTATATTGCCCCTCACAATGGCGTAAAAACGCAATAATGTTAAGGATTCGGCATGGTTAAACAAGGGAACGTTTTATTTAAAGAATTAGATAAATTTAATGCCCAGTACTTGCAGGCGTATGAAATAAAATAAAGAAAAATGGGATTTTAAGGTTGAACACCGAAGGTCAATTGATTCATTGGAATTGACCCATGAATCCTGGGCATGTGACGGTCATATTAGAAATGAAGATATTATTAATTCCTGAAAGTGCGAGGGTACAAAATAAATGAAGGGAAAGGTGGTTTTAACATTAATTTCAAGGGAAGGCTATATTTTTATGGATCGGTGAAGTCCCCCCCCCCCCCAAAAGACTCTTTCAACCTCAAATTATTATTACATTTGTGCATGTATATATCATCTCTAACAGTGACTGTGGCTGACATGCACTTATGTGTGAAATATATAATTTTCACGCAGACATTCCTTCCATAAGGGGGGGGGGGAGCAAAGAGAATGAAAGAATTAAAATAAGTGACCCCTTTCCCCTAGAATGTATTGATGCAGGAATAATTAGTCGAAAGCCAAATTTAAAGGAAATAATGTAAGGAAAATAGGAAGTTAAAATATGTTCCACTGTAGGGCCAGTCCCATTAAGCAAGCTGAAAAAAAACTGACACGTAGGAAGCGAAGAAACTGGTTTCAAATGGCACGGGGTTACGTCCATAAGTTGGCGTGAGCGTTAGAATTGAACGTTCGAAGTATAGTACCATGCAACAAGATGAAAATTAAAATAAAACCCAATGTGGAATATCCGCTTCATGATTTCCGGATTGTAAAAAAAACTCAGTTCTAAGAAAATGAATGGATAGAGAACTGTGCCCTCCTTTGCAGCGAGCAATTATTATGGAACCTTGCATAAGAGGGTACAGAATACAGGTCATCATGCAGGATTCACGTCTCTGGAAATTCGTAATTTGTATTTTCTGAATTCCTAGGCGGAACGTGATTTTCTCGGGCGCATGCGAAGTCCGAAGTCCAGAGCTAATGGCGACGTTTCATTCGTAACTCATCTCGAGCGAATTTCATTTTTTGGCATTGAAAGCCCATGGCCGATTTTAGAACTAGAACGCGATGACTGGTGTAGACAGAATCTTCCGGCCGTGATGCCGATCAAAGGGCAATGGGCTGAGAGTAACCTGCGCAGAGGCAATTGTTCATTCGGAGTCTGGGTGCATGGGAGCTTGAGGCATGCGGGGTTGAAGAAATATCCCCGATAAAATAAACGAAACCATTGCGGTGGTTCACTAGAAAAACTGAATCCCTCGCAACCCTGAATGGTTGCCTCTCTCTCGGATCAAAGATCAGTTACAAGTTTATTGCAGCATGGCGACGTCGCACGCAGCGAGCTGGGGTAATTTGTCCGTGGGCTGGACTACTGCGGGAAGCGAGACATCGGGGGGGTCGATAAAGTGCACGGAAAATGGTTCACACTGAACCGCCGCGGCTGGCTTCTCGTATCGCCGGAGAGAAACCAAAGTGCTTGTTAATGAGAGTGAGGTGGTATGTTGTTGCTCACTGACAGCAGCGTGGATTCGAATCGAGAGACCACCAGGTCACCATGCCAGGGGCGAGAAAACATAAAACAGAATTTCAGATGTCATTCGATGCAATTCTAGGGCAACATGCCTGTTGCGAGACAACAAATCTATCCCACCACTCTGGCCTAAAAAAAAAGATTTAAAATCAGGACAGATCATCATACGACAAATGAGCAATAAATGCTATTGACCTGTCTGGAATTCGAGGAAGGGGTAACGGCCATTAGCGGACAGGTCATGCGCTTGTGTGCCCTACACACCTCGATGGAGGTGTGTTGGAGCCTGGTGCGAACCATGGGCTTCCAGCTCCGTAAGTACACTGACGTGAGAGAGTTCGCTTGCAAGATGCAGCAAGGGCGTATACATGACCATGGCCATTACGTCATCCTAGTGACGTAGTGTTTGGGGCCGACTTCTGATTTCCAAGATGGGGGCATATGCCCAGGGGGGAACGTGTCCTCGTGGATTGTCACCGTTGAAACGGTAAAACCTGCATTTTCATATACATGAAACCTATTGAAGCTACATTCGCTTACGAGAATGGTCATACTGATTTCATCTACATTATGCGATTGAACGAGGCGTCGGCAAGAGCAACGTTGACACAGGCATCTAAGCACTAAAAACAAACAAATGTCCAATAGTGCAATTATAATCAGCGTTACCAAACACATGGGGGTACGTGAAGGCTTGACGAATTATTTCTTTAGAAGTTAAGGCTTGCACTCAATTGGGGGGGAGGCATACTGAAGAAAAATACGAAGTGAGATATCGCTATAATATTATGTCAGGCTTGAGAGCCACAGTTCCTCTGAATCGAACGGAACGAAAATATATCCGTTGCTTAATTAGTGAAGGCAGACCTCGCCTTATGCACTGTATTCTTTATTACTAGTCTCTTTCTTGGCTCTATATCTTTAAATATAAAACGTAGCTCTGTATCTCTCGCAGTATTTAATGTAACTTGAATTGAATCTGAGTAAGATTGTTACTTAGGACCGTGAAAGCAATGAAATTACCATTTATACAAGAATTTTGTTTCCCGTACCGATTAAGGAAGGGAAAGGAACGAAAGGGGTGGGAATTAATTTCTCCCACCTGTAAAGATAAAAGATAATATGCGTAAAAATGTGAACGTATTCTTAAAACCAGTTTTAGTCCATCCACATACCCAAAATTGAAAATCTGATTCTCGCTATTCATTGAACGTGTGCTGAGCACACGAATTGTTAAAATAAATAAGTCAAAAGCCTACTGTGGCATACGTCGTCCTTCTTTCCTGTTTTAAACAGAAAGTGCCCCTGGGGAAACTTGTATATAAGAAGCGAAGCACCTTATTATTTTCATTATTAAAAAATACAATATCGGAGACTGTCTCTCTGAGCGCTAACCTAATAACTCCTAGTGTTATAGAATAAAACCTAGCTTTCTTGTAGCCTTAGCATTTCAGTGTGAGTGACGTCGAATTCCTCTTTGTGGAACCGAGTAGACAGCTAAAAACAATGCCTTTCACAAAACTTTACGGCATAATAGGCGGAATCAATACATATCTATCTCCAAAAAAAGTTTGCCTGTTTTAACGTTGCTGCTTGTCGACCACTTATATACACAAAGAATGAAGCATGTAACCAAATTCATGAGCTGGTGGGGGGTGGGTGGGTGCAATTCCATTAAGCCATCGTGTGCTGATCGTCTTCATCAGACTCATTGGTGGGGGTTAATCGAAATCAGCAAATTCTTGCAAGGAGTGAAAGGCTAAGAACATGACAATTCACATCACCAACTTCGATACCGGACGCCCTGGACTGCGTAATATGATACTCCAAGCTCAGCTGAATTTAGACAGACAGATTCTAGCGCTTCGTGTAGTAAAACAACGAATAAATCTACAAACGTGCTGCCTCATGCAGAGATTAAAACTGCACGCACGTTGAAAAGTATTGCAATATAACTTGAATGTAAAATGTGATTATTTCCTAAATGGGAGGGCTATTAAGATTCTGCTTGATTGATCATAATTATAGACAAAATTCACAAAACTGCATCGTTATTTAATGAAAAATGAAAATCAGTTTTACATTAATTTAAACAATCTTAAACTTTATCTCGATTTAGTGAGTTAGTGATTTACGTCATGATTAGGTAAGCACACGAAATCTGTTAATTAACGCTAAGGAACGTTTATAGTCAGGAATGCCGTAACTTGAAGCAAAATTATGATAATCATTTTTTTTTTTAAGTTTAAACAATATATATAAAATAAATACACATGAAGTTGAAGGTATGAAGAATTTCAAGCGCTATAAAATGCATAGGAGGAATAGTCAACTGTCCATCAAAGCAATAGCTCAGAGAGGGAAAAAAATATAACAACAAAAAAATCTCGCTAACATATGAGAAAAATCCGTGCCGTGTATACTGCTCCCTTAATTTGCCTAGCTAATCAATTATACTTACCTAAGTAAACACGTGATGCAAGGGGCTAAAATAGTATGACCGACAGAAACAAGGCAAATCATTCAATAATACTTCCTTTGTATTCCTACAGTGCAGTTTTGTGAAACAGGAAAGAGCAGTCAGCTGTTTTCCAACCCTTTGTTAACAGCTGGAGGCTTTTAACTTCCTTTCCTTGCCACCTCCCCCTTCCCACTCCTGCTGCCCCCACCCATGCTTTTGGCACAGGAATATCGAAAGGTCGTACTTCTATTGCCAAAATTGTGTTTTAAAACACCAAAATTGAGAAGGAAGCGATGTTTTCTAAACCAATGAAAATAATTTGCAAAAAAAAAAAATCACAATTTTTCAGAAAGGCCCACCCCCCAATAGTAACAATGAAATTAAACTTTACTAATTGTTAATTACATACCTCTATACTCATGCACAAGTCAAAACATGTATCTCTGATCATTATCCAAGTTATGTTAAAAAGGTAACATACTACAAGAAAAAGCTGCTTGTGATGCCGGTGTCACAAGCCATCCTTATGGGAAATCACTGCCCATCCTTTAAGGGTTAAGGGTGAACTTTGCAGGTTGAAAGCAAATTGAGTTCTGTTGGAGGGGGAGTAGATGGATTTTCTGTGGTTGGGTGTGTAGAAATTGGAATTATTGTGCATAAATGGTCTCAGTTCCCACCACCCCTGCCTAAGAAATGTAGAACTTTCTAGTTGGCACACAACTTGGACTGTGTTCTGTATCAAGCAAAGGTTAAAATCAGTGAAATGTATCTTCTGAATGAAGTATGATGAATTTTGTTGGCCCACATTCAGTAAAAAAAAAAGCATGAAAACATCCAATGTTATAGAGATTCTTCTTCATCTACTTAATATGAAAAGTTTTTGAGTTTTGACCCAGAAGGGAAATTTTAATTCAACATAAAAAATGTTTGCAGAATCAATTCTCATTCCTATTTCATCCATGATGACACACAAGCCATCAGATTTTGAAAGTTTAATTTTGAAAATTATTCAAATGTTTTGAACTTTGAACCCCCTTGTTTTTTTATTTTTTTATATATAGGGTCCAAATGCCCTGTCAGTCATCTGTAATAATCACATTTTTGAATTCAGTTTTGTGTGCAGCGACGGGATTAAATATCAATAACCGCTCATGGTTTATTAAGATGTTGATGTTGGGATATTGTTTTTGCATAGTGATAAGTGTAAATTATATGAAGGCTACATGTTACTGCTGTTCTCATTCTCAGGTGCTAAGTCCTCTGGATACAGTGGGAGTTGTTTGTTTGGATCGAATTGGCAATGTGGCTGCTGCATGCTCAAGTGGAGGGATTCCTCTAAAGCATCCTGGCAGGGTTGGACAGGTAGGTGTTTGTTGTGAAAGTTTCTCCTCAACCCTTTTGGTCCCCATGTACAAGCAAAAAATTTTAACACTTGCTATACTTGTCTCAACAACTCGTTTGAACCCGTTTCTAAATTCAAGTACTTAGGAGTAATACTAACAAATGAAATTGACATTAAAGAGGAAATGAAAAGCAAGCTTAATTCAGGAAATGTGTGTTACTTTTCTCTTCATAAACATTTATCTTCTCGTATAATATCTAAGGAACTAAAGTTAAAATGTACAAAATATAAATTTTGCCTGAAATATTATATGGATCCGAAACTTGGTCCCTTACATTGAAGGAGGAACATAAATTAAGAGTATTTGAAAATGAAATCCTTAGAAAAATATTTGGACCTAAAAGGGATGAAGAGACAGGTGAGTGGAGAAGGTTATATAATTTAGAACTACAGAAAATGTATTCATGTCTAGATATGATTAGAATGATTGAACCAAGAAGACTTAGGTGGGCAGGCCATGTGGTACGAATGGGAGAGGAAAGAGGAGTTTACTGGATTCTTGTTGGGAGGCCTGATGGTAAGAAGGTAGGAAGGCCAACACTAATGCCCATTTGCACCAACGTCGATTTACTCACGAGTAAGAGTAAACTCAGAGTTAACCCACGAATCAGCTGATTATCTGTTGCATCAAAAGAAACGCCAGGTAAGCTGGGAGTAAAAGGAGGATAAACTTTACCCTCCGAGCTCGGCGAGTAAAATCCGAGTTAACCCACGTGCAGAGCAGTAATGGCTGCCTTCCGGAACCAGTAATGTATCACTTCAGAACTTCAAAACCAAATAAATGTAAAATGAGAAGTAATCTACTCAAACTGCGAATATAAAAAGCGATAAATATATATAGTATGTTATTAAGTACCAGGTGTGCCGGTTAATAATTCTTAATTGATCCGAAAGATCAAGTGTATCTGGGGAGAAAGGTAACAAATGCTGTATTCAAAGTATGCGCCATCGCTAGCTATACATTGTGCCCATCTGTCCGTCAAATTGTGGATGCTCTTCGAGAAAAATCGTTCACATTTTGAGGTGATCCAGTCAGCAAGCCATTGTTCGACATCTTCGTAATTGTTGAAGTGTCGCTGGGAAAGTGAGTGAGACATCGATGAAAACAAGTGGTAGTTATTTTAGACATCAAGGCGTGACTGTCTTTTTACACATACAGGGTCTGTATTTTAAGTAATGAGAATAAATCCAGAAAACAAAATTTATTACAGATATCGCTACAAACCTTTAGTAGTCTTCAAAGTATGCCCCTTGAGCATCAACACACTTCTGCAGGCGAGTTTTCCACGCGTCATACGCTCCCTGAAAGTCAGCAACTGGAACAGCCTTCAGAGCACGCGTGCAAGCCGCTTTGACCGCGTCCAGGGTTCCGTCGTGGTGTCCTTCGTGGGCTGTTTTCACTCTGGAAAAGAGGAAAAAATCTGCAGGGGCAAGGTCGGGGCTGTAGGGAGGCTGAGGAATCGTTGTGATGCCAGATTTCGTGAGGAACTCTCTAACCACGAAGCACGTGTGAAATGGCACATTGTCATGATGGAGCTTCCAATCGGCGACAATTTCTGGTCGCACTCGGTTGACCCGTCTCTTCAACCTTTTTAACACCCCCACGTAGAAGGAGCCATTGACTGTCTGTCCTGCAGACACAAATTTCGCGTGGACCACACCTATCTTGTCGAAAAAGACAATCAGCAATGCTTTGATTCTGGACTTGGACATGCGCGCCTTTTTTGGTTCGAGGCGACTGCGGAGTGTGTCATGCGGTGCTCTGCCGTTTTGTTTCGGGATCGTACTCGAAGATCCAACTTTCATCTCCGGTAATGACATTGTCAAAAAACTGCGGGTTGTCTTCAATGCGTTCCAAAAGATCTTGCGACACGACCGCGCGGTTGTGCAATTGCTCGTTCGTCAAAACTTTCGGGACGAGCTTGGCGCAAATTTTTCTCATCACAAGATCCTCGGTGATGATTTTGTGAACAACCATTTTATCGAGTCCTAGCGTATCCGCGATAAACCGCATACTGACACGCCTGTCCGCGTTCCGCAAATCTCGCACACGTTGTTCGTTGTCTCTGGTTCTTGATGTCGACGAGCGCCCTGCGTGGGGTTCATCCTCCACTCTCTCCCGGCCTTCTTTGAACATTTTGTGCCACCGAAACACTTGCGCTTGTGATAAACTGTCACTGCCGTATGCTTTCCGAATCATTTCCAGCGTTGCTGCATTAGATTTTCCAAGGCACACACAAAATTTGATCGTGTACCGCTGTTCCATGCTTTGCTGCATTTTGCTCTTGCACACACTACTTTGCAGACGTCCACGCCACGCGTGATCATGCCTCAACGGACGCCAGCAGGCAACTGCCGCTTGGAGCGCTATCAAGGTCACACCCCCCACTACCGACTCCAACCGCTCCCAGTGCGCTCTGACATCTAGTCGTGGCAGAAAAAAAAATATTCTCATTACTTAAAATACCCCCACACCCCCTATACGCCTTCATGGCGTGGTGCTATGCACAGGGGAGCACTTTTCTTTTTTACAGACCCTGTAAGGAGGAGGTTACTGTTTACTCATATAGTAATTGGCAAGTTATTAGTTGCAGTCATCTCTGAAAGGGAGGGTAACCTCTCTGTCCTACATCTTAATCCATTTTACATACCTTCATTGCTTAAGTAAAGGAACCATACGTGGTCTTGACGAGGCCCAAATTCACAGTGGAACCCCTAAAATATGGTCCTTGACTTTATTTACAAAATCAGGATTAGCTAATAGATACAGACATGCATATTCAGGGTTCCTACGCATCCTGGAAAACCTGGAATTTTAAAATGTTCCTTCCAGGCATGGAAATGTTATGAAATTTCACATTTTTCCAAGCTGTACCTGGAATTTTGGAGATTGTCCTGGAAATTCCTTTTCCCCATTTTATTTGTATGAATTACAATAAGTATTCATTTAAAACAGGCCAGTGTCATGATAGTGGTTTATTTACTTATGTCACGTTGCTGTGTACTGTAGTCATAGTTTTGTGATCAGTTTTATTTTTGTGATTGAAGTATAATGTAAAATGCCCCGCGTTTTTGTATTATTTTGTATCGCTCAGAGGTAGAAAATATGATGATAATAATAATGGTTAAAAAAAAAGGGTTCGCTATCCTAAATATTCCAAGTTTTCTAAGGATATTATTCTTGTTTATTTGTAATACAAGATGGTAATTTTTTATAAAGTTATTTAAACTTGTGTTTACTTTTTCTACCTTTGTATTTTTTCTGTATTGTAAAAATTAAATAACCTTCATTATACTAAGAAATGAAAGGTGTGGAAAGGAGCAGGTGTAGGGGAGTTGGGAGCCTGCATTAAAAAAAATTAGAACTTTTTTTTTTTTTAATAAAAGAAAATATGTAATAATGTGTATTTTGCCATGCTTACTTTCTACACTTGTCCTGGAGCAATTGTAGAAAATCCTTGAAAAGTCCTGAAAATGTCCTTGAAAAAATTGCATGATTTTGTGTAGGAACCGTGATATTATAAGATGTGAAATAATACACTGTTGTATTAATTTTTCATGTTTTTGAAAGGTGTGACATACATTTTCCTACAATGTTTTGTTGCAAAATGAGCTGCAAAATTGAAATTTACCAACACTTTCTGCATTATTTAGTTTGTTATGCACTATCATGGAAAATTTATTAATCCTGCTGTCAAAATTTGAGAAGCAAAACTGACTCCTTTACACAAGAATACACAACACTTTGATAACTACATAAATGTGCTAGTAAAGAGAAATGTTTATTTGTGTAATAAGTATAATTTTTAAATCAAATTAGGATCATATTCACCATTTTATCACCCAAATGCCATTTTATAAACCGTATTTACACATGTATAATGCACACCCTGGTTTTTGATGGGGAAAATTGACAAAAAATATATATCTTATATAATGGTTCAAGAAATGGCTTTCTTAGTTGTAGCAGAGCGTATAGAAGAGAAAGTGTGTGCACTTCGTTTTCTTCCCGTAAGCCAAGTGAATAGAGCGGTGCCCCACCGAAACACTGGCAGCACCTTCGCTTGCGACGAGCGTCTTCTGCTTGCAGTGCGGTCGCGCTTTACGTAGAGCTTTGTGTTTTGTTGTGCTAGAATAACATTGTGTACTTTTATTAATGACAACATTGTTACATTATTGAGTTTAGTGTCGTTAGATTTGTGATTGATCCGTTGTGACTAGTTTGTGTTGTGTTCAACACATTATTATTGTGTTTGAAACAGCAGCGATCGAAAACTACAAGATGCCTACGTGTTTCGTACCCGGCTGTAGATCTGGATATGACCGCTGTTCTTCAGGCAGTAGAAATTTTTTAGGCCACCTAAAGACAGTAATGGTCTCTCAAAATGGGAGAGTGCCATCCCTAGAAAAGATAAAAAACTAAGTCATAATTGCTATGTGTGTGATATTCATTTTTCCACTGACCTTTTAGTGAAAGTGGATTCGTTCATAGTGGATGGCGATACAGTAGAAATTCCACGACAAAGGTGGAAATTAAAACCAGAAGCAGTTCCTCATATATTTCCTAATTTGCCCAAATACATCTCTAAGACAGTTAAGAAGCCAAAATCTCCCATGAAAAGGCAATCCTTGCGGACAGATGATAATAAAGTAAGTACTCGTCGTAATGTATCATTAAGCTTGTCAGTAGAGGATGATTTGCTTCACACTGCGGATGCTAGCAATACAATAGCATTGCTAAAGAAAAAAGGATCAGAAGCACATACAACTTTAATAAAATGGAATGCTGTCCTTAGAAATAATCAAAATTCCTTCGCTTCAGAAAAAACTAGAGTCCTTAAGAATGACTTTAGAAAGTACTTTAGAAGTGTCCGAATATTTGTGGAAGAACAATTACAAGTACGTTTTGACAGGAAAATTTAATCAAGATCCCCTAGATCGCCATTTTGGTATATTGCGGTCGTTCACTTGTGATGATCATCCCTCCACTGTGGATTTTCTGCACTTACGTATGCTGCAATCAATTTACGTATCAGCAAAACTTGCTTTATTTTCGGGCGGAAACTGTGAATACAGGACTGAATCTCCTCTGACGTCTTTTGTTAATCAAATGCAAACTCTGGCAAGAGCAACCGAAAATAAAAATCTTTCGGTGAAGAAGCAAGCTGAAAATAAAATAAGGGGAAAAAAATCCATTCTTGAAGATGAAATTCAAATACCGGACTGGGAAAACAACATTCCGAACTTAAAATGAACAAAGTGTTGGTAAAGAATACTTGGTGTATCATTTGGCAGGATACATAGTGCGGTATATTTCCAAAGTGACGGATTGTAAACTGTGTACAACTTTTCTGCACGGGGAACCAACTAATGTACCTGCCTCACTTACGTTAATCCAAGACTATGGTTCGGGCGACGGCTGTAAATACCTTACCTATGCATCGAAAAGTGTTTATGATTTGCTGTTACGAGTGGAAGAATTTGTTGCAGAAAAAATATCATGTGCTAATAGTTTATGGGGTGATATATTTTTTGAGTGTTTGGACAATTTAAATATAATTGCTGTAAAAACTTCGCAATTAGGATGCTGTGAAGATCATGTGCAGCGTACGCTTCCTAAACTCATATTTCACTATCTGAAATGTCGATTTTTCTTCCGCACCAAGGAGATAAGAAAGGAATTAAGTGCCTCGAAGACAGCAAAATCATCTCGGAAATTCTCCAAACTATCCAGCTGCTGAGCTTTTCTCCAAACGTAAGTAACATGCATTTTTGTTTCTTATGTAGTTAGTTATGTAAGCAACGCTAGCATCTTCCGCGCCCTCTCAAACGTCACCACTGCCATCTAGGCGGTGGACCACGGCAACTCAGGGAGTGCGCACACTATTTCTTCTATACGCTCTGGTTGTAGGTTGTGAAACTGTTGCTATGCAGATCAAAAGCATACCTATTCAATAAGTCACCTGTTGCTATGTGAACCAAGAGGAGAAGGTTCCTTCATTTTGTGATGAGCTTATTTCAATTGCATTGCATGTTTGTGTCACCATCTTGAATAGAATACTCTTGCCATATTCAGAAACTGCAGAATTTAAGCTTTACAATGATATATAAGATGCTAGGGTTCCGTAAACATGAAAAATCAATGCAAGTGTCTCAAAATCATGGAATGACTGTATGGTTTCATGTTGGCTGTCCGAATTATTCCGTGCATAATATGGACCACAGTTTATGGGGGCAAAAATTTTGGAAAAAATTGCGCATTCCTATATGAGTAAATACGGTACTTATTTCTGTCCGAAAGTACGTTTAGTTTTTGTACTGAAATCTTGTTATATATTATTCACCATGAAAATGTGCTCCTACCTAGCAGTTCCATTCCAATTGTATATCAACACTTATTGGTATTCAATAAAATTTCATATACCCCCTTCCCCCAACACACACAACATATGTATAAGCAACAAATACATTTGATTGGAATTCAGATATGTAACACATGGCCACACTTTCTTTTCTCCTGTTATGAAGGCTGCTGTCTACGGTTGTGGATGCTGGGCTGAGAATGCAGAAGGCTCGAAGCCTGCCGTGGCGACCAGTAGCTCTGGTGTCGGGGAGTTCCTCATCCGCACTTGCTTGGCACGAGAAAGTGCCGTGCAGCTGAAGGAGAACTCCTGCTCAGTAGAGAACCTGTATCGGAGCATGAAGGAGAAGTTCCTAGGTAATTATCTCACGTTAGTATTATTACAGTGGAATTTTGGTTTTATGTTTTCCAGGGGACCAAGGTGACAGAAATGAAATCGGAAACAGCTGAACATCATCCAACACCTGGTTATTGCAGGTAGGACTGTTAGGCTGTGGTATTGAAAATGATGTTTTTGTTCAAAATTATTCAGTAACACTTTATTGTTATATCTTGATTGTTGTTGAGGATAATGATGTAAATGTGCCAGCAATTCCTTTTACCATATCTCTGCAAGTTATTGCATGTTAACCCAATAGGATGGGTGATCTCAGGTCAAGTAAAACATGCTTCTGTACTGAAAACCTGTCCTCAGGTACAAAATATAAATTTAGGGCAAAATCCAGGCTCTGTATAATTTTTTAGAAGTTACGAGCAAATGGTCCACTTTACCAAAGACCCAGATTCAGTCCTTGATCAAGCCACAAACATTTTCAGTGTACCATAAGTTATTTTCATACAAGAATGCAAATTATTATATGATCTTTTCATTTCAGATTCCTCATTTTTGCGAAAGGTTGAGGATAAACTTGGTGGAGTCATCGTCTTGAGAGTCAGTCATGATGAAAATGTGGGGGAATTCCTGTGGTCCCATACAACAAGCTCCATGGTGGTGGGATATATGTCTGGAACAGACAAGAAACCCAAGGTTTGTAATAAGGTTATTTTAATACAGTGGAATCCCAATTGTAAGTTCCCAGATTTTATGTGTTTCCACCATCTCTCGAAAAATATAAAATGCAGGTTTTAGTGTAATGTACAGTAAAACCTCGATTTCATGTTTTTCAGGGCACCAAGCTGCCAAAACTGATAATGCAGGTAAATGTATAATCAAGGAAAATTTTATAGCATTTTGCTATGTTGGGACCATCAAGATTGAACGTGTAAAGTGGGAAAATGTAAAATTCCAAGAACATAAAATCAGAGTGCCACTGTATCAGTGTTCTGGAAGGCAATCTCTTTAACAGATACCTTGACTCTATGAAGAAACACATGATATTGTTGCAAGAACTGCTGAGAACAGCTACATATATTGCATTTACTACAGATGCCTTTTCTGGTACTGACCGCTCATCATAAGCCCGTACTGGAAGCTGGAAAGTGTCTATCTTAACTGCATCATACATTACCAGGATCATACAGCAAATGTCAATGATTCCATTATTTTCATAATAAACGAGTGGAATATTCCATATCTTCTGTTTCTGCAGTGACAACGGAATGTGTGTTATATGTGGTTCAATGTGTAAACCCTGGGATTAAACCACCTAAAATGTTTTGCTCAATCCCTTCACCTTGGAATAAACATCTTGCATTTTCAGGACTGCCCTTCAACTTATGAACATTGCTAAAAGCCTCGCTGATAATGTTCCATACATAAAGCTGGATGAATTGTGTACAGAATGGGATTTTATATGCTGGAAAATGTTGATGGCAAAAATGCATTAATAAATATTGGGTAGAGATGTTTAAAAAGAACCCTCAGGGGTGTGCAGTAAGCTACTTGCATAGGCTTTTCAGAAATTTTCATGGAACAGGTCATGTATTTGTTGCTTTCTGCATCTACAAGAATTGAATGCATATCAGGAAATATCCATGTATTGTTTTGAACCCTCACATCTTGATGTTGCCTATGTGGGGACCCGATGAAGTTCAAATTTCATATATATATATACAGTGATCAGAACGCTACATTTTATAAGTAGCTTCGCTACAACTGCAGCTACTCTTCCAAAATGTAGCTTCGCTACAGCTACAACTACATTTACCAGAAAGTAGCTCGCTACGCTATTCCTGTTCGCTACTCGCTACTTCGCTACTTTTGCGCTACTTCTGTATTAAAAACTTAAAACAACTATATGACTATTCAAAAGAAGCCCTAGTATGATAGTTGTACGTACTGAAAAATAGATTCTGTTATTTATTACCATGATTCCCTTCATTCTATAAGTTTTATAGCAGTGTTACTTCAGTTACATATTTTTACTAAAGTGTTTGAGAATAAAGTAACATATTTTTACTAAAGTGTTTGAGAATAAAGTACCTTTGTAAGTAGCATATCAATTCAAAAAACTAAGTCTTACACGTATCTGTGTTGTTCTTATTGTCGTATCAAAAATATTTATGTGACAGACTTATTTTTAAAATTAATTGGAAGAATATCACATGTATCGAAATAAACTATAACGTGTTGCGCAAAATGGGAATAAGATAATAATGTGATATTTATCAATTTAATCTTCTTAACTTAAACAGAATGTTATTTGGAGGAATGGCGGATATTTGCTCGATCCTTGAGGATAGTTGGGTGATGCTTCTAATGGTATAAATTAGAAACAGGTGGAGCAATGCTTTACGTAAGTTTTTCTGTTGGAAATGCTTTCCCGAAGACACAGTGGAAATTGTAATTGTCACATTGTATTCAAAGGGCCCAGGTTCGATACCCGGTGGAGGGCACATGGTGGTTCGTATCAGTCTCGATCAGCTGATATGTGCATAAAGTGAACTCAAAACAAATACTAGGAAAGACGCCTAGTTGGGAGGATGGGATCCTCCTGCTCCTACATTCCCCACAATGCTCATCATTCATCATTCTTCCTCATTCTCACAATTAGCCAAAAGTGGCAGAAAACGGCCATAGATAAGAGCATAACTAAATAAACAATGCATCCTCATTGCCATGATTAGAAAAAGTTAGAGAAAAGGGACGCAAACGTAGGAGAAAAACATAAATTTGAAAACTGTGTATTTTAACAAAAGAAAATTGTCATTTCTGCAGGAAAGTCAATAACTCGTACGTTCTTTTACAATATGATAAAGTATATTGAGGAAACTGATGTGCAAAGCCGAGTCTTCTAAACATATTGTCATTTTAAAATTTGCGAACAAACATTATGACCAAATAATTGTAATTCCAGAAACATTATCGTTCTTGTAGCAATAATTTCTTGCCGGTGTGATCCTATACACCGACAATGATTAATGCTGTTAACGTACTGAACCATTGATTGCTGGCACTATGCTTTGTCAGATTAGTAGAAAATGGATTGCTCGTTTTTGCACTGTAAGTTGTGTTTTACACAGTAATTATCGATATTTTGCTGTCTGTTATGCCATCGATATCCACAGGATTTGTTCCAGGGGTGGCGCAAATGGGGCATTTTTTCCCTGGCAGTGTAGCAAATGAGGCATGATCAGGGTTGCTACGCGACTGGAAAACCTGGAAAAGTCAGGGAATTTGGTTGGTCAGGAAAAAGTCGGGGAATTTTGCATATTTTCTGGAATTTACGCGCATTTTGGAGTTGCAGGAGAACCAGTTACAAAATGAACTAACTGTTCATATCTACTTCCGAATTCAGTTCTTGTGATTCCAGTTCCCCCAAAAGATTCAGTTCAGAAACATGTTCCTCTCGTCATTATGACTTCTAGTCTGTTACCTACAAAATTATGGTTCCTTTGCATTTCAATTCTATATTTATTCACTCTCGGATCTAGGTTCTTGGATCCGTTCATTTTGCGACTCGTTCTTGTGAACCTGTTCAAGACCGGAATTTGGAGAAGCGTGAGATTTTTCCTTAGAGAACAAGCTACTCAAGACGAAACCTACGCACCAGCCATCCTCAGAATTTCTTGCGGAGAAAATGTTGCTTTAGCTTTGTGTGTGGTGAGGAAATTTCCTTTCTGCAAGAACACACCCGTTCGGAACCCGTTCTCTTTTGATACGTGAAGCGGAGCAGGTTGGTGTTCGGACAGTTCATTGGTTTTGGATCTGCAATAACTGTATACTCCTTGAACCAAAGACAATGTAATACTTTCTGCCTTGAAGAGCAGAATTTCACGTAAACTGCTGTGGGTGACGTCACACTGGACGGGTGCGGATGCCTAGTAAAAACAAAGGGACTAACTACTTCGTTCCCCCCATGAACCCATTCTGTGAATTTGAGTTCTTCGTTTGCGACTCGTTCAGAAGTAACCTGATCAACTAGTTCATTTGCTCGTTGTCGTAGTTTTTACATTGCAGAGATGTGTTACACCCAAGAAATTAGTGATTTTATGCAGTGTTTTATGCAGTATCAGTGACGTCATTATTCGAATATGCACGTGTTTTGTGCATGTAGAACGAATTTTTTTTTTAAAAACTGGTGCGAAATAGAGGAATTAAACGTACGCTGGTCACACATCGTTGTTAGGTTAGGAATGTTGGTTTGATGCCGATAGTAACACATTTTTTGTGTGTAGAATGAAATTATGCTGAAAAGTGGTGAAAATGGGCCCAAGCTCCTTTTGTTTTATTACGATTTCATCATGCTACAAATGCAACTTTTACATGGTTCGATTTCGATTTAGTATGTCTGTTAACACATACTGCAGAGTTTTAGCGATTACTTAAGATTTTGTCAATATATGCTTTTGTAGTTAGGTTAAGAAGGTCAGGTTTGGTTGTTGTAGAAAAAGACCCTGAATGCACTCTACTAAGGTTCCGATTTATTTCTACATTCATTCCCACTAGTTTACGATACTTACTGTCACTTGTCAACCGGAGAATACCTTGTCCGTGGGAAGTGTGTATGATTGCATAAGGTTATTTTGAAGTTTTCTTTTCAACATAAATAACTTTTTTTCGAATCCAAACAGTGCTCATTATTTTAAGGAAGGTTCAAATTTTGTTCACAATGATTGCCAAAATTCTATGATAATTAGTCTTCCTGCTAGGAAAATTTGAAAAATCATAAAACATTCGGAACTGTTACCTTTTAATAGACAGATTTCTGTTTTCCGTAATATAAAATTGGTTCCAGCATGTGGAAAACTCAAATAATGGAGATATTTGATTCCAAAGTATGGCCAAAGTATATATTTTTTTAGGTGTATGGTGGGTCACCAGCCCCATTCATGTTCTGAATTTCCGAAATGTACTGTTTTCAATAAATTTAAAAATATAATCATTAAACTTATTGCATATTTTCTAAAGGTACATAACCTAATTTTCTGTTGTTTCTCATTTGAATGGCTTATTGCAGAAAGGGACCTGAGTCACTTTTGCACAATTCTGAGAAAAACAATGAAAAATCGTATAATATTAATAGTGTAAGAAAGAAATGTGCCGTTGTTGGCTCAAATATTCAACATAATGAATAGTTAATTTTGCAACCCTCAATGCACCCCCCTGCAGTATGCTGCTAGACACAGTGGAGATGAAAAAATTAACTCCGATACCTCAAAAATGTGACTCAGGTCCCTTTCTGCAATAAGCCATTCATTTGTATTGATATAATTGAAGTTGTATACAGGTTACATTGTACAGCTTTGATATATGCCACATTTTTTTATTGATTTTTTTACACCACTTTAATTGTAATGACTTAGTGAAAATGCGGAAGTACAATAGTTTTTATTTTTTCATTGAATAGCATTGTATTAATCACATTAAATTTTCAGCTAATAACTGTGTATATTCATATTCATAATAATTAACGTGCCTTCATATTTTATTGAAAAACATGAGGTTCAAAAGCAAAAATCATGACAACAAACATGTCTGGAAAAATTTCATTTCTGGTCTGGAAAACCTGGAAAAGTCAGGGAATTTCATAATCAAAAAATCGTAGCTACCCTGATGATTCTCCACAAAATAGTGATGCAGATAAAAGAAATGGCTATTAACCGGAATATATTCATATATGCCAGTTAGTTATCTGGATATTAGAATTATTCAGATGGTAATGAAATAAATTACGCAGATATTTATAACCTGCGATATAAAGATATTTATAATCTAGATTATCTGTATTTCCATGTAATGGACTTTGTCTTTTTGAATCTCTTGCAAAGTAAGCAATATTGTAGTTTATTTTTTACGCCGTTGCCACTTTCAAAAATTACCTCAAAATGCTGAGAAAATGTAGCTGTAGCGAAATTTTTGCTACAACTACAGGAATTTTGTAGCTTCGCTACAGCTACAACTACAATTTAAAAAATGTAGTGCTGCTACAGCTACCGCTACAAATTTTGTAGCTAGCTACAGTAGCGACGCTACAAGTAGCACGCTACTTCCGACCACTGTGTATATATATATATATTTGATTTACGTACATGTTCTATTTGATAATGAAAAACTTCTTTTTTTTGACTATAGGCTCTAATCTGTACTGAACAAAATGAGGTATAATTTGTAACCATAGCATTCATAGTTTCAGAGAGATAAAATTTTATTTAAAACCATGTGGAAAATTAATTTCCCGCTGAAAACACTCCTGGCTTTGGCACCTACACTGAAAATGTGAGATTCTAACGAAAGTAACAGACCTCATGATTTATTAAAAAATGCACTAGACGAAAGTATCTGTCACTATGTTTTGTTTGTGGATGCCCACATGGCATCCAGTGGGAGGCAAGTCTTTCTAGCAGATGTTATTGTTCATTTAATCACATTTTAGGAGCAGTTAACAAGACACACTTGTGTTGTGCATGTTGCTGTATCACTTTCTGTTAAATTGTATTTTCCAAACAAGTTCAGGTTGAAACAACCTGCCATGTGCATTGTATGTCACGGACATATGATTTTCACAAAACAAAATCATGATTCACAAGGAAAGCAACTTTAGGAATGTTATATGTTCCCAGTATATATCCTTATTGTCATGTTGACTTTCTGTGCACGAAATGGATGTTGCCAGTACAGGAAAATGCATGGAGAAAAAAAAATATTGTGCTCTCTGTCCTCACTGTTTTTGCTGTTCCAGGCCCGTATGTCCACGTTGCCAGCCAATGGCAGCCCTGGAAAAACCATCGTTGTGGAAGGAATTACATTCAAACACACAGGGTGTTCCACTTGTGAAAACACTGCCTCATCCAACACATCTCAGGAACTTCGAGAGACTGAAGTCTTGAATCAAGCAAATACAGTATGATAATATTGAATTTACCAAAGAAAGAAAAGTATAATTATATATATAAAACATGTTAAGTCATTTTTTATATTTTTTGAAAATACAATAGACATTTTAAAAAAAATGTTAACTAGAAGATATTATTTTACTGATCTATACAGTTTGTTTTGGTTTAGATGGGACAGATTAATCGGTGCTGTACTGGTATCAACTGATATAGGTGTGACAATAGTTTACCAATCTAATTATTTGTTCCCTCCTGTTCACATAAAGTGGCTCATTTTATAAAGTTGGACAGTTGAAGTATGTGCCACTTTATCTGAACAGTAGTGTACAAACAGCCTGTAAATTACGTAGAATTGTGCCAAATCATAAAGTCTACAAATCCGTGCAAAATTCTGCCATTTTATTTTTATGAATGTAGTATTTTCTGCTTTTATTAATTGAAGCCAAAATCTATTACAAACTCCTGGTTGCATACATTAATTAAGGAAGTTAAATAGTCTATCAACATTCTTCATGGAACTTTTACAATTTCATATCCCCCCTTTTTTTCTTATATTGTGGTACAACTGTTTAGTGCAGTAAATTTATTATTTACATTTGATGTAATTATTCTCTACCAGGACATGCAAAAATTGAACTTTAAGGCAGAACAGAACCTGTAAATCTACAGGGTATCCAAATTGAAATGCCCTAAGGGCAACTGTATGTAACTCCACACGTATTTGATGTATCCAAATGAATTATATTAGGTGCATCCAGAAAGTAAGTTTCCCTGAGGTCGTGCACAAAAAGGAAACATTATTTCATTCAATGATTTATTGCCACAGATACAGCACTTGTCCAGTTACTTGTCAACATAATTCCCACCGGAATTCAGGCACTTGTCATAGCGTGGGACCAACTTCTGTATACCTGCGTCGTAGAAGTCAAGTCGCCTGGGCACCGAACCACTATGTGACAGCCATCTGAACCTCTTTGTCGCTGTGAAAATGTTAACCGGACAGGAACTTTTTCAGGTGCAAGAACAGGTGGTAATCACTGGGAGCGAGATCTGGGCTCTACGATGGATGATTGAACACCTCCCAACCAAACCTGTTCAGAAGGTCTGCAGTGCGCCTAGCCATATGCAGCTTCGCATTGTCATCATGCACATTTTGCCGGTCTTCAGTAAATGTCCTGCACCAACGACGCACCATCTGCTTGCTCATGACATCTGGCCCATACACCTGGCACAGCTGATGATGAATTTCGATCGGCTATATGTTTAGTGAGTTCAAGAACTTCATCACCGAACAAACCTCGCACGCGGCGGGAGATGGAATAAGATCCGCCATGTTTCATCGCTGCCGCAACGCTACTGAGGACTTTCGGGAGGCATCTTCTAGGACATTCACTAGCCAGGGCATGTGCCTCTCACGTATGCGCAAAACCGGTTTCAATACGCATGGCCTGCCACCTGTGGGCGAGTGGGAAACTTACTTTCTGGATGCACCTAATACATCAATGAATATACATAGTCATATATCTGTGACTATGTGAGCAAAGTAGTAATTAGTACATTTCTACATGCGCCCCACGAGTCGCAGGGAGAATGTCTAGCCAGGTTGCCTGTAGCATGTGTGATGTGACTGTCCCAATGGCAACTGTAATTTCACTAAGCTGTTCCATAGTTGTAGCTTTGGTTAATACACTGGACATCCTCCCTGTGACTTGTGGGGTGCTTGTAGAAATGTACCAATTACTACTTTGCCCACAGAAACTTTATGACTGTATATTTAATGATGTATAATTGATTTGGATACATCAAATACGTGTATAGTTACAGACAGTTGCTATTAGGGCGTTTCAATTCAGACACCCTGTATTTTTCATTGGGTAATACATGGTCGGTGGTCTGGAAGAAAACCAAATTTCAAGATGATCCACTGCAAGATGCCACTATCACTGAAAATACATGCTGAAAGAAACACCAGGCTGAATCTTTACACTAGATATGTGTATGGGTGCATTGATGGCACCAGAAGAAAATGAGTGTGTGGTAGGGGGGTGGTTACATTTAGTATACCAATACATACCTTATTTATCCAGGGTTTCAAACATTTAAAGTACAAGAATTATAACGTACAGCAGAATCTCCAAATTTGCAATTGTATTGGCCCCATCACATAATTGTAGATTTAGCAGCTAGGTGGCAGTATAATGCATTGGTGATTCAAAACTGTTATGCATTTTGCTAAATGTGAGTTGATTGTGACGGTACAGCGGATATGATGTACGAAATATCAAACTGAAAGCTCCTACAGACAAGACAATTACATGGTACAACAAGTTCAAGGGGATTGGTTGCTTGTGCGATGCAAAACAAACAGGTTGGGCAGGACCATTGGCTGACAACGAAACTTTTGCCAGGAGCCCTAAGAAGTCAATACAGTTAGGACTTGATTTTTCAACAAGATGGGGCTCCTCAACATTTCCATGAAGGTGTCCATGCTTACCTCAATGCTGAACTTCCTGGTTGTTGGATGAGTTTTGCTTTTTGAGATGCTCTTCAGTGCTCACCTGACATAACACGACGTGATATTTTTCTTATGGGGTTACATGAAAGATCGAGTGTTTGTGCCCCCTATGCCACATGACATAGCAAAACTGCAAGAAAGGATCATGTATGCAGTCACTGGTATTGATCATGAAATGTTCAGCATCGAGTCTCTGTAAGGTATGCACCAAGCCTGAAGAGATTCTTTATGTACTGATATGCACCTTTTCGCTGTATGTCTTATAGTTCTTGTACTATAAATGTTCGAAACCCAGGTGGAAATTATGAATCATCCTGTATATTTTCCCCTTACAGTGTTGAGTATGTATGTGTGTGTGTGGGGGGGGGGGGGGGGTCCAGGGAAGCTACCTGCTCTGGCCAGAAGCATGAAGTTGAATATAAATATACAGCATGTATGCATGTGTGTTTCCTTAATTAAACACAACATTTCAACAACCACATACATTTTCATGAATAATACAGTCTATTTTCTAAAGAAAAAATTTAATATAAGCTTCATTTGTATAAACAATACTGCCATACAATCTTTAAATTAAAGAGGGAAAAAAAAAGGTAGAAATTGGCCATTTTACACCCGAATTTGTTTAAATTATGAAATAAATGCAAGTTATTTAATTTGTACAATAATTTACAATGTATAAGTACAGAAAAAAATCACAATTCCATTTGTTTATAATGTGCATACACATTTTCAGCAAAAGGGTTGGAACTTACAATTTCTTCTTAAATTTACAAAGATGCCCCACTGTGAACATACAGTGTAGTCAGCAAGTAATCCATCAAAATAAACTAGCAAATTCTTGCTATGAATTTACTTTTTTAAAACTTAAAAAGCACTTTTGAATGTGATACGCAATTACAGATTCATTTGGTTCATGTTGGACAATTTGCACCCACATGTCACTTGACTACTCAGTTGCATTTGAAATTTTGCACTGGGGGAAATTGAACTAACTTCTTTTGAAGCATTAGGGTATCATATAAATTATGAATATAACATTCCCCAAAATGGCCAGAAATTCACAATCTGAGGGGACAAGAAAGAATCCCCCTTAATCCTACTGCAAATACCATTCTGATTGTACTGCCTTGCATATCAGAAACGAGTTCTTTTTACACCATATTAATACACGTGAAACTTACAATTTAGCTGATGTCATTCATGCTCTACTGATCTTATATTCTTTTCCATGAAGATTGAACATTTCTAGTAATGCATGGAAACAAGTGAGTGACTATCATGTCATTATATTGCGTTAATTTTGCTTCTGCTGTTACAAATCATGTGAATTACCACATACGCAGTATACAAAATTAACGTCCAATTTGGTAAAAACACATTCATCATCATCCATGCGTTAACGGTTTGTTACATTTGAAATATTGTGAGTAAAAGGTAATATTTCTGTAAATGTTTCAATTTGTAAATACATTTGTCTCATAAGTAGGTATGTTCAGGTAGGAATGCACAAGGAGCGCACAGAATGTGAATTATTTACTAACTTTCTTGTACGTTCCTACTAAGAAACAATTCACATGACAATTACTAATTGACTACACTGTAGGCAAATCATCACTATTTTTGCATTGGTAACATAACTTCGAATGGGGAAAATAATATTAATTTTCTTTTTCTACATTACTCACTTGAGAACTACTTGAAAAAAAAATGGACAAATACAAACATAATGATACATTATGCAGCACCTATTATTCGTTTTCTTTATACACATTATGCCAGACTTGCATAATAAACCTTTCACACTCACCTTTGTAAAATTTACCCCCAACACACATTCTTAATACTTTAATTTGCCTTACCAAATGAAGAAAGAACACAAATACTAATTCTTGAAAAATATATATAAAAAAGGCATAAGCAATATAATTTCACAATGTGTACAAAATACTATATAAAGATACTCTTACCTTTCATTCTTCTATATACACATCTCCTACCAATACCTTAACGACTATAGCTAATTACAAAGTATTGTGGGCCAACTGCCAAATTAGAAGTGCAACATAAATAAATACGTGTCCATATAAGGAAGACCCACTATTTTCTCTTACGCATACAACTTGGTAACTACAACCTATCATTACAGCATGGGCAAAAACAAAATTCAGGAAAGTGGCTTAAATAGAAACAAAAGTCTTTTGAACTTGTACTCTAATCTAGAGATGCAATTGAGACATCCATGCATAATGCAAATGCTCTGAGGATTTAAGCTATAGCTCAAAGAGATCTTTCATGTTCCAATACTTATATATTCAGTTCTTTTAAATGCAAAAAATAGTAGCTGCACTTAATGTTTTAAGAATGTAACCAATTTTTAGGAAATAGTTATAGGAAGAAAAAAATAGCTGCCTTTCAAACACAAAGAAACAAATTAAACTTGTGGAGGGCAAAACCTGTCGAGAGGATTCTTTCTCCCTTTGTGATGCAAACTCCGTGAATAAAATCCTTCACTGCTGGTTCTGGCTTTCTAGACTGGATCTGACATATCCAAAAAAATAAAATACATTTGCTTATACCAGGGCTGAATCAATATCCACGTTCTGGTATCGGTGCGAGTGTTTGTTAATTTTGATTATGGTATGAAAACATACTGATGTCAATTGCAGAAAAATAGAGTGTTGCATGTAAAATTTGGACGTTCTGCTTTTCATGCGGTAAAATATCTTTAATTTTAAAAATGTCAAATTCTGTTATAGCTTCTTGAAAAGTTCTGTCGTCAGAGTTCATTACATGATGGCCAGCATATTGTGTTGTGAAGCAGAGGTCCCAGCTTCGAACTTGGGTAAGACAATGGCGTCATTTTTGTCCTATGACCAGTTTAACCACTCATCTCCAGCATTGCAATTAACCCAGTAGGTGGAACAGTGACGTAACATAACTGTTAATTGAAAAATTAGATTGTTCCTGAATGCCTCCACAACATGTCCCACAGTCTCACTTTTGCAGTGTGATGATAACATTGAAAAGTGGCCATTCAAACTGTGTATGATAAAGGTTAAATATTTAATCGTACAAAATTAAACTAAAGTAAGTCGGACCTTATGTACCTTGTAATTTTGACATTCTTGTAAGGGCAGTACCCACGTGAAACAAAAATGTAGCAGTGCTCTAAACCTAGCTCCAGGCTATGTGTCGCTGTCCATCTGTTTGGAGAAGTAAGGGAGGTTTTGTTCAGTTTCAGAAATTTTACAGGATAAAACTTCTTTTATGTTATACCTGGACTTTACATATTTATGTATTGTAATCAGAATACATGAATTCTCTTCATGAAAATGTACAATCAGTAAATTATCAGCAGATTTACCAGTACACTGATAATGCTTCTATTTGGGGGGGGGGGGGGGTGGTTTGCAGAGACAGTCCTATCGGCACTTGCATATTGATTGATTTGTTGTTTTAAGTCAATTTTGTGCACAAATAGGCTAATCGGGATTGGACCTACAGTTTAAAATGGGATCCGAACCACTGTGCCATGTGCCTCAACCAGGTATCGAGCCTGGGACCCCTTGATTACAAGGCAACAACGTTATCGTGGAGGCCCAGCCCTAGCATATGCTGAGGTACTTAATAATTAACTTAAAATGGAAAAAGAAAAAACATATTCCACTCCATGTCAATATTTGCACCCACACAGGTGATTATTAGCGATATGAAAACTACCACCATACCCGAAGGAAACTAACCAGTGTATATAAATACTGAACTCTTCAGTCTTAAGAGTACATTATAAGTGTTACTTTATATAACTCATGATAGCTTTTGAGTTACTGATTAACATCAATTGTGCCCTTTTAATTTAGATACAATCTACGTCTCAACTCTCGCCAAAAGGAACTTCTTCACTCAATTTTCATATTTTCATATTAAAATATTTAAACATCAACTGTGCATAACATTTCAAATAAAAAATACAGTTACAGTAATTAGTACTACTAACATGTGAGAAATAAATAGGACTTGCACATTACCTTCTTGTTATGAGTTTTAAGGTTATTTATGGGAGACAATAACAGATAACGACATTAAATAACAATGACAAAACAAATAAAACTCGCAACTCTTAATCTAAAACACTATTTACTCACAGGCACTTTGTTAAAACTTCAGGATATTTGCAAATAATCACTGGGACCTATTTCATACTAATACGAACACTGAAAATGCAAAAGTGACCAGTTTTCCAAATAGAATGAAACTTTTGACCAATCGTGTGCCTAAATTCTGAAGCCGTAGGCAATAACTTAACATTTACATCGATGCACTACAACATTGTGCAGTTAGAATGTTTTGTAACATCATGTTTACAACAAATAATTTAGCACCATAAAATATTAGTATCGTCATTGTTCGCGACAATAATTGGTGCTGGTTTAGTGCAACAGCAGATAGCTATTAGTACAGAAGCATGAAAGCTTTTTCTAAATGTGAAATTTATATAGTTTTCGACACACTCACACTCATTGATGCATAATTTCTGGAGTACATCCAGATTCACATTGATCAAAATGTATAATGGATCGAGCTTCAAGTTTTCATTCTTTCCCTTTTACAGAAGCACCTACGAAAGGCACAAAATTACTTTCCATGGCAAGTTCTGATGCAAGAAAACTTGGAAATGCTTGAACCAGGAGGAATAGGATTGCGACACTTACATTTTAACATCAATATGAAAAATTCTGCTTCAATTTTGGAGCTGACTTATCTTTTAACACACTTGAGAACTTTCGTGCCATCTTAGAAATCATACATGCAAATTTTTCTGAAATTATCTTGATGGAAAAGAAGTGGACTGAGAAAATGAGGTGTAGATATTTGATATTATCCTGGAACAGGTGCAAAACTGACCACTTCAACTTCAACCTGATGATGACCAACGGAAGGGGTTATGGGTGTCAGTCCCTGTGGACTTATTTTTATTGATGAAACAGGTCACTATAATCATTTCAATGCCTTTCCCTATTATTAATACAATTGAAAATACATTTTCAGCAGCCCCCCCCCCCCCTTTCCAAAACGTTATGGGTGCACCTATACTAGCACCAAGATTTCTATAAACTTTGGAAAATATGTGAACTACAAGCTTCCCCATGACAAAGTAGCAACACTGCTTCCATGCCAGGGTTTCAAATACGTTGGTGAATCTATATTATCTGAACAGCCTACATAAAGACAAAACACTGATGCAATGAATATCAAAACTGATGCAACAGAACCGATATTGGAATATGCAAGTTCAGATATTTAAACTGATACTGATATTCAATTACGTATCTTCGAAATATTATAAATAGTATTTAATACAGTACAATGTCTTTTTCTGCTGAAAGGAAGTAATTACTAGGAGAAAGAAAAAACAAAATGACCATGGGTTAATAGCAACAGATTGGAGAAAGCCAAGAAATCAGCACCCATTTTGAAAATGATGGACAATATCATTATCTGGCTAAAATTTAGCTCAAATTTGGGCATTGTTGCAGGTTGCTTTATCCACAATCTGAATACCTGAATGCTGTAGAAATTTAAAATGATTGAGGACAATTATAAATAGATTCTAGTGGTAAAACATTCAAAAGTGTTGGTTTGAATTGAATCTTGGATGCTGGCTGAGGTTTTTTGGAAACCAGTAACCTTCAGGCAAAAATGCAACCTTTCACACAGGAGTAATATGACATGCTGCACGTTTCGCTTGGATGAAACTGAAATTCTATAGCATGTTACCTCGGTCTGTTGTCATTCATATTTTGGTGTGTGCAGTCCAAATATCCTGGAAATTGTGTAAAATGCATAGCTTTCATTAATTTTATACTCTAACAATGTGTGCCAAAAGTGGATTTTATGATAAAATTGTGGCTCTTATTATATTTTGATTTTCTCATAATCTGACCCTATGGATAGTTTAAAGCAAAAAAAAAAACTCTGGTATATTGAAACAGCATAATTTTGAAAGGAATGATAAAAATTCTAAACTAAAATGTTCAAGAATTGGTTTTTGCATTGGTACTCTTATCGGTATTGGTATCACTCTTGATTTTGTATTTAAGTTCACCTTATGCACAGATAGGTTAATCGGAGTGGACTTACAGCCTACAGTTTAAAGTGGGATCTGAACTATGTGCCTCCACTGGGTATTGAATCCAGGAACCCTTGATTACAAGATGATGCCATTACCACCACACCATCAGAGAGGCCATTATCAGTGATGGTTCAAAGTGTTATCAGCTCTGCACTCATTTTAAATATTGCAAGTGTTAAACTGGAATTGTGTCATATCAATCTGCCAAAGTATTGTGTAGAAATATTCACTGGGAGATTTCACACCTAAGTGTCATGTGCCACTTGAGGAATTCACCAATTGAATGGAAAACTGTTCATCAATTCCTTTCGAATCACTTCTTTCAGTGTGAAAACTCCCATAGTTTCATTTATGGGACAATCAGGGTATTAAAATAGCCATCCCTGGAAATAAACACTTTAGCACAAGCGTTTGAGGGCC
Organism: Lepisma saccharinum; assembly: GCF_977018435.1. Lineage (NCBI taxonomy): Eukaryota > Metazoa > Arthropoda > Insecta > Zygentoma > Lepismatidae > Lepisma > Lepisma saccharinum. Next base: position 68,851,371 of record NC_139231.1, read on the forward strand.
AAGGCCTTCCAAACGGCTTTGCATTGGGTGACACATGGTCAGTGAATTGAGTCTCATTGCTTCCGAGACTATTGTGTGCTACTTTTTCTTTACAAGTAGTTCCCCAAATGTACTCATGATGCTAGATCAACACCAAAATTTTGGAGCTTCTTGTAGGCATCAAGGCAAGATGAATCATTTTCTCACAATAAAGTCAAATGCTACCTCATAAGCATAGGAATTCAAGTTCAAGAAAGAATCAACAAATGTGAAGAATAATCCCAATTAGTGTTTCGCTGTTACTGCTTTGTACCTATACTGATGCTTGGAAGACCATAGCAAGTTTAAATAACTCAGAATGGTGGTACAGTTAGAATACAAATATTCTGGGAATGGGACAAATTCACAATATATCGTTAATTTTACTGATCTGACATTTCTGTAAATAACCTCTAATTTGGTGCAAAATTATACCAGCTTTTTTTTCCATTATTTTTAAATGGATATAAAGGGATAATTCATATATCCTGGTTTTGTAAAGTAAATATATAAATATTGCACACAGCTAGTGACACATTAATTGAGAATCATTCAGGTTCTTCATGAAACAGATCTGGCAGTTATCCGTATTGGCAAGAAATTTCTCAGTCCTCCCTAAAACATTTAACACCTTCACTTACAAGATGGTCAGAATAATAAAATAGTGACAATTGAATCATACAATCCAGTTTTGCAAAATAATTTTGGTGCAGAAGTAATTAAAATTCTGTGTTTTTTTGTGATTCCCAGCTTGTCCGGAGAATGTGAAAGTGTCGATATGCATTTCACATGGGATACTGGGATTCTGGAAAAGCATCTGCCGGTGCTTGAATTCGATACTGTGGCAATCATATCACTATCCACCCTTACTTTCATCGGCAACCATGCAGAGAAAAAGCTAGAGATATTAATTTGCTTAAAAAAATAAATATGCACACAAAGACACAAGAAGCAGACTCCGGCACTACAGATTCAGTCTTCAGCAAAGAAATACTATGGAACGTAATAGCTTCCAAATTGCAGACTGGAACTTACTCAATAAGTGTCTTCTCTTGGTAACTTGGTTCTGACCTACTGTGCAACACGGATCCTGAGGTAGCTCAGACTGGATTCCAATTCTGCTTGGAACTTTGAAAACCCTACCTGTCTCCCTTGTCCATTCCTCACACGCAGCCGTACTCATACCAAACTGAATTTTCACCCTGTTCCAGCTTCGGCTTTGTTCTCTTGTTGCTGTCATCCAGGTGGCATGAAGATGCACTATCTTCACAATTAACCTCTTCTTCTTTCACACACTGACTAGCACTAGCATCCCCTCCTCCGCTTATGCTGGCAGATATTCGATTATACACTAGAAACGACCTGAAACATACGTTGTTTATTAGAATTCACACTCAGAATTTTGCCATCCACTTTGGATCAATTCCCATTTAAATCTGTAGCAGGCATACCAACAGTCTATATGAAAAATATATGACTGATTCATTGTTATCTTTCCCCAGTATATTTCAATTATATCATAGTCATCATTGCTGATTGCACTTGTTCTATAAGTTTTGTAAACAGGTACAGTGGAACTTTGATTTTCAGTTTCCTGCGTTTTGAGTTTTTGTTTCGAAGTCCACTTTATGCACAGATATGCTAATCGGCACTGAACCTATGATTTACAGTGGAATCTCAACCACTGTGTGCCTCCACCAGGTATCAAAACCAGGATACATTGATTACAAGGTGACGACGTCACCAGTATTCCATCAAAGAGGCTGTATTTCAAGTTTTTTCACCTTGGTCTCCAGAAAAATATAAAATCGAGGTTCCACTGTACCAAATTCAGTTGTAGACAAAATCTGAATTTTCCTTCTTGTATTAGAATTTATTTATTTTGTTAAGTTATATTTTCATATTATTTAACTTTATACCAACCCAGGGTGGCTACAGACAAGCAGAAATGAAATTCCCTGACTTCTCCAGGACAAATTTTGATTTTTTTCCCTACAATTTTAAACTAAATCCACATATTTGTACATATAAATAATAAACTCATACAGCTTCCAGGCATGGATTGTATTAAGTTTCTATATTAGCTTACATGAAATTGACTTTATTTCTCTATGATTTATTTTGAAACTGGAAAATAGTTAATTTGGAAAATTATTACAATTCACAAGCTATGGAGCGATTTTTACAGGGATTTATTTTCATTTGCAAGCAGGTTACGACTAAATGAGATTAGAGTGAATTAGTTGTTTTTAAGGAAGAAATTTTGTAATTTATCATTCTTCTTAGCCTTTCTCCTTCTTATATGTTGATATTTCGCCTGATTTGGAGATTTCTAAGCATATGTTATTCAAAACTTCCGCTTACAAGAGCCATGACTGCAGACTCATTTTCGACACATTAATGCTTATATCCTACTTCTCTTTTCTATATTAAACAAACAACTTAACTCTTGCACGAATGAGTGAGAGAGATATTGGTATGACAAATTTGTGGGTTGTTTGATGCACACATGGCATCTGTGTGGCACCCAAACCCCTAAAATCCCTTGAACCTGCTTCTCGGGACTAAACATTCTGAAAGTGAAGCAATGGGATCATGCAAAACAAAGTGTCATATTTTTTTACATTATCAACGTGACTTCTCTTTCAGTACAGTCCGAGTATACCCAAGTACCATGAAACTGACAACACACAGTTGCCATTATTACTGGCGTAAAGGGTGTGTGTGTGTGTGTGTGTGTGTGTATGTATTAAAAAATTAACACAAGCAATTTATAGAAGGGGAATCTAGTACATTGTACAGACATCTGATTTACCTAATCAAATTAAGGGCTCGGGTATAAAACATGGTAAGTGACATTTTGATAATTTTTGATTTGCAAAGTAAAATGTGCCATCCTTCAATTTTCAAGTGAAATTGCCATGTCATACAATTTGCATTGGACTCGGCGAAGTCTTGTGAAATTGGTAAACACAACACAAAAACAATTTATCTACAATATAGCTTCCAATAACCTTTTTCCTTAATGAACTCAAAAATGACTAAAATGTCACTTACTATATTTTATAACCGAGCTCTTCAAATATTAAAACAGGAGCATGCTGTTGATACGAGGCAGGTCCAGAAAGTAAGTTCTGATGATTGGAGCACGACACACATGTGCAGCAGATAGGAAGAAGTGGTATGTGGCTGTAATGTGGTGCAGTCGCAGTACTGTGAAGCAGCAATATGGTCAGCGGGAGACAAGTAAGCCTTTAGGGGGCCCTCAGCTATTGGCACAGTAGAGGGTTCGTATATGGCATATATGCGTATGTAAAAAATAAACGTAGTTACTCTGGGGTACAGAAACGAATACAATATATACAGATAAAGTTAAAGTTCCCTATGCATATAGCACCATGCCATGAAGGCACACATCTAGGGTATGTGGGGTAGGGTCCCACATAATTTCAATGTCGGTCATCTTGTTGGTGGTGATCACCACCACCGCATTTACCCCCACCCCCGATCCATTTGATTCGAGGTTAGGTGGGCCCTAGAGACACTTTATGTGAGAACAAAATCGAAAAAATTCTAACCTTAGATTGCCCCCGGGTTTCCCACATAGCAGTCAGACTAGAACCAAATCAGGCTAGAAATTCACGAATCACGAGAAATGCAGTGGTGAAAGTTTCTTCAATCTATCTTTAATCAGGAAAAAGTTATGACTGCATGATTGTAACAAGTGTATAATTTTCCAGACATGAGATGAGAAAACAGTGTCACATCACTCCCTTCCCATTTAAAAATGTTGAGTTGATTTCAATATGGCGGACGTCCGTTTGGAACACACCAATGTGGTTTGCCCCAAGGTCCATAGACCGCTAGTTTCCCTCACTCTTGAAGGTCTGGTCATAACTCGCCTTCTTTTCAGCCCCGGCATGGTCTCTGTGACGTCATCAGGATGAGACTTCGAGTGTCTGCTATTTCCAACACTGTAAAGCATTCAACGCTCTTGTTTTTAAGAGAAAAACACATATTGAAGAGCATCGCAACACAACTTACACAGAATACATGAATGTGATGGTGCATAGAAAAAATTATAAGTAAGCAAAATCACGAATTTACTCATGGTTAGTGCTGGAAAGAATTGGAAGAAGAGCAGCACTGATTGTTTTTGTTTGATGGTATTTTTCCTTTTAATTTTTGGATCCTGCGGTTAAAATATAAAATTCAGCAAAAAATAATGTTCTTCCTTGACAAAATATGAAGTACTTTCTGTTGTTTTGTATTTTCGATTTTTTCGTTTTGTATTGAACGAAGGACATATTTAGAGGGGTCCAGAGGGTCTGGAACCCCCCCAAAAGACTTATCAAGTACTAAAATTAGATAATGAAAAATATATTTGTTTAGCCATTGTTGTATAATTTCCTCCGAACTTATTGGAAGCCTTGGATTATATTGGGATCATACAGCTTTGAAGGACATTACAAAGAAGATTTATATACACTACTACTCAATATGCATAAAATATTAATCAGAAACTTACTTTAATCAGAGCAGGAAGGACGTATTTAGGGGGTCCGGACCCTTCCCCCCTTCCCACCCAAAAGACTTAAGTACGAAAATTAAGCAATTAAAATATTAGCATTTGTTGCATAATCGATGGTTATTCCCTTTGAACTTTTTAGAAGGCAAAGATTATATTGGGATCATACTGCATTGAATTACATTACAACGGAAATTTATGTACATTATTACTCAAAATAAGATGCATAAAATATTAATCAGAAACTTACTTTTCTCCAACTACATGTAACATCATTTTTGTTATTCGATAAATATTCAATTCTTCATCTATTTGACATTAATTTCATTTCCAGGGCACTTGCATTTATGTAAATTATTCCAATCTTAACTACAGGTAAGCTACGTAATGAATATGCGCTGTTATATCTCTATTCTTATACAGTCTTTTTATCTATTCGTATAATAATAATATAATATTAATTTATGTATTGTAATTAGTATAAATTTGATTTAATATAATTATTTTAATTAAAACATTATTATTATTATTATTCCTGAGACACTTGGTTTGGACCCCCCCCCCCCCCCCGAAACATATTTCTAGATACGTGTCTGTATTGAACAGACGAATCACAGGAGTAATCAAGATTCTTGTTCTTGATCTGACAGACACACTTACTCAGAACATTTTTCCTAGCAATCTTGCCTTCACATTAAGGATGGCCAAAAAATACCCAGATTCCGAAAAATTTAAAATCTCGATTCGGAAATTTTACTATCAGAATTTCGGGGATAGAGGTTTATATAGTATAACCACTTTCCATTTTCCGGGTCAAATTTATTAACAAAGCTCTCAATGTGCTGCACTTTAAGTATCGCTTTTATCCCCCAGAGTTTCCTCCAAGAACCCACTTTATACGATGCTGGCTGGGTGCCGGAGCCACTTGAACATGTGCAAAAAATCCCGGTTCTCCCCCAGGGGATCAAACCCGAGTCTCCAGAATGGTAGTCAGATCACATACTCCGTAAAAAGGAAAAGTCCGCATTTGGCAACCCCAACTTCACACGTCTTTCTTGCAAGAACACTGTTATTATCACTAAGCTAGTGTAACTGAGATTATCACTGTAGGAACGGCGTCTTTCTTCAGACTCTTCTTTGCTGTAATTCCTACTAATTTGGATTATAAATCACATTCGAAACACACTGGTATAAAAAGAAAAATAGCAACCTGAAATTTGTCTTTCAATAGCATTTACTCGGAACTTCTCATCGGATGGAAATATGTGGTAAACAATATGGGAATTTTTCATTTTTTTATAAATATATTTATGTGCTTGCAAAGCGCAAGCAAAGAACAGAGAAACAAGTTTCCCTTGCTAAAACTAGCAGATACCAAACTTTCCCCAGCGATCTGTCATTACTATGATGTCACAGTTTTACAACCACCTCGGCTTGCTCAAAAGGGGCATTATGAACCGACCTTCCAAAGCAGGCGGCAAACAAGTCAACGGACCTTGGGTTTCCCCTAATCCTGACCTGTTTCTATCATGACCAATTGTACCCAGCCTAACTCCTTTACTTTTTTATCGGAGGTGTTAAGGAACTTTTGAATCACCCTCTAGGCCCTTATATGCGACTTGTCATAAAAGTGTATGTGTGTGTGTGTGTAAAGGTAGGTAGGTAGAGGGGGGCATTGGAAATATTTTGCAGAGGGGGGGGGTCAAGATTTGATGATTGCATTGCATCTATAGTAAAACAAAGAAATAAAAAAAATTGTCAATCCAGACAAAATTCCCACACTTTTTTTGACCTCTGAAATTCCATGACTTTTCCAGGTCTGTCGCCACCCTCCCAACCATAATTATAATACAGTACATTTTAATTAACTGTAGAATACTTTTTGCTTGATACAATTGAAATGGAAAGGAGGAGCCATGAGTGAGTTAAGTGTTTATATATTAATACATAAATTATGGTTATGCAAGGTGTAAGTTAGTCATTACATGATATTTTTATCCACATGGTAGTTCATTTTTCGGAAAGATGGGGATCAATTTTTTACATTACAAAATCATGAATATTACTTTATGAGAAAGCAAAAAAAAAAAAAAAAAAACAGAAGAAAAATGTGCAATGTGTGCAAGAAACTTGTTAGAAGTGTGTGTATAAATGCTAACGTATTGTATTGCATAGCACCAATTTTACATTCTTTTCAAACTATCCAAAGCTTGCATGAAAAACTAGTATTATCTGTATAATAGTTAATTTGGCATTACTGTATGGCAGCAAGAATAAATAAATAATAAATAAATTGTCCTCGTACCTCATATCGCCTTGATTACCAGAATAAGCAGAATTTTCTGGAAGCACATTGTTAAATGGTAAGTTAGACTCATCATCTGTTCTTTTATCCTGCAAAAAATAACCCAACTCAGCGGAAGAAGTAAAACTGAGCTTAGTCTAAAAATGCTAGTACTAAGTGTTGGAATTCTGAACTATTTGCCAAACCTATTACTAACATTTGAAGATTTCATGAACTGAGACCAAGCACTGAAAAAGTATGAAATTTTATCTCTCAAAGTACAGACAGTTTATTGTTGACAATGGGTTTTTACGTGCTAAAAATGTGGAAAATATTTTTCATGTTAAAAATATGTACTAAGATTGAAAAAAAAAAAAATTGGCAATGTATCAAAAATATCATGCACATGTTTACCGATTTACGCACAATAGTTAAGTTTCACCTGTGCTTACAGATTTTTTTCAACACAAGTAATGTATTTGTGGGAGAGTTTCTTCATAATTTTGGAGTTTCTGGAAGTTTTGGTGTACTATGTCAAACAATATCTCATTAAATACTCACATAGGATTCGTTCTCCTGGTTCTTGATCCTGTTGCCATCCTCTGTATAATACACAGCCCTCCGAGTTCCTGCACTACCGAGGCTCAAGGTACTCTGGGTGAATCCATCTGAACTCTGGTGTTCTGAAAACAAGTAAGCAAGCAAGTATTTTTGGTCAGTTCTTTTAACAGCATTACATGAACCACATGTGTATTTCTCATATCAGAATGAAATTTCTGCCAATACTGATTTAAACTTACATCTCCTAATAACCAATATTCTACAATCGATAAAAAATGGAAAACTGAATGCTTCATTCACCTCCTTAATTAATGTAGGTAACCAGATGATTGGAGCTGCCGTGGTCCAGTCATGAGGGGAGAACTGGGATAGATTCCCAGGATGGATGATTTCAGGTAAGATGACAGCAATGTACTTGCATGGAGTAGCTGTGGGGTACACCCAGCCTATACTAAATGGGTACCAGGGGGAAGGGGAGATAAAGGTGGTTCGAGCATGAAGCTGATCACATCACTTCCACATCTGACTATTTGCCTTCGCATGTAATGTGCAAGGGGAAGCTTTACCTTTACTTTAAAAAGGTGACTGCAAATAGTTTTATCTTACAACAAATGAAACTGCACATTTACTTTACAAAACCAGAGTACATTAATAATAATAAAAAGAATAACACAATGGCATAATTTAGAACTACATAATTTGTATTCATGTCCAGATAATTATAATTAATTAAATAATAATTAAATCAAGAAGACTTAGGTGGGCAGGCCATGTGGCACGAATGGGAGAGGAAAGAGAAGTTTACAGGATTCTTGTTGGGAAACCTAATGGTAAGAGACCTGTAGGAAGGCCAAGACGAAGATGGAGGGACAACGTTGAGATGGACCTAAGGGAAATTGGTAGGGATGGAAAAAAGTATATAGAACTTGCTCAAGATAGGGAAAGATGGAAGGCCTGTGTTGCTGCAGCCACGAACCTTCGGGTTTAAGAAGGCTAGGGAGTTAGTTAGTTAGTTATAACACAATGGCAAATTTTGCAGTAAGTTTCATTCTATTTATACAGATCTTGGATTGATAAAATTATTGGTAAGGTGGTGATGGATAACCTTTGAGAGCTTAATCATGACCAGTATAAAGACTTTTATATAAAAAAAAAATTTAGTTAGGTCTGAGTCGATACCACTTTGACCCAATAGCTATACCAATGCTCTGATTTCCACCAATTCTGATGCCAATAATTTCAAATTGTAACAGTTCAAAGTAGTTCAGAATACTTATTAATTTTAATATTTAAGCATTCCAATTGCTATTGCATTAAAATATTCATAATTTATTCATTTCTACACACAATGTTGTTGCAAAAATAATTAAAATTATTCATTTTGCATAATTTCCATCAAATTCAGACTCTGTGAAAGTGCCATGTGGCATCTTTGGAGACTATGAAACACCCAAACTCCAGAAATTTCAACTGATACCACTAGTATTGGGTCAGCCCTAGTTTTTTTGTACTTACAAGTAACTCCTTTCATTGCTTTTGTCCAAAATTTCGAATCGATTTCTACATCCCTCCATGATATTTCAGGAAATAAAACATTAGAAAAGGGTTAAGAGTTTAAAAGGAGGAGGGTAACATATAAAGGCAAGATTGTGTTGTACAAAAAATTAGGTCTGTTGGCAAAGAAAACTACCAGAGCAACACAGAACTGGTTCTTCTTGTTTTCTTACTCATACACTTGCCCCCCCCCCCCCTGATTGAAGTCATCAGGTAAACTAAGGTTGCAGTTTCTGCTGAAGGAAGAGAACTTTTTAACAATTCTGCATCAAATTCTTCTCTTGTAAGAACACTATTAAGCAGATTAATAACTGGGTTCTCTTTTCAGTTTCTTCGCCTTCTTTTTCTCATTGTTTGCAACCAAGTTGTTCATATTAAGGTTCTCCTAAACAATTGTGGAATTATGAAAAACATTAGAACACCACACGTCTCTGTATATTGTATACTAAGCTTATCATCATCTTCAGTACTGTTTAAATGCATACTCTAAAAACTAGGGCTGAGCCGTTACCGATACCGATGTATGCTGCCGTCATAAATGAAAAGGCCCCAACTACAAATGTGCATGTTTCGAGAAACGGAGAGAAACTCATTTAGCTTTGTGCAAACAAGTTAGAGTATTAAAATTCAATAAATTTTTGTTGCATTTCACAGTAAGATATTGAAACATTTTTTTGGGGTGGTATTTAGGTGTTCAACATCTCACAGCTTTGTGCGGTGAAATGAAGATTCCATGGAAGTGTAGATAGGGTCTTTTCACAATAATACAAACATGTTGGAGGTAAGATGATGGTTAAAGCATGTTTTAATTTGAGTTGATGGAATCATATTACTCGCTGATACAATGTTTTATTACTTTTCACTACATTTATTTGCAATGTATTGCAGGAATTATTATTGATTTGTTTAACAAAGAATTACATATTTAAGAGTGCTTTAGGAAAACATTTTGTTTCTTACAGTAAACATATTAACAAGTTTTAGTCACAATAGTGTACAAGAAATGTTGTTCAATCTAAGGTATCTTCTTCATGTGTTACGGGAAAGTTTATCCAGAATAACTGTCTGTTATGAGGCATTAGTTTAAGTAACTTGTCTAAAATGCCTTTCTTCCTTGCTGCTGAAATTCCACATGGATGCCTTCTTACCTCAGGAAGAGGAAAACCTCTTTTCATGACAGCATTTTGTAAGAAATTGAACTCCTGAAATCAAGATCATAATCTTTTTTATATTTCATGCTCTTACCTCCACGCATGAACTTCATACTGACAATGTCACTTAAGAGAGGACATTGATTGGTGTGTTTGAGCTTATACAGTGATGAGTAATCGAGCCATTTGCAGAAGTGATCTGTTTCCATCACCTTCAATATAACTTTTCCTGAATTTGCCTCTTGGACAGCATCGCAGCAAGTCATTAAAATCATACATTTTTCCCTTTTTCTTCGTTGACAATTCAACCTGGTGATGAAAGCTATCAGCTGACATGAAGGTGTGACCTGGTTCAAAGTAATTCACATCAATTACTTCAGCTGAAACTTCGTCGGAATTAACTATATATACAAAATAAGAAAAAAGGCACCAATTCTTATTTTGTGACGAACAATTATCAAACAAAAAAAACAAAATGGGTTATATCACAAAAGTGAGAAAATAATTGATATCTTCCTTCTTCCGAACAGATACTCCCTCATGCCATATGGTTGCCATTACATTCCTTCTCTTTTTGCTACCTACCGGAGCAAATGTTTCGTAAAATGCAATACTTCATTTAGTGAAAGCTGCAGACTTGAATGTGTCCATTCGAGGTAACATAACGACATTTCGCAAATCTACCGACACAACCACTGTTTTTGAATTTTCGATGTCTTCATTACTGTATTTCTGATATTCCTCTCTACTTCTTTCAGCACGTTTAATGTGACTTGCCCATGCTAGTCAAATTCCACATTCACTGTCACGATTTGCTGTGTGTTCTTCATTGTGTACTGACGAAACTTAACATTGTTCACACTCTTCATGACCCAACCTAGCAAAGGAAATGTTCATCTTACGAAGGACTTTCCTTTAAAGGCCGTATGAACAAATCTTGCCATTCTTTCTAACAAAATCAGAATACATATCAGAAATACATATGTCGCTGGGTAAGTATCTCCTTAGTGGCACGTGTTCTCTTTGGTAGTGAGAAATTGTAGGATTATATGATTCAATATGTTGTTCAATAATATTTTTATCAACTTTCCTTTCTGGCCAGCCATATTTTCCTCTCATATTAGGAGGTGGCGTAAGAGAATCACTAGGTGTAGATGTTACAGCATCATGAACAACACTATTATTTTCTTTGGTAAATCCCAGTGTAGTTAGGAAGAATGTCTTGCAGATGGACACTTGCTTGCCTTCATTCGGAAGAAAGTAGAAGAAACTATTCCTCCTCCGTGACCTTTCTCCAGTAGTTGTAGACCTGCTAGTTGGACACGTGTTTCACGTGATTTAAAATAAAACTTTGGTGTTCAAGCCAATTGCACTTCCAAAACTGACAGTTTTTCTCTCTTCGACGATCTTCATTAATCTTCAATTTACACTTTCTTCGACACTTTTCATCACATGGCTCCCTAACAGGATGTCTTTCAATATACTTCGATTGTTGCATTCGCTTATCTTCTTTTGTAAACTGCTTCTTCTTCCTCTTCTTGCCAACATATGCATTCAAGCAATTTCTTGTTGTAGATGGAATAGTTTCTGAGTCATCGCATGTCTTCTTCTCACGTATATCCTTGTTGTCATGTTGCACTAGACCAGAGGCGTGGCGTGCATGTAGCCGGTGTTACCGCAGGTAACAGCAAAATGTAAAGAATTAAAAAGTTGCTTCAATAAAATGACAACATTGTTAAATACATTAATGAACACTGTTGCCTTCGAGTAGATATTGCCTAGGACATTTTTCCTGCAGCCGACAGAAGCGAAGAGGGAGGCCGTTCCGCTACCCTGAAGAGGCAACAAGGGAGAAGAGGGCGCCAATGCAAGGAAAGAGCGGGGAAGGACTTTGGTGTATTATTCATATGCCTGTTAAGGGGCCCTGTTGCCGTTCAGACCCACCGGAGCAGCCAGTGTTGTCACATCGGATTGACAGAAAAGAGCTAAATCCCGCCTAAAATAGGAATACAATCTGTGAAGCAACCAGAGTAGACTGCAAAGCCAAGGCTGGATTGAACTACAACTGAGACCAGTTAGGTAATAGACGAAAATATAGTTCCTTGGTGTGATTCATGATTTGGACAAACCTTGCTCCAAAATACTAAGTTGGCAACAGTAATACGTACAGCTGAGTTTCCCTTCCACAAAGGAGCGAAGTTCTGTCGTCTGTCTGCCCAGTGCTCACCACACAAACGTCAAACTGGCCCGGGAAAAGTGTGGTTCTTCTTCTTCCCCTTCGCAGCTCATTGCAAAGAAACGGACACAGATGAAGAATTGACAAGGGTCTATCACCAATCATTGGATTTTCGTGGTAACTGTCTCATGAGTGGTAGTTCTTTCCAGGTGCGTCACCTGATAATGTTCGCATGAGCACGTGAACACTCGTGTATATGTTCTAAATTTCGTACATATTAAATGCACACACACATATATTTCTTCGAAATAATACTTTTTTGATGTTCGAGTATACACACACAATTTAGTCTGATACGGCGTCTTTCACGTCTGATAACTTTTTTTAGATAGTTGGTAACACTGACTCCCACTGTGTTCCACGGTTGCGATGAACACAATGGCTGTGTTGTGTGTTGTGAACTGGCAGCTAAGAGGCTGTTGGCCACTATACCCCGAAAATGTTCACTGCCCTGTGCGAACATTATGGTGCGAACCCTGATCCAAGCGGCAATACTTCTTACATTCGGCACCAGGGCACAGCATATACATAGGAGGACTCGAAAAGATCGGCGCTATATAGTTGCTATATAGTGAGAAGTCGCTAAACCTGGCAGATTTTAAATTCCAGTGGGCGCTAACATTCACGGAATAGTGACGAGCGACTTTTCTTTAGAAACTAGTCTGCAGGAGTTACATAATATCTTTCAAAGTTTATATGATTTGCGCGTGTGCGTCTAAGGGCAATTCAGACTGTGCAACTTCCTTTAGTAATCGACGTTTTTCATGCCAAGGAAATAACTCTCACCAACTTAAATTGCAAAGGAAAGTGCTGACTACATTTACATAAATTCAACATGCATTTTTCTGGTAACTATACTCAGAATAGTATGGGGTCGTATGGCCTAAATAGTTGTTACCGAAAAGTTATCGATTGATATTAGTAAATCATTTTTACTATTCTCTACGTTATTACAATATGCTTATTGTATAGAACAAAATATAACTTTCAGAAAACTAGAGCTGTATTTTTGCTACACATACATTTTCTTTTTTGAAGTTAGAAAGTTGAAATAATATATGCATTTAAATTATCACAATTGAAATTAAATGCATTTTTAATGTGCATATAAACACACATACATTCAATAAACCTGGTGTAAGTTGTTCCCCACAGCATTTTTTAAAAATACATTTTGTATTTTTCACCAGCAAATTTGATTCAGCGATTTTTAATTAGCGTATGTTGAAGATTTAGAAACTTCTGCGTTTCAATTGTTGGCAACACTGCTGCTGTGGAAGAACTGCAAGGGAGCACGTTTGTTTTGCAAAGATCAAGTACCGTTAATTTTTCGTGGGAACAAAAAAGCCTATGCTCTTTGGCAGCAATGGGTAAAAGGCGGTTAGTGTCGATGTCGAGAGCAAGATATCTATTGACAAGCGGTTGGGTGAATGCACTGGCTTTCAGACGTGCGTGTGTGTTGTGCCGTGTGTGTGTAGTGTAGTGTTGTGTTGTGTTTTGTACACTATGAATACTGTTAGGAGTTTGAAAGAAAAGTCATTTTCGCGATTGAGCGAAACAGAACGAACTCAAGTAAAAAGGATGGGCCCTCACCAACCGACCTCTACATTGTACAAGAGGTAAGTACTCCCAAATGCGTTATTAAAAGAACATTAAAAAATTACTGGTACACGAAGTACAATTGGTTATGTGGGTGCAACGTTGTGAACGCGCAATTTTGTTTTCCTTGTTTATTGTTTGGAGGTGAGAATTCATGGACAAACACAGGACACATCCTGGGCGTTTGTTACCATTTGCACATGCGACTCGCTTAAAAAGAGACTGCATCTGGATTGGAACGATTCGTTTTGTGCAATGTATAAGATCAAGGATAGTAAATATGTTTGATTGATTGATTTGGTGCTTTAAGTCCACTTTATGGACAGTAAGGCTAATCGGGACTGGACCTACAGTTTTAAGTGGGATCAGAACCACTGTGTGCCTCCACCGGGTTTCGAACCGGAACCCCTCGATTACAAGGCGACGACAGGTAAATATGTTAATGACAACGACGAACAGATGTTACTACATGCTTTAAATCAGTGGTTCCCAAAGTGTGTGCCACGGCACCCTGGGGCACCGTGATTAGCTTACAGGGGCGCAACGAAATGTTCCGATATTTTCACCGAATCGTTAGTCAATGCTATGAATGTTTCAAATATCTGCTTATTTAGTACTTTTTTTTTTACATATAAAATGTTTCTGAATTTGAAATACGTGTTTAATTTTTAACGTAAGACAAGCAATCTTACAAGTAACTGAGCTTTGCAAGTGTTAGAGAGGGCTACATTCTGGGCGCCGCGGTAAAGTCTTGAAAAAACTAAGGGAGCCGTGAAGCAAACAAGTTTGGGAACCCTTGCTTTAAATGCTCGAAAATCAATCTCTCTCTAAACCATTGCTAGGAGGAAAAATACGGAACACTAGGAAAGAAGGAATACAAGCAATGTCACATTAACTGATACTTCAATCACAAGCATCACAAACGAGTTATTGTGAGCGGGGCGAGGGGACATTCTGTTCAATACCCAAATATCTTATACTATATACAAAATATTTTTTTCTGGACTGGAGGCATCCTCCCCTCTGTCCCGCTAGCAATGCACGTGCTTTCAAAGCTGAATGAATGTCGTTGGTTAACATATGATTGGTGTAATAGAAAGTAGATTGCGAAGTATGATAATCTTGCGTTGTACATACCTGAGATTGCATCTTATACTAATTAGTTTGCACTAGCCATCACAATTGTAAATAACATAATTAAAAGGGTGTTAATTGAATAAAAGAGTATTTTATTGCCTCAGATATAGCATGATTTTGGGGGGAAATTGTTGAAAATAAGTTGAACTGTTATTCTTACTTGTTCAATATTGAAGATGAAGTTACAAGGGAGAGTAGTAAATCTCCAATCAGTAAAAAAAAATTATTGTTAACACCCGTATGTGAACAGCACGCGACGCCACTGGTTCTTTCTAGAAATGTTTGTGGCTAAATCACTGTGCTGATTGCAAAACTAGAATGAAATCAACAAATATCTAGCTCGAAGACATGTTTTCTTTACCGAAGAGGGGAGGGGGGGGTTGTAATAACGTCTAGTAGGCATAATTGTCGTACTGATAGCCGGTAACACTTTTTAAAAAGTCACGCCACGCCACTGCACTAGACACAGAATCACTAATGGAAGCTGAGTCACCAATGGATATATCTGAATAACTACCATTTGATGAAGGTTAGGAACATAATCTTTGTCATGAAATGCAACCTTCGTGGAAGTAGAAAGTTTCTTCTTTAATAATTGTACTCGTTCACGTTGCATTTTGTTTAAAGCTAAGGTCAAAGCCTTTTTACTTCGTTCCAGATCATCCATTGTAATACACAAAACCGGGGCTCTCTCCGCGACGATCAATTCACAAATAACTCAGTTTCTCTGAAGTTCATGCACAGTTTATTTGGCAACAAAGGAACTACGGCTTACTTTGAAGTTCAGTCATTGTTATAAACAAGTATTGAAGAAAAACCCTACCTTTCAAAGGAAATGGAACTCTACTTATAAGAAGGCCCTAACTACCAGATAGGGCCATTTGTGACATTTTGTAAGGTACATTTGCACATAGGGTATTCAATATTCCTTGATTTCACCAATTGTATTGAAGATAGGGTCTCGTAAAGCTACCATCTGGTGCATCATGTTATGGCCAATATTATGGTGTGTAATCTCAAAGAGAAGGAAAAGTGTAGTTAGGGCCTTTTCATCTACGACGGCAGTATGGGTATCGACATCGGTGAGTATCAGTTGATTTTCTTTTACCGATACCAAAGATTTTCAGAGGCTATAGAAGAGCGGGCAAAGGCAACAGCTCTTCTCAACATTTGTCCTTTCTAAAAGTTCGTTCACCCTTGCTTGTGACTGATTGGGAGATCAGACAGGAAGTTCCTTAGAATTTTCCTAGAAACACTGGATCATAAACCACCACCCTCCTGGGAAGCAGATGGCAAGATCAAAGGCATGTGCAAGTGAAATATGAACCCTAACTTGACTATGAAAGCATGTAACTGCTTAGTTAACGCTGTGGGAAATAAACCATTCATTGCCAATTCTCGCTTGAAACTCGTGGTGGTAAGATAGGTGGATGCTTTTAACCCCCCGCCGCACTAATGCCGGGTCAGGTAGTTGCGGGGTTCTTGGAAAAGAGGGATGAAGGTCACTGTGAAATTAGCTTTGTTTTATCTACGTTGAAGCACGAAGGGGGATCAGCAATTTATACTTATCCTCTTCACTTCTGTCTTTCGTGTGACTGCCGGTATTGGCCAATGATGGCTATTTATTTCCATCAAAAGCCGGCCCCCGTGGTGGAGTGGTTAGCACATCGTGCTACGATGCCAGGGTTCTAATCCCTGGGCATGGATGTTTGTGAGTGTCCATTCATCAATTTCATCACATCATTCATCCCCATCTTCGCAAATTAGCCAAAAGTGGCACAAAAAGCAAAGTAGAAAACAGCAAATTAATCAATCAATAATTTCCGCCAAGATTAGATTGAGAACATACTGCTTTGAATGACAGTACTAAGAAAGATAAGCTAATCGGGACTCAAGCACTATGTGCCTCCACTGAGTATCGAACTCGTAATGTATTGATTACAAGGCGACGGCGACACCATTGGAGAGGCCCCTCTAAAGATTTATATACACCACTACTTACAATAATGTACATAAAAGATTTATCAGGAACTTTACTTTTCATCAAATGGACGCATCATCATTCTTTTTGTTATTCAATAAATATTCAATTTTTTTACTTCTTTGACATAAATTTCATTGCCATGACTGTTGTTTTTACACAAATTTCAGCGGTCTTAACTACACATAAGCTAGATGATGAATATTTGCTGTTTTATCTCTGATTTTATAGCGTCTTTTTACTATTCTTTATTCAAGATAGAAGGAACAAAATAAGTATTAGCATTGTCTTTCCTCCATTTCTTAGTCTGTGATTACATACAACAATACTCCATACGCATCGGAGAAATTAAAGTACTAATTTCATATTATTACAATTATATTAACGTATTAAATAGAAACACTTTTATTATTATATTTCTGAGACACTTGGCTCGGACTAGCTCCCCAAATTATATATTTCTAAATACGTGCCTAGTGATGTGAAGCGTTAGTATGACTCGGTAACTAGCCTTTTTATTTTATACTGGAATTATACAAGTATCAGTATCGGCAAATGGTGGTATCTGCTCAGCTCTACTAAAAACTCTAAAAAGTTTGATTTTTATTACTTCCTTATTTTTGTCAGTGTCATAGCAAGAGGTGGGCAAAGTGGGTGACCATCCAGGGCCTCACGTCCGATAGAACTAATACAAACAAATAATAAATAGAAGTGAGAAAAATAGATAGAAAAGGTTAATTCTTGCAGACAATAAAATTACAATATCCTGTTTTTCTCCCTTACAATTTGAATGAATACGTTAATTTTGTTGCACTTCAAGAACATTTCAGGTATAACAAAATGAGATTCACAATTATTTTCTAAGGTCCTGAAATTCAAAATGAACTTACACAATTAATGTGCAATCAAGTGAAAATGTCTATATTAAAAAAAGTCAGATTTGCTCAGTACATTGTTCTATTAGTTGATAGTACCATAGGATTCTGCACATATTGAACAAACGACTATTGTTTGAAGATTTGTTATTGATACCTGTTCTATAGAAGTGCATTTCATTGATTTTCTTTCTGTAGATGAAACGAATGCTGGTGTGCTAACAGCCACAATGGGCAATCATGGTTTGTGTAAATTCACACGTCAGAACCACTAGCGTACGCAGGTTTTTTTTCTTGGAGAGGATTGAAATCATAAAGGTTGGATATCACATAGCTGCATTCTAGAGGGTGAGCGGGATACACAATTACATATTTTGTAATTAACACTTTTAGGCATCATTTTAAAAGTTGTTCAAAGACAAACTTGGTAATCGGGTGTGATTTTAAGGTATATTTGCATTTACCACTTTGGTTTTACCCAGAGTTCTTTACAGATTTCATTTGAAAATTATTATTTTGTCAAAATTTCGGAGGGGCTGCAGCTTTCCCTGCACATGCCAGTCGTCAGAACACAAATACATGCATTGAATCCATGAGCATTTATCATGCCATGTGGTTGTTATAATTGGAATCTTTTTGGTGACGCTGCCAAATCTTCTATTATGGCAAGTAGTTTCTTTGGCTTAGTTCAGAGATATAAACAAACACCTTCTTCTCTAGGTCTTCTAAAAGATGGGCCATTTTGAAGCTAAAACTCAAAATTTCTTTAAAACTTCGATCAGGAAGTCATTGGGAATGTAGGCTGGAGAGTGTTAAAGCCATAACATTCCAGTTCGTTAAAATTTGTAAACACACACAAAATCTTCTTGACACATGAGATGATGAGATGATTCAATACCAGTAACTGATTGTGAATCATATAAGAGGACAACCATTGAGTTTCTGTTTTCACTGGTTGTATAATGTGATGTCCTGTCTTGTGTTAACAAAATGCATAAGAGTTGGCAAAGTGTTTAAATTCACTAACATAACACCCAAGCTCACCTTCAGGAATTCTCAGCTTGGATTGAAGAATACTATTCAATTGGATTTCAGTCTGCGTTAATATAAGAAACTCCATATATTGTGCAGCAGCGAAAACTTTGTGAGGCACATCCAAATATTTTTATTTTGCTGAAAATCATTCCAACTCTTCCTGTAACTATTCCATCCACTGAAAGAAGCTTTTCCAGGTTGAATAGAAACCTACCACTAAGAATGACCATGTCTCAAGAATGATTTTCAGGACTGGCAATATTAACCAATGACATTGCCTTAACTCGTGACTATTCAGAAGTCGCTCCAGGTAAAGCAGACAAAGACATTTTTAGAATGATTGAAATTATTAAATATAATTTTAATAGGTAATTTTTACTTTTATTATTATTTAAATTTGATCAAAACAATCAACCAATCAACTTTTGTTAACATAGCTATGCCTGAAGATTTTATATCAAATCACATTGAGATTTCTTTCAAATTTATAGAATAGATGGGGCCTCACATTCTAATCTAATCGCAATATGTTGCTACGCCACTGATTTTTGTAACTTTTCTGCCACTTTTGGCTAATCACAACAAGTGATAAGATGAAATTGATAAAGGTAC
This sequence comes from Lepisma saccharinum, assembly GCF_977018435.1. Lineage (NCBI taxonomy): Eukaryota > Metazoa > Arthropoda > Insecta > Zygentoma > Lepismatidae > Lepisma > Lepisma saccharinum. Next base: position 68,870,942 of record NC_139231.1, read on the forward strand.
ACTCACAAAGAACACCCATGCCATGCTGGGATTCCAACCCAGGACCTCTGGCACTGTAGCACACTGCGCCAAACACTCTGCAACGGAGGTCGACTATACACTATAAAGATAGTGTAAGTGAAAACGTAACATAATATTGTAGACTCTGGATATGGAAAAACAACTTCATTCAACATGGGACTCTTCATGTTGTCATACATAGTACAGAGTGGTTAAAAATATATACAAAAAAAATGGAAATACAAGTTTCAATCTATGATTGTTACAGAAATACATAAAAAAATTAGCCCTTACCTGCTGGTGACTGCAGATATACATCATCCAAACTTGTGTCTGACTCATTGCCTAGTTCTCCTGACTCTGACTCATGAGACACATTTGCTTGGCTCCTAGATCGATTGCCTTGTTGCCAGTACTTCCCACTCTGCAATGCAACAGATGTTGATTTTGCAGTACTTACACTGTTCATAAATAGAATAGCTAATTTTTATGACAGAGATTCTTAGAAATGAACAAGATTTTTGTTACCAGTTGATACCAATTACAGATTACAGGGTGGATCAGTATTATGTGCAGGATGAGTCTGTAGCTTTGTAACAGGCTAATAGTTTCTGAAGGCAATACTAATACATGCAAATTATAACAACTGAAAGTATTTCAGGATATTATGTTAATAAGCAAGTTTTCCATCAGATCTATAACACAGCAATTGGAAAAATTTGTTTTAAAATATTCATAATTTCACACAAGAGATATAATCATTTCATCACAAAATTAATTTCTCCCTGCAATACTGTTGCAGAAAAGATTGAATTCTTCTTTTGCATAATTTCCAGGATTTTTAGACATGTTACCTTCCCGTCAAGAACAACTCTCATGATAAATCAAAATTCATTATTCAATAATGCATTTATTAAAGTTAAAATGACTTATTCCCATTATAAATATTTGATTAAAAGTCTTGCATTCAGTAAATTACATCTGCAAGTGGAGCATGTACCACTTCTTGAACACCACATGGTGTACCTGCTCATGAACACCTGTTCCTTTTTATTGATACAGCCCATATTTCACTCCAATAACTCAACTTTGAGATAATAGACTGAGTCCGGTACACAAAGGGAAGTAAGCACACGTGGGTTTTCGCGTGGAGAGGTTGCAGCAGTTGGCGCAGAGATTTTGACTGAAAGGTGGTCGCGCAAGTTAGTGCTCTGTCTGTTGAATTTTGCATACCTCCGGGGACATTTTCTTCTGGCGAAGTGGTAAAGTAGAGTCTTCAGTCCGAAGACCACGCTAGTCCGCCGTTGTTTGCAGAGGCACTAGAAACGTTACATCGGCATCAGTTAGGCCAAGATTGCAGAAAAGGATTTTCTCCAGCGACAAGACACCAAGGTTCGTCGGAAAAAGAAGATGGAACGAGGATTTTAGTGAATTGGTCCCCAGTGTCGAGAGCTCTCTTGTTTTAATCCCCACAAGCTTGATCTTCTGATAAAAAAATCCCACTAAAGTTTGAAAAGCGCTAATTCTTTCTAAAGGCCGGCCATGTAATCGTGAGTAAAAAGGTTAAATTTGTTATTTTTACAAATATATGTGAGAGTGATTTTTTCTTTTACCAAGATAATCTAAAGTACTGGTGTCAACTCTTGTATTGGGTTTACTCATGTAAACCAAGAACCACCAGCGAATCAGTGTGAACTTTTAATTATTTTTTTTGTGAAGTTATTTCTTAGTTTTCTTCTGTAATAAAAGAAAGTAAAGGTAATTGATTATTCTTTTCTTCAAACATTAAAATCTATAAAAAAATATTTGAAATCAGTTTACCTCAATCGAACTGTAGTTAAAAAGCAAAGCTAAGTCTAATACTAATAATAATAACAATAAAATCACGTTTTATCGTTATACATTTGCAACAAGAAAGTGATTAATGCCAATAGGCACTTACTGTAGTAGATTTCTATGTGAAAATATTTCAAAACATGAACTTTTCCTAGAGTATTTAATACACAATTTCTACTTTACATCAACATACTTCCAGTGCACTACTCCAAAAAATGTTGATTTTTCCAGAAAAACAGTAAATTTCCATGAAAATTCCAATACTTTTCCAGAAAAATAAATTCCCTGACTTTTCCAGGTTTTCCAGATAGGTACACACCTTGAAGGATCATTCACCATCTTAATTAATGTATGTAACTGTATTTAGATAAAGAAAACTGCACATTTAGACACTTACAACTAGAGTACATGAATTATACCTTTGCACTCATTAAAATAATAAAATGACAGAATTCTGAACTAAATTATATTCTATTCATAGAAATGTGGATCAGTAAAAAATTCAGGAATCTTATTGATAAACCTATATCCTGAATCTAATTGTTACTTTTTCAGAGTTGGGATCTTTCATGGAGTCTGCAAAAATAGCACATGCCACTTTCTCAGAGTCTAATCATCTTGAAAATTATGCAAAAATTCAGTTTTCATACAGCTTTCGTGATTAAATAACAACTATTTTAATATTCCAATGCAATTCTTGAATAACTTAAAGCAAAACTGGTAAATCGATGCATATAATTCCAGTGGAGTACTTACATATTAATATTAGTCAATATTGCGAAAAAAATTCAAGTATTGGTGGGAGTTGGTAAGAGTACCAGGATTGATATTGGTATTGATTGATTGATTTAGTTTATTTTGCTTCACATTTTGTGCCTCTTGGCTAATTTGCGAAGATGGGGATGAGTGATGAAATGGATGAATGGACATTCACAAACAACCAAGCCCGAGCGGGATTTGAACCCGGGACCCTTGGCATCGCAGTGCGATGTGCTATCCACTCAGCCACAGGGTCCGGCAATATTGGTATTGGTTCAGCCTGACTAATATGCCTACATCAGATAATACTGTGAGATTATTGATTATATCAGATCGCTATAGGAGAGCCCCTGTATAGGGTACAAAGGACTGTGATATGAAATATATAAGAAGAATGGTACAAACTGAGGTGTAATTAAAATACCACAGATACATATGAAGAGAATGGTTGCAGAAATTGACTGAATGGAGATTAAATACAAACAGGAAAAAGAAGAACAATAAAGTTGAAAGAAGAGTAGGATACCAGGCTCAAGTGAAGAAGTAAGAAATATACAGTGACTGCGTATGGTGGAGAAGTTTCATACATCGATCCATGAAATTATAATTAATTGACGATGTTGATGAATGGTTGACAGATTTAAAAAAGGACAAGAAGCTTCAATATATTGCAAAACACAAAAAATAAGACTGCATAATACATTAATTAAGACCTGGCGGCTTAATGTTTGGATGCAGGTTGTGAATGCTAATCAGTACTGATTACAACCTTTTGAAGGAAAACATTCACAGATGAGATATAATAATGAGCTGCATCAACTTTATGAAGATGCAGAGATTGTGCAGAAAAATCAAATTAACATGATGGGGGGGGGGGGATATTTACTGAATTCGTGGACCAAGGTGGAGGAAGATTTCAAAAGAGGCAGCAGTTTATGGTGGACTGTAGTGCCAGAAAAGGATAGGCGAAGGTTAAGGAGGAACCTGTTCGCTTACCTTAGGGACTTTGCTGATGATTTCTGATCCAGCCTTCCTTACTTTTCTCACTAGGCTTGCTCCAAACCCTTTCCTGCAAAGAAATACATGTTGATCATTATTTCAATTAAATAGTTCCAAAGGAAGTTATTAAATGTACTTTTGTGCACACATCAGAGGTAAAAAAACAAATATTTTTCACAAATACTGGATATGTCAACTTGAAATATAGTTTCCCAAGAGAAGCTCCTGAATACTTTGGACAAAAAAAAATCACTTACAATAAGAATACTGTGAATATCTTTATTCTAACATGTAATATGGTAGATTAAAAATAGATATTAAAGACAAATGGCTATGGCTATCAGAGCTCCTTCACTTTTTGTCTATATTTTGATGGAATTTCCATATACAGTGGAATGTCAATTTTACGTTCTCAGAATTTAAATTTTCCCACATCAGACATCAATCTTCATGGTTCCAAGCCAGGTGTTATAAAAATTCATTTCATTTTACATTTTCATATGTTAATTTTTTTCACCTCAGTCATCTTAAAAACAAAAAAATGGGGTTCCACTGTAATAGCAGCTCAATATCACCAATAACATGTTATGTTGAATTTCTTCTTTGAGCTTGTTGGTGGTTATTGTTTTGAGATTGTCGACGTACAACATGTAGTCCCCCAAAAATGATCCAGTTGTCAAAAACATGATCTTTAGTTTTCTCGCCGTAAGGCAGACCAAAAGAATCACATATTTGGCAGAACGTTGTTTTCACATAAAACAAATTAACATATTAAGTTTTCATGATATGTACATGTTGTTCCACTCCATGATTACATTTGTCATGGCCTACATCTGACAGCCAACAAATGTTACATCAAAACAACATTGCCATATAGCAATCATAACCTGAAAACATCCATTAGCTCCTATTGGTAATCTCTAACTACAGTGAAATCTCAGTTATACGTTTTATGGGGGACAGAAGGGTAAAAACGTATAACTGAGAAAAACGTATTATTGAAATATAATTAAAATGGTAAAATTAAGTACACAAAGAAAGAAAAGGAGTACTACATATACACCAAAGTTTGTTGTATTGCACTAATCTATTCTAAATCGTTATTGTAAATTCACAAATACAGGAGAAATAGACATTGAAGATGGGGGGGGGGGGGAGGGAGCGAAAGGCTCACAAGCAAGGTTTACCCGCTTAATCCATTCAGCCAATTCCCTGGGGAAAAAAACAAACATGATGAACATTACGACAGCAGCCTATTCATTCACCATGCGACCTTGAACTTCTGCCTTACGATTGGGGAACTATTGCCAAAACAATAGTCATTAAATGCTGCTTTCTCTAGCATTTTAACAAATTCTAAAAGCGTGACTCAGGTGTCTTTGTTGTGCCTCCCCCCACAAAAATGTATGTGGACAATTGAGAACATGGCTCAATCACTATTCCCATTTCTTTATCTACGTAATCGTTCCTAGTAGAAGGGGAAGATGGAAGCGCAAAGGGATCAGGGGAGGAACTTGCTTGGAAAACTTTCCTTTCTTGTTTGCCGGGAGAAAAGTAAGAATAATTTGCAAATCCCGGTTATCCGATATTGGTTTAGGAACGAGTTAAAAAAGTCGCTAATCTCCTCTCACAAGAGATAATTAATCTGCAACTGCTATGCATGGCCAGTGTCGTGCCCAGGATTTTTGAAAGGGAGGGGTTTAAGTATACTTTTCTTTAGTAGTCAGCCCTAATTTTGCCATATTTTCCGGCCTACAACGTTCTTTTTTTTTTTTTAGGAATATTGGGGAGGGAAGGATCCCCACCAACCCCCCCTTGGGCATGCCACTGTGCAGGGCTATTCACGAAGCAACCTTCTTTTTAATGCAGCTATCTGCATACGAAATATTGCTCGTGTGTCCCTTACAATACAATAATCCGGAGGCTACTACCAGCGCCAGTGTTATGTCTAGCTATTCCAAAGCAGGCCCTTGCTTATATCGTTTCTGACAGTAATGACTCATCCTACGTACATAAAGGATGCAATTTTTCGTTCTTGTCTTGCTTTCTGATAAACAAAACCTTAACTCTTATCTTGCGGATAACACAAGATTAATCCCTTTGAACACTAGTCAGGATTTTTGAGGGAGTCGGGGGGGGGGGGGTTACGTATACATTTATTTTTTGCTTACCCGATGGCATCGTGGTAACGTCAAAGTTTTGTAATCAAGGGATTCCGGGTTCAATACCCGGTGGAGGCACATAGTGGTTTGGATCCCACTTTAAATTGTCCAGTCCCAATTACCCTTCTGTGCATAAAGTGGACTTAAAATCTTTAGCAGACAGAGCCTTGCGTTCCTGTATTCCCGTTGAAGCTGGCACCTTTGCAACGTGCCCTTTTCAAACTTGCCACTAGTACAAAAAAATTGTACCTTGAAAACTAATTGTCGTAGAGAGAAGGAAATTGGTTTTATTTTCTTCTTAAACACATGGCTTTTAGCGGAGGTAAAATTTATACATTCGGAAATTTTGTGTAATTACGGAATTTCGCTTCTAGTGTCAGTCCTATAGACGCTGGTTGGACCAACTTTTGAGGGACACAATAAAATACCACTCTATAAGGATGTGTAATGCTCGTGTCGCAACGTTGAAAATAAATAATAATAAAACGGAAATCACGGCATTTGGAAATTTTGCTTAATTACAGAATTTCTGTTTTAGCGTCGACCCTATGGATGCTGGATGGACCAAATTTTGAAGGACACACAAAATACCACTCTATGAGGACATGTAATGCTCATGTCTCAACTTAAAAAAATAGCTTCTAGCGTCCACCCTATGGATGTTGGATGGACCAAATTTTGAGGAAGACACAATAAAATACCACTCTATGAGGACATGTAATGCTCGTGTCCCAACTATGAAAAAAACCCTGAAATTACGGCATTCGGAAATTTTGCATAATTACGGAATCTCGGTTCTAGCATCAGCCTTATGGACGCTGGGCGGACCAAATTTTGAGGGGGACACAATAAAATACCACTCTACAAGGATATGTAATGATCGTGTCGCAACTTTGAAAAAAAAATGGAAATTACTGCGTTCGGAAATTTTGCTTAATTACGGAATTTCTAACATCGGCCCTATGGCTGCTGGATGGACCAAATTTTGATGGAAGCACAACAAATGACCACTCTATGAGGATATGTAATGCTCCCCCTGCAACTTTGAAAAAAAGATGAAAATTACGGCATTCAGAAATCTTGCGAGATTACGGAAAAATTCGAACTTTGGGATTTTGCCCCGCTTCCCCCCTGGACTCTTAATTGTCGGAAGTTACTTAAAATGTTGCTTTTTGTTCATTCTTACATTTAGAATTTAATTTTTTAAAAAAGATGCAGTGGCTGAGCAGTTATAGCCTTTTATCTTCAATTTATGCCATAGTAACAAAAGGGAAAAAGTGCTTATTTCAAATGGCGCTTACAGGAAGAAAAAGTCACACAGTGTATGATCGTTGCTTTACTTCAAAGACATTCACACGTTAAAAATAAGTCGCAGTGTTCAATAATTTCGTTTTGCATAATAAAAAGTACTGCAACTTCTGTCTTCAACAACCGTATTATCTTTAAATATGACGGTAATAAGACCCAACGGAACTCCCCCTACCTGCAGGCTGCTGTTGACTCCCCCTCCCTTTCTTCAGCTTGTTTGTAATGTTTACGACAGGCTGGGAAGTGTGACACCAGTGACTTGTCTGACAGCTTGAAAGATATCAATCTCCGACTTGCCGAAGGCAATGCAAAGAACAAAAGCAGGATTATTAAGCACAGGCCAATCTTGTTGAACGGTGCATAGCCCCTCCCCTTCTCTCCGATGCAAGCAACAAAAATATAATTCCAAGTCAAGATTCTGGTCCCATGGTTGCAGCTGATAAGAAAACCTGTATGAGAACGGGTGACAGATGTTATCATCATGGAAATCTTGAACTACAAGAGCAGCATTCTTTCCTGCAAGTTGATTTAAAATTGTATAACTGAAAACTGAAGTCTTTTCCTTGTTGGGACTTAACTTGTCGAATGTATAAGTGGAAAAATTGTATATCTGAAAATCGTATAACTGAAATATAATAGTATGCAGCCTTATGGGAATTGGCAGGGACTGTCAGAAAAAAACATACTAACGAGAAAAACATACTATCACGAAACGTATAATTGCAATTTCACTGTATTAGAATTTAGAAATAGCACATGCAACACATATCTTGTGTCATTTCAAGACCACCAATCAAATGCAGTGTATTATGCAACTATGATGTGAAACACTGATACAGGTATTTCCTTTGCTTTTCCACAAAATTTTACAACCAATTTCTCTAGTAACATGAAACATAATCCCTGGTCATGTTTCCCCATCCCTCTTGTGGAAGGGAGGAATTGCTGATAGTTTTGAACCTTTTTCAGGAAAAAAGTGTCTTTATGTCTCTTCCAGGAAAAGACCCAAGAATACACAAGCATAGAATTGTGCATTCAATTAAAAGCTAGTTATAAACATATTGGGAGTGGTAAAATTATCAGTAATTTTACAGATGGTAGGTTTCGTTGCAGATTTGCGAGGATAGTATGCTATAAAGCCAGAGGTCCCACATTTGAACCCTGTGTAAGGCATGGATGTATCATTGTGTTTGTCCCATCCCTTCATCATTATTCCTAATCATCATTATTAGCCAATAGGTAGAAAAGTGAAATAGAAATAAATAAAGAATTTTACAGTGGAACCTTAAAATTACATTACAGGAAAACCTCGTTAATACAATATTGGTTAATACGAAGTACCCTTTAATCCGAAGTTCTTCCCATTCCCCAGCTGATAAGATAGGATTTATAATGTATTTCAGTACGGATAAATCGAAATACGGATAATTTTTAATACAAAGTTGTTTACAAGACCCTTCCGCAAAACTGGTTTCGCTTAATTCGAAGTAGACACCTGCGTAAGTCGACAAGAGAAGATCGAATGTGGAGAGAGCTTGGATGTTATTTTAACTTGACCTTGACATGTTTCCTTGTCCTAAGAGCTGCTGACAACTCGAGGGAAGCAGCCCGAAATGCCTGCTGGACATTGACGTTCTTTGTCAATGTGCATGGCAGGTCAAGCTCTTTTCCTGCTGAATGCGCCACCTTGGAAATATTCACCAGTTTTAGATGAGAAATGCGAGATAAGATTGCACGAATGTTCCAAAATACAAGATGCGTGGCGCCTGGAAGTCTCACCCATCTGTCTATCTCTGAGCTCGAGATACAGCAATTTCCCGAGCAACTTTTGGCCTGGTAGCCGACAACTTCCGGTAACCACTTTAATTAAAAGCATGTTCTTTGCGCCCTGTAGAACTTCATAAAAAAAGGGAAACTGTTATAGATAATCAAAGCTGCATAGGCCAACTAAAGATTGTCAACCCACTTAATGCGTTGTCATCTAGGTTTCCAGCAAAAGTTGACGTACGTTGATCTTACGTATGTTGCAACTCCAGTTTCCCGCTTCATACGTTACCCAACTGAGCCGGTCATAAAATTTGCCAAAACAGTGTTTTGTTGTCTGAGTGACTTCTCTCTATTTTCTATCCGCAAACGGGGAGGGGGGGTCCGTTGCTAATTGTTTCGGCCGCGATTTTCTTTTTTTTTTTGCTAGTGTGCGTACACGGGCTCCTTTCCTTTGGTGTCTAAAAAAAGCAAACAGTTCTGAATACCTTCTTCAAAAACGAACAGAAACCGCATGATAAGTAAAAGAAAAGTGACCCCCTTCCTTCTCCTACAACAGCTCATTATCCGCCACTGGTGTGCATGATAATGTGATAATTGCAGAATTCAGTTCCCTCTTTCTTGTTTGAATGCAGCTGTCTGGATAGGAAATATTGCCCGTATTATTGTCTGTTGCTGCGTGGTAAAAGGTAATGCAAGGATAATTTTTCTTTTTCACACTGCTGATAAAAGTTCGGTCTTGGACAACTGCATTATCTTTAAAATGCTGATGCGCCAGTGTTTAGTCTGGGAAAGCTCTCGCTTGCCCATAACTGCAATGACTCATCCAGTGCGAAGGAATAAGCATCATTGTTTTGAATCTCGCGAAGCCATATAATCCCCACTTTTCTTCAGAACCATTAGCATGCTGCTGTTAAAAAAACAACAACAAAAAAAAACCACAATGCTCAATGTAGGAATACGAGAGGAAAAGTTTTGGCGGAGCGAGTGTTTGACCTCCAGAATACTCCTGAAACCTACAATAAATTGTCAATTAATCTGAAAATAGGAAAGTTTCGTAAAGCTTGTTTTTAGTTCATTTTATGCTGATGAGCTAAGCGGAACTAAATATACAGTTTAAAGTGGGATCCAAACCAGTGATTATCGAGTGCGGCACTGCTTAGGATTCACATTCATTACAATGCAAGTTGAGGAAGAGTTTGACCTGATCCCTACAAAGGGGGAGGGGGGGCATATGAAGTTAACTGAAGCAAAGAATGCGTGACTTTTTTTACAACGAATTTTACAGCCCCGATTCCTGTCAAGATTCTTCCGAGTTTCACTTCTTGCAATAAACGAGATTGTTTTCCTTTCCGTAGGTCTCCGTGCAAACGGGTTTCTTATGAACTAAAATTGTAAGAATTTCGTGGAAGAGCAACGACTTTGCACAATTAAAAGAAAATACCGTTTTTTTGACTTTTTGCCACAACATGCATCCCGTGCATAACCGGTTGTATAACTAGGCAGGATAAATGGTGTTAACCGTCTCCTTGGAATCTTTGTGTCCGCGTTAAGCTCCATGTTCTCATTTTGTGTAACATTTTTTACACTTTCTTTAAAACGTACAATATTATTATATAGTACATATAAAGCTTATTTTCTGAGCTACCACCAAGTATAAAACATCCTTTGTGGGCATAATTTATACTCTACTTTATTTACACCTGAAAAGAGGCGCCATCTTGAAAAAGTTTGGATAACTCGAAGTCGTTTAATACGAAGTTGTCATTTTTTGGTCCCTTGAACTTCGAATTAACGAGGTTTTTCTGTATTCAGGACCAAGATGAAAACATTTAAAATGAGGGAAAATTTTAAAACACTTTTGCTATGTCAGGACCATGAAGATTGAATATACAATGCAGGAAAATGTAAAATCTGGATTCCAATAGACAAAGCATTCATATACTTAATTCAAGGCATATAAGGGAGTAGAGGTAGAGCACCACATATTCAGAATCTCAGCCATTTAACAAAGTGATATGATCAGTACCATACTCTCACAGCATTTATGTGGGTGTAAGGGGTGATCTTCCACATAGTACACCCAACTGTCAACCTCACTTCCACATAGTACACCCTGGACTACATTTTGCAGACAAACGAGGCTCTGGCGACTGGCCTCATGGCCAGTATAATGGTGTGTGTTGTCCTGTTTTTTGTCCTTATGTGTGCTGAGTGCCCCTCTACAGCCTCAGCTTTTAACGGAAGTCAGAATATTTTAAGATTTTAGTTATGCAATGTTAGAGTTGTTATTTGTAACGGTAAGGGGCTGGACCCCGTATAATGTGACGGATGCAAAATAGCCCAAGTGCTGATGCACCCAAAATTTTTAAATCAAATTCAAATTCACAGCATTTATGCTCAGAGGCTCCCCAAAAATTTCAAATTGATCAGAGGCTGACTGAGTCCCAGAGCCACTTTATGCAAGGACACTGTTGGCAAAATTCCCACCTGAGATTACCCAAAACAGGAATCAAACCTGGAAAACCTGGTAATAAAGAGGCCTGTAGGAAAGCCAAGTCAAAGATAGAAGAACAATGTTGAAATCGACCTGAAGGAAATTTTCTAAAATGATGAAGACTGGATGAACCTTGGCCAGGTAGGGAGAGATGGGAAGCACGTGTTGGCTGCAACAGTGAACATTCCAGAGTTAGTTATTACTTACTTCTTTGGGGAGCAGCTCTCCATTCTCCTGTAATGCTCCATTATCTTTTCTTCCAACTTCTCCTTCTGCCTTCTCAAGTCATTCAGGCGATCTCTGCAAGTAGAACAAAGGTTGAAGGTTGTATGCATAGTTAACTGAGAGTGCAGTTTCTCAACTATTTTGAGCTGTCTACCCCTTGTAATATTACTTTCGCCTTCATGTATCTCCACTTCACTTCATAGATCTTTATACATCTTTATAAATATTCAACAAATGCTTCTGCATAACAAATAAATATTAACTGAAGATGACAACAGTTGCAGCAATTACTTTTAGTTATAAAAAGAACCCATACACAAATTACATGTAACATAATAAATATCAACTTCATTTTCAAAGTAAATACTTCGAAAGTAAAAATTACAGCTACATTGATATGAATTTTCTTTTTTAAAAATAAAAGTGAAAAGTTGGAAAATAAAACTGTGTTTGTGCTAGTGTTAAATGATTTTCAGGGAGTAACTTTAAAGTTGAAAGTGTTTTACTATCTCTACCATTAATAACTAACTCGTAAAATATTTTTTTTTAAATGCACCTGAATGACATCAAACATGATTTTTTATTTTTAATCAGAAATATACAGTCATGTATACTATGAAGGATAACAGCAGCAAAAAGTGCTAAAGAAAAGTTGATACTAATGGCACTCAAAGGCATTCAGTGATATTTTCATTAGCGCACAAAAAATGTGTTTTTTGTTGATTAGTCAACAACAGATCAAAAATTAGACAAACATTTACAGCATATGGAGAGAGTACTCAAATTTTGATCAGCAGAAATCAATGTTAATCTGTGTGATCAAAGAACTTCAATGGTTCGTTTAAACTAGCATTGAGCCAATATTCATACAGAAGGATTTTTTATTTATTTATACGAGGTGTGGCTAGAAAAAAAACGGACTGTTGCTACAAAATCTTTTATTGGTTATTTTGTACAATACGAACATTATCCCCTTCAAAGTACTCTCCTGCACTATTGATACACCGCTCCATACGAATCTTCCATTTCTGGAAGCAGTGCTGGAAATCATTTTCTGAAACCATGTTCATGACCTCCATCACTTTTGTTTTCACAGATTCTACGGTTGTAAATCTGGTTCCTTTCAGTGCTGATTTGACCTTTGGGAATAAGAAAAGATGCACAGAGTGATATCCGGCGAATAGAGTGGATGCTCTAACACTGGGATCCCATGCTTGGCCAAAAAACCTTTGACTGACAATGCCGTGTGGACAGATGCATTGCCCTGATGAAGAATCCATGAATTGCTTTTCCACAAATCAGTTCGTTGTCTTCTTACTCACTCATGAAGGGTCGTCAGCACCATAATTTAATAATGTTGGTTATTTTGCAATAGCTCTAATACTCAAGGACGATCTTTTCAAATCAATTCACCGACATTTGCAATGTTTGTTTCAGTTTTTGACGTGCAAGGCCATCCAGGAAGCGAGTCTTCCGGAATCACTTCTCGTCCCTCTTTAAATCTTTGAAACCACTCAAACACTTGCGTGCGTGATAAACATTCATCTCCGTACACTTCCTTCAACAAACCGTAAGTTTCTGTGGCGGATTTTCAGAGTTTCATAAGAAACTTCAAATTGATATGCTGTTCCACTTTCACACTTAACATTTTTCCGACGGAGCAAAGATGTATGGTTCACTTCGTCCACAGGCTACAGTGGAACTGAGCACCGCACACCCTGGAAAATCACACAGTCGATAGGCGGGGTATCACGTTATACACTCATGCACCACTTGTCGTTGTCGACTGCAACATCAATCAGTTTTTTTTTCTAGCCACACCTTGTATATCAAGACCTGATCTGAAAATTTTTGTCCTACTAGGGTTTGAGGCGAGTGCTCCAAAGGAGGGCATTTAGGACCCTGAATATCTTACAATCTAAAAGAATTGTATTAAATGTATTAATGATAATAAGTGTAAAATTAACTTACGTAAAGACTTTTTCTTCAGAATGAAAATGCTCCTTGTCTTCCAATGAATGGGTGAGAAGTTCATGGTACTGGGTTAGTAAATGTGAAACATGCTCCATCAGTGACCGCCTATCGTCTTCCAGTGTTGCATTCATCTGGATGAGCATCTAAAACGGAAAGCAGAAGTGAACTTAAAAAAAAAAAATAATAATCAGCTAAACAACAAAAAAACATGCAAAAAATATGAAAAGTTAACTACTAACAGATATTCTACCAATCCAATATAAAATTCCAATATTTTGTGATGAACATATATGGTTGATTAACCAGGCAATAGATACTGTCTTAGAAAATAAACTTGGTATCTTGACATTTACTTTATAAAACCAGGATAGATTAATTGCACCTTTACATTCATAAAATAAGAACAAAAAGGCAGAATTTTTGTACTAAATTATAGTGTATATCACTGAGTCCTCACTGAATTGCGACCAGCTACCTAATACTTTGTTGGTCCCTCTATGGCTCGGCGGATGGCCTGGACACGATGTGGCATGCATTCCAGGAGGTGCTGATATGTCTCCACTGGGATCTGACACCATATATTCTTGATGGCATCCCATAATGAGCCAACTGACGTCGGTGCAGGATGCATGGTTCGAAGAGCTCATTCCACAACATCCTTCAGATGCTTTATGGGATTAAGAATGGGGGAGTTAGGGGGCCAATTCATATGCTGCATCCCTGTGGAATGTTCCTCCAGCCACGCAAGTAGAGTTTTGCCTCGGTGGCACCATGAATTGTTGTCTTGGAAAATGTCTTCCCCGTGTGGGTAGAAGTGTTGCATTGTGGAGTGTAAGTGATCCCCTAACACCTTCCGATACACAACAGATGTCGCACAATGGTCCGTACACACCAATGGACCCACTCCATGCCAATAGAAGCAACTTCACATCATACAGCTGCCCCCACCCACCAGTACAGCACTCACCATGCAGGATGGGTCCATAGCCTCGTGCTGTTGGCACCACACACGCACCACATGTCTGTCACAATGGTGTAGCAAAAACTGTGATTCATTGGACCAACACATCTTTTTCCAATCATGCACAGTCCAATCAGCATGCTAGTGGGCCAAAGCGAGACAAAGTTGGTGGGTACGCTTTGTGAGGAGTGGGTGACGAGTGGGTCATCTGCTGTGGAACTTCATGCATGCCAGTGTGTGCTGCACAGTTGTGTCGGATATGGGTGTTGTGTATCTACTGTTGTATTGGTCCCGTAATTCCCGGATGCCGATGGTGTGTACAGCTGTTGACTCGATGCTCTCCCTGCAGTGTCACCTTCCATACGCCCTTGCAATTCTCCCTACCTGATGCTTGGGCACCCACAATCATGCCCATTTAGAATGACGTTAAATCCTGACCACCTCCCGTTTTAACGTGTGCTGTTCGACTAACATGTAGCGTTGTCTCTATATATTCACCACAATACTTGCAGTCGGGGTGGTCATGTGATCAGAGCAACTGCTGGGCCATTCCTTGTTGTTTGGAGGGGTGGTCGCAATTCAGTGTATATTGCAACCATGAAATTACTGATATACTGATGTGCCTCAAAAGCCCAATACTGGATACTTACGAAACAATGATAAGTACCCATTTAGATTTCATAACATTTCAATTACTAGGTTTCAAAATTTTTTTCACGTCTGTTGAGCAAATTCAATCAGAAATCACTTACAATTTTCAGTGCCAATAATGCTTGCATAATAGCCACAATTCAAGAAATTCTCAATCAGTAGACAGCCTGTTTCTACAAGGAACACAACAATTATTCATCACAGTAATGAAGCAAATGAATTTACCTCGCACTTGTTGGATAGCTTGGATAGTTCCACCTCCAAGACAGTGCTGTGGTCGCTTCGGTTTGCAATTTCCCCCTGCATCTCAGTCTGCTTCAGTTTCAAGTTGCTGTTCTCTGTTCTCAAGGACTTGTAATCTTCTTGCAGATTCCTGTATTCGCCTTTCAACTTTTCACTTGCGGCAAAGAGATTTCTGAAGTCATCCTGGTAACAAAAACATATCATATTACCAATCCAGCAACTGTATCATGTGATTATTATTATTATTACGTATTATGCTATTACCAGAACTGGCCTTACGCAATTGCAATTAATGTAATAAATAAATATGTTATTGCTATCATAGTTGTTACTATTATTATAGACTCATTATGTAATTTTATTCCTGGTGAGGCATTATAATATTTCATATTGAGATACTTACTATTAATGGAAGGGCTCGAGTGTAAAACGTGGTAAATGACATTTTGGTCATTTTTGAGTTGCAAAGTAAAATGTGCCATCCTTCAATTTTCGAGTGAAATTGCCGTCATACAATTTTCATTGAACTCGGTGAAGCCTTCTGAAATTGGTAAACACAACACGAAAACAATTTATCTACAGTATAGCTTCTTAAAACTTTTTTTCTTAATGAACTCAGAAATGACCAAAATGTCACTTACCATGTTTTACACCCAAGCCCTTCAATTATAATATTTTTTGATTTGGGATTAACTTTGTGGGTATTTGAGCAACTGGAAGTGCAGTGATGTTGACCAGTTGAAGTAAAGGAGTCTAGCAGAAAAATTGGAAACCTTAATTGATATCTCAACCTTACGCATCAGTGTTCTTATGTAGCAAAGAGAATTATAAAGAAAAGAATATATATATCCACCATGGACACCCATGGATACATTTGTATTTTAGTGACACTGTTAAAATTTTGTACTGGCTGCAAGTAGATGCATGGAACAGCTGATCAGGACATCAAATGATCACACTTTTTAATCAATTTCAAATATTTTAACCATTTCAAACCTTCCATGACTCATTCTTTTCTCCCATCCCGGAAGAAGGCCCAAGGTTGGTCTGAAAATTTGGAGGACAAAACAAAGGTATGTGCTGTAATTTTATCTCAGTTTTTAATATGGTGATGACATTTGGCATTATAAATAATGGCGTGATCATCTTGGATCTTTAATAATGCTCTCTACACAATTAAAGGATATTGCAGAATAAATTCATGAAGATCGATTTTTGATTATAGGAGAATGGCATGAAATGATTTTCAGTAGACTATGATTCATGCAGTTTTGACTGAATATGTGTGTGTGCTCGGGTACCCTAAATGCTAATGGACGAGCACACATTCTCACACAGTGTCACCACTGTGATGTCAAACAGTTTGAAGTGGTATGGTTTTGACCATCCACTGCAATCGTGCCCTGTGATTTATGCTTTTTTTTATGAAGAAACATATAAAAAGAAAACAACTAAGTTTATTCATGATGGATGCGGTCAACATGGTTTAAGTATTATGTACGTGAAGTTTCGTGTTTCCACGTTGCACAATTGCATAGTTTTCTGTTTGTTTTTTTCGATTGATTTCGAAGGCTCACTGCCTTCATTCACTAAGAGTGACGAGTATGGCATCTTACTAAATGAAGGCAGCGAGCCTTCAAATTTAATCGGAAAAACTATCCAATTGTGCAACATGGACACACGAAACTTCACGTACGTAAAACTAAGTTTAGTTTTGCAACGGCCCTATGAGGGTTAAGGACTGTTGAATGTCTTTTTTTGTTGGGTGATGCTTGGGCAGTGAATCCACTTCCATCACTACTGTTATCTGACTTTCTTGGCTGTTGTCTGCAACTTCTTCTTGCAGAGCTCCCAACTGTCCTAATAATAAAGGGCCAACATCAAAATTCTGGGAGCTCCCATCAGAGATTCAACCCACTTGGGGACATAAATGCTGTTTGCAGGCTCAATAGGTTTTGGATACCCACTACAACTACATGTAAAAATTCTTGTATATTTTTACATCATTTTCCTTGATACACCTCATATTTCCATAGACCTACCTTAAGCTTTGAATGCTCTGCTCTCAGATTCCCCAAGGAGCGAGTTTCCACCCTCAGAGTTTCCTTCTCCTTTTCCAACGTTGTCTGCAGTTTGTTAAGCTCCTCCTTGTTTGCTGCCAGCAGATCACATTTCTCCTGTTAAAAAAACAAATGTCAATGAAACTAATATACAAATTCCATTCAAAATGAAAAATTTGAGAGGTCATCAGAAATAAAGTTTCACAGTTTCATTCATGGATCGACTGCCCATTCTTGTGCATAAATGCTTTATGGCAAAGCAGAAAAATTAAAAAGATTTTTCGATGCACTATGATGAAGTCCATGCCCTTGACATGCACCTTTCGACTTGAGTGTACATTTCCTAAGTTAGCTAATTTCCCATCATCGGACTTTTCAGGTTTTGCTTAACACAACAAAGAACCACAACTACTTAGATTACACTAACCTCTACATGTGCAGAGAAAAATATATGTGTTTCACTATCACAAATAACAAAATTCAGATATGTTTTCAATTTTTATCTTTCTCGATCTTACTAAATCAACACACTTCCACAAATATTAATATTTATCAACATTAATTGCATAAAAACATTGAAAAATACTTAATATGTAACTTACTAATTGTTACATTCAATATTACTACTTTTTGCAATCAACCAATATCTTCATTATCACATGTTGTTTTTTCCATAACCCCATCTTCTACCTTATCCATTTTTCTTAGAGGTTAACATAAAGGTTCGTCGTCAACCACAAATGTTCAGAAATGCGTCATATTGTCAGGATTACTGACAAGGCCGTTACACCCTACATATAATAAATTTGCAGATGACATATTTCATTTCATCATTTCTAGTATAGTGCAGCCAGCACTCTTTTTATGGCCAATTTCATAGTCAGTAGCCTCAACATTGTCTGTTCGTTCTTCTGAGGCACTTTTCAGCAGTTTAAATAGCCTGGAAATTATGCAAAATGCACAACTTTCATTATTTTGGTAACATCATTCCAGAAAAAAAAAGAATTTTGTGGTTAAATAAATATCTTATGTGAAATTATGATTATACTAACATTAAACTTTACCAGATTGATATGGAAATAGTTTAATTAGAAACTGTGTTTTAAAAATTATAAATATTTTGAACTATCTAACCTAACCTCTTTTTTCTGGATTAATCAGTGTGTATCAGCTGATACAGGTATAGTGGTAAAGTCAATGATATTTCACAAATCTGATATATCCAATGTAATAAGAGTGGTTAATGCAGTAATAATTCTGGAGAACAATGCTTACTCTCTCCCTCCCTTGGGAAACACAGAACTTGATGATTCTTGGTCTCTATTTACAGTTCTCTCACTCCAGCCCCAAATGCTTAATCATGTTAATAAATAAAAATAAATTATTTTCCTGTAGTTTACGGTTATTACAAGCATAAAAAAAGTTTTTTTTGTTTGTTTTTTTGACGTTTCAGGAGAACAATGTTAGATTGTTGTAATATAGCAACCTAACTGTGAAAAGATATTTTTTTTTTTTGATCACATCATTTTTTTATTTAAAATTATGAATCCCAAATATCATCAGGTAATTCACAGTCATCATTGTTTTCACAAAGTCTCTTGATGTTTTAAAGATGGTGGCTTACTCCATTTGTGAAAATGAAAACTCCATACTGGATCTATGTTACCATTTTCATTATTTAATTTATTCCAGTGTTCTTCTGCAATGAACGAAGCTTCCCAGACATTCAACCCTATGTTTCCCGTCAATAACCGTAAACTACAGGAAAATAATTCTACAATGCAAGCAATGCGTACATACAAGAAAAACTATTAAAAATAAATTACCTTGAATATTTTCAATTCAGAACGTAGATCCCGCTGCAAGGTTTTCAAGCTATCCCTTTCTTTCAACAGGCTGTCGTACTGTGCTGCGAGCTGTTCGTGCAATGATTGCAGGGTCACTTGATCTTTTAGTAGTTGCTGGTGTGCAGCTTGGAGAGTGTTTTTGTCCTTCACCAACTAAAAATACAAACAATATAATGAAACACAATACTTACACTATGAATTTATGGTTTACATAGTAGAGGTATGCCTCACTTTAATGTAATTATACTTGTCAGTTACATTCACAATTCTATACTTTGCTCTCTCTCCAGAAATCATTTTTACAATGTTATTACACATTTTGAGAAACTATTGCATGACTTTTGCTTGAGCAAATTTCACTTTCAAAATCACTGGACTGATAACATAATTTTCGTATTATCTTGTGGGTGCTGGCCTCCATCACCTGACCTGATGAGACTGGAAGATTTCTCCATGTGGAACTCTGGTTGGCTGCTTATTTGCCAAGGGATAATGTTTTAGGTTGGATGGTTGTGTAGAAGGAAGTTAAAACATGAAAAGGAGAGAGCGAGTTTGCCCTTTTATTCTCCTACAAACTTTCATCCTTCTTCTGGGGTCATTTTGGGGGGGGGGGGAAGGGGTAGCGTTAGTCTGTTTGGACACCCAAGCACAAGATGTGAAGTTCTAGGTGGTCAGTTTTTCCCTCCTGGAATACCGTACAGGCAAACTGATGTTCTGAATAGCCGTCATTACCTCCAGCCACATTTTTCCCACTCTATTTAATGCATTTGACTTACTTTTCCCACAGCACCCTTTTGCCCAAATAAGGGTGCCATGATTATCTATAGTTTACAAATACCAAACAAATCCTGCCAAATATATTGATACTAAGAAAACAACTACTAGAGATCATAAAACACACTGTACAAGGCTCATTCTTTGTCACCACAACTTCTTACGTCACGTGTCGGCAACATATTTTAGTCTTTTTAAAGTGTTGTGGTTACACCGAAAAATTAGTGATTTATTATTACTGTCCCTGCTTCAATTTCATGTAAACAACATTCTTATCGTTTGGTTTAACCTGGAGAGGGAGCAAACAGTGTAAATAAAATATATACAAATACAGATATATAATAATGTGCATTTGGCTGGCTCTGTTTATGCCCTGCTGCCCATTATTCTCTGTCATCTGCAGTTGCTGCAAAGACGGTATTGGTCAGCAGCCACACGAAAGACTTACACAGAAGGGTAGGAATCCACAACCCTCCCTCCCCACAGTGACATTCTTCCCTTTCCCAAGAACTACGGAATCAGCTTAGCATGTTTCGAAAATGTCCATGTTCTTACCCCACGAGTTTTATTTCCACATAGAGTTGACCACCAGGCAGTTACATGACTTCTTTGTCACATTTAGGTGTAGCACTTTAGTCCTGCTTTTGATCTTGTCATCTGCTTCCCAGGAGGGTACAGCATTTCTCGGAAATCTACATGAAACTTCCTGTTATGGACCCCCAAGTCGCAAGGAAGGGTGAACGAACCTTTGAAAAGGACACCATCTTGACAAATGAGTTGTTTTTCTTGGCCACTCTTCTAGTCACTGAAGATAATTAGTATTGGTGAAGAAAATTCAACGATACCGATATCGGCTCAACCCTAATTCTTTTGTGTACCCCATGAGATTCTCGGACTCAAAAATTCAAACCGATACTTCTGTTACCACTGGTATCTAGGCTGAGCCTAGAAGATATATACTGATTAACAGAGCAAAAGTTTTATTCAGCCTTCCTGTATTGCACTGTTTAAACCATTTTTTACTTCCAAATTTAAATTCTTTTTGTAAATCTGTTAACAAACTTACTTCTTCCTTTTCCACCACCAATTGAGAATTGGCCAGCTGCAATGCAGTGTGCTGCGATGAAAGTGAAGCGATCTGAGACTGAAGAGTGGCAACATCTACTTGGAGCTTGGCGTTATTCGACTGCAGGCTGTCGTTCTGCTGCTTGCCAATGGTAGTCTCATTCTGCAGGGACTTGATCACACTCTGTGATGCCTCCACGTCTAGCTTCAGTTCCTCACACTTTTGGTGCAGCTCTTCATTGTTCTTCTGTAACTGAGCATTCTAAACAAGAAAATGAAAAATATAATATTCTTTACGATCTTTCTAAATATACATATGAGGGGCGTTCAAATCAAACTGGGGCTTTTGAGATTATCAAATAAAGAAATAAATTTCAAGGAGTAAAAACTGCATTTCGTTTTCGACATTCTCCCCTGCTACATTTATACACTCATCCCAGCAATTAACTAATGCCTGGAAAGCTTTGACATGTAAAGATTTGTCAGTACGCCTCAACCAGAAATGACTGCTGTGGGCTGGGAACCACCACAACCGGGATTGTCACTGACGGCCATCTTTGAATCGTTTACACCATTCAAATGTCTTACTGCAGCTGAGCATCTCATCACCATACTGAGCTTGAAGTCTTCTGTTTAAGCCTTCGTTCACAAGAAATTTCATCACTATACGTTGTTCCATGCATGCACTAACATTGTTGTCTGCCATCTTGATTAATGGTCTCCGGACTGGCACGCGACATGTGTGCTGCTTATCAGTAATAGGACACACTAGCTACTTACTACTACATGTAGTACCGCCATGTCAGCGCACATTGTTACACCTATAAAATTTGAAATCCTGGTTTGACTTGAACGCACCTCATATATAATCACCAGATATAAGATTTTTAGGCAATTAAATCACACATATTTAAGTGCCTACACTAAGCTAAGTGTTAGTTGATGGAGTACTTGGTTAGAGCAACAGATTTCTAGTAAAAATCACAGGTCTGTCATGGTTCCATTCCCACCACCGGAAAAAGAAATTTCACCTGAAGAAGAGAAAAGAGGTGCTCACTCAAAATGTAGCGTTAGAATAAGGATAGTTTAAAGCACTAGACAATGAATAATGTCTAATTAACATTGCATACCAAATGTCATGTTATGTAACAAATATGAACCAGTATTTGTACAGAAATTTCAAGTTTTATTTTTATTTACTACAATTACGTTCGCCTATTCATAGGTTACTCAACATTTATAATGCATTGTGACTGTCTTCTACATTCACAAATAACCAATATTTACTTTATTTCGATTGCGTACAAGTTTATAAAATTAACAGGGAACTATTGAGATTAAGAACGCTGTATCATTGCCGATATTTGTTTTAAGTTGTTGATTCCGATTCGTTTTTGTTATATATATATGTAAGAAGATTGAATTAAAAATGTCTTGTGTTAAAAATCGAAAATAAGTTTATATCAAATGTTATAAAGTGAAATAATATTTTGGAAGTTGAGTTGTGTTGCTTAATTCTTGCAATGTAAGTATAATAACATTATGAAAACCAATTGAGCGCTGAGGACTTGCAATTTAATTCTAAAATTGTGTTAGTCTGCTCATCCTTCGCGTACAATATATATTCAGTGTGAAGTATCGTTGCAAGAAATTGGTGGCCAGTAAGGGGAGATTTGGTTACACTGAAGAATTATAAATTTTAGACTTATTAGTGTCCCTTCCTTTGTGTACTTCATATTTTCGTTCTGTTGTCGTGAATACAAATTAGTGCAATGACAACGAAGAATGTTCCTATCGTGCCATTACCTACGGGTACTTCAGATTTTAATGCTCAATTATTGGTCATGTTTCGGGAATTGAAGGAATCGAATGACAGCGTAAGGCAAAAGTTGTCAGAGCTTGAAAAATCTCAGAAAGAGCAGTTGTCAGAGCTTGAGAAATCTCAGAAAGAGCAGTTGTCATCTCAGAGAGAGCAGTTGTCAGAGCTTGAGAAATCTCAGAAAGAGCAGTTGTCAGAGCTTGAGAAATCTCAGAGAGAGCAGTTGTCAGAGCTGGAGAAATCTCAGAGAGAGCAGTTGAAAGAGCAGTTGTCAGAGCATGAGAAATCTCAGAAAGAGCAGTTTGCAGAACTTGAAGACAGAACGGTGAAGTGTATGGAAAATATGAACAACACTGTTAAGGAGTTGGGCAACTCACTCCGGATGGAGATTGGGCAGGTTGCTGAAGCTTGCAAAACAGCAAATGATCAAATTAAGGAACAAGTTAAAGTGTTGGATGAAAATTTCCAACAGTTGAATATATCTGGTGAAGCGAATACCAACAGCATTCGTAAGTTAGAAGATAGTGTTGCTGGATTGGGTTTGCAGGTAAACGAGCAGTGGAATGTTATCAGCCAGATTAGGGAAAGTAATAATGAAGGTTTAATTCAACGTGTTGAGATCTGTGAAGCATTAAGTGATGTAACAGCTAAACTGCTGATGACTAATACTTCAACAATCCATAAAGCTGCAGGGAACAATGGCAACATTACTGAAATATCACGTAATCCAGAGCATCCTGTACCTTTATCCTTGTCATCTTCCAGTGCTTCAGAAGATGAATCTTTTCCATTGCATATGTCAGGAAAACGCAAATCTACAGGAAATCCTAAATCTAATTTGTCAGCTCCTACTTCACCAGTTAATGTGCGAAATTCTCGATTAAAGAAGCCTCATAAAACTTCACATGTTAGTCTTGTTGATCCAGCAAATAATGCTTCAGAATCTAGCAATATAGACTCTGATATGTCTGAAGTAAACAAATCTAGATATAATTCGCAAGCAACTTCTGGCAAACGATTTAAACCTAATTATAACACGAAGCACCATAGGCACGCTACTATCATTGATTCTGATACAAATAAACAATCTACTTCTAAGGAACAACCACGAAAGTATCTACGGTTGAATGACTTGAATATGTTGCCTAAATTTTCTGGAAATCCAGAGAAATCTAGCCCAAGGAAGTTTATTAAAACCTTAACTTCACATTTGGATTTGCTTCAAATTCCAAACGTTCAGAGATTGGAATGTATTCGGAATTGTTTTCAAGGACCAGCCGAGGGATGGTACAATACGCACGTGGATTCCTTTATGACATATAAACATTTTGTACATGAGTTTCTCAACCAGTACACTTCATACTCATTGACGCAGGCTCAGTTGTCAGAATTGAGGAACAGAAAGTATGATCAAAATAGCGGCATGAGCATGGAGGCGTTTGCCACTCGTACTTATTCAACATATTATAATTTGGTAGAGCGTCCTAAGGATGCAGAAGTCATAGACATTTTGATTAATCAGTTTCCATCAATTACGGCACAGACGATATTAGGTGCTGGCTTAACTAAGGTTGACGACGTTATTAATTTACTGAAGAGACTGGATTTGATAAAGACCAGATCTAGTAAGAAGTGTGATTTGCCTAGTGATTTTGAAGTGAGAACATCCAGGTTTACTAAGGATTCAAATGTGTCAGATTTCAGAGATAAACAAAAGTACAAAGTTCAGACAGTTAACACACAACCAAGGAACAGCGAGCAAAATCCTAATCAAAGGAATAATAGACAGTTTTCTCGCAACAATAGAGATTCTAATTTTGGTTCTACATCCGGTGGTAGCTCGTATAATAGAGGTCAAAATGTGAATGACAATTCTGATCGGCGTCAGGACTTTACATTCAGAAGAAGGAATCAAAATAATTATGGCAATCAACAGTTGTTTAGAAGAAACTTAAATGCAAATAACAGAAGTTATAACAATACCCAATTTCGACGAGACACTGGAACACTACAGAATGATAGATGTTCTAATACAAGGCAAGGTTATCTACAAACAAGGTCCAATTCAGATCCTAATGTGGCTAGTTTTCCTTATTCCCCGAATAATAGTCAAGGTTTAAGCAGTAATGTAAATTTATGTTCTAATTGTCGTCAGCCCTGTGAACAACCATTCGTTTCCCCTAACAGTAATGTCACTTTAAGTAATGGACTGAATGAAAATGCAGTGTCATTTGATCCGAGGGAGAGACAATTAAATCAAAGTATGTTGTCAGGAATGGAAACATAATTAAAAACTGCTGTGAATCATCTCAATTAAATTTATAAGTTACTATGTAATGTTTTGTATATGGCATTATGCAAATTATGAATCGTTCCAGTTAAGTGTTAAGAAAATTTTGCCCTTGTACACGAAAGGTGATACATTACAGAATGTCTAAAGTTTGAAATGTTTTAACTGTTATGAGGGAAAGAAATGATAGTTATTGACAGCGTTTGAAATATAATTAATTAAAGCTAATAATATTATTGTAGAAATGAGAGGTGAATTAATTCCACTGTGATCTGTAGAAAGATATGTGAAGTCAGTCATGATAGTTATGAAATGTGTTACTTTCAGGAGTAATAGTATTTATTAGTAAGCTTGTCGTATGTATATCTAAATATTATGCAAGGATCAGGCATGTTTTAACCAAATGTCTTGTATATATATAGGGATCAAATAATGATAATTTGAGGCAAGTTGTTTACTGAATGTGTAATAATTCAATAATGAATGTACTGATGTGTCTTGTTATGACTGTACATATTGTATTTTATTTATATTAAGTAGTTTAGCCAACATGGAGATTGGGTTCCGCAAGGCTACTACTAAGCATTGTTTCACGTGTGTGTGAATTATATATGCCTCATAATTTGACCCATAATTTTTGTCTTGAGAAAACTCCTTGTGATCTGCACACTTTAGATAACATACAGGGTGATCATAAAATGTTTGATCCCTCGAGTAGTTTTCTATACAGAGTGGGGGGACTATGTGACTGTCTTCTACATTCACAAATAACCAATATTTACTTTATTTCGATTGCGTACAAGTTTATAAAATTAACAGGGAACTATTGAGATTAAGAACGCTGTATCATTGCCGATATTTGTTTTAAGTTGTTGATTCCGATTCGTTTTTGTTATATATATATGTAAGAAGATTGAATTAAAAATGTCTTGTGTTAAAAATCGAAAATAAGTTTATATCAAATGTTATAAAGTGAAATAATATTTTGGAAGTTGAGTTGTGTTGCTTAATTCTTGCAATGTAAGTATAATAACATTATGAAAACCAATTGAGCGCTGAGGACTTGCAATTTAATTCTAAAATTGTGTTAGTCTGCTCATCCTTCGCGTACAATATATATTCAGTGTGAAGTATCGTTGCAGCATTTACCAAGTAAATGGTAATCATGTAAGAGAGGCAGCTATTAAATTAAGGGACTGCATACACTTTATTAGGAAAACTTGAGGTGTGAGGAATAGTGAGACAGAATCGACTTTGAATCTCAAAAACCCATTTCCAGTCCATTGATAAGGCAGTTGATAACAAGTAGTACAGCTTTGAGCAATGGAAAATTAATTTGCAGTGGTGTATAGATGGATAGAGGTGAGTAAGTTGAAGGGGATGCAGATTAATTTGTAAGATTTGGGGGGGGACACTCGTTTTTCACATACTTTCCACATTTTCCATTATTTAAAAGCTGCACCTCATATTCTCAGGTACTTATTAATGAATTCAACAAGCACTACATGATATGAAGATGCATAGGGCCATCCCCTTTTGAATAAAACAAAGAACTAACTAAGATACCTTTTCTTCTGTAGCCGTTACCATTTCCTTCAAATTTGGTTCACTCTGAAGGGAAGTCTGACATGCCGTTTCCTTTTTGCTTTCAGCATCTGATTTCTTCTCAAACTGAGGAACAATTTTCTGCACAGCTTCCAGAATATCAGCACTTGATAGCCACCTGAACAGGAACCCAATCACAAATTACACAGTTACTAGAGATTAATTAGCTAGATTCTGATGTCAAGCAAATATCGCACATTGATAAATTAACTTATAATTTTCTGTGAGCCAATATTTCTAAAAATATAAATATTTCTAATAACTTAACTTCTTGTAACTTAACATGAAAATTCTGCCATATTGTTGTTCCCTGTATTAATATAAATGATAAATAATACATTTTAATCACGAGTTCAATTTTGTTTATACTGATAAAACACTGTTATAAAATATACAGATATAAATGAAGAACCAACATAAAAACTACTGACAAATGATATTCAACTAATACTAGGGATGAGTCGATACCTATAGTGATGCCAATACTCTTTCCAGTTCTCACCTATGCTTGAAAATTTTAACAATTAAAAATTGTTCAAAGTATTGATTTATATTAAAATGCAAGTTATCCACTGTAATTGTATGCTTCAACTTTGGAGAGTTTGCAAAGAATTACACTGAATTGTTAAAATAACTGTTATTTAACTACAAAATCAATTTTTTCCACACAACATTGGTGCAAAGAAATTGAAATATTGTATAATTTCCAGGATAATTATACTGCAAAATACCCAAATGCTGTAGAAGTATCATTGATTGATGGACTGATTTTACCTTGCTTTCCTGCAACTTTTGACTTATCGCAAAGATGAGGATACGGGATGATATGATGAAAGGACACTCGCAGAGAACACCTATGTCCAGTCCAGGATTCAAACCAGGGACCTCTGGTGTTGTAGCATGCTTTACCACTCTGCCACGGAGGCTGGCTGTACAAGTATCAGTTGGTACCAATGAATATATTTCAAACTATACTTGTCGATACTGATACCACTAGCATTGATCGATACCGATACGTTGGCATCATCGTTGGCTCAGCCCTGACTGTTACTATAAAGGTACTTACATACAATTTACTGACATGGCCTTTCTTTTTTAACTTGCATCTAAAACCTGAAATTTACCTTTCCAACGTGAAGTCATTGTCAGAAACTTCTTCTGCATCCATGCCTAGCCGCAAAAGACCAGCCGAGAGCCTTTCCAGGTTGCTCTTCAGTTGTTGCGCAAGGAGCTTCTCACTGACCAAGTCCTGCTGCAACGTGGTGAGGGTTTCCCTGTCAACTGCAGCTCGGCTCGCAAGCTCCTGGCTCTCACGCTCCACATCATGTAGCCTGAAAATGACAACAATGATTATGATTTCTTATATTTATTTAACAATATTCCACCTACAGAACTTAGCAATTTAACATTGGAATTCAGTAGTGATGTGCCAAAGCAGAAAATTTGTTGCTCTTGATTTACTCACAAATAACTTTCGTTATTTAGTGTCACATAGCATTTTTACAGACTCCACACAACACTTGGGATTCTAGAGGTTAATATCGGTACCTGCTCATCCATAATCCTCTTATGTAATTCATCAGATATTTAAAGAAAAAGTCTGGTAGATCTATGTGGTATAATTGCAATGTATACTTATATAATAACCCTTTCCACTTGTAAGTTGGATGTTATACAACATGGCAAGCATTGCCTCTTAAGCTTGCTTGTTTGATTGAGTCATACTTCCAGGACAATAAGTTATCTGTACTAGTAACTTGGAGAAACTAAAATTCACATTTCATAGCATTAGATATCGCCAGCTGTGTAAATATGTATTGGTTTTGTTAGTTTTTGGTTGTTATGAAAAATGAGAACTATGCTGTTTGTAGTAATAGGAAGTTTCCAGTCAAGAACAGACAAACACTGTGTTTGTAAAACTTGCTCAAAAAACTCCATCCTATATCTAGATGAATGTCTGAAAGGTGAAAAAAAACATGCTAAACTACAAAATATATTGAATATAAATGTATTTGTATTCATCAAAACTATATGTTGAATGTAAAGTGCACTAATGGTTTTAATTTAAGACCTGTAAACCATAAAAATGATTGATAATGAATTAAAACTTTAAAAATGCAGAAAAAGTTCCAAGCTGTGGGGGTTATAGTATTTTTATTCAGAGTAGAAAGGGTTAACTTTTATAAATATCCTGAACACAACATTTAATTGTTACAGTGTTGAAGCATCAGTATTCGTGAGAATTGGTAAGAGTGTCGGTGTGGGTATTGCTTGCAAACAACAATAACTTTGAGCCCGACCCTGTGGCCGAGTGGTTAGCACATCGCGCTGTGACGCCAAGGGTCCCGGGTTCGAATCCCGGTCGGGCTTGGTTGTTTGTGAATGTCCATTCATCAATTTCATCATTTCATCACTCATCCCCATCTTCGCAAATTAGCCAAGAGGCACAAAACGCGAAGTAAAATAAACTAAATCAATCAATCAATCAATCAACAATAACTTTGAGGAGAAAGAGCATTTGGTTTGCAATTTCTTACCAGCTGTTACATTTTATAATCATGCTTTGCTCCTGACAAGCAAATAAAATATACAACCACAAAATGCATATATTTACATTAGTGTTTAATATAAGCAGCTGTGGCTATACTGTTGCAAAGATTATGAACATGGAAATAAAGAATTTGCCTGGCAATATTTATGCATTCCAATGTACCCTTTACTATGAGAATGAAACTGAATGGGGAAAAAAATACCTGTTAATAGTTGATATAGCTTCATCCAATTCCTTTTTCAATTTGACAATTTCCTTTTCCTGTTTGGAATTCTTTGTGGTAAAGTCATCCAGCTTTACATCCCTATCCTATAAAAATTATACATAAATAGATAAAGATTTGTGTCAGTACAATGGAAACATGTTACGTACATGCATGGATTTCTTGAATTACTGACATTTCAATACATACCGTATTTATCAAGCCATGGATCTAATATTACGTATATGATGGAAGAATATATGACAGGATAATATGAAAAAAATTAAATCTAAAATTTGTAACATGAGGAATATGAAAACTGATTTTTAATTAATTTACATTTTATGTTTTATGTATTTTTTCATTAATATTCTATTTCTTTTCCTTCCAAAATTTTATATTATGAAATCCAAACAGTCTTTCATTGTACCAATGACTATTTTATATTTCAACTATTATTACTAAGATGTTAATGTGTAAAAGATAACATTTATACTTGTATACTTGTATCAGATCCGTGGCTTAATAAAAACATCACCAATTCAAGAAATAAATGCTTGTAAAATAAAATTAAATATATAAAATTGAATGGACAAACTAATGTAAATGAAAATTTCAACTGTCAAATGATCTGAACGTCCTGCATTTCAGAGACGGAGGAAACTTGTTGATAAGGTTCAGAATAACACAGTTGCAAAAAATGACATGATAGATTTAGTTAGGAGTCAAAATATAAAGAACGATTCCAATTTGAGGGCCTCCGTGATGACATACTGGTAACATTCAGGGTTCGATCCCTGGTTGATGAAACATTGTACAGTGGTTCACATCCTACTTGAAACTGTAGGCCCAGCCCCATTAGCCTATTTGAACATAAAGTCAACTTAAACTTTGACAGTTCCAATTAACAACTTGCGGCTGATAATTTTGAACACTGTTAACAGTATATACACACAGACAAAATCATAACATGTGGAAACCTCACTAGAAACCATCAGCTGTTGCTACCTGCCCCTGCATTTTGGGGAGGAAAACCTACCTCTAGAGCTTCCTTCACTTTAGCTATCTCTCGCTGCAGAGCAACATTCTCCTTCTCGAAGTCAGCCATTTTCATTTGGTACTTCTGGACCTGTGACTCCAGCCCTGGAACCCTCTGTGCTTCGCTCTGCCACTTCTCCAGTTGCTGCGTCATTCCTTCGGCCGTTTTCTCCATCTCCACAATTCGTTGCTGGAGACTTTGAAGGTTGCACTGGAGCCGTAACTTTTCATTACAGGCTGTTTCTAAATTCGACTGAAGTTCTTCCAAACGAGCACGATCTGCCTGCAAAATGAAAGATGAACATTCAAATGATTCCCTTTCTATTCATGTTCATGTTCGTAATTTATAATTTCACTAAATTATTGCATTCATCATTATTAAATTTGGAGAGTTAGCATAATACTAATGCTTGTTTGAGTTGTTGGTACTATTAAACATGAAACCAAAAACCCCATAAGAGCTAGTGAAAAACTGATTGTGGACAATTCCATTGTGACATACAGACAAATTTCATTTTAAAATCATTTCCTTAGCACCTTCAAATATGTAACTATCAAATCACGTAATTTCATTTTCCTTGATGAATATTAGAATATTCTTCCCCCATCTCAATTTTCAGCTACAGAAAATACATTTTTTGTAATTGTGATGGGTGTGAAACTTCTGAGACATTACTTTAGGACTTTCCTCAGTCTTTCAGAAAACTCTGTGAAATATATGGGTTTACTGAAACAATTTCATTTTATTTTCACAAAGCAAACTTTGCTCGAGATTTAGATGCTTTTAGTTTCTAAAAATATTACTACATACTAGGGATGGGCCGATATGAAATTTTGGCCAATACCGATAAAGTACCGATATAAAATTTACCGATACCGATAACCGATGTTCTACCGATCCGATACAAAATTAGAAACGGTCCTTGAAGAAGAAGAAGGGTTCATTGACCTCGTTAATAAATGTGTGTTTCAAGGTGACTGCAGTGCAAGAGAAGTTGCATATTTAGACACTTACTTTTTTAGAAAGTAGGGCATGGAGATTATCCATAAAAATTACAACAAAATGGCAGAATTTTGCACCAAATTATCAAATATTTATCGATATATCGGATCGGTAAAATAATCGGTAATTTTACCGATAAACCAATACACCGATATGCCTATATCGGCCGATACCGATAGAGTACCGATTAATCGGTCCCATCCCTACTACGTACTTTTTTAACCACTTGCCTGACACATTATTTTCCCAAAAATGGTCCATATTTTACACATTTTTTTATTGTGTGTTTGTAATGTACCGATATCGGCAATTAAGGAACAGTAACGAAATTCTATTTTTTGGGTCAAATAAGGTTACAAAACTATTCAAAAAACCTCCATAATTATTAACCCGAGTTAACTCATACATACATGGAAAGTACTACAAATGTTTGAAAATAGCATATAAACTGTGGAAAATAAAATGTCTTCACATTTTAATGTTGTCCCAGTTTACAGACTATCACACATACTGTCTCACATCCAATGCTATCCAGAGTGTGATAAACCCGAAAGCATGGGCTAACACAGAGTGCAATCTGGGCAATAGTATCTTGACTCGGGATGAATCTTCTTTCCTCTCGCATCCCGAACTCTGCAACACACGGTGCACTGTTTAATTGGGTTTTGCTTCTTATCCCTCGGGGGAAGGTATTCAGTGAAGTGTCCTCCAGACAGGCGGTGGGGTGGTGGGGTGGTGCTAGGTCTGCCACTTGATGGAAGCATACCATCTGAATGGTACCGCTTGATAATGTCGCTCACAATTTCCATTCGGAACTGAAGGTGCAATTTTGTTCCACCTGTCTTGGTGTAAACCACGTATGAATTCCGAAGAGACAGATCCAACAAATGAAAGAAAATCTTTTTATAATACTTTTTGCCACGCTTCCTTGGTGTGGCGTACGAAGCAAGATGCTGATCAACACCACCCATTTTGTCATTGTAATCGACCAGCACTCGTGGTTTAATTTTTTCTTTGTGACGTTGTGTTACAATCATAATTTCAACAGAATGGATGGTTGACAACAATGTCACATCCTTCTTATCTTTCCATTTCATGACTGTCACTTTTCCGCATTGCAACCCTACTACTTCACCTTTCTTCAATTTGGCTGTTCTTAGAGCATGTGGTAAATCTTTCCTACTGCGTTTCAGTGTTCCAAATACATCAGTCTTTTTTTAAATGAACAGATCTGCAAGTTGTGGTGAGTTATAATAATTGTCCATTGTCAAACAGTACCCCTTTCTCAACAAATCATATACCAAAGCAAAGATTTTGGAAGGCGACTGTACGCCACCACAACTATCTGTATCTGTCTCGTCAGTACACACACTGTCCACTGTTGTATCACTTCCACTCATGTCCATTTCCTCCTCCTCCTCTATACTGTTGTCTGTAAGCTCATCGTCACTCATCTTGTCATTCTTCACATGATGGAAAACACTAAAACATGAACGAAATGTATTCACAACACAAAAACGCTCAGTAAGTTTTGGCACTACACTCACACAACCAGCACAAGTACCACTGGAAAGGCGACAACTACGTAGTGTCACGGGAATCCGGTAGATGGCAGCAGTACCTCGACAAGCTATCTACACCTTCCATCTAGTGGCCAAAATGGGAATTAACACCTTTTAAAGCTCAAACGAGACTGTTCGGGTACGCAGAAAAGTGCACTGCAGTTGCACGATTTTAACGAGATAACTCGGGTAAATAATATGTAAAGCAAAAACAAATTCCGAGTTAACTCGGGTTAATCAGGTAAGTGGTTAATAAACATTTTTAGCCTGTGACGGGTGTGACATCATGCACATGTAGGATTATGGAACAATGCAAAGACTATGAATTATCATAAACTAAGGTTTGTATCAGAAATGAAGTAGGATACTTCAGAGCTGAAGACATAGAAACAACAAATGAGACAATTATAACGAAATTTGAATTAATATTTAGTTTTCTTATGGTATAATACTGCATCGTAATGAAACTAAATTAAGTGAAAACATCAAACATCAAATCCCACTTCCACTGTAAAAAGTAATAGGTTTGAAACAATGCGTTATTTAAAAGCCATGAAACTAATATTTGTATTAATAATTCCAAATTCTGCATAGTTTCCCCTCTAATTTCACATATGAAGGGCTCGGGTGTAAAACATGGTGACATTTTGGTAATTTTTTAATTACAAAGTAAAATGTGCCAACCTTCAATTTTCGAGTGAAAGTGCCATGTCATACAATTTGCATTGGACTAGGCGAAGCTTTCTGAAATTGGTAAGCACAACACGAAAGCAATTTATCTACAGTATAGCTTCTAATGACCTTATTTCTTAATGAACTCAGAAATGATCAAAATGTCACTTACCATGTTTTACACCCGAGCCCTTCATAAAATAAGTGATACTTTAAATTAACCTTGTTTGTTCACTTTCACATGGAATGGCTCATATACAGCATATGTATATATGGTAACGGGGCATAATTCGAAAAGGGAGAATGAAAATTTTCAAAATGATTTAAAATCGCTTATTAGTACATAACAGATATTAGACTAAAAACAAGAAAAAAATTGAAACAAAAAATATTCATGTGTTTAAGGGTTAATTGTCAGTTGTTACTTAAAATGTTGCTACTTACTCATTCTTACATTTAGAATTTACATTTTTGAAAAAGATGCAGTACTTTAGTAGTTATAGCCTATTATCTTCAATTTATCCCACTGTAACAAAAGGGAAACAAAGGGCTTTTTCAAACATTGCTTGTTAATAATAGTAACAATGGATATATTGTTTTGTAATTTGAGTATACCTTTAGAGATTTACTAATGAACAAAAAAGACAAAACTGAAATACAGTATATAGTTTTCAAGAAATGGTTAATTGCTACTGTGTGCTACCACATGGTCCGGGCAAATTTCGAGAATCAGGCATTTGCCCTTGCATCCTCCATGCATCCTTAATTGTCAGACGTTACTTAAAATGCTGCTATTTAGTCATTCTTGCTTGCAGAATTTTTATTTTTCAAAAAGATGCAGTAGTTTAGAAGATTTTTTATAAATCTATCCCATAAAAATATGGGGTAACAAAGTTAAAATAATGACTTTCTCAAACTTCACTTGTTAATAATAGTAACAATGGATATATTGATTTGTAATTCGAGTATGTCATACCTTCATATGTATACTAAAGATCAAAAAAGACAGAATTGAAATATCGTGTTTAGTTTTCAAGAAATGGCATGTTAATTGTTGCTGTGCGCTGCTGGTCGAAATATCGACCATCCGGCCTCAACGGAAATACTGTATATGATATGGTTCCAAAATCAACCATTCGGAGACATAACTTTGGTAGATTGTACAATATAGTCCAGTGGAAAACTTACATCTTACAGTTTATAAATATTCTGAACTACTTTGAATACCGTTTTTCGGGAAACAAGCAAAAAAAAAAAAAAAAAAAAAAAAGACCTTTAAATCCAGAAAAATGTAAAATTGGGGAAATATTTTTAACATTTTGCTATTTTGGGACTATCAAGGTTGAATGTATAGAATGGAACCTCGATTTTTACATTTTTCAGGGGATGAAGCTGAAAAAAACTAAAATGCAGGAAAATGTCAAACTGATGAATTTTTTTAACATTTGTTGTGTTGGGACCATCAAGGTTGAATGTATAATGTGGAAAAATGTAAAATTCAGAAAGGTAAAAATCGGTGTTCCACTGTAATAGGGGAAAATGTAAAATCGGGTTTTCACTGTAGTTACAATTTTTAAGTTTCAATATTGACTCAGCCCAATTTCGTATACCAAAGCATTAATATATGTTTTGAGTTATTTCAAAATTTTAATACTTTCTGCATCGCACTTGCATCCTTGTGTACTTTGCCAACAGTTGCATCCTTGTGTACTTTGCAAACAAATGCTAGTAAAACAAAGATGAGAAAATAATGCTGGCAATAGAGATGAGGTTTCTTAGAAGTAACATGAATAATGAGAACCAAGGATAGCAAGAACATGAGGAAAATAATGGAAGTGGAAAAACTACAAGAATAAAGTGCTATGAACATGTAGCGAGTATCGTGAAAGAGAAGCTACCAAGATGCATGAGAAGAGATTAACCACGGACGAGATGTATACAACAATGTGGGAGCTTTGAATAGTGCTCCACATGAAGACAAAGCCCTGCACCTACCTGTAATTCCTGATGCTGTTTCTCACTGTTAGTCTTCAGCACTTGTAAGGAATCCTGCAGCTTCTTGTTGGTGTGAAGAGCTTCTTTAAAAGACTCCTCCAGTTCTATGTTCTGCTGAAGCAGCCTCTGGCAGTTCTCTTGGAGCTGGTCAACCTTTACACAAAATTACATACAATTACTAATAATTTTACACCTCCAATGCATCTATAAATACACTAATTATTTTCATGAATATAAACACACATTCATATGTCCTGGTTTTGTGAAGGAAATGTCTAAACACCTGGTTTATTTTTCCCAATTTTATATCAGATTGGTAAATTTTATACTGATAATCTTATTTTTATAAGTAAAAATTTTGTATCTGTCCATCCCTAAATTTTAATAAAACTTACTTAGCTGAGTAATCAACATAAAGATTATCTTGTGGCTGCCACATACAGAGAAATATATTCTCTAGAAAGCAACAGATAACAGTTGGGCCGAAAAGTTCGTAGGCTGACTCATAGATGGCGTTACTAGAATTAAATCCATGTGATTTTTACTTAGTACTAACCTTCAAAAGATACGTGTATAAATTTCACAGCTGCCGGATAATTAGTTCGTGAGATATAGCATTGTGAGTGAAGCAGCTTTTGTTATTGTGAAAAAATGGATAAAAAAGAATTTCGTGTGTTAATAAAGCATTGCTTTTTGGCGAAAAAAAATACTGTTGAAGCCAAGGCTTGGCTTGATAAACATTATTCGGACTCTGCACCAGGAAAATCAACCATTGAGAAGTGGTTTGCTAAATTTAAACGAGGCAAAATGAGCATCGAAGACGATGCATGCAGTGGACGCCCCAAAGAGGCTGTTACCGACGAAAACATCAAAAAAGTCCACAAAATAATTTTAAATGATCGTAAAGTGAAGTTGATCGAGATAGCTGAGATTATTACATAGCGTTGTTGGAGCGTTTAAAGGATGAAATCACGAAAAAACGGCCCCATTTGAAGAAGAAAAAAGTGCTGTTTCATCAAGACAATGCACCGTGTCACAAATCAATGAAAACGATGGCAAAATTATATGAATTAAGACTATGAATTGCTTCCCCATCCACCATATTCTCCAGATCTGGCCCCCAGTGACTTTTTCCTGTTTGCAGACCTTAAAAGAATGCTCGCTGGAAATAAATTTAGCACTGATGAAGAGGTAATCGCCGAAACTGAGGCCTATTTTGAGGCTAAAGAGAAATCGTACTATAAAAATGGCATCGAAAAATTGTATGACCACTATAATCGTTGTATCGCCCTCAAAGGCAACTATATTGAATAATAAAATCGAATTTTGTCAAAAAAATATTTTTTACTATGTTAGCCTACAAACTTTTCAGCCCAACTGTTACTGTTTTCCAACATTGGAGTGCATTTCGAAAGACTGAAATAAATGTGCAATTATTAGAGGAACATATTTTTGGTAAATAAAAAAGCAACATTTCGGTACAAAAACAGTCTATTTCGGGTTCAAAAGCGGTAAATAAAATAAAATTTTGGTGTTATAGTGGTGAAAAAGCAGTATATAAAATTACATTTTGGTTTTTAAAATGTCAATATAATCCCAAATTTGATTTGCAACCTGCACTTACTACACAAAATAAACATACCCCTTCTAATAGCACATTTATGTCGTTACCAGAATATTAAGTTTATTCCTGTATAAATGAATCCATCTTTGTTTCTCAAATATTTACAGCAGAATTAACAAATTTTCCATGAATTGCATAACTTTCAGGACAATTCTGACTTCAGAAAGAGTCGCGTCTGTAAATAAACTCTAAATTTTATGTTTAAGGGTCTATTTTGCATTTTGCAGCTCATTTCGCATTATTTCGTGACAAAACAGGATGGGAAAATTCACCTCACACCTTTCAGAAACATGAAAATTTAACATTACAATGTGTTATTTCACATTTTGTGTTTTCGTCAAAAACGAAATATGCATGCCTCTAGCAATTATGTAAAACTCTTGCTGATGCCCTTCACACAATACTTTAACTGTTTCCATAGTCTTCACTGGATAAGATGACAAGGGAGCTAAGGCTGACGTTGGGGTCAACCATGGGTATTCTTCTTATTTAACCTGTTAACCTGCTGAAGTCCGAAACAGTAGAAATATTGTGCTAAAATGGAGTACGTGCCAGCAATACCAACAAAATTCACAACTTTTTAAATGTCACATGTCTATATATTAGTATTGGTAGGAATCTGCATGGTACCAGTATCTATTCAAGGTGCTATCAGTTCGGCCTTAATACCAAATTCTGTCTTGTTATGCTGTTTACCAAAAAATAATCAACCTACCTTCAAAGACAGTTTCTTCTTCTCTTTCTCCAGTTCCAGTATCTTGCTGCTGTTCTCATGGAATGATGATTCTTTGAGGTTATCTATGGTTGAGAGAAGTCGGCGATTCTCCAATTCCAGCCTCAATGCCCTGGCTTGCGCATTACTTGTTAATTGTTCTGATAGGCTGTTATCGCCACCTGGAAGAATGAGAGCAAATTTATTTTAAAAATATCCCAATTTTATATTATGAATTACAGTGAAACTTAGTACTCACGGTTTTCACGAAGCTGTTTTCGGTTTGTACTATTAATTTCATGAGTACTAAGTCTCTTTGTATTTATTTATTACCGCATCTCTAATTTCCCAAAATATGAACATATTATCAAGTTCGTAATTGAGCATGACACTTGAAAACAAAAGTCACAAAATAAATTCACAGAAAGAACTTAAGTTATTTAGGATATGGTATTATTACATATATTATTTAGGATATGACGTGTGGCTAGCCTGATGAACCCCCAGTTGTTGAAGGTTTCCATGACCAGGTTACGCTACTCATTCGGACCCATACAAAGGCAGAAAAGTGTGGAAAGTTGTTAGGCCTTCCCCAGGAGTCTCAAATCTGCTCGTCCCGTAGCCAGAGCCCAAAGCATGATGCCTTAGACTGCACGGCCATGGTGCAGGACACTACTATTGGATTAATACACATTAAAAAAATGATCATGGACTTTACTTTTCATCAGCTGGACCTAAAAACCTACTTGGTATTCTATAAATAATCCATTTAAAAAAGTGATCTTTTCTAGACATATTCTAGATACTGAATACATGCCATTATATCATCATATATGATGTATATCATACATATTATACATATGTAACACAATATGTTTATTTTCTCCACATTAGGGATGGAAGAATAATTTCTTGCAGGTATCGATACAAGGACATTATAAACTTAAGTGATACTGAAAACTAATATGCTACTGAACCAATAATAATAATAACATTTTAAAATACAGATGTTGTTTCTTTAACTCTTGTATTAATCGCAATAATGAGAATGAATGACAAAGTGATGAAATTAATCATGGTGACACACAAAATGCATTGAAAAAAATTCAAATTCAAACCTGAGGCCTCTGGCTTCATTGCAAGTTACACTGACCACTCCACCAAGGAAACACTGTAACCAGGTTTACTAAAATAGGTAATACATTAATAAAAGAAACATTTTTTGACACGGTACTGAAAAAGCAGGATAAATTGACATAAGAAAGATGAAATGATACTGAGTTCTACTCAGATTATTCTGTCATGTATCTACTACTTTAGGTTAACCACAGCATTGACTGAATTAAAATTGATGAAGGAGAAGCTAAAAAAACAATGTCCAGGTCAAGACTGAAACTTAGAATATTTTGTTGTAGGATAGTGAGTTGAACAGTCAACACACTTCACCAAACATGTGGTGGGAGAGGAAAATAAAAGAAAGTGGGGGGGGAGATACATACATCCTGAGTTTACGGCAATATTTTGTAACCTAAAAATAGCATTTGAAACCCAACATAATGTGTTGAACTCCATGTAATATTGTGTCATACTTACAGCTGCCACTGATGCTTTCAACGGCATCGCTATCAACATCTGCAGTGGAAGACTCACTCAGAGCAGACTTCGTCAGCAACTGTAGCTGGGTGTTCTCCTCCATCAATTCCTGGAGTTTCTCCTGATTTGCTTCTCTTTCCTGGAAAAACAATGCAAAAATAAGTTAACTAGAGTATAGTCTAGATCCTCTGCCAACATTAGGTCTAAGCCAATAGGCATTGGAAATTACTGGTTGCAATTTAGTCAATACCTGCTGATACTTTTCTGGAGTCTGGGTGTCTTGCACAGATCACAAAATGGACTGGAAAATTTATATATTAAAATTTATAAATATTCTGAATTACTTTAAATTATACAATTTTCATGTATCGGCATTGGAATTGGTGGGGATCTGTAAGTGTGTTGCAGTGGATTCGGTATAGGTTCAAAGTGGTATCAGCTTAGCGCTAGCCTATGTTACTATAATAAAATAAGTATTTTCTTCCCCTATTTACTTTCCTTAGTAATTCTGGCATATGGGTTTTATAAACTGAGGCATGGATGTGTGTCTTCACTTTTAAGCCTCCACATAATTGTGTAGTATGACATTTTAAATGTTAGGTTTAAAACAGAATACATTTTTTATGTTAAGATGTTAATTCTAGTATATGACATAATTGTGTAATCTTACCAAGTAGATTATGGGTTTTAGTTAGGATCATACTAAGAAAAAGTGAATTTTTTATATTTCCTTGTGAAATAGAGTTTTAATACTTAATTCTCAACATTGTTGCAGTAGTTGCATATAATTTAACTTTGTATAACATATTAATTTATAGTTAACATGAATTTTAGAATGTTGTGATGGAAATAATGAAAATACAGGGTGTCCGGAATGGGACTGAGTTTTTAAAAGTGTGTTATTTTAATATGGTAAGGAGTAGCTAAAAACAAAAACATACATTTTGAAGGCAGACTCAAAAAGTTTTATTGCAAGCAGTTAAAGCTCAGTATAGCTCCATGAGCTCCGTTTGTTGCATGGAGAATGTCTAGCCTGTATTCAATCTCCCTCCACGTGTTCTGTAGCATCTGAGGGGTTACAGAGGCAAGAGTTTTCCGAATACTGTCCTACAGTTCTTGTAGGTCATTTATCTTTTGGCCAGAATACACCCATGTACCCCCAAAGTAAGAAGTCTAGAGGGGTAACGTAAATCTTTTGCAGAATGTCAATGGAAAATGAATGTCTTTTCTAATTGACATCTGGCTTAATTTCGTGCAACAACTGCACCTAGGATGCATACAACGCAACCTTTTGTGCACGACTTCGTGAACAGTGGGCCTTGGAATACCCAGCTGCCTACTGCTTTTCCTGCACCGACGCAATTTTTGTTTGAGAGACAGAACACGTGAAGGGAGATTGAATACAGGCTAGACATTCTCCATGCAACAAACGGAGCTCATGGGGAGCTATACTGAGCTGTAACTGCTTCCAATAAACCTTTTTGAGTTTGCCTTCAAAATGTGTTTTTTTTTCTAGCTACTTCTTACCATATTAAAATAACACACTTTTAAAAACTTAAAATAACACACTTTTAAAAACTGTCAGCCCCATTCCGGACATCCTGTATAATACAATCTTTCATTATGATAGGCTTTCTCCAGAGTACAGTGCTAAAATACAGATCCGTGTGTCCATTCTTTCATTTCCATTCAGGTCACATAATGTTAAAGATTCCAACTTAAATGTAACAGTCGAGATTACCTTATGTGTGAATACAGTGATATTAAAATAAACTGTTGACCTCAATACTATAATTGTTGTTATTTTCGTTCATTTGCTGTTGCCCTTTTTGCTGAAATTGATGACTTACATATAATCATTAATTTGACAAATAAAAATTTAATTTGTATATTAATTACTGAAAATTGTTTGTTTTGACGTAACTCAATATTATCCTCTAAGTATGCATGAAACCATCATATTGCACAGTGAAAATTGTTCTCATAAGGCCAGACGCACACCAGATCCAGCATGACACAATACAACACAATGTGACACGAGATGACGAAATGCACAAGGATGAGTTACAACGTGACATGACATGATGTAGCAAGACGAGTCAATGTGTTTCCTAAAATCTGAAAGAAGAATTTGTCCATGTACGCACTAGGTCAAAGTCCGTCTTTAACCCATCCGCTTACCATTTAAATGCCATTTTTTTTTGCCATGAAATACCATTTAAATTTGGCTTTGCCATGAAATACCATTTAAATTTGGCTATCTCCTGTGAAGATTGCACAGCAAGACAAGATGTCAAATATTGTTTAAACTATCCAAGCAATTTACGTGAAAATGTTATATATTGAAGTGGAAGTATAGTAATAAGTATGCACATATGCAGTTTACTTGAAAGATAATTAGAAACTCACCTAATAAATTTGATCACACACATCGTTGCATTCCATTTCCATTCTTCAACCTTTTATATTTTTCCTGCCACAGCGACCTCTTCCTCACTTTCACTACATTCTTCAATTTCTCTAACATAAAATGAACCCCCGTGTTCATCTCCCCTTCCAAAATCCACATTTTCCTCTTCATCGCTATCGAAAAGCAACTTTTCAATCGCTGAATCATCTACAACATTCTTATGCAACATGTTTTCAAGACGTAACAAATGAAGGTTTGTTTACATGAGAAATTACTGAACAAAACATGCTTGAAATGGTATGAAAAACTTAGCAGCACAAACATACACGTCATAGATTTAAAAGATCATACAACCTCTGCCATCTATTGAATGAAAAAGGAACTACGTGATGAAAATCGGGAACCCGTCGATTCGACGACTAGGTAAGGGAAGCGAACGTCCAGTCAGGCCGTCGATTCGACGACTAGGTAAGCGGATGGGTTACTAACCTGGGAAGGGGGTCAT
The DNA here is from genome assembly GCF_977018435.1 of Lepisma saccharinum. NCBI lineage: Eukaryota > Metazoa > Arthropoda > Insecta > Zygentoma > Lepismatidae > Lepisma > Lepisma saccharinum. Next base: position 68,913,648 of record NC_139231.1, read on the forward strand.
GATGCATTATGAGTATAACAGTTTACAGCAGAACAAATGTATCAATGTGTGTGTAGAATAGATATTTAAATTTACACACTGTGAATTGAATATATTTATAGCAAATAATTGTTTAGAAAATACGATATTAACCATTTAATGCAAGATTCAATGACTACATTTAATTGCTGGCTTCAAGTTGTCTCCATTTCTGGTCTGTGCCTTAAGTGAATGGATTGGCACACGCACAGATTGTTTTGTTGCAAGCTGCTCCACGCGAGACTGAATTCCACGGGTCTTGGTTATTTTGTCGCAAATCATCGCAACCTGTTGGAGGGTGACTCAAGTGAAATGTTTTGTCCGGTGTGCAGCCTCCCATACGCGACCATGGTAAAACCTTCCCTGAGATAGTTTGCAACAAGAATGACTCATCAGATCATGTCGCATCACATCTGGTGTGCAGTTGGGCTAAGTGTAAGAGACTTTAACTTGGTTACCGTAAGTGATAGTATTAATAATGATTTGGAAAACACTGTGGTACAAATCAAGCAATGATATAAACTTTTTTTCCATGCACTCTGCTGACTATTCTTAGTGAAAGAATAAGTAATCAATAGAGATGTTACATCAACTATGGTTACCGTTCATTGGTTGATCTACCTGTGAAGATTGAGTAATGCCTGTCCTTCTCTGAAGTGAACATCACTCTGATTGGCAGATCTAATTTTTTGCTATTTTTCCTTGTTGCACACTAACAACACAATTTTTGAGAGATGTTGGACTTAGCCAAATTTCATGTGACAGTTTTTATGAATGGGACTGCTGTATCATGCCATATTTGGTGGAAGTGCCTGTTGATACAGCATATGTGCCAAGCTGTATTGTAAGGGTTAAACCAGATGGCTGCAATGGATTTTGTATTTAAAAAATAAGCTGTCTAAAGTGAATTTCTAGACATACAATAATTGGCAATTTTATGGACAAACTGAATCACATCTATGATTCTACTGGCCCCTACAGAAAGCCTTCAAATTAAGCTGTTCCATCCCTTTATGGGATTTATGATTAGCCTGTCTTTCAGTCTAGTTTAAAATAGTAGTAAAGTGGTAATAACTTTAAAGACTTACCAGAACCAAATCATTAATTTGTTGCTTGTATTTTATGATTTCCCCTTCCAATTCTAGAATATGTTCACTCCTTTTTCTTGCTCTCTGTAGCTGTTCTTCTAGCATATCCTTTGTCTCCATCAGAACCCTGAAAACATACATTTTCATAAGAGACTGGCATTCCATAATGTTCATTTTAATGACAATACAAATTATGAACACAAAGAATATCCTGATGCCATCACTTAAGTAATCATCTGTACCTTTCCTCTGCTCTAGTGTCAAGATTAGGATATCAAGTTTTTATACATTTAAATCTCTTTGAACTATTTTAACCATGCTTTAACCCTTCCATGACTCATTCTTTGCTCATTCTGTCCCTGAAGACAGAGATTGGTCCAAAAATTCAGAGAATGAAACAGAGTATATGTTGGGATTTGATGTCATTTATAATTATACACTTACACAATTCATGAAAATAATTGTTCCATCGTAGGTAATATTTGGAAAGTCCAACAACAACTGTTGAATAAAAAAAAATTGAAGACTTTACTATGGTATTGCACACTCACAAAGGCCATTTAAAGTCTGATGTTCCTACATGTAATTACCAAATTAATCCAGGCAAACATACAAAAGGGGAAGGTATCAATGATAACTACTATATTGTGTACGGGGGGAAAAGGGAACACATCACACTCGTAATGCTACAGATTGTTCTACAAATTCTACCTACTTAGAGAACAAGAGGCTGTAAAAATGTCAAAGTATCAATGTAATGAATTTTAGCCTAACAAATGCCAAAATAGATGCAAACCAACATTTTAGGGCATTTTAAGGTACTAGAAAATTCTCCCAATAGGTTTAATTCTGTATCAATCATGAACATCTAAAACTATTTTTCACTTCATCTTACAGGAACAAAATTTGCCCTAAATTCCTAGGCTAGATGTGACACATCTCTAAAGACTGGTTTTCTACCACACAAAATTTACCACAGGATGACGATGGTGCGTTAACATCAGTAAAGAATATGCTGAACAATCACTGGCACATTTTGTCAGTATTCATCATTAAAGACCCAGCAATCCAGATGGATACCAATGAATAATGAATGCCCCTCATATTTTAGTTCCCACTTTTCCAGAATGCCCATTAGTACAGAATTACAATCTGAATTTTTTGTCCCTCTCTCTGGCATAAATATATATCGTACATACCTGTTGTCCTCCCTCAGTTCTTCAATTCGGGTTTTGTAGAATTCAATGTCACTCAGCTTATCACGGTACCTCTGCACCTCGGCCTCCAGCTTCTCAACACGTTCTGCCCTTTCTCGAACGGCATCAAGCTCATCTCTGTAAGCCTTAGCTGATCGGGCATCCTGCATCAAGTCTTGAATCTATACAAAAACAAAAGTACCAATTAATCTGTCTCATGCCATTCTGTTACAATTATACCACATCAATTTACTGAAGATTTGCTTTAAACTATTCAAAGTATTACATCAAAATAATCAAATTTTACATATTTTACAGGATAATTAAGATCCTGAAAGATGCCAAAACTCAGGAGAAATATTGACTGCTACTGGTGATTCAGTTCCTACCGTTACTTTCTGCATCTACTATATTGGCTCCCTTAGCGCTGTGCATTTGAAGATCATATGAGAAAATGATGTTGCCTACCATTTATACAGCAACTAGCAGAAAATATTTGAAATGCTTAAATGTTTGCAGATTGTTTATGTAGCCACATTCATAGCATCACTAATTAAAACCATATTATATATACTTACAAAGATATGTGAAACCGTGTTGAAACATTGAGTAATAAAGTTTCTCATGACAAAAGAAAGGTATATTTTTAATTCGTGTCATTTTAATTGCTCTAGTGCTCTTTTTGTATGGACTCACCTCTTGACGCAATTTGCTAACAAGAGACTTGTTGTGTTCCAATTCCTCTTTACTTTCAGCCAGGGCCTCAGACTTTTCTTCACTGAAAATAAAAGAATAAAACTGGATAAAATTTGTAGCTTAAAATTTCAATATTTGTGCAAACTCACTGTAACTACAGACTTCTTCTTGTTATTCTTATGAGGAAAAATATACTAACAAAGGAACAAAAGCTTGCATGAAATGACAATTGGGCATATCAGTTGCTTTTTACGTTACTTATTGTAACATTGCTAGAGGCACATATTTTTGGTAAATAAAAAAGCAAAATTTCGGTACAAAAACAGAGTCGATTTCGGGTTCAAAAGCGGTAAATAAAATAAAATTTCGGTGTTATAGTGGTGAATGATCACATCAAAAGTGCTATATAAAATGACATTTTGGTTTTAAAATTGTGAATATAATTCTAAATTTGATTTAAAAACTGCACTTATTACACAAAATAAACTTACCCCTTCTAATAGCACATTTATGTAGTTACTAGAGTATTAAGTTTATTCCTGTGTAAAGCGGTCCATTTTTTCTTCTCAAATATTTACAGCAGAATTAATCACTTTCCCATGATTTGCATAATTCACAGGATACTTCCAACTTCAGAAAGTGTCGCGTTGGTATATAAATGGTAAATTTCGTGTTTAAGAGTATATTTCGCATTTTGCAGTTCATTTTGCATTATTTCGTGACAAAACAGGGTAGGAAAATGTACCTCACACCTTTCAGAAACATGAAAAATGAACATTACAGCATGATATTTCATACTTCGTGTTTTCGTCAGAAAACGAAATTTGCATGCCTCTAAACATTGCATATCCAAATCTGGTGTGCTAACCAACTACCTCCAGGGTACCTCATGAAATTGTGTACCACTTTCGCTACATTTAAGTTACAATTTCTATTTTCTGAGCAGAGAGAACCATATTTGCTTAAATTCCTGGCATGGCTTATTTGGGTTTGAGCTAGGGCCAGGGGGCATCAAGGAGAAGTTGTATGTCGTAGGTTCAAACCCTACCACCAGCAAAAAGAAATCTGTGCACTTGAAGATAAGGGAATAGGTGTTCTCTATAAACACAGTGTTAGATAACACACAATGGATAATGGCCAATTGCCAGTACATGCTACTGTAGAACAAAATTCAGACAAGTGAACGAAAGCTTGCTTACAGTTCCTGCCTCTGTTTCCTCAACCGAGCCTTCCAATCTGCCAGTTCCACTGCCAGGTGGTGGCTTTCTCCTCCCACAACCAGCTTTCCCTGAGGTTCGCCTTCCTCCATTTCAGTATCACGATCTTGGGTGATCACACATGTTAGTTGCTGCAATAGAACAGGATTAAAAGATTAGTTGCAGTCTACATGAACTAGAGTACTGAAAGGAACCACTTTCGCTCACTCATGCTTGTTTGAGATGCTATGCTCGAGTGCATAGAATCAAATATCATTTCAATGTGACAATAATCATACAAATATATATGTAAAACTCCACCCTGGTAGTTTAAGCCCATAATCATCTATTTCATTTTCATATATCGCTATGTATTGGTAAGATAGATTAAACTTCATTTTAACATGGGGATGATGACCAAGTTCACATAAGTTGCAATTTCACGATCCATATTTGAGGGTCTACTGATGGTTTTGCTTGTTCAAGCTTTATTAGCTCAAGCAAAGAAGCTGTGAATTTAGTACGCTTTCTAGCGTAGTCAGGGCAAACTATTAGATGCTCGAGCAAAAAGCCCTCGCTGCAGCAATCTAGCGTGGACATAAAAGCTTACAAAGAGATCTGGAAGTTGACTTGGTAACTTGGTGGTAGAGTACTGGCACAGAATGGCAACAATCTAGGTTCAAAAGTTATTTTCCTATCGTTGGTGTTACCACGGTCTTCACGCAATAAATACAAAATTTAAAATGTGCCTCAATTTATAATCTTTGAAGATATGTTTCAACTCTCTAACTACAATGCATTTGGCATTACTTTAAGTCTGAAAATGCTTAGTATTATAATCCACACATTTACTTCGAAGACTAAAGAAATCCGCTGCGACAAACACGGGTGGGGATAAATAGCGGGCGAGTTGTTTCCGTCCAATCACACTCAACATTCAGCCAATGGGCGCAGCTGTCATTCTGGCCGTCTACTCCATGTGGAGTCTCAGTCACATGACTGCGGATATGCTGTTGCCGTACTTTGCAACTTCAATGTGGAGACCGTAGAAGGTTCTTGTGTGTGGAGGGACAAGGTGGCGTAGATTAGACGTGGAGAGTAGATGTGTGGCAACACTTTGCGTTGAATGTGATTGTTGGAATTGGTAGGCACGCTCCGTGGACTTCAAAGCCAGCCGGTTGTTAACGTAGCTAGCACGTCGACTATACAATGTGCATTTTTTATTCATTAAAATGGGTGCATCAACAATGAGGCTATTTTCACACTTATCTTAATATGGGTTTCAATTACCTTGTAGATGAACTCCTTAGTAAAAACAAATTAGCACAGTTATAAAACTAAAGTCACTACGTCAGTGATAAGTTGAAGGCTGTTTAAAGTCATCTTTATGCTCAAATTGGTTAACTGAGACTGAACCTAATGGGATCAAAACTGCGCAATGTGCCTCCACCGGGCATCGAAAACCAAAACCCCTTGACTACAAGGCAAATATGTTACTTATGAGTCTTTCCATGCCAAATCAACACAGATATGTGCAATTTTCAACCTGACCATCTCCGATTTTCATGAAATTTGGGTAGTTGAAACTATGAATGGAACTTAGTAACTATGAAAATTTTTAGTTTCGTGCATCTTGTAATTGTTAAATTATTCAAGGTTAAACAAATTGCCCTTTTTGAGCCTGCTTAGCTATACTAAAGCTGCTGTAACTCCGCCCCTATTTCGCCTAGGAAGCCCAAATAAAGCTTATTGTACAGGTAATTGAACAAGCTTTCCAGTGATATATAACGAGCCTACCTTTGGATAAAAATATAATTTTGACACGTAACCTTGACCTTTGACTTTGAATATCTCAAAACATGTCATCACCAAAAATCGCGAAAAAAATATATTTGGTCCCTCATACCATACTCTAAAACATATCAAAAAATCATTCTGGGACTGCAATGGGATCAGAAGATACAAAATAATATGTGTAACTATGTGACTGATAAAAGCCCCATTATATGAACTGTGACGAGTCAAATGTCCCTTAACACCCCCTACAAAATGTAAAGGAGTTATCCTGGGTATAATTAGTCATGAAAGAAATAGGTTAGGCACAGGGAGATCCATAGCCGTGTGCGTCAAGCGCAGGTCCGGCATATTGTTGACCACCATATTGAATTCAACACAAAAATTTCAAAGGAAAGGGGGTGATGTGATATATCAAATCAGGCTAGAATTTCACGAGAAATGAAGTGACGAAGGTTTATCCAACATATATTTAACCAGCGAAAAGTTATTACTGCATGCTTGTAACCATTTTCTCCTTTTCGAGGTGTTAAAAACAAAGCATTGGAATGCTCCTAACGTGTTAGGAACTCATTGAGATCACGCTGACATCTTGGGAGAGAAAGAATTATTTGCACCATTGCATATGATTTTAATCAGCGACATTCATCAAATAGTTGAATAGTGAAGAATATTGGGAAAAGTATCTCAAACAATTACATGACACTTCCTTTGGAATGAAAAATTCTTCAGTGACGAGGCTAATTTTTATGTTCACGGTGAAGTTAATAAAAATAATATGCATTACCTGTGATTTGCCCAGCCGAATGGTTGTTGCTGGTAAGCTAATGATGTGGTATAGTGTATGGAGAACTGGAATGGTTGGTCATTATTCAACAATGGAACCTTAAATGGTGAGGGCTTCCTGGATTTGTTAAGTGAACAGGTTTTTCATTCTTGCTTACAGAGTTTTGAAACAGGACAGAGTGTGACCACACTATGTGGACATTGTGGCAATTTCTTCATGGTAAAGTTCTAGGTAGATTGATGGGCAGACAGGGATCTATTAAAAGGCCTGCACATTCCCCAAATCTAACATCTTAGGAGGACTTATACCTTCAAAAACATTTGAAGAGAATGGTAAATACACTAAAAGTCCGTGATATTGACCATCTGATAGAAGGCATAGTTGCTGCTTGCAATGTTGTTGCACCTGCTACATTGCCAAATGTTCTATGTGAGTGTGAGAGACATCAACAAGTGTGCTCACAGGAACATTGACAACATTATAATCTGCATATATCGTAAGTGAAAGATATGCGTATAACTTCTTGCTGGCTAAAGATATGTTGGAAAAACCTTAGTCACTTCATTTCTCGTGAAATTCTAGCCTGATTTGATATATCACATCACCCCCTTTCCTTTGAAATTTTTGCGTTGAATTCAATATGGTGATCAACAATATGCCGGACCTGCGCTTGACACACACGGCTATGGATCTCCCTGTGCCTAACCTATTTCTTTCATGACCAATTATAAATAGGATAACTCCTTTACATTTTGTAGGAGGTGCTAAGGAACATTCGACTCGTCACAGTTCATATAATGGGGCTTTTATCAGTCACATAGTTATTATTTTGTATCTTCTGATCCCATTGCAGTCCCAGAATCATATTTTGATATGTTTTAGAGTATGGTATGAGGGACCAAATATATTTTTTCACGATTTTTGGTGATGACGTGTTTTGAGATATTCAAGGTCAAAGGTTAAGGTCACGTGACAAAATTATATTTTTATGCAAAGGTAGGCTTGTTATATATCACTGGAAAGCTTGTTCAATTCCCTGTACAATAAGCTTTATTTGGGCTTCCTAGGCAAAATAGGGGAGGAGTTACAGCAGATTTAGTATAGCTAAGCAGGCTCAAAAAGGGCAATTTATGCTAACTTTGACCTTGAATAATTTAACAATTACAAGATGCACAAAACTAAAAATTTTCATAGTTACTAAGTTCCATTCATAGTTTCAACTACCCAAATTTCATGAAAATCGGAGATGGTCAGGTTGTGGGCTGTATTGATTTCATATGGAATGACTCTTATGTCACTGATATCCACATAAAAAGCAGAGTAAAACACATGTAAGACCAGTATAACATTGATAAAAGTTGCAGCTATGAAATGGGACTCAGAACAAAATGGACAATAGATGGGACAATATGCAACCCCATGGAGGTAGGGTCAAGGTGGCAGAGCCCTGTGGGCCTTCAAGTATTGAGTGTACTGATTGATAACATTGCATAATTGGGAAGTGTCGTGTGGGAAGTAAGAAGTGAGCAGAATTTGCAGTTCTTCCTGTACAAAAATGTTGATGGAAAATTTTATCAAACTGACCATGCCAAGCAACTGCATTACTGTGAAAGCAGACAAATTTCATTGGATAAAAAAAAAATGAAGATGTGTTTGACATTACATTCCTTGTGGATAAAGCTTGGTTCAATGTTCAATTTCATTATGATTTAATTTTGGTCATTTTTCTGCCACTTTTGGCTAATCGCCATGATGAGGATGGGTGATGATATTATGAAATTGATGAAGGGATGCTCACAAAGAACACCAATGCCCCTGGTGTCGTAGCATGCTGTGCCAACCACTCCACCGAGGAGGTTGGCTCCTTGTCTCAATATATAAATTAAGTTCTCGGGAGTAAAACATGGTAAGTGACAATTTAGTCATTATTGAGTTCCAAAGTAAAAAGAGCTATCATTCAATTATTTTCGCATGAAATTGCCATGTTATGCAATTTGCATTGGACTCATTAATCCCTTTTGAAAGTGGTGAACACAACACAAAAACAATTTATCTACAGTATAGATTCTAATAACCTTTCTGTATAAGAAATTCAATAATGACCAGAATGTCACTTACCATGTTTTACTCCTGAGCCCTTCAAATACAAGGTACTCAAGTAAATATGTTTTCATATAATGCAGGGAAATGTAAAATCCAGGAACATAAAAAATCAGGGTTACGCAACCAGGCAATAGTATTCTTCCAAAGTTTTGAGTAGCCTTACCTGCATGTACACATCTCTTTCCTTGACTAGCCTCTTGACGTGATTCATCATTAATTCACAGGGGCTGAAGACATCAGTATTGGACGTGAGAACACTTTCGCACCACTCCTGCGTCCAAACAATTTGTTGATTGTCTGTCACCTAGAAAAGTTGACGTGTCAGGCAAGGGTGCAAAAATATATGAGATGGGTTTACGGTACTGCTGAAGAAGTGATCATCACATGCCTCAGGATTATGAAAAACATGAGATGCAACTTTCTTAACTGTGTCCACAAGAATAGTTTCCACTTTTATAATTGGTTCCAGCCCATACAGTGAAACCTCGATATTACGCTTTTCAGGGTGCAAAAATGAACAACCATAAAATGGGGAAAAATGTGAAATCAAGGAAAATTTTGTAATATTTTGCTCCTGGGATAATAAAGATTGAATGTAAATTACAGGAACGTAAAATCAGGGCTCCACTGTATTTGTTTTCTAAACACAATGTTTCAGATAATCTAAGAAAGATCATCCTTACGTACTTCATGTTGATGGTGCAGGTTGATTTTGATTCTTCTTTTCACTTTATTCTTCTTCTCCTCTTTTGTTCCTTATTTGTAAATTAGTTTAGAGTGTAAAGGTAGCTGGAGCATGGTGCTGATCACATTGCATCCATAAAAGCAGTGATCGTGACAGTGTAGGGCCCACACCTCCAACCTCCTTCTGCACCTTAATTCCAAGTTGCAACATGCAGGACAAAGGCTTTCTTAATCTACTACTAAATCTACACTAGAGTAATAAAGTACTTCACGGGAAGTAATTTCTCTGCAATTTTCTGTCTCTATCTGAAACACACATTTTCTTAATACAAATTATATGATGCTCAAAATGGGTACCTAGGAGTACATCTTGACCAAGATAAGAATGCTTCTGTGGCACTCTAGTCCCAGGGCTCAGAGGCACGAGAGAAGGGGAAGTGAGAGGAGAAAACAAATAAGTCTGCACTTTATTGATTGGTTTGGTTTATTTTGCTTGGCATTTCTGCCACTTTTGGCAAAGATGAGGATGAGTGATGTCATGATGAAATTGATGAAGGGACATGCAAAGAACACCCAGGTTGGGATTCAAACCCAGGATCCCTTGTCTCGTAGTGCAGTGTATTAACCACTCTGCCGGCTGAATGTGCACTTTAGTTAGCAAGTTTGTTGAAGGCATTCTTATCTTTGTTAAGCTGTAAACCTACGGGATAAAGGTGGCTGAGTATGGTGCTGATAACATTACAAAAAAGGCAGAGATTTTGAATGCTTGGAAACCTACTTTCACATTCCTCTGTGTGACTTCATGTCACAGTGCAATTAGCAGGGAACTTTATCTTACCTCCCAAATGCTGCAACTAAGATTAGAATGTAAAACATGCCTAGGAAACAAAAGTACGTCTCGTAGTCCTACTTAAATGGCACACCTCGTTCTTCATAATTTCACACAATTATTATTCCATAAAATCCATTTCTCCCTGCAATGCTGTAGCCAAATTAATGAAAATTATGCATTTGACATAATTTGCAGAATATTTAGAATCAATCCATGGAAAATGTCACAGAGCATATTTGCAGACCTGGCGAGATTAGCAGACTCCAGAACAGTATCAGTTGATATTGGGGATTAAATTTGAACCAATATTTTCTGATATTCTTATCCAGCTCTCCCCTAAAGTAGTTTGGATAGAACGTTTTCAGTAAATATGGATAACTTTACACATTGTGTTTTGTTTGTGTGTAGCAGTTGAATTGTTTTTGTAAATGCTGTTCATGTTCATTTTAATTTTTCATATGTTTAAAGTTTCTATGGTATATTTGCATATATATTTTGCTACTTTATTGCATAAAATTCTCAGTTATTTTTTACTTTTGTAAACTTACCTGTTTGATACACTCCACAATAGCATGTTGGACATCAATATTGAGTTGTTTTATGTTTTCGATAAAGGTTTCCTTATTGGGACACTGAACAGCACAGCCCAAAAGTAGCAATATCAGTAGTTGCATGTCTTCGACACTTGTCTTGCTCTCAGGTTCTCGACCAAGCATCACAGGATCTGGTCGAAGAAGCAGCAGCTGCCCAAATTCCTCCTACACAAAATACAGACAAAAATTACTGTGTTGTGTATTTAAACAATAACTTAAAATTCTGTCATATCTAGAAGTAGAATCTATAAAACCCTGTAGAGCAACATATATATCTAAGGTAATGTCTTCCAAGTAGTTTTTCATTGGGTTGTCAGTGCATCAAGTAAAATCTGTTACTTCCCTTGTAACAAGTTACAGTCCTGATGCTCCTGCAGGCAGGTAGGGAAAATGAGGACTCAAATATTGAAGTTTTTTTTCAACTCTTTATTCACCTTTCAGGGTGGCTACAAACAAGCAAAAATGAAATTCCCTGACTTTTCCAGGTTTTCCAGGACAAAATTTACATTTTTCCCTGACAATTACAAACTAAACTAAATCGATGTTTTTGTAAATTGAAATAATAAACTCATACAGATCCAGGCATGGATTTGTTAAGCAGCAATATTATCTTCTATGAAATTGACTTAATTCCTCTATTCTCTATGATTTGAATTCAAACTGCAAAATAGTGAATTTGAAAAATTATTACAATTCACAACCTAGGGAAGGATTGATTATGGAATTTTGTCATACGCAGTAAGTTTAAAATAAAATACTTGATTATTTTTTAAGTTACGACTAAATTAGATAAGAGTGAAGAGTGAATGATTAAGAAATACAATTTGTAATTTATTAGTCTCCTTATCCATTCTCGGTATTATATGTTGATATTTCCAATATATTAAAACAGGAACACACTAATAATAAAAGCTTCTGAAAGTTCATATACGAGGGGCATCCTGAAAAAAGTTCCAATGGTGCCTATACGCAGCACTAGTTTTCGGAGAGCGACACACACACATGCAGGCAGGAAGAAGTGGCATGTAGCTGTAATCTGGTACAGTTGCAATGCAGCCGTTTTAGGACAGTTCTAGGTTAAAGATTGCAGCTATCATACAGTCTCCCACAGACTGCGATGTAGCCTACATTGCATGCTCAGAATTTGGCACAGAGCCACCAGCAATTGTGTGAGGTATGCAGACCGGATGTCGTGAATGATAGTATGGTCAGACGATGGTGCAGACAATTCACGGAAGGCCAATCGAATGTGCACAACCCCATACAGCACAACACAGGCCCTTTGCATCACTTCAGGTGAGAGATCTTGGACCACTCCCTGTACAGCCTGCCCTTTAATGTATCGACTTTCATCTCCTGGTTTAACTGAATAGGTTTCTGGCAGGGCAAGGATTTGACAGCTACACTGCGGTAGAGATAGTTCCAGTCTTTGTTTGTCAGACACATATACCATGGGCATACAAAATTTAGTGTCATGCTACGACAAATGCGAGAACAACGGTGGTGATTATGCCGAAAATTAAGTTAGGACTCACTGTTACTAATGCAATAAATTACTAGTGATATTATTGTTTTATCTATGCCTAATCGGTAGGGACCTTAATATTTTGTTATTTTTTTAAATTGGTGTATTATCTTATTCCTTATTTTTTACTATAAGGTGTTATTTTTCCCAAAATTCACATTTTCATTTCAGCGCATTTTCTGGCAAATAGCTGAAATTATACCTTCATGGTGTTTTTAAACTACTGTTTCAAATTGTAAGTCACATGGCTTACGCCTCTTCGTGAGAGTTTGATATCTTGAAAGTTATTTTAGGAAAGTTATTTTCCATACCCCTATTTTTTAATTTTAAGGTAAGGATTTTAGATAATGGAATTTTCCCCGTATATACTGAAGGTTGCATAATGACCATAAGTGGCGATGCACCAAAAAATTAAAATCAATCAATCTCACGTGACAGATACCGATATATTATAGCACCAAAAATTGGCATTATCTTTTTAGACTTGTTAGTGTTACATTTCCCAAAATTCGCGTTTTTGTTTTAGAACATTTATCTGCCAAATATATCGAAACTTAATACTTCATTGTGCTTTTAAACTATTATTTTAAATTGTAGGTCACATGGTCTACGTATTTTCGTGACAGTTTGATATGTTGGAACAGATTTTTGAGGAAGTAAAAGTAAAGTGCTCCCCTGCACTTTTCCATGAAGGTTTATAGGGTTGTGGAGTTAGGGTCCCACACTTTCTTGATCACGGCTGAAGGTGGGGGTGATGTGATCAGCACCACGCTCCTGGCTACCTTTATCCCTCAAAGTTTCCTCAAGGTACCAGCTTCATATGATGCTGGGCGGTCGCCGGAGCAGTTTGAATAGGTGGAAAACATCCCGGTTCTCCCCCGCAGGGGATTGACCCCGGGTCTCTCGCATAGTAGTCAAACGCCCTAACGACTGAGCTCCATTATTACTCGCTCGACAAATGCCGATGGTGCGCACTTAGCTTGGTAATTTAAAACATATCTTGTGTGACAAATACGAAGATGTAGCTCCCGTGTGATGATAGATATGCGCTCGATCTCCTGTTAGAACTCTGCCACTTTGCTCTGTGATGCAAATGGTTTTGATAGAAGTTGAAAAAATCGTGGGAAATACTTGATTATATGTGGCTGTCGGAATTATTCCATGTTCGTATAAGTCTACAATTCACTCTTGAGTAAAATGTTGGAAAACTTGCATGTTCTATGTACACAAACATGGCCTAGAAAAGATAAGAATGTTGGATTTCATGGAATTTTTCGTTTTTTTAGGACATTTCTTAAAAACAATCGTTAAAAACGCCAACAATTCGCATTTTATGCCAAATTCGCATTATTTCGATATTTTGAATGGGCGAAAAATGTGTCCAGACATCACTGCACATTCCTAAACATAACTTCGCAGCAATTACCATTTTTCACGGTTTTGTCGTTTGCAAAAAATCAATGTCCCTACTAATTGGAAATTACTTTCTGGCCACCCCTCATATAAATAGTAGATGGAAAGTGAAAATTTAGCAGGGCTGGCAGAGAAAAGTCAATCCTTGAAGAAAGTGATTCGCTTTTATGATTGAATGAATCTAGTAAATATGATATTAAAATATTTACGTATTTATTATTAGCATTTTGTTTCATAATATTGGACATTAACCTTACCCTGTGAGAGATTAATGACCATCTCTCACGAGTTTAAACAGACAGGACAGAGTGTGGCGTTAATTTTAATGCAATACTAGTGTTACAGTAAATTTGAGGTTGGGAGCATGCTCTTGCCAATTTTTATAACGTTCACCATTGCAGATTTATGTTTAACTTTTTCGTGATAGTATTCAATATATATCCCGTTTGGTTGAATTCTTCTTGATATCTAAGAAGAGTGCAATGTCATTGTAAACATATGTTAAGATGTGTGAAACCAGTAATACGTCAGGATAATGAAAGAAGGCCTTCGTAAGAACTGCTACATTAAATAAGGTGAAGTGAGCCAGAAGAGCCTAAAGCTCTTCTTGTTTATGCATGCGATTTTTGTTGGATGTTGCAGTCCATGCAATTTCTGTCGCATGTTGTAGTGAGATACCTTGTCAGGTGGCGATATTCAACAAAAATCGTATGTATCAATGGAAGCTATTTGTTTCCATGTTCCTTCAGTTTGCCCAACAAAATGCCTTACTACGTGACAAGTCCCCTTACTACTCCCATATGGACAAGAAAAAATTATAATTCAATGCATTTTCCACGTAATATTTAGAGGCTTAACCTTTACTACCCCAATAATACCATATGGTATCATCAGAGTAAGGTCGTACTGGCCTGATGATACCATATGGTATAATTGTGCTGATTACGAAATGAATGTGCTTTCTGGACGTTCATACTCTTATGTTTGGGTGGAAACTCTTGACACAGGTCTGGAGCAAGCTTGGGAAATTCATATTGATGACCAACCTCCCCCTTCTCCCCCCTCCGCAACATATCCATGCCACATTTCCGAACAGAGTTTCACATTTTGGCTCATTATTCAATTTGTATGGCACCCAGGAACATGAAATGTGTTTCAATCTCTTTGGAAACGTCCATGCTTTGAAGAGAATACTAAGATTTGCGCCTTCTCCCTAAAATAGCGGGAGAAGAGGGGGCAAACTCCAGATATTTATGTTTTTTCCATTGAAATTCGGTGGTCGCGCCCTCAAACCCCACCTTCCTCCATTAGGCGATCTCAATTATACATGGTTACATGCTCTGATGTTTTATCTGTAAAACAAAACTTATCCGAAGTAGATTGCTCCCATAGTGCCCGAGTTATAACAATTTTCCTCCAAAAATGCAAATTACCTATTTTTCGTAAAAAAAAAATCACATTTTGGCTTATTATTCAACTTGTATAGCACCCAAGAACATGAAACATGTTTCATTCTCTTGAGAAATGTCCATTCTTTAAAAACAATAAATACTAAACTTCGCGCCTTCGTCCCAAATAGCGGGAGAAGAGGGGGCAAACTCCAGATTTTTATAGTTTTTCATTAAAATTCGGGGGTTGCACCCCCCCCTTCCTCAGTTCGGTGCTCTGAATTGTGCACGGTTGCATGCTCTGATGTTTTAGCTGCAAAACAAAACTTATCCGAAGTAGATTGCTCCCATAGTGCCCGAGTTATAACAATTTTCTGAGCAATATGCAAATTACCTATTTTTAGTAAAAAACAGTGTTTCACATTTTGGCTTATGGCACCCAAGAACATGAAACATGTTTCATTCTCTTTGGAAACGACCATTCTTTGAAGAGAATACTAAGGTTTGCGCTTTATCCCCAAAATAGCGGGAGAAGAGGGGGCAAACTTCAGATATTTTTGTTTTTTTTCATTGAAATTCGGTGGTCGCGCCCTCAACCCCCCCCCCCCTTTCATCCGTTAGGCGATCTCAATTGTACATGGTTCTGTGCTGTGATGTTCTATCTGAAAAACAAAACTTATCTAAAGTAGATTGCTCCCATAGTGCCCGAGTTATAACAATTTACCTCCAAAAATGCAAATAATTATTTTTCGTAAAAAAAATCATATTTTGGCTTATTATTCAACTTCTATGGCACCCAAGAACATGAAACATGTTACGTTCTCTTGAGAAATGTCCATTCTTTGAAAAGAATAATAAAGTTCGCCCCCTCTACCCAAAATAAGGGGGAAGTAGGGGCAAACTCCATTTTTTTGTTTTTTCCATTGAAATTCGGGGGTCGTGCCCCCCAGTCCCCCTTCCTCGGTTCGGCATTCTGAATTGTACACGGTTGCATGCTCTGGTGTTTTATATGAAAAACAAAACTTATCTGAAGTAGATTGCTCCTATAGTGCCCGAGTTATAACAATTTTCCTCCAAAAATGCAAATTACATATTTTTCGTAAAAAAATAAAAATTACATTTTGGCCTATTATTCTACTTGTATGGCACCCAAGAACATGAAACATGTTTCATTCCCTTGAGAATGTTCATTCCTTGAAAAGAATACTAAAGTTCACGCCTTCTTCCCAAAATAGTAGGAGAAGAGGGGGCAAACTTCAGATTTTTGTTTTCTCTATTGAAATTTGGGGGTCGCGCCCCCCAAACCCCCTTCCTCAATCCGGCGTCCTGAATTGTACACGGTTGCATGTTATGATGTTTTAGCTGCAAAACAAAACTTATCCGAAGTAGATTTCTCCTATAGTGCCCGAGTTATAACAATTTACCTCCAAAAATGCAAATTACATATGTCTCGTAAAAAAAATAACAAATCACATTTTGACTTATTATTCTACTTGTATGGCACCCAAGAACATGAAACATGTTTCATTCTCTTTAGAAATGTGCAATCTTTGAAACTAATACTAAAGTTTGCGCCTTCTCCCCAAAATAGTGGGAGAAGAGGGGGCAAACTTCAGATTTTTGTTTTTCCTATTGAAATTCGGGGGTCGAGCCCCCCAAACCCCCTTCCTCGGTCCGGCGTTCTGAATTGTACACGGTTGCATGCGCTTATGTTTTATCTGCAAAACAAAACTTATACGAAGTAGATTGCTCCCATAGTCCCAGAGTTATAACAATTTTCTTTTCCCGTGCAGAGTTCCATAACGATATCTTTAAATAAAAAAAAATAAAAAGTCAATGAAGACGAAATTCCCTGACATTTCCCTGACTTTTTTTGACACCTCAAATTCCCTGACTTTTCCCGGTTTTCCAGGTTTTCCAGGTCTGTCGCCACCCTGCCTTTGTACTTCCTACAATGGTATAACTGGAGTACAAGATATAAGGAGCCTGTTGGGGACTATAGCATTGAAAGCTCAACCCAGTGAAGGTATGGAGGGAACTGACAAATGACAGGATCTCTAGGTCTTAGCCTTACTGGGAACTAACTTGAACACAAGCTCTTACAAAGTAACAGTGGGATGGAAAATGAAACATGGTCCTGGGGACAATATTAAATTAATTAAACTGGACTATGGGATAGAAATCCCAGTTTAAAAACTTGCAACTTTAGTATTCCTTGATGTCATCACAATTACATAATCTTTCAAAGAAATGCATTACAATAATTGAATATACAACAGATAAGAACGACAAATTATTTGAATCAAATTAATATTCATTTCATTTCAGTAGAACCCAAAAAAATATTATAATATAAAAACAAAACATTAAAAAAATATTACTTCCATTAATCATTTACATACAAGTGTATATACTCGGTCTCTTGACTTGCAAGTATGACGTTATTAGAAAGTTTCTAAATACATGCTTAACTTCCTTGCTAGAAGAAAGTGATCAAAAATTTCCCAAGTAAAATTTCAATTAGCATGACTTATTATACAATTCCTTTAACACTGAAATATTACCCAATGTACAAGGGCAAAAAAATTAACACTGTTTTCTGGCTTTCAAGACGAGTCCGCTACTATCGCTTTTCAAGTAGCTCCTGAAATGCGCTCACAATGCTTACTCAACATCAAAATTTTGATGTTCACAACCAGGGATCAAACCAAAGGCCTCTCTCACCTAAGTCAAGAGCACTAAATGTAAATAATATATACGAATAAATGTATAATCCTCATCTGTAATTGCACAAGACCAGATGCAATAATAATTTGTTATTATAGCATATTCCACCACTGACAAGAGCAGGATAACCCCCACCCCAACCCCCAGCAAAAAATGTTTTGTCTTGTTTTGCTGATTGGCAGCAGTAGGACAAAATATGACATTGGAAATCAAACAAAAGTACTCTTGCATTTAAAAATAAAAGTTTTATTCGATTGATTGACGGACTTTATTTTACTTTGCATTTCTGCCACTTTTGTCTAATTGAAAATGAGGATGAATAGCGATAAGATGAAGTACATCAAAGCACAATCACAAACACATATGGACAATACACAACACAAATCCCATAGAGGATTATACTGGCCATAGTCCAGATGCCAGAACCCGAGTGGTTAGCACATCACTCTGCGACACCAAGAGTCCTGGGGTCGAATCCCGCTCAGGCTTGGTTGTTTGTGAATGTCCATTCATCAATTTCATCATTTCATCACTCATCCCCATCTTCGCAAATTAGCCAAACACGAAGTAAAATAAACTAATCAATCAATCCAGATGCCAGAACCTCGTCAGTCTGCAAAAGGCAGTCCCGAGTGTTCTACATGGAAGTGAGGTTGACATTTGGATGTCTTGATAAAGGGTCCCTTTCGCCCAAAAGATTGATTCAAGTTCTATGTACATCATGTTAATTGTATAAAGCTTACCTCATATAGAGCCTTAATATTTTTTATTATGAGATCCATGTTACGTACTCTAACAATGGGGTTTCCTAAACAGGGCACCACAGCACTGTGGATTGGTTCAGGATCACTGTGAAGGAATAAAAATTACAAGAATACTTTAACTGCATTTACCATACCCAATCATGAATACAATGATGCTTGCAGCAATTTTAACTCATAAATTATAAGCAATCGCAGAAGACAATGATTTCATAATTACATTTTAAAAAAAAAAATGTTACATACCAGGTGTGCCGGTTAATAATACTTAATTTCGTCGCTGGAATCAAGGGTTGGTGCACAGTCTCAACTGTTACGTCAGTGTGTTGCCAGGATGTACCTGTCAAAACAACGTGGATGTGCAACCCAGTGCAAGTGATCGTGACATTGGGTTCGTGTGGGAAACATGTTGGCCTTCAAACCAAATAAGGAGCATGTGCGGCACATCCTGCTTTCCTTGTTTAATCAAAAGAAAAACGCAAGTGAAAGCCATCGTATCCTTGTGGAAACGTACCGTGACAATGTCCTAACGCAAGACGCGTGTGTGTGTTGGTTTAGACGATTCAAAAGTGGTGATTTCGACTTGAAAGACAAAGATCGCCCGGGCCAGCCGAAAAAATTCCAAGATGCCGAATTGCAAGCACTGTTGGACGAAGACGATACGCAAACGCAACAACAACTGGCAGAGAAGTTAAATGTTGGGTCGCCAAACCATATCTGATCGTCTTCATGTCATGGGAAAGATCCAGAAGGCAGGAAAATGGGTCCCACATCATCTGAAATACAGACAAATGGAAAAGCGAAAAACGGTGTGTGAAGTGTTGCTTTCTCAGCATGAAAGAAAGTCTTTCTTGCATCGGATAGTGACTGGGGACGAAAAATGGATCTACTTCGAGAGCCCAAAATGCAAAAAGTCATGGGTTGACCTAGGATAACCTTCAACATCGACAGCAAAACCAAATCGCTTCGGATTTGGTGGGATCAGAAGGGTGTGGTGTACCATGAGCTTCTGAAACCAGGTGAAACAGTGAATGCCGTTCGCTATCGTCAACAACTCATCAATTTGAACCATGCATTGATCGAAAAGTGCCCAGATTGGGCGACAAGACATGGAAAAGTGATTTTGCAGAACGACAACACCTTATCACACACAGCGGAAGGCGTCAGAGACACCATTTCTGCACTTGGCTGGGAATTCTTGCCCCACCCACCATACTCACCAGACTTAGCCCCTTCGGACTACCACTTGTTTTCATCGATGTCTCACTCACTTTCCCAGCAACACTTCAACAATTACGAACATGTCGAACAATGGCTTGCTGACTGGATCACCTCAAAATGTGAACGATTTTTCTGGAAGGGCATCCACAATTTGACGGACAGATGGAGCAATTTCAATGAAACTTGGTACACGTATGACTTGCAATCTGGAAATAATGTTTTTGGGGTAAGACACCCCTGGCACCTAGGGGTGGGGTAGGAAGGGGCGATATGTAAAAATAATTGAGAACCACCGATAAAAAATTCCGCACAGACAGACATCCGTGACTCTATGCAATCCCGCACAACGATAGTGTTTCTCGGGTTGTCTAACATTCAGGCTGTTTTGCGAATGAAATCCATAGTTTTGTGACACTCCCAATGCAGATCAACTTCAAGTTCATCACCTATCGGCATGGATGGTGAGAGGGTGTGAAAAATAAAATGCCACAAATGACCTAGATTAGTGTCGAATCCATAGTTTTCGGAGTCTCTAAGCTAATTGGTGACATTCGCAATGAAATAAAATTAGTTACATTTTACACTACAGTTAGAATTCATTATTTTCCTGTGTAATACAAGATTGGGATAAATAAATACCCGGGCAATGCCAGGTAATCAGCTAGTATATACAACCTTACAATTTATTGCAACAATGTGGTACTTTTGTTATAATTTTTATCAATGTAAACATATAATCTCCATTCTGTCCTTTTTTTAAAAAAGTAAATGCCTAAATATGCAGCTTATTTTGCATTGTAAAAGCTTGGTTCAAATGGTAACATACATTTACTAAGAAGTTCAATGAACCATTTGGAATTTTATATCGGATCGGTTGAATATCAGGTATTGGAATTGGTAAATTTTATATTGGTACTTTATCAGTATCGACCAAAATTCCATATCGGTCCATTCCTAGAGAAAATACAGTAGAACCTCGACTTTACGTTTTTCAGGGAACCAAGCTGCAAAATAATAAAATGCAGGAAAATATAAAATCTAGGAAAATTTTATATTTTTTTTGCTACATTGGGACTATGAAGGTTGAATGTATAATGCGGGAAAAGTAAAATCCGTGAATGTAAAATCGGGGTTCCATTGTACTCATTAAGCAACAACAATTCTAATACAAATGCCAACAGAAGTAACAAGACTACAGATGACAGATCAATACTCACATTTGAAGCAGCACTTCATGTATGAGAACTCCATCAACAAGATCTTCATAATCAGCAAGCTTTTCAGGATGCTCCAGGCAGGATCGGAACTGTTCAAGAGGAGAAAACGGAAATAGAGGTAAACATTCACTCATAAACTGCTTGGTGTGCTGATAAATGACAAGGAGTGAGACATGTGTATTTTCAGATATACTTGCACATAATCGTGATAAGTACAAGCAGCCTCGGCGATCTGGTCAAATAGGGCATCTGACTGCCTTGCAAGACAACCAGGTTCAATTCTTGGCAGGGGGGGGGGTGTTATCTTAGGTGGAAATTTTTCGGACAATGCACCTAATTAAAAAAGCTATGGAGTTTGCCTCTAATAAATTGGTACCTGGGGGATAACTGAAACCCAAAGGTGGTGCTGGTCACATTTCCTCTACAATGGCACAGATCTTGAATTTGTGGAACCCATATCTCCACATCTCTCCTTAAGAGTCCATAGTTTGTTGCAATGCGCAGGGGAGGGCTTTGCCTTTTTAACCATATGCAGTAAACATTATTTTCCAATTCAGAAACAAGCCAATGCAATTCTTCCTAGCAGTAGAACTTGATAAACATGCACATTGTTCTGTCATTTATACTCACCAAGGAAAAATTAGGGATGGATAGGTTATTCATTAGCAGCACCTAACGAAGGGTATCGGTAAAAAAGTGCCAATAATTGATTGATTGATTGAGTTGGTGTTTTAAGTCCACTTTATGCACACTAAGGCTGATTGGGACTGGACCTACAGTTTAAAGTGGGATCCGAACCACCATGTGCCTCCACCAGGCATCAAACCCAGGACCCCTTGATGGCGCTGCCACTGCGCAATCGAGGAGGTTCTAAAAGTGCCAATAATTTTACTGAACCAATTATCTGTACAAAGCCTATAATTTACTGCAAAATTCTGTCATTGTTGTTACTTTTATGGATATGAACGTAAGATTCATGTAACCTAATTTTATGAAGTAAATGTCAAAATACACAATTTATTTTGCATACCCCATTCCAGCCATCTGATTACATGCATTAAGTAAGGAGGTAAATCGACAATTCATTTTCCCTGGTGAAAATCAATACTTGCAATGTGGAACTTTAAAGGCGTGTATCCTCCTAACATCCTAAGATTTCATTATATATGGACACCAGTTGTAAGTACTATTGCCTTAAAAAATGGTTTTTGGAACATTATCATTACACACCCTGTTTGTTCCACATCATACGTACAGCTTCCTGCAGGAAGTCTTGCTCTGGGAATACAACCAGTCTGCAGAAAACTGATGCCACTGTTGAACATGTTGTTCTTGATGTTCTATTTCAGTTATTCTTGGGTTAATTGCAACAATGAGAATGAATGATGAACTGACAAATGGGTAATGGGACAAACACAATGATACATTCATGACTTAAACAGAGTTCAAACCTGAGACCTCTGGCTTTGTAGAGCATTACGTTGACATATATTTACTAATGTGCAATATAACTTTCATATTATGTGCTAGCTCACTTCATACCACCTTCTCTACTATTTTTTGAACTATTACTTCCTCATAAGTATACCTTTCAGAATGTTACGTGTCATGTTGGTGCTGCACAAAAAAAAGGAAACTTTTTGCCGGCAATTGAAGCCAAAATATTGGTTTATCCCTCCCTTCATTCCATGATAATTAAGTCACACAAGTTTCATAATGCAAATGAATATACTATCATGTATTGGCATGTGATGATTACAGCATACTATACTAACCACCATAGTATGGAGTTTATGACTGCATAAAAAATGGGCAATATATACTTAACAAGTAAAAGAGTTACTTACCCATGTTACCAATGGCCCATCCATAAACTCCTCTATTTCTGCTAAGGCAGCCATTGTTCTTTCGGTGGCTTTGTTCCCTCCTCCAATGATCACCTCATAATTTTACTTATGCTGAAAGCAAAGTGGGTAGAATCAACAATGGTGCCATAATGATGATAAAGCAAACCATTATGTATAATAAAATAAGTAGGAATCCATTTTGAGAATAAAGAATAAAAACAATATCGCTATAAAATAGTTCAAGATGTGGAAAAAAGTGTAAATTCCTTTTAATCCTTGTATGCTATAAATACACTTCGGATGGGAGATTTTCAAGTGTAAAGTATATACAGAGCATTCCCTGACATTCGCTACGAGACTCGGCAGCAAGTTGCCCGGCGTCAGCGCTTGTCTTTCCCGGCGAATGTGGTCCGCGACAGTCGATAGAGTCGGCTATTAAAATTACAGTTTTCATATTGTGTACTAACCTTGACTACAGAAGGTGTTGAAAATGATGTCCCTCTGCTGCAGCACATTCCTGGCATCTCTGAAGGAAATTGGCATTTACACGTGCAAGTTCGTCTACTGTAATTCTCCCGATTTCTCGTACAATACTCTCTTTTAACTCACGGACCGTGAGTATACTTTATTTTTTAAATTTCCCCATAAATAAAAATCGCAGGCTGACAAATCGGGGGACCTAGAGGGTTTTTGAAATACCTGTTTCTTGTGAGAGGCGGCGGATAGATTTCCGAGGAGACTGTTCTAACCTTTGTCCTATTTTTCTAGGTTTTGGACTTTTAACCACTGTTATTTTTTAAAAGAGATTTACCTACGTTTCGGAGGCTGAAAATGCCTCCATCTTCAGGGTAGCGTGTAGTCTGTTAGATCATATAAATGGTCTATAAATGGTTACCTTGGAGGATGTATCCATATTACACCAAACCTCCTCACATGTATGGACTTCCAAAAATTCACAAAACAGACATACCACTTCGTCCTATCGTTAGCACTAGGGACTCACCATGCTACAACCTGGCAAAATTTCTACTACCAGCACTCACCCCCCTCGCAGGAAACACAACAACACACATAAAAAACACAGAACATTTCTTTCAACATATCCAAGGTATACAACTCACTGGACATGAAATTCTGGTCAGCTTTGACATAGTTAGCCTGTTCACCAACGTACCAATAAATGAAACATTGCAAATTATACAGGGTAAATTCCTAGAACATGACACCACACTAGGAAATCTAGAACTCTTAACAAATAATGGAAATGCTCAACCTCTGCTTGACCACTACATACTTCCAAATAGACGACATATTCTACCAACAGAAAGAAGGCATGGCCATGGGATCTCCTCTATCTCCAATAGTCAGCAATATCTATATGGAACATTACGAAGAAATAGCTTTAATCACACACCACCTCAAACCATCCACCTGGTTCAGGTACGTGGACGACACTTTTGTAGTCTGGCCACATGGGGAACACACATTGCCCATCTTTCTGCAACACCTAAGCAGCCTAAGACTACAATCCAATTCACCATGGAAGTGGAAAAAACAGAACTATACCCTTCCTAGATGTACTAGTTACAAGGCAAGACCACACCCTTTCCACAAAAGTGTACAAAAAACCTACCCATACAGGACAATATCTAAACTTCCTCTCCAACCACCCCACGTCCATAAAAACCGGAATAGTAAAAACACTCATGCACCGAGCAAAAACCATATGTAAAACCGAACATGACCTTACCAATGAAAAGAAATCACTCTACAAAGATCTCAAAACCAATAACTACCCACACAAAATAATAAACCCCATAATATGGACAGAAGAAACAACAGACCCACTTCCAAAAGAAAAACCACTGGCCACGATCCACAGACCATACATAAAAGGAATATCCGAAAGAATCCAAAAAATAACCAAGAAATAAAACATCAGAACTACATTCCACTCCAGCAACACACTTCGATCCAACCTGGTCCACACTAAACCCCACACACCCGATATAAAAACAAAAAACGTAATCTACAGTATCCCATGTGAATGCGGAAGGGAATACATTGGGGAAACATGCAGAACACTTGAAGCGAGGGTGGGGGAACACAAAACAAACCTCTGGCTGGGATACTTTGAAAGATCCAACTAGCGACCCACGCCTGGGAAAACAGCCACAGAATACAATGGGATAAAACAAAGATAATAAACAGGGAAGAAAATTGCTACAGCAGAAAATTCAAGGAAGCATCGCATATGACAACAACAACAGAACCGATCAGCCAATCCAGCCTAGAGATCAGACCAATATGGACACGATTAGTCAGAAACTTTTTAAAAAAATAGATGGCAGCACTACACCAACGCATCCACATGTCATACATTTAACCACAGAACACAACATAAACACTAAAAAATAGTGAACAAATTGTACAAAAATACAAACTACAAAATTCATAAACAACAACGGGACCAGGGTACACAATTCGGACACTATCCCTCCACACACATAAGATCTCATGCATAGTCTCTATAGACTATTCGGTAACACTTTACTATACCTGAGACAGATTTCTTCAAATTTACAGGAGAAAGTACTTACGCAAATCATTTTCTGTAGCGTTGTTGATGTTCGGGAATGTAATTTTGATTCATTTTAATGCGAATGCATGTGGTTTTGTACGAAAATCTATTTCCGACGCGCTATTGCTGCTGCCGCCATTTGCTTCCTGCATGAGAGCACAATACGCTCTCGTATTGTCCGTATATGCTAAATTGAATGAAAGGAGTGCTAATGGAACCAAACCTAACCTAACCTAGTAGGCATACCTCGTCCCCGTGATGGTTTGTGGGGCTATCGTGAATTTTTGGGCTAACGTCAATGGTTTTTCTGGCTCAAGGAACGACCAACGGTAAGCTATCGCCATGTTGTGTGTGGAAATAAACAAGAACAGTAAGTACTCGTAAATGTAAGAAATATACATTACTTTCCTAACAAATTCAATTATTTCACCTAAATAAGTGTTCCGGAATGCAGAAAAGTACGTTAGCAATGTAAAAAAGTGCGAAAGAAATGATTCCCAGGTGTCTCAGGTATAGTAAAGTAGTACCGACTATTCATATACATTGCACACCAACACCACTTTAAGTGCATAATTAGAGATCGGTTAGTTCATTGAACTCTCCAGCCTAATTATTGCCTATTTTTGTGGGAGCAGGAAAAGGTTTATTATCCATTTTGCCTTGACTCATCCCACTCAACAGGTCGCTAGGTGCCATAGCTTGCCACGAGTTGATAGCTTCCTGGAGATGAGGCCTTGCTCTTGAAAGGTTTATTATCCATTTAAGTCAACATTAAATCCGGGTGGTCCAGTCCCCAAGTATCATGGTGGAAACCTTAATCGTGACCTTGACGTGGTCACCTGACAAAGTGGAGACTGGGTCACTGATAATCCTATGTGGCAACTTTATGTATAGAGAAGGTCCTTGTGAGTTGTGACCGACAGATGCGGTGGAGCCTAGGCACGGGCGTGAAACTTTAATGCTGCGAGCTGTGGTCTTTGTGACGTCAGCGATGTTAGCGACACCTATTGGCAGTGCACCCAAGTTATGCACTTCTCAGTCGCAAAGTATTTCATAGTTCTACGCTAGATGTCACTCCATAGTCAACTAACAGTGAAACCAACCACAATATACATTTACTGATCCTAGTTACATTGAACGTTTTTAGGACATCTACTTGAAAGGAATATCTCCAGAAGAAGTCTTGAATTGTAAGTTTGTTTGTTTTATGCACAGATAGGCTAGTTGGGACTGGCCCAGCAGGTTAAAATGGGATCTCACCATCCAATGTATGAAATGGACAACGATGTGGGGGGTATCTCCAAGGTATCTACGCAAAGCATCCCTACCTGTCCTAGGAGCATTCAACTGAACTCACGGCATCATGTGCATTATGTAATACAGTGTTGAACTTCTTTCCTTGAATAAGAAACACGATAAATCTTATCAGGTGTTCCAATTGAAAAAGATTCCCTCAACGAAATCTGGCCTTTAGTTCCCAAAGAATACTGTATACATCTTAGAACTAATTATTTATTAATTAGTATTAGTTGTAAATTATATCTAATGCTTGGAATTTGCTGCTTGTAATATGAAGCTTATATTACACAGCGCTTCACATTGATATTTATTTCCACAAAGCATTCTTTGTCATTCAGTGTTCAGCTCATTTTCTGCAGATAGAGTTAGCAACACTCATTCAACGTTCGACCGCCACCGCCAGTTGGACAATGGACGTGGATGGACAAGGGTCGATGGTGCCGCGTGATGTATGAAGGCTGCTTTGTTATGGACTCGTTAGCAATGGCAGTGGGTGGATGCAGTTTAATGCACTGTTATCGTAATCTATAGCTGCAAAATAAGTTATTTCGCTCATGCTTTCATTGAAGAGAAGATGATATTAACAGTAGGATATTTAAAAGGTAAAAAGGAGAAACTTAGAAAATATTTTAAATACATTTGTTGGTACAACCCCTCCCCTCCCTCTCCTCTACACAGCCTGCCATCTAGCGTGCCCACAGAGAAGCAAATCAGCAACATAGTTGGTGCACTGCCAATAGGTGTCGCTAGACCACAGATTATAACATTGAGTTCGCAAGTCTCTCTAGTAGTTTGTCTATGAGCCTATGCCACCAAGAATAATCCTCCAAGGCAACCATTTATAGACCATTTTTATGATCTAACAGACTACATGCTACCCTGAAGACGGAGGCAGATTCATATTTAATCTCCGAAACGTAGGTAAATCTCTTTTAAAAAATAACAGTGGTTAAAAGTCTAAAAACTAGAATGAATAAATCACCACTGATTAGCTACAAAGAAGAATTTGTCCTATCTCACAGAGTTTTTCCTCAGTAAGTACACGTGGGTTTTTCTTTCCACTTTTATTCAGAACTGACCCTGTTACTCTAAACTTTTTTACAAGGTTTAATATAGTGGTCCTCTGTGGAACAGGACCACCAGGAAATTTCGTTGCAAAACGTCGTCGCACTTTTCCACAATTCCTCTTTCTGAAGTAACACTCGACAAGATAAATCCTTTGTTGTAATGTAAACTTTTGTGGTGCCATATTAAGCCACAATCTTCAACACAAGGACACAACAAACACAACTTCCGAGGGAGGATTATACTGGTGTCAGTCTGCAACGTCAACAGAAAGGGAAACAGAGCAAAGGCAGGGAGAGCGAAAAAAAACAGACTGTAGTGTGCGACTGTCGCGGACCCCGTTCACCGGGAAAGACAAGCACTGACGCCGGGCTGCTTGCTGCCGAGTCTCGTAACGAATGTCAGGGAATGCTCTGTAGTTATGGTTCAAATTACTTTCTGTATCTTCCTAGACACTGAGTGAAAAGCAATCATTGTTTGCAGAAAAATTGCAAAGATGTTGTTAAAATGAGTTCAAGTTCCAAGCAAACAGTATTTATTACACTAGAAGCAAAAGAAAGCAATGAGATAGAAGAATTAGCTGACAAATGCAAACAGAAGTAGGAATATACAGAAAATAATTAGCAGTACAATTTTTATTTTCTGTGCATTGTAGTCATTATTGGTGACATCTAACTGGTGGAAACTTCGTGTAAAGAGCTGAAATGGTGTCAGCTATGATATCTTGACATTTTCCAAGCTCTTTTAATCAAGGGTCTACGGAAGAAAATAAATAGTTTGTCTGAAATTTGGTAGATAACATTAAAACTACCTTGTGTATTTATTTAATGTTGCTAGAGAAAGAAAAGTATTGGTTTAGTAGTTTTGAAACAACATACATCATTTCTCTAATGAGATAGCATGCACACGTGTATAACACACAGTATCAGTGTTCCAACATGGACTTTAAATGTATTTTCCTGAGTTTTACAGAATCCTCATTTTCTTTTTCCAGAGTACTCAATACACAATATATTATTATTTTATAATGGCATCCCCTCATAGACATACCATCCTCACCTTCTTTATTATGAGATGAGACAGGTTAATCAGTAATTGAGGGGGTTTGGCTGATATAGGCATATCAGTGTACCATAAACATTACCGATAAATTTGCCAATTAAATATATTTATAAATACTCTGTAATTTAGAGCAATATTCCACTGTTTTCCTATTATATTATGAACAAAAACATATAATTCTTATTTCATGGTTTGGTAGAGTAAATTTTTAATTACGCAGTTGGTTCTTCAAGGCAAAACGCATTGCAATCGCATAGTTACATGTATTAATTAAGTAGGAAGATACAGAAAGTAATTTGAACCGTAACTACAGAGCATTCCCTGACATTCAAGGAACATTTGAAATACTGTAGAATACTGGTTTTCGGTATCCGTAAATGTTGTACAGTGGATACTTAATAACTCGAACTTGAGGGGAAAAAGAAAAAAATTGAGGTATCAACGATTTCGAATTACCAAGGTTTGACTTATTGAGGGCCAAAATCGCCTTCGACTTATTGAGGTCCGTGTGACTAAAACTTCAAGTCATAGGGGTGATTAGAATTTAACTTCGACTTATAGAGGTTTTTCATAGTCTATATTCTAGTTATTGAGCTCAAATGGCATCCAATAAACTGTAGAAAAATTCGTCTTATCAAGGTTTTATTCGAGTTGTTGAGGTAAAATTAGTATTGAGTGTTATGGACAATTCAAGGGGATTACAAAAAATTCGACTTATCAAAGAATTCGAGATGTTGGGGTTCGAGTTATCAAGGTTTTACTGTATCAGTAGTTTATCAGTGTTAGCAAAAAATTCAGTTCCCACTTCCTGATACTAATAACAAAACTAAGTAAAAAATGAAATGACATCTTTGTGCTTATTATTAAGAAAGCCTACAGGTTTTTGTAATAGTTGAACACTTTTTGATACTCTATTATAGTACGCAAAATAAAATTTGAAATACATCATGTAACTTTTGGCAAACAGAAGTTGGTACTTCAGTATTATACGGACTACCTCATACGTCTATGTTCCTAACCTAACCTAACAGACTATTGGAAATCACAATTAACAAAAGACTAATTGTATGAATTATATATTGTAAACTTTCAAATACAGTGTTCTTATTATGAACAGACCGTCTGAAATCAGGTAGTCTGTGTAATACTAAAGTAGCCAGAAATTTACAAATGGATACAATATCAATTAACCTGTGATGTAAATAAAAATAGCTCAAGCCTATATCTTCGAAATAGCTTGTGTAAAGCAAGTTACTGAAGTTATTATTAATAGGCAGATCGTAATATAGTCCTTTAGATGTACTTCATTGGGACTCATTGATCAATTAGATGATTTTCGCTGAGATTTCCAGGTGTGTGGGAACCCTGAGTATGTACAAGGATGAAGTGCAAGAAGAGCTCTCTGTTTATCATGATGTTTTTGAACCAGATAGTAAATGCATCGGTAAAACTTCGGTATCCCAACACCTCTCACTTGTTTCTTTCAACATTTTTAACATTCATACTTATCTATTCTGCATTACGAAAGATTCTTCAAAGTGGTATTTTGCTTTTTCACGAAAATAATTTCAGTTTGTGACATGAGGAGTAATTATTGTTGTTCCTTATTTCGCTTCAGTAAGACACAATATGGCGAGACAGCTTGACTAGCATGGTATATCATCATTGGATATGCAGTGTTTCCAACCTTGTCAACCAAAAAATCCCCACGAACCATTCACGGATAGCCCCAATTCATGAATAGCCCCACGAAAAATGCACGGATAGCCGCAGAAATCGAAAAATCCCCACGAACCATGCACGGCAAGGTTAGGTTAGGTTCGGTTATGTTAGGCAAACATAGTTAAAATGTTCATCTTCTTGCAAAAAAACAGCATGGTTGGAAACACTGACAGGGAGTTACGTCATCAAACATTCACAACATTTAGTTCACGTAGTGCAAGAAAATGAAAGGAACGAAAATTGTGCGTCAGAGAGATATTTCTGTTCAAAAATACATGATTTCCCGGTGAAATAGATTCCACAATGAAAGAAAATACCTCCACGAACTTCTAAATGCTACAGAAACTCATTTCCGTAAGTAGTTTCTTGTGTAAAAATGAAGAAATCCGTTGGGACCGTATCGAAGTTTTACCATAATTTGAATTTCTGAAATAATTTCACAAACTCTACAACTGCAGTTTCATTTCTTTGACTGTACATTACAAAATATTCATACTTACAATAGCGTAATTATTTTAGACTGGTATATTGGTAGTGTAACCATTTATAGAATTCTAGCTATGTTTCTGCACATTTTTAGTGTTACTTGCCAGTTGTCAGGGATTAATTTTACACTAATAAACTTACATGTATTATACATTGATCACTCTTTGTGGGACAAACCTGTCTTAGCTTTATTTATCATATTTAAGTTCAGATAGTCTGAAATAGTGATTAGTTAATTAGTAATGTTGTTACTGTTATGAACACTATAAATGTCACCACTGACAAGTTTTGATACAATTCACTTGAATTATCACAAAGAAAAATACAATTTTGTGCATTGTCTATGTCTGTAATAAAGGATATCATTATCCCTATTACCACATTTATTTAGAAGTAACATTTAGATTCTGACCAGTCAGTAAGTACAATGAGAAAGTGCACAAAATTGTTTCTATATTTAATTTTTAAAATTAAGCAATACAATAAGTGGTCATTGATCACGTACAAATCTTAAGTCACATTAAAGAGAAAAAATATTAGCAACAATTCAGTTAATTATTATTGAAAACACACTACCTAATGTCATATCAGTGGCAAAGAGAATGGGAAAACCATCATTCACCTGTGTCACTTGGCATCATTCAGTTTACGAGAAGTAAATATCTTTTTTTTTTATTATACAAGTTGTAACTAGGTATGCTTCTACATAGAAGCGAGTTACTTACCACGATTTTTCTTCTTTCTATTCATGGTCTTACCACGCTTTCTAATCTTAATTTGTTCATAATATTTACTTTATTTAACATTTGTTATTAACCTTCTGTCTCCTCAGCGGGCCGCATCCACTTTTTAACTAAACAAACCCATTTCCATTTCGTGAAGTGAACCAAGTGAACTGATCAACTGAACAGTCATCAACTTCATCGTTGTGACGTCATAGAGTTTAATTTTGGGAAAAATTATGGATTTGGATTTTAACACCTTCCATGGCCATGTATTCAGTATTGTTTTGTATGGCACCATGAAACTATTAATTAAACTAGTAAACAGCACCACAGTAGCCGACAGAGTTAAGGTTGGAAATATTAGCGGCGTGACCACTGGAGGGTGGGAGAAGTACTCCTTCAGGTTTTATTGTCAGTAGGTATTGTTTTAAAAAATAAATAATAATATTAATTACGGTACGGGTTTTTTAATGTTTACTTTACCTTTTCATTCCTAGGTTTCTATGTATAAACTCGATTCATGTTTGGAGACTGATTCTCATACGTAAACACTACGACGCCAGGGGTTCCGGGTTCGAATTCGGCCTGGGCATGGATGTTAGTCACTGTCCTTTCATGAATTTCATCATATCACCATTTATTCTCATCTTCGCCATTAGACAAAAGTGGCAGAAAAATGAAGTAAAATAAACCAAATCAATCTATCATCAGTAAACAGTAAACACAAAGGAACAGACCAAGTTCATGCGTAAAAAGTAACTAACCGATTTACTTTATAGTATGATTAACTGCTGGAACTGCAAATTAATTCAAGGGCGTCTATTTTTGAGAATGGGACAACGAATGCTTTTAATAATGATTTTGCAGTGATCTATGGCGTATAATAATAATAACAATGGCTCTGAGCTATCATATGCAGTGGGAGCATAAGTATTACGAAACAATTTGTCCATTACAATGTTTAGTCTCTTTTATTTTAGGTAAAAAGAGCTTTAAGAATTGAAACACAACGCCAAACAAGCTGCTGACAACTGACAACCTATGCGTAAAAAATATGCATGGGCGTCCGGAAGGAAGGGGCCGTGGCCCAACCCTGGAAAGTCAACCAAAAATTATATATTTTTCACATATAATTTCATATGATACATTCAAATTTAAGCAATATTTTTTGAGTGAACATCACTATTATTGGAGAAAATGTGCCTTGTTTGCCCCCTGAAGAAAAAATACCTTCCTTGCCCCTTCCTGGAAAAAATCCTGCGGACGTCCATGAAAATATGTCCTCAAAAATACGTAGGATGCAAGAGAAAAATTAATGAAAATAATGAGAGACAATTTGCCGAGAAATACTTGTGCATTCCACTGTACGGGGTTAAATATATCGCGGAGATGTTATCTCCATGAAATACACCCCTCATTGTAAGCACCACTAGACCCCAATGAGCAGATCTTGTTCTCATACTCCAACAACCGAATAAATGATTCAATCAGAGAGTTTTCTGGTGTTTATTATTAGGTTATAATAATTTCTATTATTTATTAGATTGTCACCAGTATATTAATCAATCAATATAATATCAGCGACCCAACTCCCCGTGGGAAAAAAATCATGGGACGTCCACAACTTATATTCCATGTACAAGGGTTGGATAAAAAGTAATGGCAACACTGCTGTCCCGTGAAAGGGGTGAGTCACAGCGCCACAAGCGTTTCGTGGCTGATAAAGGAATGTCAGACGAGGAAGTATAGTGAGTGGGAGCGATTGTATGTTATTCAGTCAAAAACAGCAGTGCTCTGAAGCAGAGGACGAGAGTGCAAGCGCCCTAACAATATGTTTAGGCAAGAAGAACAACGTCTCTCAGGCAGACGGTCAACGCAGCCTACTTCTGCACCTTCTTGCAACACCACCTTCGTCTCGCATTAAGAAGGAAGCGACGGCACGGTGTCCCATCATCCTGCTTGACAATGCAAGGTGTCACACTGCGAACAATGTGACGGCGCTCCTGCAAAACTGGTAGTGGGAGGTACTGGAACATCCGCCGTATTCACCGGTATGAGACCGTGTGATTACGACCGTTTTGTCAAAATGAAGGAACCACTGGGCGGGATGCACTACGACAGAGATGGACGCGCTGACGGTGTACGACGCCTTCCATACGTGTGACAGAAGGTCGTAGAGATGAGGGGCGATTACTTTGAAGGAATGTAACACGTGCTCCTCTGCCAATACAGTCAAGTACCAATTATACCAGTGTTGCCATTACTTCTTATCCAACCCTTGTAGTTTGTAGATGGATTCGAAAGGGGAAAAATTATCATTCATGATGGTAGCTATGATGGTAGTCAACACGTGCTTTTGTAATTTCATACGTTTTCAATGGGAAATTAAAGTTTAAACTTATTATAATTTGAAAAATGTAACTGAGAGTGAGTGAGCCCGAATCACATGGAACTGGATTTCCTACTGGAATGCCCTAGTTGACGCTGGACTGGTTACCTGGCTGGAAACAATGGTTGGCTGCTAGACTGGTTTTGACGACTAGAGCGATCGACTGACTAAGCCTTTACACTTTACTTACCCGACGTCAAAAATATTGAGACCTCGGCTTAAGTGCATGTAAAATTGTACTCCATGGGAGTAAAAGAAAAATATAGCTACCTACATCATTGGAAAGCTTCAAGAATTTATTTTTTGATAAACGTTTCTCGAAAATTGTTCTTCACTCCATTTTCTTATTACCTACATCGGTGTAACGATAATTCAATATTTTCATTATTGTCCTGTACAAACTGATGTAAGGCAATAAAACAATCCTTTTCAAGAAAATAATAGTGTGTAGCAGATATTTAAATGCAAAGCATATGTTGTCTTTACTTTAATTTTGTCTTTGCTTTTTGCTTAAAAGAAATATTAAGTCTTGCTTCTCTATAGTCTTCTGCACTTCATCAGCATGCATTCTTTTCTTCTTCTCTTCTATTGCTTTCTCCACTCCTTCTAGCATGAGCTGTGCCATGCTAAATCTCTTCAGCAGCCTTCTTCACCACCTTCAATTCATCCACCTCAACCAGGCACGGATCCACAGGAAGGGCGATATGGGCGAGCGCCCCTCCCAACCGTCAGGTTTATGGATATATGATTATGCCTAATATTTATTTATTTATTTAATAGAAGATTCCAAATACAGCGTTAACCATTTTACATTGGAACGTTTTTATAGAACATAAGGACAAAAAAATAATAACATAATACATCAAAAATAATAACATAAAAAAAAATTTCATGTGGTTAAGAGACTTACATATTTTTTGCTAACTTTCTTCTAAAACTGTCCAGATTTTCAAAAATGTCTATTTGGCTTCCTAGATTATTATATTCACTGGGCAGTCTATGTAACAGAGAGCGCTGTATGAGGCACAATCTCGGCTTCTGAGAGGCAAAAAGTTGAGTGCTTCTTGTTGAGCGGGCAGGCATACGAAAGTGAATTTCCTGAAGAAGGCGGTCACTTCTGATGTTGCCATTCACTATTTTATGTAGAAATATATGGTCAGCCTGTCTATGTCTCTCTTGTGGAGTTTGGATATTTCACATTTGCAGGAGGATGGACTTTTGCAAGTGTTTTGTGGACGGAATTCGGTGTCGAACAATGGCCAGGAAGAAATTTAGGACGGAATTAAGTCTATCTGAGTTTGAGGGACATGTCATAGACCAGATCGGAGAACAGTATTCAACTTTAGGTGACACAAAAGATTTGTAAAAGGTGCCGAGGACAGTCAAGTTGTTTATTTCCGTGAAACGATAAAGAAGACCCAGCATACGCATTGAACCCCTTGTGACTGTAGAGATATGCTCAGAAAAGGAAAGTTTCTCGTCAAATATGACGCCCTGGTCCTTTTGTGCGGCAACTCTTTGAACACAATTATTTCTTATGAAATATTTAGTATTAAATGTGTTTTTCTTTAAGGAGAAGGTCATCATGGTACATTTTTGAGGGTTGAGTTTTAAGTTCCATAATTCACACCACTTTATTAGAGAATCTAAATTCTTTTGCAGAAGTGTCATGTCACTGAAATTGGAGATTTTACTATATATTTTGCAATCGTCAGCGAACAAGAGAAGGTTCTTGCATGACTCGGAAAGATATTCTGGAAGATCATCAAGATACAGCATGAAGAGAAGAGGTCCAAGAACACTGCCTTGAGGTACACCAGAAGATACAGCTTGATAAAAAGAAGAGGTTCCGGAAAGAACAACTTTTTGTTGTCTGTTTTGGAGGTAGTGCTTGAGCAGAGAGAGAAAGTTTCCATGAATATTGAAACGGTGGGATAATTTATGAAGCAGGAAATTGTGGTTTATAGAGTCAAAAGCTTTCGAAAAATCCAGATATATTACATCCAGTTGAGAGTTTTCAGATATAGAGTTGATAGCGTCAGATAATAAAATGCTTAAGTTGGTTAAGCAGGAGCTGCCTGGTAAAAAGCCGTGCTGTGCTGTATTTATATATGGAGAGGTAAATTTGTAGAGTCGGTCCTTTATTATCTTTTCACAGGCGATAGAAAGTGGTGAAAGAAGGGAAATAGGCCTATAAGAAGAAACAGCACACTTGTCTCCAGATTTATATAATGGTACCACGTTAGCATTTTTCCATGAATCTGGAAATGTACCCTCATTGAAGCATCTGTTTAATAAAATAGAGAAGGGAATAGCGAGAGAGGGGTGTCGGGAAAAATGCGCCCGGGAAAAGTGCGCTCTCGCAATAAAAGTGGGAAAAATGCGCCCTCCCAAGAGTAACCACAATGAAAAGTGGGAAAAATGCGCCCAGCACACACGATCTTCACCAATATGATAATAGTTAATTAAAACAACCTTTACGCAGCTTCCCCTCACACGTAACACATACTTGGGACCGTCAGGAAAGAGAATATTTTTTTTAAAGTACAGTAAAAATATTCTCTTTTCTGGCGTGTTTAGAAGCTGGAGATGATGTCCTTTGTCATATTTTTATTTTACTCTTGTAATTTTTATTTTATTTGATTAAAGTTTTTATTTACATTTGTATTTCCATTTCTTGTGACCTCCGTTGACGATCTTTTACTCCATTTTTTGGATGTACGCCAGACTTCTCAGGCATTTGGTGTGCTTGTTTTGTAAGTATGTACAATTTTGCTAATCTGTTCATCCAGTTTTATGTACGTTCGTTTCGTCTTCGTTCCTTCCAAACCGATGCTAGCCCTGTCATATTTGTATCCGCTGTATTCCGCTTCCTGCTTCAGCGTCTTCAGAAGGGTGTAGAAGTTGGGATGAAGTCGAACTTTCTCCTGCAGCTTATTGTTCCACCCTTCGACAGCATTGTTCGTGCGGTGCTTTGCATCTCCACAGAGCCACACATCAACTGGTAGATTTGGATTTTACAGCCATTGTTGTACAAAGTAGTGAAGAAACGCTGTCAGTTTCTCTCCTGCTAGCTGGTCATGTGTGCTGGGCGCATTTTTCCCACTTTCAAATGTGGTTACTCTTGGGAGGGCGCATTTTTCCCACTTTTATTGCGAGAGCGCATTTTTCCCGGGCGCATTTTTCCCTGATTCGAGAGAGGAAGCAGCGTTTTTTAGGAAAATAGAAGGCATTTCATCAGGACCATTGGCGCGATTTTGAGGCATTGAAGATAGGATGTGTTTCACTTCTTCTGGAGACGTGGAGAGAGACGTTTTTGAAGACTCTACTGTTCTGTCTTTTATCACCAAGTTTAACAGGCTAGAGATTTGTTTTTTAAGTTTAATTTAAGTCCAATTTTTGCTCATGATGGGCTAATCGGAACTGGACATACAGTTTAAATTTGGAGCCGAACCACTCTGCAAGATGCCTCAAAAAGAGATCGAACCCAAGACCATACAGAGAATGGGTTGTTCTTTCTTTGTTTAATCATTTTACTTCTCATACAAAGGTAAAGGTAAAGTGTTCCCCTGTGCATAGCACCACGCCATGAAGGCGTATAGGGGGTGTGGGGGTAACGCCCCACACTTTCTTGATCCGGTCGTTAATGGGGGTGATGTGATCAGCATCACGCCCCTGACCGCCTTTACCCCCCAGGGTTTCCCCCAGGTACCCATGTTATTCGACGCTGGGTAGGCGCCGGGGGCGCTTCCACCGTTAGAAAAGTTCCCGGATTTGAACCGGCCAGGGATCGAACCCGGGACCTTTAGCATGGTAGTCAGACGCGTTACCGACTGAGCCACCGCGGCCACTTCTCATACATACTTCCCATTTTACTTACTACTTCATATCTAATCGTCCAGTTTACCGTGACTATGGGAGAAATTGTGTCTAGTCCTATTCTTCCCCCCCCCCCAAAAAGGACGCTCATCTCTACAACATAGTTGGTTCGTGCTAACAGAACCATATATTGTTTATATAAAACAGTATAAGGGTAGGTAAAAATTTATTCCTAGTGAGGTGAGGTAACCGACTGAAAATCGCCCTTTCCAACTGTAACTTCTGGATCCGCCACTGCTCATAACAAAGCAACAGCAAAAATGACATAAATTGATTCTCACATGTGTTTGCTCCTTTTCCTCAAAACAATTGTTCACACATTTAGAACAAAACTGTTTAGCAGGAACAGTCTGAAGTATATATTTGTACTTAATTTACAATGCATTACAGAAATGAATAACACAGCGAGCGAAGCGAGCATGAAAATTTTTATATCCAATTTTTGCCAACTGAAAACCATATTGATTGAAAAGGGCGCAAATAATTTCATGAAGCGCCATGGCATTCTCTGTTTTACAACATTTTTTATTTAGTTTGTTTGGTGCCCAGGTCCGACTCCTGCCGCCCCACGGCTCTGAACTTGATGAGACTATAGGTGTGTTTCACCTACGTCACAAACTGTTGCATTGTGGGATCGAGCAGCCATGATTGTGGCGGGTTCTTGTAAACATTAGGAGAGATTTGAACATTGTTTCCGATGGTATACTTTCTGCAATATTAGGTTGTTTAGGTCTAACAGGCACTCACGTTTATCCTAGAATTTTCCGAGAAAGAAGAGAAGGTGCAATCCACGGCACAGAATTTTCCGATTGTTGTTAAGAATACGCCCGTCATGGCGAGAATAAATCGTGCCAACATTAATGAACAAAACGAACAGTACAGAGCGGTGGGGTGAACATTTCTTTTCAGGTAAGTTCATATATCGCATTCCTCAGTGACTTTTAGTACAAATACAAATGGATTGAACTGGTGTTTTTTTTTTTTACCTTTTTTGCAAGTAGCGTTTCCTTGTTATTGTTTCATTTGGTTGAAAGGTGTTGATAAGTTTGACAAAAAAATGATAACATTCAAAGTTAAATTCATCTTGATAATTGCACACTTGTACTTGATTATTTGTATTTCATTAATTAACACAATGTTAATTGTTATCCTATTCATGAGAAAAGGGGCTGGTAGTAGGTTTTGCGTACTGTCGGGGAAAAAAAAACACTGCTTGGTTAAAACATGTTAATGATATATCAAAGTAACTCAAATTGATTGATTTATTTTGTTCATTTTACTTCGTTTTTCTGCTATACTTGGCTAGTTGTTAAGATCGGTCATGCCCAGGCCGAGATTCGAATCCAGGACCCCTAGCATCGTAGTGCGTTGTGCTACCCAAGGCCTTCATATACTAAATTGATGAAACAAGGAGTGAAATTACTGTTTTTGAACAACTCAACATTTCAAATTACTGAGCTTGAACAAACGTTAAAAGGAAACACAGAAGATAATGGCTGAGTCTTGGAATTTTCAGTTAATCTGTACTCAAGGTTGTCGATGACCACTTTATCCAGTGACGTGCGGTGACGTCGACAGTTGGGGTAGCAGTCAGTGGCGTACTCAGGGGGGTGCGGGTCACACCCCTCCCCCCTTTGGGGCCCAATATTCCTAAAAAAAGAATGTCAATAACAGGAAAAGATTGCAAAATGATGAATGAGTACTAAAATAAAGTACACGTAACCCCCACCCACATTCCAAATAAAAAAACAATTTCACTACTAAGCCAGAGATCCTGGGTTCGAATCTCGGCTTGACCATGGGTATTCTTTGTGTGTGTCCCTTGCCCTTCATCAAGTTTATCGTATCGTCTTTGCGAGTAGCCAAAAGTGGCGGAGAAGCGAAGTAAAATAAACCAAATCGAGCAATCAATCAATGATTTGATTTCATTTTTGTTACTCAGCATCGCTTTTTTCACATTTGGTTAATTGCGAAGATGATGCGATAAAATTAATGAAGGGACAAACACAAAGAACACCCATGCCCAGGTCGGGGTTCGAACCCGGAACTCCTGTTGTCGTAGCGCGCTGTTATAACCACTCCCCCACGGTTGGTTGATTTGGTGTTTTAAGTACATGTTATTCACAGAAACAAAACAGGTAACAAACACACTTTTTTGTAGTTTCTTCAATAATATTCATTTGGCCTTTTGAGTTCTGAGATACATTTTTCATTCCAAATTATTTCATTATTCACTGCAGAGTACAACACATAGGATAAGAATGCGCACTCATCACGGGCCTGGATTGTTCATCTATTTCATAATATCATACTCATCCTCATTTTTGCGATAACCAAATGTGGCAGAAAAGCGAAGTAAAATAAACCAAACCAACAACAACACGCGTTCTCTTGCCCAAATAAATACTACATCCGTATTTATGACTGTTAGAGGCCAAGAGTAGTATATTTAAATAAAACACTACTAAAACGAGAGTGAGAGAGAACCTGAGCACATATTTGTAATTTAATCATTATATATTCCATAATTGAAAAAAAAGAAAGAAAGCATAACATTATTGTCTGCACATAGCACGTTCCCATTTCATAAATAATAAAACTACATCCATATTATACATACATATTGTACAACTTGTAAAAGGTTGTGTAAATACAGAGAACATAAGTACTGCAGAAAATTTTACCCTGAATTCTTTAGAGGATTTACAAAAAAAAAATCTATGAGAAACCAATCCCCTATCTGTCCTATAGGAGATAGACTGGGGGACCTGAAAGCTCGGGCTTTCAACCATTGCAGCGGGGAGCGACGGGGCAAGGGAGGTAGAGGTAGAAATCTTCCTCTTTCCTTCGGCTGGCCGTTTCTACCTGGAAACTGGTCTGGCGGAAGAAGAGCGAGCTAGGGTATCCAGCCAGCTTTGTCCGCGGATCACACCGATGGACGAGAAGCGCGTGGAAAAGAAAGTGTTGCATATGAACTGTGGCTTTAAAAAGACAATAAATATTGTGATTTGTATATAATTCGAGATGTGAGATTGATTGATCTATCTCTGCTAGACTAGCTACTCCTCAGTGCACGTCACTGACTTTATCCCACCCCGAGCGGGAAACATAGGTTACTTACTGGATGTAAATATTTCAAGCAGAACCCGAACCACTAATAAATACGAAAACAAACTGATTCCATGTACCTGGTTCAAGTAAATAAACACAGGTGAACTAGAGTTGGCCTTTTCGTTGCATTTTTATGCAATGTTACCGTCATTTTACACAGTACTAACAACAAACGTGCACTTGGCGCAGGTGTAAGGAACGCTGCGTGGTGGGTATTTCGTATTTCCTTGCAGACGACAAACAGCTTTGCCGCAAACATGGCGGCGGTGCGAATCCTGACGTAACATGAAACCCACCTATAAGAAAAGGCGGGATTGCTAGGAAAGCGAGCAAGAAAATTTTACGGAACGTATTTTTATTTGCATAAAATTTTAAATCGAGGGGGGGGGGGCAATCCCCCCCTGCAGGTGCTCTTGGGCGTCTGGAAGAAAAATGCAAGAAATATATGAAAACTAATTCCATCTTGAGTATCATTTTGTCCTGCTAGCCTTGCTTTTCTTTACTTCAATGTTTGTCCCTCCACCTTGCCCCCCCAGAATTAGTTTGCGTCCAAGGTTGAAGGGGGGGCAATGCCCCCTGTGGTTGCGCCACTGCGTTTGATGAATTATCCTCTTCTCATTTTGTTCTTTTCTCAGTTTCTCCAGTTGCTTCATTTTCTTGCATACCATTCTTTCCATTGCTCTATCATTATCAGCTTTTTTCTTTTCATTCATTTCTTCCTCACTTCGATCCCTGTCTCCAATAGCACACTGGTCATCACAATGTTGATTGTAACGAACATGAGCTGATCTTGCCATCTAACAGCTCCTGTGTGTCCGGTACAGGGACATGACACCAATTTATACCGGGCCTCGAGAGGTTATCATGAAGTTGCAACTTGCAGCCCAAGCTGGCAACCACCTTGGAAAAATGGTATTTCGTTCTGGTTTCCATTGCGATAACAGGAAATGCATTCGCTACATTGGCGGTGATGGATAAAACTATCTAACCGCGGTGCTTGTCAGCGGCGGCTCTAAGGGGAGCGGCCCCTTTTCGGCTGGCACGAAGCGGGAGCTTTCGCATTGTGTTGATATAGTTGCAAACTTCACAGAGAAGTGACTAATACTGACTGATTTGTAATACTCGTTGAAGAAGTTATTCGCGAGAAAGATACTTCCCTGCATACTTGGCAAGAACGAACGTAATATCTTCCCCAAATTTATATAACCATTTAGATAGATGCGTCTAAAGAGCCATCCAGACTTCTTTGTTATCGATTTCTTCCTTAAGAAAAGATATATCCCTTGCTCTCACGCACACAGACAATCATGTGTTGCAACTGACGTTGACAACATTGAAGACATTTTCTGTACAAAAGAATTGCCTAAATATCAAAGGGAATTCGCATCACCAGGGGATTTTTTACTTTAATATTTGTAAAAAATCACACGGAAAATCTATAAGTATAAGAATTTCACTTGGAGATAT
Source organism: Lepisma saccharinum (assembly GCF_977018435.1). Classification (NCBI taxonomy): domain Eukaryota; kingdom Metazoa; phylum Arthropoda; class Insecta; order Zygentoma; family Lepismatidae; genus Lepisma; species Lepisma saccharinum. The sequence goes on from NC_139231.1 coordinate 68,956,520, forward strand.
AATTCAATTTCTTGCATTGAATTCTAAAAATTGTAGATCTACAGTTCATTTAGCAGATAATCATATTTCAGCTGTTAGTAACACCGTCTGCCGTGCTGGAGTTGCAAATTATAAACAAAGCAAGGCGAGAATACCGTGATCGAGTCTGTGTCTCTAATTGTTCAGTGTTTTTCTTTTTAGTGAAGTGAAAGTGTCCGATGGTGTGTGAAAGGAAGGGTAGTTAGTAAAGATGAGTCAGAGTACAGCATTATTACATACACCGTTTTGCAAGGTACTATACGATATTAAATTAAAAGTTAAACAACTTGGCTGTCCCACGCCAGATTTAAACATCAATTCTATTTAAAAATATCCAAAAAATGGTAAAGGTGACAGGCGTCGAAATGTTAATAGTCACATTTATTTCCTAGAAACTCTGGCCGACCTCCACATCATGCTACGACGCCAGGGATTGTGGGTTCAAATCTCGCCCTGGACATCGGTGTTCTTTGTGAGTGTTCACTCATCCTTATCTTCGCCATTAGCCAAAAGTAGTACAAGTGCGAAGTAAAATAAACCAATCTTAGGAACTCTGAATATTTGTCTGCAATTTTAGTAAACAAAGTTCCATTAAAATTACCTCTTTCATTATATTTCTATGACATATGATAGTGAACATTTTTCGATTTCTTGATCACGTTGGCACTACCTGTCTATCATACTAGCTGCCAGCCGCCACTGGTGCTTGTTGCTTCCCAACTCCAAATTTGGAGGTTGACGGACGGGCACCACGGTCAATCTACGTAGTTTGCGCAGCAATTTTCCATAACAAATATATTGAAGTGGAAATATCCTGATCAATTGGAATCTTGCGCTGTCAGAAATGGAACATGTCAATGAAAATCAGCATTTATCAAATTTATTTAATGATATTGGCCGGACGGAGGAAACTAAAAGATTCCATTACATGCAGTCGTCAACTAATTTAAACCAAATTTTATATTTGTCAACAAGCCTAGACATAATCGAACTAATGATGTCTATGGTTATTCCATAATTTATTTATTAATATTCAATTTCAAGGGTACATATTAATTAACGTATAAAGTTTTTAAAAAATTGAAAGCTATTTAAGAGTAAAATTATTGAGATCGAGGCATCGACTTTTAAAAAAAAACAATGCAAGAAGGGGCACACAGGCGCACAATTCATAATCACCTGTAGATATATTATCGAAGGGTAGAAGCCCTGAAGATGAATTCCTCAGAATATTATAACTTATTATACAAGATGTTTATTCCCGCTAAAGAAGTAAAATTAATTACCACTATACACTATTTAAATTTGATATTAGTAGGACTTCGGGGGAAGTTCAGCCCCCCAAACTCTCCCCATGGCTACGTGCCTGGATATAACGCATTTCATCCAATACCAGAAGTTTGACGTGTGAATCTCAAATATGACCAGATATATTAATTATTATTTTGCACTCGTAATGGTAAATGAGCGCATGCCGGGATGCGGCCGGCGACTTTTAGACCGGGCGGCATGCCGCATGGGAAAAAACCGATCAACATCAACATTTCGCACCACAGCGGCATGACAAGCCGCGCGCAAGGTTGATCTCGAAGAGTGAATTCTCAACCCACACGTGTCGCTTCGGTGCGAAATCTACCTAAAAAGTTAATTTTGCAATATATTACGGAAATTCAATCGTAAATGTAGGATGCGAGTTTGGAAATTGAAACGATTTTGCCTTCCAAAATTGCCTGATAAAGTCTAACCTTTATCTTGAACTGACGAAATAGATAAGGATAGCAGACAAAAAGCAGTATTCACATCTTACAAGGGACTCGTTTGGTGCTGACTGCTAAATCCCAACACTATTTTTATGCTGTTCTCTTAAATTCACCACCTCTAAGTCACTGGCAGGGGCGCCGACTTGTCAAAATTATTGGGGGGGGGGGCTCTGATCACTGAGAAAAATTAATGAATGACTCACTCCCTCCCTTTTTTAAGTTTTGCCCTCAGTGTTCGGAATCTCATAAAAGCCCATGAATTCCTCAAAAATATTAAAAATTTTATTTACAGTTCGAATGCAAAATGTCAATTGTTCACGGATGGATATGTCACAAGTTTCGTCAACCATAATAGCAAAATATTCCCGACTTTTAATATCTGCTCCCACGGAACGCAAAACAGATCTCTCTAATATATCAATTATCTCGTTCTGAATGTCATGTGAGAACCATTTGTAGCCCGAACGTCCCATCCACTCTCCTAGTTCATGCACATCGTCTTTTGAAACTCTTTTTAGTAAAATGTTTTATTTATTTTATTTATAGAACTTCACACTCCAGGCAAATGCCCATTTATAGTGTTTTACATACCATAATATGAGTAATTGACATAGACATATAATTCATACATTACTCTCATGCCACGAATAACTATATATAAAATTGTATATAAAATGGACTCTGTGATTACATAATTATAAGTTATATATATACACACACACACAAACATACGTATATACATGTACCATTGTTATTAAGGTATGCAAGTACTATATAATGTTGCCTAAACAACAAGACGATTACACAGATTTACATTGTACGAGATTTAAAATATTTAGGAGAAGATACAGACTTTGAACGAAGTTAAGGCATGGTGATAAAAATGAGAGTAAACAATTCAGTGATTAGCGTATTTGCTCGTCACCTTTCATATTACATTAAAAGAAGATGAATATAGTAGTAAATACATTGAAAAAATATAAAGAATACAAAAGGTTGACTTAAAAATATATAATGTTATTTAGTTAATAATGTTTGTGGTATTATGCATATTGTATGGGTATCCTGTTTGTTCTACTCGTGATTACGGAACTATTACGTGTACTGTTACATCATAGTATTTTGCGATTTTCTGAAGTAAGTCTGGAGTTCGGATTTAAATTTTAGGGTGCTTAGAAAGATGTCCACTGGGTACCTTGATTTTGTAACTTCGTTATATGATTTACACATTCTTCGAATTGGAGCTGCATCTGCAGATTTCGTTTGGGTTCTGGAAATTTGGAATAGGTCTTTGCGCGGCCTTACTTTGCTGTGCGGTACGTAAAAATTAATTTTCGAAAGAAGACGTTCGGCGTCTATTTTATTTGTGAGTAATTTGTGCAGAAAAAGTAATTCATGTATCTGTCTTCGGCTGTGAAGGGAATCTATATTGAGAAAACTTCTTAATGCTTCGCTTGGAACATATATGGGATAGACGCCGGATATTTTTAGTGTAATGAACCTAAGGAACTTGTTTTGCACTCTTTCGATTTTGTCTATATGGGTTTGGATTTGTGGAGACCAGACAACGGATGCGTATTCTAGTTTTGACCTTACATAATAGTTATATAACATTTCGAACGTTTCTTTCTTTTTAAATTCGCTTCCCATTCTCATTATAAATCCAAGGTTTCGATGCGCTTCGGTTATTATTCGGTCCGTGTGTTTTTGGAAACTTAGATCATATTCGAACTGGACGCCCAAGTCTTTATAGTTAGTTACTTTCTCCAAAATGTGGTCATCGATTGTGTAACGATATGAATAAGGACGTTTTTTGCGACTAAAAGTCATTATTTTGCATTTGTTAAGATTAAGCACTAATTTGGTCTCTTCGCACCATTTCGCGAGGTAATTGATATCATTTTGTAGTTCGGTTGCATCCTTATAGTTTGTAATATTTTTGTAAATTTTTAAGTCGTCTGCGTACAAAATTGTTTCAGAGTGTTGAAATTTTTCTGGGACATCATTTATCATCACCAAAAACAGTAGGGGTCCTAGATTCGAGCCTTGCGGGACACCTGAGCAGGCTTGGAATTCCAAGGATGCGCTGTTACAGTACTTAACGTATTGTTTTCGGCCTTTGAGATAAGAAAACATGAGTTTTAGGAGAGGCAATGAGAGGTTATAGTGGTGGAGCTATTTTAGAAGAATGTCGTGATCAACAAGGTCGAATGCTTTGGAAAAATCTGTATCAATTACGTCTACCTGTCCTTACTTGTCTAATATGGTGGAGACAAAGTCGGAAATTTCTACCAAGTTCGTTACCACTGCTGATGAGGAGAAAGAACTGAGTGAAGATGGCTAGATATATATTTGTACAAGATTTTTTCGAATATTTTGGCAGCAGCGGAAATTAGAGATATCGGCCTGTAATTGTTGTTAACAATACTCATAATTATATACTTAGTATATAGTAATAAGTCATGTATGTGTCTTGCTGTCTCTGGTCATAGCCCCCCCAAAGTTGATGGTTTAGCGGTCTCAGCCCCCCTAAGTTTATGGTCTATAACATTTCATATGTGTATTTAAAGTTAAGTTCATGTGGCACAATTCAGAGTAAACTTTACAAGAGAAGCAAAATAATACATTAGATCCTCTTAAGCAAAATTATTGGGGGGGCTCTGCCCCCACATCGTTAACATTGGGGGTGCTCGAGCCCCCCCAAGCCCCATGGAGTCGGCGCCTATGGTCACTGGCCACTAACAATGAGAGAAGCTGCTTGGGGAGATTATGAAGTTTACACCCCTCCCCATCATCTGCCTCCAGCTGTCATTATAAGCTTGGGGGTTCGCTAGGATTGTAATTATTTCGTATGCTTCGACAAGCTTACCAGAAACGCCACTTACAAACATCCAGCTAAAGTTATGTACTAAAATGTCGCTAATGTATTATTTCCTTTTATTGTGCCTCTATTAGTGTACTGCAAAAGAGACAGACAGAATAAATAGATGGCTTATAAAAGGCATTTCGATTAGAATTACCGGCGCGTTGAAGAAGGTAAGAGCAGAAGTGAACAATGTAAACATCACGCACGGATCTTGTCGTAACTTGCCTGGCTGTATCGACCTGAGCGTGGAATCAATATAGTCGCGGCTGCGTTGAACCAAGAGTCCCACCCTGGTACAGGAATTTGGTTTGCCTCATGGTTACGGTAAGTTGAAAATATTTCACAATTCTCTCCACTTTATATTATTTCCGGAGACAAGACACTGGCGTAAGGAACTCTTTAATCAGATTTCGTTTCAGCTCGCAGGTCTGGGTTTCTGTGCAAGGTCAATTGGAAGTGACAGGTCTACTGTCGAAAATATGCATCTTTCGTTCTTTTCTACACTGCTTTCTGCACGTTTTGTTTTGTTATTTAGCATTGATGTAGTACCTTAAATTTATCTGCACGGAATCTACCTTTCTATCTACGTAATCTGTAGTGGCAAAGCAAAATAGTGGACGAGGGCTAACAATAATATGAATATTAGATATTGTGTCAACGCCCACATCCGAGTAATTTTTGTGCGATTTGTATTGTTTTATGTAAGATTTTATTGCCGAGAACAGCATTGAGGCCTTATTGCAGCAGTATGTGCAGACACTATGCTTACAATTTAACAAGGAAGAAGACATATGAGTGAGCTCAAAATAAAGATATATACCTACGAAATATATGATCATTGTTTAAATTAAAATGTAGATATCATCATGAAACTTCACAATAGATCTTTTACAGCGTGTAACATAATTCATATTTAAAATTTTGACAGTGTAATTATCAATTATTTTCATTACTTTCTCGAACAAGAAGGACGGTATTATATCTTCTATGCTTTCTCTGTGCTCAGGGGCATATACAGAAATAAAATTGGGGGGGTCCTTCCAGGGGTGCTCATTCCCCAATGTCAATGCCCCTACCTCCCAGATCATGTCATAAGCCCCATAAAGTATTTAATTACGACAGTGTCTCTACTACTATCCTATTAAATAATAATAATAATAATAACAATAATAATTACTAACCACAAAGTGAATCATGTTTGTCTAGAAATCGTGTTTCACACACTGACAAATAATGTTTTTGCTGCCTGGTATCTATGTAATGCAATATATTGTCTTTAGTTTTCATTTTCACATAGGGTTTTATCTTTACTTTTATGTATTGGGCATATAATCTCTCTTGCCCATTGTTGTGGCATTTTCTCTTCTTCCCATATTTGTTTATAGTTGACGTAATATATCCACTATGATGTCACCTCCTGCCTTCAGCAGTTCAGCGTTTATGTTATCGTCTCCTGGTCCTGGGGCTGTTTTTGTTCCTTAGTTCTTCTTTAACCTCTTTTCTCGAAGGGGGTTTGATCAGTTCTGATTAATCTGTGTCCTCCATTTCCTTGTCCTTTTATTCTCCCTTTTCTGCCATCAAGCTTCTTTCTTCCTCAGTATTTCCAATATACTCATTCTCTTGTTCATTATTATCTCCATTCAACAATTCACTAAAATACTCTGCCCATCTATTTAGTATGCCTTCCTTGTGTCCTATCAGATTTCCCTCTTTATCTTTGCAGAAGGCATAGCACTACCCAGTGTGAAACTTAAAAACTTTTAGCGAATATTATTTTCAGAAACCATGCACACAGAGATAAAATTGTTCTATGCTACATCATGCGTCTATCTCATCAGGAAGTACTATAAATCAACCATAGCATTTTCAAAATTTGGGGGGGGGGTGTCCGGTCCCCTGGATACGCCCTTGTCTGTGCTATAAGAGATTAAGAGTGGCAAATGTATCTCTTTTGAAATGCTGCCATAATAAATTAAGATTTTTAATCTGAAACAAGGTTTTATTGTGTAACTGCCGTCTTTGGCCCATTATAAAATGCACACTTGTAAACAGAAATAAAAGATTATATGAACTAGTAGTAGCCTACATGCTACAGGAACAGAATGTAATATTATGAAAATTATTCGAAGTTATGTATTGCACGTAAGTGCAATGATTTCATTTAGAGGGTGACTGTTATTTATTTATTATAATAGCTATTTTCTTCATAAAGCGCATTAACACAACGTGTTTTATAAATTAAAAAGGTATATCATATAGGGTGTCGTCTTTAAATACATTTTGGAGGGGAGGGATATACACAAATTCTCTCTCTCTCTCTAGATATATTGGGTTCATGCATAAGTTCGTAGCGTTTGTGTTTCATATGGCAACACTGCGGTGTTAGGAGTTTGTTTATCGTTTTTACGTTCATCAATTGGAGTGGCATTGCTATGCTTGTGAGTACGCATTGAATTTTGCAGGTTTGAAGGAAGACAGTCTAATTTGTGCGCTAAAAAAGAACAACAAGTGTCAAGTGGGAAAAAGCTAACACTTCCGACATATTCGTCTGTCTGGGTTTAACAGAGGAAATGCAGCGGATGCGACTGAAAACATTTGTACGGGAGAATGCCAACAGTAAAGCTTAAAGCAGGGGAAGAAAATGGTTTGTCATTTCAGAGAAAGAAAGCAATTTTGACTTGAGTGATGATTCTCCACGTTCAGGAAGACCATCGGGCTTTAATTAAGGCCATTTAAACTCTTTAATCAACGATGATCCACGTCAGTCGAGCCGAGAATTAGCAAATGTGACCATTCAACCATCGTGCGTCATTTGCATTCCACGGGTAAGGTTCAGGATACCATAAGCTTTACGGGAAAATAACACAAATGCCAGGACCGCTACATCAAGTGCTGCTCCAACACGATAATACACGCCCACACTCCGCTAACATGACAAAAGCTGCTATCGAAGAGCTTTGTTTGGGAGGTTATACCACATCCTTCTAACTTCCCCGATCTTGCGCCCTCAGATTTTCTCCTTTGGTAACGAAAATACTCTTCAAACTTGGTTTGACGACGTCTTTGACCCTAAATCAGCTGATTTCCTCACGCGTGAAATCGAAAAATTGTCCCAGCGCTGGTAGACAGTAACAGACAATGAAAGCAAATACAATACTGATTAATTTTTGTTTTTGTTCATCTCAAATGATTATGAAGTAAAATACTTTTGCCACGGTGAAAAAAGCGCTGCGAACTTATGCATCAACCCAATATATTAAAAAATGGATTTAGTGGAAACACTAGTGAATTGAAAAAAAATATTCACATACAGACAATGTAAGAGTGAAACTATAAAATCAAATCACCTTCTTCCATAGGTAATACATTCCCCCTTCACACTGAGGGTGTAACTCATTATCTACAAAACGTAGTGTTGCCTACGGGACGAGACGGGACAGGCTTTTAAAAATTCGAGACGAGACGAGATTGATCATGTGTCCCGAGACAAACGAATATTTTCGAGACGAGACAGCATTTCACAGCATTTCCACGAGACGAGACAGGCCAAAGTCTCGTCTCGTAGGCAACACTAACAAAACGAATAGTTGCTCTAGAAAAGGAAAACTTGCCAACATTTTTCTTATATATTTCTCGCAGTGGTCTATTCGGTGGGGTGTCTGACTGGCACGCATGAGACCCGGGGTGGGTGACCTAAGGTCAGAATTTGTCAGGCCGTCCTCCCGTATAAAGCGGCTCTTGGGCTCACTCAGCCTCTCAAATCAACGGTACATGGGGGAGGGGGGTAATGGCGACCGGAGCGTGGTGCTGATAACAAAGTTGCCGGGATCGAGAAAGTTTGGGGCCCTAACCCCACATCCCCTAAATGTGCCTTCATGGCTCAGTGCTATATGCATGGGAAACTTTAAAAGAAGAGAAAGATGGAAAAAGACGAGGAAGAAGAAAAGAGAAAGAAAGAAAAAGAAGAGGGAGAAGAAAAGAGAAAGAAGGAAAAATAAACTTTTGTTTCTCTCCCTCCATATACAAGATGTTTAAAAAACAGGCGCTTTATAATGCAACAAAAGATGGTACCGGTTTTAATGAGAAGCTTACACACCCAATAATTTAACCTTACACATTGTCATCTGTGAAACACCGCCATTCATCTCCATATTTTCAATATCATGTCTGACAGGTGGCCTTGACGACGTTCCCACTCAAACAGCTTGAGAAGGACATCAACCACGACACGTTCCAACATCTCAGTTGAAATGGGGCTGTTTTTCATATGAATGTGATTTTTGAGCTCTTCAATTCGCGATTAAAATTACCACCTGAGCGCTAGTGTCGCTTGCAATATGGCCGCTCTAAGTAGGATAAATCTTTGTTTACATTCAGCAGTAGTACAAAATAGCAGCGTGTTGTCACGACTGGTATGGTAGAAAACGTTTAAATTACCCATTATTTTTAAATATTGCGAATGCGATGTGAATTCCAGGTACTCTAACAAACGTGAAACTGTATTGAGAACGAAGCATTTAATTATGATAGGCAAAAATAACACGGAAAATGCAGACGAAACTATGTATACGCACTGGTTGTCCAAAGCAGTGCTGTATCATCTGCACGTCATGTTGTAACTGGGGTTCTCGGAAATTATTTGAAAATAAAGGAATTGAAATTGACCTGTACTTGAAAAGCTGGGACAGGAGAAAATTGAGAACATATCGTTACAGTGCTTTCTCTAAAGAGAAAGGCTGGTTTAATAATAATATTCACGATTTCATCACCAGGCTATACTCACTGAAAAAGGACATCGTACTAAATGAAACAGTAACATTAGCATGTCCACTTTTTTTTCTGGTTACATTTGACATTAATTCATTCTCAAACTATTTTCATCTTCTCTCTTAATCGACTTGCACCTGTTTCAAATTTCACACATACGTAATACATGGACACATTGGGTAAGACGCTTCATGATTTTTCGAAAAAAAAAAGCTTTAGTTATAAAGTACAATTTAGAACTTTACTTTCATGGTAATATATATTTATCTCTCGAAAAATAAAGTAATCAGACTCGTGCATTCTTCGTAATTTCCTTGCCAGATTACAATGTTATATCCTCCATACCAATCTTCTGTCAATTACGTTTTCCCTGATTTATTAACAAATTTCATTTTGTTGATTCCATGGGGTGGAAACACATAAAAACTTTTAATTTGTTCTGGCCCATAAAACTATTTAGAGCAAGAAAAACCTGAACAGTAGACCTTAGTCTCTCGCATATTCCCCATGCTTTAAATGACTTCAACACAACGTATCCTACTTAGAGTACTTCCTGAAAATCCCACCAGATGGCATATCGGTTAATTTTAATCGCGAATTCAGACTTGCAAACACCTTACTTCTTACACAGAAAGTAATCAGTAACAATTAACGACGAACGCAGATGTGGCCTCAAGCACTGCTCTATTCCTGGAACTGTGAAACAAATGGCCAGGGTTGAAGACCACCTCCCATCTTCCCTTTTCTTTGTCCACGGAATTTGGCAGGAAAATGCCACCCCAGTTGAATGTGAAAGTTACAAATGAGTTGTCACGTAACTCGAACTTGTCATCACAGAACGTCTGTATTTTATGAGCGGAACAATACTACACAAAGATTGCCTAGTACATGGAATTTTTGACGCGAGCGCGATATCCCTTTATGAAGTCAATATTTAAAGAACAATTTACTTTTTTTATATACCTACCAATGAGATAGATTTATTTGTGAAGCTAGAATGTTAGTGAAAAAAGTGAGCATTTACGAGTTCCAAACTTTGCAATATCGGGAATCTCCCTTCAAAATGAACGAAATCTGATGAAAAGCTTGTGACAGTGAAGACTGTGTTCGAATCGGTTCTGAAAATTTGCAAGTGCATCTACACTAGAAGACAGTTGTAGCAGTAAAGTGGTGAGTTCCTTTAGATTGTTGGTTGCCCGTGAAAAATTTAACAAATGGAAAATTATACTGCCATGACTTTATGTATCTAGTGATGAAACATAACTACATCATCTTTTAACATCGCTGAATTAAAACACATGGGCGAGTTTGGAAGGTGGTGTCCTTTGTTGGAAATAGTTTTCGGTTTCAGTATACGTTGTCAAGTTGGTAGTTTTGTAATTTTGGAGCAAGCTAAATACATTTATAAAATATCATGACTATAAAAATGCAGAAGAACCGATATTAAATTCATTCTTTTGCTCAATTCCGTAACAACAATTGATCATGAAATTATGTAACAATGATGGGCGTTAGATATATAGTAGTGGTAAACGCTATATTGTTGTATTCAAGGAGTTGTGGGACTAATTAGGTGTAACTTGCCCACCTAACAAATTTTCAGAATTAACAAGCTAATGGAACTTGTGTTAAGCTCCTGGGACCTAAGAAGCAAGTTAATGAGTAATTTTTATGATTTCGCAATCATACATTACATTTTACCAGTCTCGTCTCGAATTTACGGAGGGCTGTCTCGGTCTTTAAAGGGTCGTCTCTATCTCGGTACACTATCCATAACTATCACAGAGAGTTATAACTTTTTATTTTTGTAAATGTGTTCCAAAGAGGCTGCCACTGTTTGTATCTCATTAGTAGAGCTCGGTTGATTGATTGATTGATTTAAAATTGTTTGGGTGCGTCGGCACTTAAGGCCATTTTGCACCCTTCTATGTGTACGGGGAAATAGCCCCTTATCTAAAATTCTGACTTGATTTTAAAAAAGGGGGTGTAAATAGCCCCTTAGGAAAAAATAAAAGTGCAGGTTGTAAAAAGACCTGCACGATACAAACACAACATATTAAAAAGTCAGAACAAACAAACTAAAAACCTCCTTACAGACGGTGGAAGAGTCCAGCTCTTCGTAAAAAACTAAAAACATTTGATAAAATATTGCTGTCATCACCCAAGAGGGATGACAGACAGCCGGAAAGGTTAAAAGTCTGCCGGAGGTAAGCAAGATCGACACATTCAACGAGAATGTGTCTGATGCTTAAAATAACATTACAAGTACGACACAACGGAGGGTCCAGCCCTTGCAGTAGGTGACCATGCGTGAGACGGCTGTGTCCTATACGCAGGCGGGTAAGAATAACGTCTTCTCGCCGAGAGGGACGAGACGAGGAACGCCAAACACCTATGGTGGGCTTAACAGCGTGAAGCTTGTTCCCCGTTTCCACATCCCACTCGGTCTGCCAAGTGTCAAGAAGGCGAGAACGGAACACATTCTGCAGGTCGCTAGCTGGCAAAAGGTGGACGAGAACGTCGCCATCTGCATCAGCAGACTTCGCGGCAGCATCAGCTGCTTCGTTCCCCTGGATGCCCACGTGGCTAGGGACCCAACAGAAGTGTACGTCTGTGCTGGCAGATAAGGACACAAGCCGTCTGAATATGCGTTGCGCTACGGGATGCCGGGAATACGGCGAATCCAGAGACTGCAACACGCTGGTCGAATCACAGCACACAAGGACTTTCTTCAGACCATTGACGTCTGCAAAGTCCAGTGCCTTTAGAATGGCGTACAACTCTGCCGTATAGATGGAACAGGCAGGATGTAGCAAGTAACTGGAACTTTGAGAGTCTAGGACGAAGGCGCAACCAACTGATTCGAATGTCTTGGACCCATCCGTGTAAAACACATTAAAATTGGGGTGCTTGGCACGAAGTTCTAAAAACCGTTGCTGGTATACAACCATTGGTGTCTCTGACTTTAGTAGAGCTCGGATTTGTATGTAATTACATATTCTATTCCTTTCTAGATACATACCTTGAACTGGAAAATGTCAACGAATTATATAACTGACATGATTTTGCATAAGATTTATGCAGGACCGTAGCCAGGAATTCTTTGTAGTGGGGGGAGGGGGCAAAGTCAATCCTAGAAGGGGCAAATTTTTAATATATTGTGTCGCATTGGCAGATATAGCAGGATACACAGAGGCACTTGCCCCCTCCCCCAAAAGAGATAAGTAACAGAAATGGATGATATCTTAAAACTGCAGCAAACAAAAAAGAAAATCGAGTAATCAAATAGCAATATTTCGATAATGACCTTTCCATATTGCCAAAGAATATAAAGTTTAACATAAATAGACTAATAGGAACTGTATCTACGTGATATTTATAGGTCGATAATGTTAATAGACGATTAATATGTTACAACAGCTTTGGGTCTCTCTGCAGAACTGATTAAGGGAGCCCTTTACTAATCATGCTTTATAATGATTCCCTCTAGTTTCCAGTATGCAAGAAAAATTGAATTAATTAAATAATAATGGTTACAAATTATCTCCACTATGATGAATTATGTAAAAATTTGTAATGCATTTTTTTTACTTGCTAGAACATTAAAACATGGGTCCCTTAGTCCACCACGGACTCTATTTCCTTCAAAGGGGATACTCTTGCATCACTACAGACAATGTTTGCCTACTGGTTACATGAACCATTTTGCAAAATATTGTGTGAATTATATTATGGTTGAAATACATGTTTTGACACCTGACAAACAAAGAGGAATCCCTTGATTAATTAATGATTTTTTTTATTACAGTGTCATGTCGTCATTAAAATTTCATGTTAAGTTTCATAGAAAGAAATTGTTTTAATAGAGCGCAAATAATTTTACGGATCGTCATGGCATTCTCTTTAACATTTTTTCCCCATACAGATCGTTTGGCTCCCAGGGCCGACAGCTATGGCTCTGAACTTGGACTATAAGAATAGAAGACAATACGAGCGAAGCGAGCAAGAAAATTTTACGAAATGTATTTTTATTTATATAAAATTTGAAATGGAGGGGGGGGGGGCAATTGGCCCTTCAAGTGCCCTTGGCCTTCTGGAAATAAAATGCAAGGAACACGTAAAAACTAATTCCGTCATGAATATCCAATTGTCTTGCTCCTAGTCTTGTTTTTGTACTTCAATGTTTGCTTCCCCTAGAATGGACTTCCGTCCAAGGTCGGGGTGGGGGACAATGCCGCCTGTGGTTACGGCACTGTTTATGAGTGTTTCATCATCAATTTCACGTCATCACTCATTGTTGCGATTAGCTAGAAGTGGCAGAAAAGCAACGCTAAGTAACAAAAATTAAATATCCACTCCCTCTCTCTACCACATGAATCACTATTACCAAAAGGTAGACTTGGAAAACAAAAATTTAAGCAGTTCCAAGTTCATAGCAATACACCCAAGAAAAACATCCAAACACACAAGGCACCTTTAATACAAGGGTAAAATGTCACAACTGTTCTAGATACTGAAAATTGCGAAATCATTTTCCGAAGTCTGAATCTGGAAGGGAACCCCCCCCCATCCCGATACGACATTATACGGAATCCCATACACCCAAATAAATCACAAGATCAATAAGTGTCTTTTTTATGTTGCTAGAGTAACACATGATATAATTGTAAAGATTAGTGAGAATTCCAGGTAGGATTATGTTCTGTATTTTACACAGGGGGGGCAAAGTAAGCTCTCAGGAGGGCAGTTGCCCCCCTGCCCCCTCTAGCTACGGGCCTGGTTTTAAGTTACATATTTGCCAGGATATTACATATTTTACACATTTGCTAATTTACTTTACATAAAGCAACATATTTCTGTATTTTGTTCCTATATTGATCCCTTTTCCTATGTTTTCGATCTCTGAAACATGATGAAGAAAATTTGTAGCTCATATAATGTCATATTTTCTAATCAATGAGATGCATAGTGCTTACGGTCACTTAAATTTGACTGCCAATTTGAAAGACAAGCTGAAGACCTGGTTTCTCTCCCCTATCCAGGACCAGATTAAGACGAAATTGGGCCTGATGCTGAACTCAAATTTGGAATTTTCGCCAAAAGCTTTTCTTGTTCTGCTGCTTGTTTCCTTTTCTTTTTCGGTTTATCCCACCCACTGAGTTGAGATGCCATAGTGAACGTGTGTGAAACAGTACGAACAATATCACAATGTGAGGTCACGTCAAAAGCTAACGATGAAATACCGTCGATTTTTTCTGTACAACCAACTTTCAAGGTGAAAAATTTACTACGTCGCACTTACCGAACAATAATAAAGTGGCAACAATCGCCAAATATTGCAAAAAACGCAGCTAAATTACTATGTAAGTTAACTGTTTAACGTAAAATTGATAGCATTAACTTGGAATCTTCGGTGAAAAATAAACACAACGACGTTATAGTTACGTCACAGCGCAAAGAATAATAGTAACTGTATAATAGCACTTTGCTGTGTCTAGACGTCCGAAATTGGGGCTCCAAATTTCATTCTCAGATTTATTTTCAGGTTAATATAGCAAAAGAAAACTGTTCAGCTTTCGGCAAATTCTCGTCTGTTTTCATCTGGGCCTATTTCAGGAATGGGCCTAATGCCGCAGCATCAATAGCACCCACCTTATCCGTCACTGCCCCTACCCCCTTTTTTCAGGTTGTATGTTTTCGTTTCGCTATTAGATTTAGGCAAAGAACCTATAAACTTGGCATCGGTGGACAAGAAAGCTACTTTCCTGTACGTAGCGAGTTACACATGTTCCCTTGTACAAAAAGTACAAATGTTCCCTTGTACAAAAAGTACAAAAGTAGCTATGTATTTTCATCCGATTTTTGTTTCTGTAGATGCTTCTGTTTACAATTTGTTTCGAAAGTTACAAAGAGCTCTCTTTCATATTTACATATTATACAAGTAAAATTATTTTACCACGAGATTTCTTCGGACATAGCAAGCGGATACGGTAAGTACCTGTAGATGGCCCCCATACTTTGTTTTTCTCATTTCTGAAGTTAATTCATTAGTAGCAAGCAACCAGGCTGCCGTTGGAAAATGCGAGGTCTTGAGCGAACTATACCCACGGGGCCCCTTTAGCGTGAAAATACACACACCTTCAATTTCACGTAAAATTCTACAAAAAACAACATGGTTTTTAGTACTGCATAATTATCTACCCCCTCCAACACAAGGATTTCGTGAATGACAGATGAAATTTGGCAACGTGTAGATGATATCAAGACAAACAATTTTCTTGGTAACTCCTATGCTACTTCAGGCACTGTTTGGCCTCACCAGCCCTAGTAAAACATATATTTTTATCCTGTGTGTAGGTAACCGTGCACTACACCGACATCTTTTTTCTGACAAAAAAATAAGTTAGAACTCTATGGAAGCGGGATCATGTTAGCAGAGAAGCGGTTGAAATGAAACCCCTCATTTTAATCCTTTCGTTCAATCCATGCATTGTTGCTTATTTTTATTCGGAGATAGGCGGGGTGGGCCGAGCAGCGTCAAACTCTCGGATGCCAGAGCTCCAAGCTTATCTGTTCATTGTCATCGTCACAATTAGGCCACGTAATGGACGTAAACTTTCTGTAATAGAATTGTATTATTCTTAGATATATTTATATGATTTAAAATAACTTTTTATAGTGTGTGAAGCAAGTTGATTATTGACATTTTTCTGCTGCTCATTTACAGTATCATTACATAATCGAAACTTTCATATCGCAGCTTTTTCCACTTTACCCTCAGGTACCCATTTATTTGAGATTTCAGCCTGGGTGAACCGCAGGGCCGTTTTATGCAGGGACAATGCAGGAAAATTCTGACTTTTGATCACCCGCCCCGGGAATCAAACCCACGACTTCCGTGGGGAAGTTAGACGTCCTACGGACGATAAAAATAAGTTTCCCATATATTGTGGGGAAACTGAGAAAACAGTAGTGACGTTAAAAATAGAAGCCAAGGTTGCCCCTCCCCCCATAGAGAAACAACTAGACCCCAGTTTTTAGGGAAAAAATATTTTGATTGTCAAAATATAATGGCATTATTATAACCAGAGTTGGTTTTGGAAGGGGTTAATGGGGAATTTCTCATTTCTGCTTTGTATGTGCTGGAGACGGAGTTGAGGTCGGGTGTCGTTATAATGGGAGAAGTTGTTTCTGCTAAATTCTTGTATGAATTAATGCTCGTAAAACACACAATCACAATTAATATATGTAATAATAATATTTTTTAATTGCAACCACCATCGTTCCACACCACAAACTGCCACTGCTCAAGTAAGTCTTGATTAATTGCAAACGAGGGATGCTCATTTTGGCACTCGCGACCATTATCGACGCTACGGAAAGTATTAACTGTTTTTTATATATTGGAAAAAAATAAACAACAACATAAACTGCAAATAAAATACTTTGATGGAAACCGCACGCGCTACTGTTTCCAACGATAATGACTTGGAACTTGTTGGCACATTGGCAGAGTGGTAAAATCCGGCAACATCTGCAAACGTCCCTTCTATGGGTCTTAAGAAATTAAGAATAAAGTATCCCCACATCTTTCTTTCTATTTTAGCTGCGAATTTGTTTCACACAAAAGGGAATATACCGACCGGAACAAGTTTCATGGCCACTATCTTGTCATTTTTCTTAATTTAGCTCCATCGTAAATTCCATACCCTCAAATGCTTGGCTCTTGGCTTCAATACAAAGAATCACAACGATCGAACAATAGAGTTTATGACAGGAAATCGGTAGAAGGTTGTGACCACAAATAAGAAAAGTTGTTTGCTTGTTCGCGCGGGTGTTTGAATCCTCTGCACAGCTGGGAAGGAAGGAATAACTAATATTATCCATGCTCTCCTTCAGTTGCTACACCGGGCATGCTCCTTGATTTGAGCCAAACCTTATGTCTGATTACTTAAGCATGGCTATTTGTTTGTTTGTTTGAGTTTATTTTTTAAGTCCACTTATGCACAGAAAGGCAAATAGAGGTGACCTTTAAAGTGGGATCCGAAGCACTATGTGCCTCCACAGGGTGCGTAGCTATTTGTTTTAAAAAGAGTTTGGACTTATTGTTGGCAAGAATTCATTGAAGTTACTGCTGAATAACTTAATAAGTATATTGCAAAATCATGTAGTAATTTAAGGTAAGAGATTACTGTTATTTTGATGTCATTATGTAGGTATTAAACAGTGGCGTGGCGTGGGATTTTTAAGTGTTACCGGTTATCAGTAGGACATTTAAGGGAGGAGCCGTAAGATTTGGGTACCTCCCCACCTCATGCCCCCCCTCCATGTCTTCCAAGTAGTTTGTATAATATTATTCTGGTACGACTGCAATTCAATACTAGATTTTGGTAAAGTTATTAATTAGGAAAAAAAAAGTTTGCTTAAGCACAAGTGAAATCGCAAACACTGGTTGTTGACACAAACATTAGCCCAATAAAGAAATACATAATTTGATACTTACAGAAATATCTTCTATTGCACAATTACACACACTGTTCAGATAGGACGAACCCGCCACCTCGGAACTAGGAGCAAGCTCCATTCCACTTGTTAATTAATTGACAATGCCCGAAAACAACACAAAGACGAAAGACACCACTCACAAAACTCGCACTGCACAGTCCCTCCCACCAACAGTTGTTTACTTTTGTAACACGTGAAGCACCTCATCTTCCTTGCCCCCTCCTCTCAGCATCAGTGCTTCCCCGATAGCCAATATTTCCTTCGGAACCTTACACTGCAAGAAGTCCAGTTGTACTACTGTTGCCATCTTAGTTCTTTTGAAACCAGATTTGCCCAAATCGCGAAACTTTTCATTTCAAATAAGACATATGTAGAGTAGATGCAGTCTTCATCTGTTTCCTAACTACTCCCACTCCCATGTTTCGCTAAATCCACTGAAATCTCATTTCTGACACCACTACTATTTCTTATATTTTACGTCCCTTACTACCTTTAAGGCTTTCGCTTTATAGGATAATCGTGACGATGAGGATGCATGGTGAATTATTGAAATAAAATTATTATTTCTTTGTGTATGTAATTATTAATTTTTATAATTATGTAAGTAAAATAATAACAACAAACACTGAAATAACCATTTCTTGCGGAGGATTTGAACCTGCGACACCTGACACTTCAGAGCGTGCTAAGATAACAATCGGGAAATTATGCTTGTAAGTAATGTTTTCACCCAAAAACAGACCTGCTACCTCAAAGACATTGCTTCAATCCGAAATTATCGCATTCCTGCGACAACGTATGTCAATCTCAATTGGCCCTTTCAACAATTATCACAAATTCCTGTAACCGAAATAATATTATATGTGTGAAATATAGAATTTTAGGTTGACATTTTTAGAAGGACAGCGGACCCCTTGACAATCCCTATCCCCATCCCTCTCCTCTCCTTCTCGCCCATGATGTTGAAAAAAGGACAAAGAGGAATTTTTGTAATCACTGATATTTAGTATAAATACAAAATATCACTTGGTAGATTGTTTTTCCCCAGTGTGATTTGATTTTTTAAAATTTTGATTTGGCATTTTATGTCCACTTTATGCACAGTAAGGCTAATCGATACTGGATCTACAGTTTAAAGTGGGATCCGAACCACTTGTGCCTCCACCGGTTATCGGACCCGGGACCCCTTGATTACAAGGCGGCGACGATACCACTGCGCCATCGTTTCCCAGTGTGAGTGGACACCTTCAGAGTAAGATAGACCCAATTAGGTGACTTAGCTCTTTTCTGTCAATTGAATATGGCAACACTGATCTGTATCCGGTAAAGATCATCGGCAACTGTGGTGGCTAAACAGGCATGGCAATAACCCACCTTCCCCTCCCTCGGTCAGTCTTTGCCGCAACGCGAAGTCAACCTTGCGTGGGCTCAGGGCCCTTTCCTCATGTTGCCTCAGGAGGGTACCGGAACAGTCCTCCTCTTCGCTTTTGCCGGTGTCAGAAAAAATGTCAGCCTGTAATATTTACTTTACGACAATATTACCAGTTTATGTATGTAATAATATTTTAAGACAGGTTCTTCAATTCTTTATATTTTGCTGTTACCTGCGGTACCATACATGCCATGCCTCTGGTATTAAATAAACACCCACCCAGATACCTACAATAAACATGTTCTTTAACAGTAACACTTCAAGTATTTTTAAAATAAGGCTATTATTTTTTGTAATTAAAACTGTAAATATATAACAAGGCCATGGTTTTTATTGGATGAAGGTGGAAAGTAGAAGGATCAGAGTAGGAAGATGAGTGGCAGGGCAGAAAGTAGAGAGTGCCAACATTCATTCCACCTTGCTCGGGTGAAAATTTTAACTTGAGCCGCTCCTACAAACAAGGTGGCCGATCCTATGACCACATGCAGAAAATCAGTTGTTTATTGTTGTCACTGCATACTTTGTAGGTAACTTCCTTCCAAATATTCAACAATGTTAAATATTAATTCTCTGCTTTCGCTCTGTAAAGTTTTACTTTTCATAATGAAAACAAACACTTTGCACTGAAAGAGGAACGAGCTTTTGACAATGCTGAACAATTTTGCAAAGCATGAACAAGCGAATAATGGAAACAGCTAACTGACCCACGCTCCCACCAACTACAGCACTACAAGGACAGTTTATTTTGGTCAAACTGCACTAGGGTCAATCCATATGAAGTCATACAACCTGGTTGCTTGACCATTTTTAAAAAAGTTTATTTTTTGTGTGGTGTGAGCCTCATATTTTGACAGTTCAGAACCACTGTTATTTTATTTTTACTATCACCGATTTGAAGATGGCGGGCATTTTTTTATCATGGCGCACGTCATTTTCTCCATTCGTAAGCATCAGCGCCAACTTTCTTTTCTCAGCTCTGGTAAGTCCTACGACAATGAGACAAAATCTATGATGTTAAGCACATTATAGGCTACAATTATATTTCTGTGTAATTTTCTAAATATTATTCCTTCATAATAAATTTTAAGGTTAAAATTGTGTATTTTAATCGCTCAAAATGACTTTTTCGGACATTTTTTTTGGGGGGAAGGCAGTTTGTTTGACACTTGAATTTTTTTGTGCAAGTACCTGTGTACCAATAGTATGTGTAAAAATTATTTGAAGCTTGAGACTTTAATCCTTTATTTTCTACAGGGTCATAAACATGTACTTTTTGTTAAAAAAATCCAAGTTCAGGGTTAAATATCTCTGGTGGGCAGTTGTTTAAAAATCTGAAATTTGTACATAATACAGTACTCCATGATAAGTAACTTCAGTAAAAATTTTGAGTTTGAGATTCAATTAGTTTAAGATATATAAAACTCGTGAAAAATTCAATATTTTGCATCAAATATGGCATGCCTAATTTCATTTCTTATTAACATTTTGTGTTGAAATTCAGCAAACTGTAATTTGGAATGTCAATCAACAACATTACAATCCTGAAATGGATCTACAATAAAGTATATATACGAGGGCATGCTGAAAAGTAAAGCTTCCTACTTTTTTATTTTCTTTGTTACCTTGTAAACGCATTTTGGATTTTGAGCAACCATACATTGCACTTATAAGACTTTCCCGCTTCTCCATTGAAGGTTTCAAACTTCTATCGCCAGGGGGTGCTGAACTATTGCGAGGAAAATGGCAGTATGTAACCATGCAATGTTGGTGAAGCACCTGAAGTAGCGTGCAGTGATCGAGTTTCTAACCACAAAAAATGTGCTACAAATTGAAATTCATCTGAGACTGAAGACATATTATGGGGATGAATGTGTAGACATCAGCACTTTGCGATCTTGAGTTTATCATGCTCTTAAAGAAAACCCCAGCTGAAGAAATCTCAGCTATGTGAGAGAATGGAGTGAAAGGCCACGAACTGCAACTGATTGAGGTCATCGGAATCGTGTTCAGCTTGGGTTTTCTTTGCGAACATGAACAGCAACCAGCAAGCAATGGTCAAGCAACCAGGTTGTATGACTTCATATGGATTGACCCACTAAGCAAAGGTAATGCAAGACATTGTTTAAAGCACTTGTTTCACTTTCAGTTGTCCCCCCCTCACCCTCCTCCCCTTCTTTCTTGCCTCGATATTGATCAATTTCAATCAAATGCAAATCTGTACCAGTACTCTAAGGTATCTAGCTGTTATAAAAAATATATTTAATATATTTCAATATACATAATTTGCAACATGTACAAAATACGAGAATCGATTTCACTGACATGCAGTACCAGTTGAGCACTCCAATGTACGAGGGTGGATCATTAAGTATCGCACAACAATTTTTTTAAAAAAATAAGTTTAATAGGTAAAACAACATAAACTATACACAATAAAACCACATCTTCTAGCTACTTTTCGACATAGGAGCCAAGTCTTTGAACACATTTTTCCCATCGTGGCACTAGTTTCAATATACCCTGTTCATAGAACTCACTCATTTGGGAATACATCCATCTGCGCACAACCGATTGCACTTCTTCATCGGAATTGAAGCGTTGGCCACCTAGGAATTTCTTCATTGGGCCAAACAGATGGAGGTCTGAAATGTTGAACCGCCCTGACAAGGTTTTCAAATGGATCCACCGGTCGTTTAGAATTGCCTGCTCAATGGCTGTAACATTCCGTTCCGTTGCCCGGAATGTGACGAGTCAACAAGGTTCACACGGCCTCCTTGAAAGCATGTGCACCACCTGGAGATGTTGCTACGGTCCAAACAGTCTTCCCCATACACACCCAACATTTCCCTGTGAATTTCACTAGGGTTTTGTCCTTTCGCCCACAAAAAACGAACTACAGCTCTTTGTTTTTCACTATACTTCAAACTATACATCTGTAAAAATCCAACGTCCCAGCCACAATAACATGGCGGGGAAAAAATTGTTGTGCGATACTTAATGATCCACCCTCGTATGTAGCTGCTACAAGAGCAATTTTAAATGTATTTAGGGTTGTGTTTTACAACATTCTCTCTCTCTCTCTCTGACATACGCAGTGTTGCCACTGCAAGTAGAAGAGCCCACAATGTAAATACCGTATTTGCCGGCATATAAGATGCAAGTTTTCCTTTAAAAATAGGTCTGAAAAACAGGGTGCCGATAGGTTTTGATTACCTTCATTTCTGGAAACTTTCTCTGTTCTGAATTAGATAATATCTTTCTTGCAGTGTGTGACGAAGAAGATTAAATGTATTCTTTCCTAGTTAGATTAGGTAAGTTATTTGTTGAAAGTAGACTTACATATTACTTTATATTTGAAATACTGTAAGTTAATTATAAATTCAGTAATAAGGCTTTTTCCTCAAAAATGTGTACGAAAAATTGGATGCATCTTATATGCTAGCAAATACAGTAAATCATACACACCTTGATATGATACAATAGCATGCATCTGCTAATATTTCTGCAGTATTTGAAATGAATGTGATTTTCTTTTTTTAGAACTTACCATGGGCACGTATGAGCTGTTTCTGTACATGAACGCCTCCTGCCAAGACTTAGCAGACTGTGTTGACCTGGGCCCACCACCAGACAGCATTTTGGCCATTCCACCTCCTCCGTTGCCAACTTTCCTGCAAGGAGCCCTCGACAGAACCAACCACACCTGCAACCTCTGTGACTGGAATGTTGGACCGGGAGTGGAGTATGTCGAACTCCCTCATCAAGGTTGGTAAAATTAATCTAACCATGTAATTGATGTATAACATTTTCCCATGAGCTTTCTTGATAGTGCAGTGGCTAACGGTGTTGTTTTATAATCAAGGAGTCAGTGGTATAGCACAGTTCTCTGGGGCCCCCTCAGTGGAAAGAAGAAACATTGGGATGATGCCAGAGTTGAACGGACACACAATAGTTAGCACACTCCTCCCCCCATTTGTAAAATGAATTAACTTTAAGCCTTAGTTTTTGTCGACTTTATCAGTTTATTAGTTTGTCGAAACTAAATCAGGGTTGTCTGAATCTCTGATAAATAACTGGATGAAGAAATGAGAAATGTTTTCTCTTACTTCACCGCGGTGGCACAGCCAGAATTCTTTTTTAAGGAGGGTGGAGGCTTCACATAGCCAACTATTTTGTTTGTGATCCTTTGTATTTTTTGTTCGAAATGTTTTTCTTATGTGGGTTACATATAATACACATATATTTAAAAAATACTGTTTGAGGAAATTGTTTAAAGGATAGTAAACACTCCTTTTTTGGACTTAGAGGTGGATGCACCTTCAGCACACAAAGTCATCCTCTGGCTATGCCAGGCTAAGATTCAACGTAAGAGACGCTCACATTACGCTTCTAATACTAATAGTGAGTTATATACTCAAGCAAACTTATCATTTCAGTTACGGGGGTCGAACTGGACCTCTACATTGTCAATGGTGACCTAATATCAAAGGGTCAATTGCAATCTGTTGCTAAGAAATAGAGGCGGACTCAAGTCTTGAGAGAGAGAGAAAATTAAGCAGCAACTGGACTTTATTCACTGAAAATTTGTCACTCAATGAAATGCCGATTGGAGGGATTGGAGCACTTTGACCACTGCATACGTTGTATACCACTGCATACGTTGTATACCACTGTATACGTTGTATACACGGCATGGCAAAATTGGAGCTACTGAACTAAGGGCAAAGGGAAAATTGCCCCTGGGCTCAACATCCTGAGTTTTTGGGCCCCTTTGGAGTAAAATGTAATACGAGGGCCACTATTTATATTTTGAGCCTTGGCAACACTGATTGAAGTTAGGCGCGATTTGACGTTTGCACGAAATCGTCTGGCATTATTGACCATAACGTACTTCAAATGTTTTGTCAATAGCTCGATTTGTGTTGTTTATGTTGCCTTGGAGATTGCGCGACAACAATAAAATGGAATTAACTCGTGAACATTTTCGTGCAATGATTTTTTACGATTTTCGACGTGGATTATCAAGACAAGAGTGCATCGATCAACTTACTTCCACATTTGGCGATGAAGCCCCATCCTTTGCCACTGTGAAACGCTGGTATAACGAATTTAATCGTGGCCGCCATTCGCTCACCGACGAGATTCGCGAAGGTCGTCCAAAATCAGTTGTTGTTCAAGAAAACATTGATGCTGTGCAAAACCTAATACTGCAAGATCGTCATGTGACATACTGTGAGATTGAGGCAACCATAGGCATTAGTTCCACCAGCATATATAAAATATTACATGATCATTTAGCTGTGAGAAAGGTATGTTCTCGTTGGATCCCACACAATTTGACAAAAACTCAAAAAAACGCTCGCGTCAATTGGTGCAAACAAATGCTCAATAAATACAATCGTGGTGCTTCAAAAGACGTATATAAGATTGTAACAGGTGACGAATCATGGATATATGCATATGCATATGAGCCGGAATGTAAACAGCAGTCGACTGTATGGGTGATTCAAGATGAACCCAATCCAACAAAAGTTGTTCGCGCTCGAAGTACATCGAAACAAATGGTTGCCTGTTTTTTCGGGAAAATTGGTCATGTGGCAACTGTGCCTTTAGAGGAATGTAGAACGGTCAACTCTGAATATTACACAACAATTTGTTTGCCAGAGGTCTTCGGTCAAATACGGAAAACAAACAAACGCCGTCGGATCATTCTTCATCAAGACAATGCCAGCTGTCACACATCTTGTCTAACAACCGACTTTATGAACAGTCAAAAAATCGAATTGATGGGTCATCCGCCGTACAGTCCTGATTTGGCACCCAATGACTTCTTCTTGTTCCCGAATGTCAAGAATAAATTGCGTGGACAACGATTTTCGTCAGCAGAAGATGCCGTTGATGCGTTCAAAAACCATATTATGGAGGTGTCTCAAGAAGATTGGAAAAACTGCTTTGACAAATGGTTCGAACGAATGCAAAAGTGTATTGACCATAAAGGAGAATACTTCGAAAAACAATAAAGCAGTTTTCAGTGCCAAATTCCTGTTTTTTCATTGTTAGGCACAAAATATAAATAGTGACCCTCGTAGGTGTGGACAATGTGGGAAATTTCTCAGGTCTTATTTCAATCTCATACTGAGGCTTGGGGGGGGGACCCCTTGAACATATTTGGTGGTTTTGATTGATTTGGTGTTTAAAGTCCACTTTATGCACAGTAAGGCTAATCGAGACTGGACCTACAGTTTAAAGTGGGATCCGAACCACTTGTGCCTCCACCAGGTATTGAACCTGGGACACATATTTGGTGGGAAGTTACATTTTAAATATCACGTAATATTAATGGTAATAAAAAAGGTCATAAATTATGAAGTTTGTTTGTTTAGGTATTGTATAACAATAAGGCATCGACCGGTTGAACAACTGAATCTTTCTACTCGATTCACAACTTACGTTTACGAAAGCTATGTAGCTATAAAGGTACGAGATGAGAGAAGTTCCTATCGATTGCCATCTATGAGCAAGTAACTTAATTCTGAATTTCGGAGGAGACCCATAATGTCAAGTTGCCCGGGCCCCTCTGGTTGAGACAACACACCACTGCTCATTATCGCAGACGTCGTCATATGATATGTTACTGGGAACCAAATTTCTGTTTCGTAAATTCATTTTTTAAATAAGCGACAGTAACTACTGAATTTCTGTGATTATATAAAATTTCAGGGTCACAGAGAGAGAACATAGTAGGGCGCCTGCAGCTCGGGGGGCATCCCTGCATTGCGGAGGTTGCAGGGGCAGCTGCTACGCCACTGCAAGGAGCCCTGGATTTGATTCCCAGTAGAGGCATATCACTTTAAACTGTAGGTCAAATTTCGAGTAATGAATCTGAGTGGACTTAAAACAATGAAACTGTTGTACAAACTTACTCCATCTTCATGCAGCCTTGGTTTATTCCAAAAACACTAGGAACAATAAGTTTAACAGGGCTAAATATTTTGCCAAACAATTTTTTTATCACAGATCAAAATTTTGAAAATTGTGGGGAGGCCAGAGGTTAGGATGGTAGCTTAATTGGGGTACAGCATGCCAAAAACCCAGTTCAGTCCCTGGCTGAGCTACAATTATCAAATTTTTATTTAGGCTGGTACTCTCATCTTTGTCGGTAAACTAGTCTAATAATTAGGGATAGGATTTTCATGACTTAGCATATTTTTTTTGGTAAGGCTGAATTGTTCCCC
The DNA here is from genome assembly GCF_977018435.1 of Lepisma saccharinum. Classification (NCBI taxonomy): domain Eukaryota; kingdom Metazoa; phylum Arthropoda; class Insecta; order Zygentoma; family Lepismatidae; genus Lepisma; species Lepisma saccharinum. Next base: position 68,983,103 of record NC_139231.1, read on the forward strand.
AAACATATAGAAATTCATATTATGAAGAAACTAATTAAGTTAAGGTGCTTTTTAAGGGCACATTTTGGCATATTTGGCCATGTTTGCGTGATAGAGCATATTTTGATGGAATTTCGGTCTTATTCAGCATATTTTGGCATTTTCAAGAAATATAGTCATTTTCGAAGTGGATTCGTTCTTACTCCCATGTTTACTTGAGAGTTGATTTTTTTGGACTGTAGCAAAATCTTTTTAAATTTTTATTTGAAAATTTGGAGAAAGTATTCATTGTGCATTGAAACTCAGGGCCCATAAAGTGAACTAAAAATAGTACGTATGTGAAAATATCTCAGCACTTAGATATTGATGTTTGAAACAATCCAGTTATAAGGGCATTTTTTTCAAATTTTAGTGCATATTTTTTAAAATTTTAAGTCATAAGAGCATATTTTAGTGATTTTTAGGTCATAAAAATCCTAGCCCTACTAATAACTAATATAATTCAATGTTTAACGTCTCATTTGGATGTTTCCCATAGTACTAATCAGTGAATGCAATTTTACAATATTAATTTTATAAAATATATATTTTAGGTCCTGTGATTGATGATACATGGTTTCTCATCCTAATTGCATCATGTGTTGGAGTCATTCTTTTTGGGATCCTACTGGCACTTTTTCTTCTGAAATGCAGAGAGTAAGTATCCACTATAGATTCTACGTGATCTTATACTACATAATAGCAATTTCTATCGCTTTCAGCATTGTATTTTTCAATGCCTTTTATTAAGGTTCAATTGAGGGTTTCAGATTCATCTTTAGACTACTGATCAATTGCTATTATCCTATTTTGAGCTTGAAGTGAATTTAAACAAATAAACTTTGGCCTTTGAAGAAAAAATATGAATTCTCTGATCGAGCTGTATTGAAAAATTTGCACTATATGAGTACTGCAAAGAGTGTAAACATACTGATTAATGCCATTATGAATGATTTTGTGTAATTTATCCCTTTATTAATTTTTCAAACATAAAATAATGCAGTGCTCAAATACTTTAAAATCATATTCTGAACTTGTACATTTGGAATGTCGGGGTTGAGAAAAAGGCCCCATTCAATATTTTGGCATTTCATGAATTTTTAAAAGTAAAATAGGTCAAAGAGAATGGGTAGGGTGTGGAAGAAAGTCAAACTGGTCAGTTTACTCCTCCTCCTGGAAAGTTGGCATCATTCATTTCAAATTAGAAAAAAAGATCAAAAAGTTTACTACTTCGATAGTCGATAAAAGGAATTAAGTTCAGCTAATTTTATTATTCCATAAGAATAGCCAAACAAAAATGTTGGTTTGAAAAAAATTACTGTAAAATGCAGAAACCAAGCGTGAATTTAATATTTCCACATTTCCAAATTTTTGAAATTCCAAAAATTAATTTTTATGTGAGATTTCACATAATGTAAATTTCATGAATAACAAAATTTCTCCTGAATTTGACAATTTTTCTTGAATGTGGTGTGTAAAAGTTGCTAGCAAAATAGTTACTGTGTATTTCAGTGTATTAACAACATTTAAAAAATAGTTGCATGTGTTATTCTGAACTAGCAGTATTTGATCATTGGTATTATTTTAAGAATTTGATTTTAATCAAGGCGCTGCCACCAGACTCCAAAAATTTCTGGCAATGTCCATGCCACTCACCCATTTAGATGTGGCACTGCAGTTGGATGACGTTTGGAGTCTGCACATGGGAGTCTAAGAGAGATATGACAAGCGACACAAGGCATGCTCGAGAATGAACCAAATGATTGCAAATATTTCACACCCAACCATCAAAACAAGCTGCATAAACACACACATATAACATGTTACAGCATTACATACAAAATGCATATTTGACTTAAAAGAACATTTTCCTTATCTAGTTTATCTATTTTACAGGGGGCCAAAGGGTTGACGAGGTGGCATCTGCAACCCCCTACCCCCTTGGCACCACCACTGCCAATGTGGTATACAAAAGATGACAATCCAATCCAATTTCCATTACAGCAACCTTGGCACTTGATGCACTCACTTATACTTACTCCACCGAAAAAGCCACTTGCCATGATTTGGCCATCGAAGGGCTATTATGGCACAAATATAGTGTAGTTTAGTTTCTACCTCTTTTGTCATAAATAGATGCCCAACTTTGGAAGATTGTGATTATTAATTCTCTCATCCATATATTATTTTGTTGTCTTTACTACAGGGAACGTGGAAAGGCTACACTGGAAATTGATAGCAAGGTAAAAGGATGCGAGGCAGTATTGTACCCATGCCCAGGTGCACCTGACCAAAACAGAAACAGCAGAGTCCTGTGGGCAGCTCTTACGCCACGTGGAGCAGCTCATTTTACAGTCGAACACGTACCTGGACAATATGGAGCAGTGAGCGACCGCCCACCTCGTCTCCACATCTTAGCCCCAGGCCATGCATACTACGAAACTACACCCACCGAGCTCAGCTTTGACAATTCGGGATTTGTCGATTCCGACGATCCTCCCGACGGAATAACTTCACTTGCTTCTGACCAGAAACACATTTCTTCACCCTACTGCGAGAGTTTTCCACTGAATGAACTTGCAGAGTCCCGCTGGCCGAGAAGCCGAACACCATCACAGCCTGGAGAAGACACTCCTATGTTGCCTCGAACACATGCAACTTTAGAGAAAAAGACGAGGCCTGTTGTGTCGTCACCAACTCGAATTGAAAACCCAAATCTACCTCCACTCAACTTGCATCCTCGCAACTCCTTAAGAGGTCGCTCTGCACGAGGCACATTAAAACGAGAAGACAGCCCAACCCCCATTGTGTGAATTCGTGCCCCCCCCCCCCATTCTCTCTTGCGTGTAAGATGTCTAAACAACAGCTATAAAAGCAAATATGTGGCAAATTCATATTATAGCACTTTTTTTTTACTTTTAGTGATGTTTTTTGTAAATGAACAATGTTTCTCACACTTGTCATATTGTATGCATGAAAGCAAATGTTTTAAACGTGATTCACAGACAGATGAAAACTGCAAATGATTTGTTGGTGGTTTGTTTAAATCAGTGTTTATATTCTTGATGTTATATTCCACCACAACTTGAACATCTTTTATGTGAAACACAGCTTTGAGTCAATGTAAACAAATGTTTGTGCTGTTTTTGTTAAGAAATAAAATCTGTTGTGATCTTGAGGGACATTCTATATTCATTCATTCATTCATTACCGTCACTGTGATGTAATATTTGATGATGATTTTTAGTACCTTGGAAAAACAATGAATTCGAATCTGAGTTATCCAAATCCAAAATTGGCTCTCTGAACATGAATCCAGAGGGGATTGATTGAATGTCCATATCTCAAATCTTAATTAACCCAGATCATTGATCAATCAATCCCTAGTTACTATGGCTGTGTGTAACTGGTAGCTGCAAAAAAAAGTATATAAAATGTGCGGTACAGAGAGGAAAACAAACAAGTGGCTCCACATATTGCATTTATTCTTCAGTTTGCAACTTCAGGCCCATGTATTTATAAATGCATCCGTCATTGATAAATAAACAACTTCTTTTTTTTTTTAAAAAAAAAAGAGAAAAATAATGTAATATCCTTGTTTATTTTTAAACTTATATTTAGTTACAAAGAATTATACAACTTAATTTAACATATGCTTTGACTTACTTGAAGCGACGGTGACTCCACAACACACTAATTTTCACATGACTACAAGCACGATTTGTCCAAAGGAAGCATCAGTTTGGGCTGTGTGACCGCATACTTGCAACACTAATTAGCGAGATCAAAACGGAAAAGTGAGAAGGGCATTCCTGAACGGAATCAAAGTTCTTCATCCAGACCATAGTCTTCCTCGGGGAAATCCCCCACAGTCACATTCCCAGGTTTCACAAAACCTCCAAACTTAGGTGGGCACTCAAAGTATTGTTTTCCATTAACGCTGGGAAAGAAAATAAAAATAGGCACAAGAATCACCCATTTGTTACATAAGTTGCAATTAAAGCCTTTAAAAAAAAAATCTGGTTTAAACTTCATATTTCAAAGCAGATTTCGATAAATACTATAGCAATAAGGTCATTCAAGTATAATGTCAATTATCCAGGATAATTTCCTCAAATTTAATGGAGAAATAGTTATAAATGTAAGCATTTTGTAGAAACTATATCTTATCACTGGAAATTAGTTTACTTAAAAAGTATCCACATGTATACACCACTCAATATTGAAACACAGGATTTCCACTCTCCAGCAATCATTTCTGGTTATACATGAACTTCACATTACCTTCCCCAAATCTTCACTCCCAAGTTGGCTTAGCAGCCTAGTGTTTTGAGTTCTCAACTAATGATTTGCTTCAGGAAGCTCTAGCCTGAGTATCCGTACATGATAAGAAATACAGATATCTTCACTCCTTGGCAATGTCAGTGATCAGTCATTTAGTGAAAACAAATTCCATGACTTCTACTTTGTTTTTTTTTTAAATACAGTGCCTTCATTTGGTTATTGCGCCACTAAAAAACAACAATGTGGCAGCTGGAAGCATGCTTGCCAGCAAAATCAGCCATACATATTCCTCTTTATTCAAGTGCACAGATTATTTTGAATCAATTCTGTTCTTTTACTTTGCTTTTCTGCCACTTATGGTTAATCACAAAGATGAGGATGAGTGGTGATATAATGAAATTGATGAAGCGTCTGTGGGAAGTTATGATACAATTTTAAAATATTTGCAATATCATAAAATTAACAAATGTCAACAAATTAACAAGATAGAGACATAACAAACAAACAAACAAGCCTTCAGTGCTATGAAATTAGTAGCAGTCCTTGGCACTGAGGCAATCAATCCGAATGAAAATTCATCACCATTCATATCATAGCTCTAGACAGCATTCTAAGTTGCTACTCTACAGTTGGTCTTCTAAGTCACCAGATCATTTTCTGGGGATACACTGAAGGTGTACATGTACTACCATTGTCTACAACTTCTGGATGAGCATAAAAATTGCATCATAACTGCTGTGGAGTTGGTAAGAACAGACATGTTGAAGCTAGTATGGCACAAATTCAAATATTGCCTTGGTGTTTGTCAAAGATGAAGGACATCACATAGAGCACTTAGAAGACATGATATGAATTGTGATGAATTTTTCTTCCGATCAACATATCACTTACTATTTTGACAATGTAAACTCCCAATATATGAACATTTGAAATCAAATTAATTATTTCGAAACATGCTGTATATTGTGAAGTGTGGGGAAGATTGATGGTGGAACAGCATCATAAAGTGCATTGGAAGAGGGAGTTTGGTGTAGCACTTGGAGTTCTTGTTCACGAATGTTGAGGGGTATAAAGTGTATTCCTTTTACATATGAATAGCTGCTGTAATGAAGCAGCGTTCATAAACATGTGGAAAGTCCATATTCATGACAGCAATTTATGTAATATTTCATGATTTTCCATGGCAAATGTTTCAGCTTAGGGTGCTACAGACCCTTTATCAGACTGTAATGTTACAGGCATAAAAGCTTTGCATAATTACATTTTATGCACAAATTACAGCAGCATAACCTATTTTTACGGAAATTACCGGTTTCAAGGTACATGGAATATGACTGTCCTATCATGGTGCATTAAGTATATTTTGAATTTCAATTATTTTCATGTAGTTTACCAAAAACAGAAACACACACAAGTTATCTATTATTTAGATAAGTTTTTGTTTTGCATACAATAGAATTTCAAGTTCATAACAAAATCTTGACTTCAGTTCTTCAATGTCTGAATATAAAAAGGATATTAAAACTAGTGTTCGCAATATAAATATAACATGTAATTAGGCCTTCCTGATGGTGTAGTGGTAACATATCTGTCTTGCAATCAAGGGGTCCCAGGTTCGATACCCAGTGGAGGCACATATGCTTTGAATTGCACTTCAAACTGTAGGTCCAGTTCCAATTAGCCTATCTGTGCACAAAGTGGACTTAAAAAAAAACAACTCAAATAACATGTAATAAAATGCTATTTAAAATATTTCGGATGAGAATGAATAAATTATCCATTATGCTACACTTACGATATTAATTTTTTAGTAATAAGTTTACAAGTGCACATTATTATTCATTATATGAGGTGCCTAGAATCAAAGCACTCCAGAAAAAATCCAAAGTCCATTCAATCACTTGGGAACATGATGATGAAAAGTGTTTTGGAATGCATAGGGTGTAGTACAGGTGGACAGTCTCCCAAATGGGTAAACCATTAGCGGAAGTTACAAGGAATGAGGGTTTGAATTGCTGGAACACCTGCCATATTCACTCAATCTTGCACTGTTGGATTATCATCTCTTCCAGAACCTGAAAATCCATTGGCTAGGGGGCATTTTAACTGTGATGATGACATCATCAGTGCTGTGAGTGACAGCCTTCAGAAAAGCTTCTACGAGACAAGGATCAGAGCATTCCAGAAGCTCCGAAAAAAGTGTGTACCTGCAAGGAGACTGGGTGAACCATAGTGGTCTAGTCGGTAGTGCATCTGACTGCCATGCGGGAGATCCGGGTTTGATTTCTGGGGTGGGTGATCTAAGGTCGGAATTTTTCCAGCCTTGTCCCAGTGGTTCTAGGGCTCACCTAGCCTCAAATCAATGGGTACCAGGGGGCAAGAGGTAAAGGTGGCCAGAGCATGGTGCTGATTACATCACCTCCAAAATGGCCGACATCAAGAATGTGTGGGGCCTCCATGGCACAGTGGTATATGCCTTTTACTTTTAATTGGGCGAGGTTATGATTTTATGGGATGCTCCTCCTACAAGGTACTCCTTACTTAGGTCATAAAACTGCAAATATTCATAACATAGACAGTTAAATTTGAAAACCAACTCTGCCAAATCCTTATTTTGGTATCAGAATTTGCCATATTCAAGTAACATTCCCCTGTAGTTTTCTTCTTTATGAACTTGTACTCAAGAAACACTTAAAAAATAACTACTTTTGTACACGAAAAGTCAAGAATTAAAAATGATCCACCTACACTGCATAGTTTATTATTTACAGATTTTCACATTTCCTGTAAATTTGACTATGGATATGGATTTTTGTGTACAACTATTCCTTTTGAAACTGGAGAAATTCTCTCTCTCTCTCTCTCTTGGTCACAAATAAATAATCAAAATGTTAAGGATGAATGATGGATGAAAAAGACAAATGTAAAAACAAATGAAACACAAGTACTAGCTGTAACTGGAACCCAGAATTTTCCAAAGTGAAGTCCAGCTGTTACTATACTCAATAACATCAAGTTATCATCGAGTCTGGTAAGACTGCCACCTAATTTGATGTACAGGAAATAAATAATTAAAATACAGAAAAGGGATGTTCCAGGGATTGAAAGATATGGTATCAAATTAATGTATTGAAAGAAAGTACTTGCTTATCTATGAAACTGTTAGTGTGTTCCATTAATTTCAGCGGTTGCGGCCATCATCTCCTCAGGAACTTGTGACAGCAGCCACAAAAAAAAAGTTTTCTGGATAAATAAGAACTTCCTTTCAGTGTAGAAATTATTAAATTTTTAGAAGAAAATTACACACTCAGTAGCATGGAAGTTAACTTTCATTAAACAGTCCTGCCACAGGAAAGCGAATGATTACTAAGCACAAAAATTATGAAAATAATAATAATAATACTTACGAGCCATTATTTTTACCAAGTGGTTCATCATATTTGATTCCAATCCACCATCCTGGTTTGAAATCTACTTTGCCTGAAAGTAAAGATCAAAGATATTTTAATTGCTGTTTGTAATACTGTTTCTTTTTCTTTATGCATTAATTGATGGAAATTCAGACACTACTGGAAGGACTGATTTATACAGTCTTCAAACTTCACCTGTAAGGCTATTGGGACAGGTTTTCAAGTGTGCACTTTTCAAATGTGCAGTGCTGCACAAAAAATTGATAGAAGGAAAACTATTTACTGTAGACAATGGTTTTTTGTTTTATTTTCTTCAAAGTATCACACTCCAATCCACCAATATCAAGTTCCCAAAAAACAGAATCAGAAGAAAATTTAAACTAAAAAATTGTAATATCCTATTTGAAGAGCCACTGATGAGAATAAAAAAATTCTAAAATGTAGTACTCTTAGAGTCCTACAAATGTGCAAAGTTTCGCCGATAATAGTTCAATAATTCATCAAAAAAATAACTGGATTATGCAATACAAAAAAAAAAAAAAGAATCATGAGAGCTGCTGGTAAGTACCTTAGTCTAGCAGTATGCTTTCCTCTTTTACATGTAGTAGTACAACCATTTAACCTTCCTAGGGATACCTACTTTTATACTTTTAACGCTGCAGACTCCAAGGAAGTTTTCCTGATTCAAATTATTTCTCTGAAGATGCCAAGTGAACTTGGCAGGATACAGAATTCCAACATTATGACATGACAAGGTTTATACTTTTTATACTATTACATGATTTCTGTGTCTAATTTGTAAGTTAGAAGTAGTAGAACTGACAGTAAATTAAAGCTTTTTAAAGAATTGTTCTGTTCTACGAGGGCAAATCAAAAAGCCTTTGCCCCTATTTTCTTTTCAGCTGAAATATTAGTGTAATTGAGAAACCCAGCTATACAATCAACGCAATAAGTTTCTCTTGGAACGGCCGAACGTAACTCTCGGCTGCTACACGGCACTGCCGTCAGTTTGCGAAGATGGCTGTAGTACTCAACACGTCTACGTTGTATGAGCAGTGAAGTGTTATTAGTTTTCTATGAAGCAAGAGATGAACGCCCATCAAGATCCATAGGGAAATGCCGTTGACGTGTGGGGACAAGTGTCTCGCTTTGAGAAGTGTGCGGTGGTGGTGGTGTGATTTTGAAAATGGCCGAGAAGACCTTCATGACAATGAGCGGTCAGGGCATCCTTGCTCCTAACTCAAGGTCTTCTGGGATCGCTGAGGACCACTCCTGCTGGATTTCATACCACGAGGTGACGCAATAAACGCTGACAGCTATAGTGGTACACACTCACATCTGTGAGCTGCCATCAGGAAAAAAGCACCAAGGGATTCTCGATGTGGACAATGTGGTTATCCTAACGCCAGGCTTCAGGAGGCAAAGAGGACCATCGACAGACTTCAGTCATTCGAATGGGAGATTCTGGAGAATGCACCGTATAGTCCAGACCCCGTCCCCAGTGTTTCCACGTGTTCGGTCCACTGAAGAAAGACCACGATCAACAGGCTGAATTCTACAACAGCGGCATCTCCAAACTAGTGGTACGATGGGACAAATGCCTGAATGGCTGTGGTGACTATGTGGAAACATAGTGCAAGGTACATAGAACAATTCCTATATTTTGATTTCCCTGCATGTTTATTATCTCAGCTGAAAAATATTGGGGCAAAGACTTTTCGATTTGCCCTCGTCTATGCATAGGTGCCATCTTGTTGGTTCTTAGTACAAGTATTGCTCCTTTTTGAATGCATGAGGTGACAGACACTGTAAAGTCTTCAATTTGGTATCGGAAGCATGACACTGTTGCAGAAATGAGCACATTGTTGTCAGAGATGTGGATCTAACGAAGAAATTATTTGAGGGGAAGAAACATTTAATGGTACAACAGGCGAATAGGTTGAATGTTGCAGTATATCATACCAACAGGTACATAGTCTTGAAACAGTGTTACTCCTTTGGACAGTTTGCTATTTCATCACACTTTCACCTTTGTAGCAGAAAAACTAGATGAGACCCAGGGTTGATATTTTCTACTTTTAGTACAAAGATATGTGACAGTAGATCACAACAATTTCTTTATTGAAGCACCTCAGTATCAAGAGATTCCAATGTAACATCACATAAATTATGCATTTTTCGAGCTCCACAAATTAACAGATTCTGAGAAAATATCAGCTATCAGTAGTGAAAAACAAAAATGATGCATTTAGAAAATGGTTTAAAGTTAAATCACAAAATGCATGAAAACAGTATGTGGAAAAGAAGAAAGAGCCAAGAACAGTAGTAAAGGAGGAAAGAAGAAAATGGATGGAAGAATGGGCCAAATGATAGAAGAAGATGTAGATGGGAACAAGAAAGTATTGTATGGATTAGTGAGAGAAAGGAGAAGAGAAAGAGGAGACAGCTGTAAGCTAAGGGATGAAAAGGGTAAATGTTGTAGAAGAGGATGAAGAAATAAGGAGAATGTGGAGAAATCATTTCGAGAAATTGCTGAATGTGAAAAAAGGAAATAAACATGAAGAAGTGAAGGAAAAAGTGAATCTCACATGGAAAGAAATGGAAGAAGCATGGAAGAGAATGAAGAAAGGTAGAGCAATGATACTAGGTGCAGGAGTGATTGGTGTGCAGTGACTGTACAGTGTGTTGAAAACAGTGTGGCAAGGGAAAGAAGTGCCAAGAGATTGGATAAAGGGACTAACAGTTTCCATATTCAAGCAGGGGGACAGAAAGTAATGTAAAAACTACAGAGGAATAACACAAATGTGCCACTCAGCAAAGGTGTTATAGAAAATATTAGAGAAAAGAATAAGGGAAGTAACAGAGCTGAACATGAGAGAGGAACAGTATGGATTTAGAAGAGGCAGATCAACAGTAGACCTTATATTCACCAGTAGCCAAATGCAGGAAAGGCACTACGTGTAATGATCCTGAGAGATCATTCTCATTAGTAACAAGCATCCTAAGGAAGGAAGGAAGGTGCTCTCAGCTCTTGCGAGAGGCCAAGCACCCTAGATAAGTTGTCCTCCGCCTTCCAGCGAGAGAGGTTCAACTCTGCCACTGGCAAGAGAACCCACTCCACTTTCGAGTGAGAGGACCTGCTCCGCTTGCTGCGAGAGGTTTCCTCCCCCTATCAACCTGCAGCACCCTACCAGGGTAGTGAGAGTTGGGTTTCTAGGCAACCACCCATAAGGTAAAATTACAGGTCAGATAAAATACTACGGTTATTGTGAGGGTGACCTTAATGCCCCTTGTTCCCCAAAAGCCAGCAGTTCGCTCTAAAAAGCCTGCAGCTACAGAAGTCTGCACAAGGACAGCACATTCGTAACGAGAGTTGAAGCTATAGTTTCGACGGCAGAAGCAGCAGTGATCCTGTTCCCAGTTTACAGTAGTTGCAGAAGCCATTCTCCCCCCATTGTGTGGCAGTATATTGGCCAGTGAGTGTAATATCCTACGCGGGCATGTGCTAAACTTACAATGTTTACAGTGTATCTAGCTATAGTCATTAAACTTTCTCTAACTTTAGACAGTGTACTTTTTCCCAAACCCTGAGTGAAATAGAGTCTCATGACACTGCTGGCAGAAGAGTTAGCATGATGGGTAAAACTTTGCAGTGGGTTTGGTGCTACTGATTGGTCGTTGCCAAGCAAGTTGACTTGCAACTCCGCTGATGTACTCCTGTAGGTGTAATGGGCACACCGCGACGGACGTTGCATATGAGTATGGAAATGATTTGATTATGGAATTCCTAGATATAGAAAAGGCATATGATAGCATGGACAGAACAAAGATTTGGAAGGCTCTAAAGGAGAAAGAAGTAGAGGAAGAGATAGTGTTCAGAGTGCAGAGCACATACAAGGCCAACCAGAGCTGTGGGAAGAACAGAGTGGTTCAGTATAAGTAATGGACTAAAACAGGGAAGTGCTCTTTCCCCACTGCTCTTCATAATTACAATGCATGCAATTAACGAGGTAGGAAAGAAGATAGGAGAGGAGGAGATGAAGGCCCTGTTGTTTGCTGATGACTTAGTAATATGGGAACAGGGAAGAAGTAGTACAGAGACAGCTTGATAGTTGGAATGAGGAAATTGGAAGAGCAGGAATGAAATTCAGTGTAGAAAAGAGTGAGGTGCTAATAACAAGAAGAAACAGAGCCAGAAATGAACCAAGAATAAAGATGGACATGGAAGAGGTGAGGGTAGTGGAGAGCTTCAAATATCTAGGAAGCATAATTGAGAGAAGTGGAAAAATAGATGAGGAGGTAAACAGAAGAGAACAAATGGGTGGTGGACTGTATCAAAGCATTCGAAGATTAATATGGAACAGGGATATACCTATGAAATACAAGAAGGTAATATATAACACATACTATGTGCCAATAACTACGTACATAGGGAGCAGAGACTTGGACAATGACAGAGAGAGACAAAAGAAAGATGCAGGCAGTGGAGATGAAATTTTAAAGGGGTATATTGGGAAAGACTAGAAGGGATAGAATAAGGAATGAGGAGATCCGACAGACAGTGGGTGTGGTCAAGCTTCAGGACAGGATAGATCAGGCACGGATGAGGTGGTTTGGACACATGAAGAGGATGGATGCAGAAAGACTAAAAGTAATAGCGTTTAATGCACAAGGAGTGGGAATAAGGTCAAGGGGGAGACCAAGATGTCGGTGGAAAGAGCAGATAGCGGAGAGTGTTAGGAGAAGAGGAGGACAAGATTGGAACACCGTGGAAGGAGAGGCGTGATGGAAGACCAACACAAAACGGAGAGTCTTGACTTCTATGCCAACCCAGCCAGAGGCAGGAAACGGCAAAGGATGATGATGATCAGTTTATAAACCTGAATCAATGCTTTTCAGAATCAATCAATATCAAAAGTACCACTGGCATTAGTTGATACATTCCAGTCCTAATACTTTACTTGCTGGAAAATAAATTCCAACAAATATTTTCAACAATTTGATGGGAATGGCCATCTTGAAACACCAAATCAAAAACAGCTTGTCCTTCCTCAATTGCACTTTCAATTGAACCGCCCCCCCCCCCCCTTTTCTCCTTACTGTACCTACTAAAAATTAGTGCCATGAGAAAACTGGAATCTATGCACACTTCATGAATGAAAATAACTTGTTACGCACCTGTATACATAACAGTCCCCCGTCGCATTGGAGCACCAGGAACAGATACTTCGCATCGACTACCAACGGTTATTGACTTAATTTGTTCTTCTTCTGCAGACTCTTCCTTCTTCCTCTCCTCCTCTCGCATTCTCGTTTCTTCTTCATTGTATTTGCCTAATTTATTCTTTGCCAGAAATGACTTTACAGTATCTGCAATAATTAAAAGTTACGTTAAGTAGTAAACTAAAAATTATGGATGGATCAGTATGAAAATTTTACAATTTACAGAAGATGATCACCTACAAAGTCTCAAAAAATGACCTTAACACTGCAGTACAATCATTCCTCTCATAATGCCATTACACACACCGCTGTGTGGCACTCAAGGACCATTTTTAGTTATTAATTTATTACAATTAAAAAAAAAAAGTGCTCCCCTGTGCATAGCACAACGCCATGAAGGCGTATAGGGGGTGTTCAAATATAACATCAGTCAATAAATTTAAATTTTTGTCAATAACATGAAGGTGTTTTTTTGTAAACTGCACAAGATGAATCATAAAATAGTGTTAAAAAGTTTGTAACATGTTACATATCCCACCTTTCTTGGTGTTTTTGATGGTATAGACGGAATTGTTTTCCTTGCTCAGCACTAACTGCCCCTAGACTTTTCGGGAAAAAATTCAGATGTGAATGTAGAAAGTGTATCTTTAGGGACGTCTTACACCCCAGATTTTGTAGTTTATCAAAAGTACTACTGGCAAATTGTCGATGGAGTATGTGATAACATTTCAATAATTTTATCTGACTGGCACAGTATCATCCATGTGTTAAAATTAATTTTTAGAAAAGAACCTATACAATTACTTTAAATATTAACATGCAAGCTTGAAATTTTCCAAAATAACAAGTACAGTCATGCAGTCATGAAAGTAATTCAACAAAACTGTATCAGGGTGGCTACCCTAGGACTATGATAAAATTCAAGTATAATTCCTGGTTTTCAAGGCAAAGTTTTAAAAAATTCAAGGCCACAAGCAGATGTTTTCTCTATTTCAACTTTGCGTATTACCGCCTCTCAACACCCACACACATGCACCACGGGCACAACCACGAATCTTTGTCTGACATGGGGGGACAAGTACCAGGATAAACGAACCAATAAAAAATAATAATAATATTATTATCAGTGGCGAAGCATCCTATGAGGCCAGGAGGCCGGGCCTACCGACGCCATTACTCTTTTAAAGGTGTATTTACGTATTTCATCAAAACTAATAAAAAAAAGGTAAAGTGTTCCCCTGTGCATAGCACCACGCCATGAAGGCGTATAGGGGGTGTGGGGGTAACGCCCCACACTTTCTTGATCCGGTCGTGAGTGGGGGTGATGTGATCAGCATCACGCCCCTGACCGCCTTTACCCCCCAGGGTTTCCCCCAGGTACCCATGTTATTCGACGCTAGGTGGGCGCCGGGGCCGCTTCCATCGTTAGAAAAGTTCCCGGATTTGAACCGACCGGGGATCGAACCCGGGACCTTGAGCATGGTAGTCAGACGCTACCGACTGAGCCACCGCGGCCACTAATGCAATGGAAAAGTTTAGAATTTTCATTTATGATAATTACAAAAAAATTCTACCCCTGTCCAGTATACGAACTTTCCACGGAGTGAGGCACATTTGCTGGGGCCTCTTCTCTTCACATTCCGTCGTACGGTCGTATATGCGGGAAGCCTAATCTTACGAGTTCTGTATGTATGCTTATTTCAGACAGGGTTGGAAATTTGTGGTGTACCAGCATTTTTTATAAACATTAGCCTGTGTTCGTGCAGAGAGATTTCTATTTCATTGTACATTTTCCATATTTTGTACGAAACTTAGATTTTCCTTCCTTTCATCGAAAAGTGTAAGTGAAATTGAAAATTACGGAGTACTGTAGTTTTGACCTCGTTTTCTGGTCAGAGTGCTGATGGTCTTGTCGATACACCCAACACTGTAGCCTAAACAGAAAGTCTAAAGAACTTATATTTGTAAAGTAAGTCTTCATACCAAATTATGTAAATTAAAATGCTAGCTACGCCTTATATTTACAAAGTAGTTTTACTTTCACTGGAAATAGAATAATTTATTTTTATCGTGAACGGGGATTCCCTCGCTTGTTCCCTCTCTGTGAAAACTTCCCTCCTGCTCAGGATGCTACAAGGGAGCGTGAAGTTCGTGGCGGTAGAGCTTTCTTTATGATTCGTGTTGTGTGCAGCAATCACATTTATGCAAGAAACTGCTGGACTGAAATGCAAGAACAACATGAACAATCGAGTTCTTAATTGAGTGAAGATGTAATCATCGGTAAGGTAGGACCCACTTTTGGTCTTTCATTTTTCCTTCTTATAACAATCATTTCTAAAATGTTTTCAACTATATTTTCCTTTGCAAGCAGCAGTGGCAAGTGACAGCAAAATATTTTAAAAAATTAAAAGTTGTTGAAACGTTATTTAATGCGTTAACACTGTCGTCGAATAGATATTACAAGCAGACATTTTTTTATGCAGCCGACACAAGCGAAGAGGTAGGCAGTTTTGTTTACTCTGAAGGGATAACAAGAGAAGAGGGCGGGCAATGAGAGTACAATGCATGGGAAGACTTTTTTTTTAGGTTTAGGACAAAGAGTGTTATGTGGTTATTGCACGGGCCATGTCTGTTTCAGGTCTGGCGGAACAAGCCAGTGTTGTCACATTGGATTGGCAGAAAAGAGCTAAATTGCACCTAAAAATTGGGATTCTATTCTCTCAAGCAACTACATTTATTATAACCTGTTTATATGTTACATAGTAACCTGTCGTGTTGCCGGGTCCCAAACAAGGATCCTATGTTATATTATCACGTAGAGGTGTCTACTAACACAAGCGGTAGAACAAACTATGATGCGAAGTATACACACTGAATGAGAGAGGTCACCTTTACTTATGTTTGTTCTTGAAAGCCCCGTAGTCGTCATCCTAACACGTTATGAAGCCAGGTGACCTAATTGTGGTCATGTCAATGTTTCCTGATCATCTTTAATTCATTCTCCATACATTCCCATCATCACGATTAGCATAGAGCAGAACAACTGAGACGAAAATAATCAAAATTTAAATTATGTTTACTTGCACATACAGGTGTCAGAAATTCATTTATCTAGAAAGCCAAGACTGGAATTAACTACAACCATTCCTTTAGTTAGACAACAAATAACAATGGTGTTTTCCTCGGTGCGAGAAAGTCTTGCTAAAAAAAAAAATTAGTTGACAGCAGTAGAACGTACCAAACTAACAGTTGCTGAAAGTGCAGAATTCTGTCGTCTGCTCACGGCCCAAACGTCAGACTGACCCGAAAATATGGGGTTCTTCTAGCCCTTTTCACCTCAATTGCAAAATAAATAAATAAATTTAGAAAAAAAAGTGATGAAGAATTGACAACAGGGCTCGAGCCCTATTCGTTAGATTTTCGAGATGTCTCATGATTGGTAGTTCTTTCTGGAGGTGTGTGCATAAATCAGGGGTTGAAAAAATACAAACAAATAAAAAAACCCGAAATGAACAAAAATCTAGATCGATGACATCTGGTGGGTGGGAGGAGAACGTCTAAGACATAATTATCATACTTATGGCTGATAACAACACTTTTGAAAACGTCACGCCACTGGCAAGTAAAGAAGCGGCTTGGAGACACATTGAACCACTCTCCATGACTTAGCCCCCCCCCCCCCACTTTCTTTTTACAGATTTAAGAAACTAATGCAAATTATCGCACTTTTGTGCCTACCCTGCTAGGAACTCTACGCTTCGCCACTGATTATTATGACTATTATTATTATTAGTAGTAGCAGTAGTGGTGGTGGTGGTAGTGTCAAAGACGTTATCATCCTCGTAAATTACACAAAAAGGGGGTAGAAGTCGGTGGTAAAGCATTTGTGTTGGAACAAACGATTTTAAACATCTTTTTTTAAAAAAAACGTTTATTTTCACATTAATTAATAATGGAAAACAAGTACACAAACTGTATTTTTGAATGGCAGAAAATGCATGATATTTGTAGATATAACATGTATAACTTTCATGTACAACATATGTTTTACACATATTCAAAATGGAGTGATGTAAAATAAGAAAATACATGCCTACACTAAATTGTGTATGTATTCAAAGTTTCTTTAATACATACATACATATACGTATATACACACAGCATATAAGTCTATTATTTATATTCATTACATAATCAATTCATCCACCTAATAACAAACCAACAGCAAAAATTATATAAATTGTCTCTAAAATGTGCACCTTCCCTTTCCTCCCAACAATTGTTCATGCATTTAAGACAAAATCCATTAAGAGAAGCCTTATTCCTCTCTCTGGTAGTTTGCAGTGCATTACAGAATACAATCATATTGCGAGTGAAGCGAACAAGAACATTTTTAATCTATTTTTTTGCAAACTGAAAACAATGTTGATTTAATAGGGTGCAAATAATTTTATGAGGCACCATGGCATTCTCTCTTTTACAACTTTTATCATTTAGATTGTTCGGCAGCCAGGGCCCGCTCCCGCAGCTCCCTAGCCACAGCTCTGAACTTGACGAGACTGAGAAAAGCGAGTGAAGCGAACGAGAAAATTTTATGCAAATGTATTTTCATTTGCATAAAATTTGAAATCGAGGGGGATAAATGCCCCTCTGTGCCCTTGACCATCAGTGTTTGCCTCCTTGCCCTCTTTAGAATTGATTTCCATTCAAGGTGGGGGGGGGGGGATTTATCAATATGTATAAATTCAATAGGATTAGGATTAATAAAAGTTGTAATTTTTCAAGTCTACGGAGAAAAATTCAAGCAGAAGTCACGCAGAATTCCCGGTGAGTAGCCACCCTGTGTATATTCGGTACTTTCCATTATTGGTAATAAAGTAACATTTGTGAGCAACAGTACATTCTATTTGCAACATTAAGTCTGTTTCTATAATATTTTGGTTGCTATCTGCAACCAGTCACTCAGAAGATGCCTCCTCTGTACCTCTCTGTGCACTTGAACCAAACTAAAATACTATTTTCTGTTGTAGAATTTGGGAGAAGCAAATGTAACTAAAAATACCCAAAATGACCATGAAGGAACCAAAAAAAAAGCATTAGAAAACCTAAAAAGTATGACGATAAATGCAACAAAAACCTCTGAAAAATGACCAGTAACCTAATGTCAACAAATGCAAATTAAAAACAATGTTTTCTGGTTTTTAACTCAAGGGAAATGGACTAGGTCCAGAAAATACACACACACACACAGAGACACAAAGGTGATTCAAAGTCTGGTCCCATAGAGCAACTCTGAAAGTTGTTGAAAATATGTGGGTCTCAATATAAAGTGCTCAAATCTTCAACGTAGCATGCACTGTTAAGACTGCACAATGATACGAGCCTCAACTGTAGCCAAAAATGTAACATTGTCACATGTTTCATCCTGAATACCATACATCATCATGGTACTGTACTATACTATACTGGGTAAATTAGGAATTGATGATAATTACATTACAGGCATAGTAAAAAAAACGTGAACATGTAACATGTGCAGCTCTCCCTCCCCCCAGACCACTAGAAAAGACTAAACATGCACAAATGACAATCCGACTATGTCTCAGTCAAGGACATCCATCAGTATCTGCTTAATCACAGAATGAATGAGTGAATTGATGTTTTAAGTCCGCTTTATGCACAGTAAGGCTAATTGGAACTCGACATACAGTTTAAAATGGGATCTGAACCACTATGTGCCTCCACCGAGAATCAAAGCTTAATCACAGAAAAAGACAGAGGACATCATGCAAAGGTAGCAAAAAGACACTATAGACATTCCTACAATTACACGTCACTGACTCCTCAACTCACCTGTTGCATGGTAGTGAATCATGTGCCTCCCACACACCCCTTGTATTACCATACCAGTTCCAGTGGTGCCCACGCCTGATGTGGTGCTGTACTCGAGCCACATTAATCAATAACAAATGACAATTATTATTGTGGATGCTTAGTCTTTTCTAGTGGCTGGCAGAGGGTGTGTATGCATGTCACATGCTTACTTCTTTTTCTATTTCACTTTGCCTGTAATTATCATCATCAATTCTTAGTTTGTCTAGTACAGGATGGTACTGCAATGATGTATGGTATTTGAGACAAAGCATGTGGCAACATAGCAATTTTGGATACGACTGAGATTCGTAACAATGTACAGCCTCAACGGTACACTGAAAATTCAAGCACTTTAGATTAAAACCCACATATTTCTAAGAACTTTTCTCTTTCCATTTTTCATTATGTGCACTAATAATAGAGTCCCATGGGATCAGACATTTGAACCCTGATAATAAGCAACATATGTTTGGATATTGCTTTATTTAAAATGCTGAACACAGCTAAAAGCCTTTTGCAGTATTACATTGCACATAAACACAACATTGTAGAAGATCGTATATTATGAGTAGGCACTTTTTATTATCTTGGAACGGATTTAAATGTAAATACATATTTATGTATGAAGCTGAAATCAGTTATATTTTGTATTATCTTTGCACATCATGGTATATAGACTCGAAAAATTCCGTTTTTATTTTCCATATTTGTACATATATTAGATTTTGGCCCATATTTTACATATTATTTCATATTTCAGAACACTTCTCAGCATATACTCCATATTAATGCAATAACTACATGTCCCCGTGTGACCAAAAGACTTGGGCGAATTTCTTGCGAATAAGTCCAAAGTGACGTTAAAACAACAAAAGTTTACAACCTTTTATATACTCTCCAATTGTCTTAATTACAAGTTTTCTGTCAGCCGAACAACAATGTGTTCCCCCCCCCCCAAGTGTTACATCCTCTAGAGGAAATAAAACTTTCTGTGTTACCCTTCCAAATTCTGTGGGTAGATTTAGAACACATACAAGCAGAGCTCACATGGGAAAGCTACTGTATGTATATTTAAATACTATGAACACATGAAGAAAATTAATTCAGAGACCTAAGGAAATGGTATTGAGACTACATAGAAGAAGAACAAGAAAGAAGTCTATAGATACAGTGAAGGACGATGTGGAAAGAAGTGATAGAGAGGCTTCATTGTTACAAATATTGTAATTGTACGCATGTCATGGAAGTTACAATATAACACATAAGTACTTAATTTCTACATATATTTATACCATTACTGTTTGAGAATGCATCATTTCTCACTGGTTCTATAAAAAGGGTCTTTTATTTTTTTCAAATGATGAAACACTGATATTTTGTAGTCAGTGAAAAATATTACTTTTTACTTCTTCTTTGGTGTTAACTCGGATATTGAAATCAGCTGTTTTTATAGTAGTCTGTTATCACGACTTGCACTTTTTTTTTAACAATAAAGTATAAGTATTCACCTGCAGAGTTTGTGTCAACAATTAGCAAACAGAAAAATTATGATTAATGGAAGACCACACAAACTTGAGATATTTCATGTACAGTCACGGACACTTCTGGGTTGTAATAATTCCATTGATTTTCAATGGGATCGTTACAAGCCAGAAGTGTCTGTGACTACAAATACACTTACCAATGTGTCAGGTCAATTTCCGATGCAAACAGAAATTGAAATAGGATTCTAATAAAACATCACTAAACAAAGTATAACTACACATACAAATTTTGTACTAAGTACTAAGTTAAACTGATCTGACTTACCACCCCTTTTGCTATATTCCTCCTCAGTCAACTCAAACTTCTCAACTTTAGAAACATCTTCATATTCATTTTTGATGGTGAATTTATCAATCACCTGTTGAAGATACATGTTACAAAAATAACCAGTCAGATTGAAAATAAGAAAATCAGACAGTACTGTAGCAAGCAATGGATCATAAATATCTGTTATTAACTTTATTTCACTTAACACATAACACTGAGAAGCAATACAATTTCTTTATCTGGCAGATTTGTATTGCCAGTTGTGTTTTGTCTGTATTCGTATCAGAAAGTAGTGGTTGAAATGTATTCAGTGTTTCATGGAGTCTGTAAAAATACCACATGAGACTCTCCTTGATTCTAAATATCCTGGAAATTACACATTTTACAATAGCATTGTGGGGAGAAATTAAATTTATGATTGAACGATCATCTCAAGTGAAGTTATGGGTATTTTAACAGAAATATATGTTTCTATTTTCATTATTTTACACTGCTATATTAAGATAAGAGAGAAATGGTTTTACATTGCATTTATCTCTTGGGTTAATTGCGATAATGAATGTAGCCATCTAATCAAGGGCTTTTTCTCTGGCAGGGAACACAGTGGTTTATATATGACCGAGCATAAAGTAGCCTTAGAACTAGGATGATCATACGTCCCATTTTGACCGGGACAGTACCATTTCAGAGGTGTGTCCTGGTCGTCCACATTATTAAAAAGCCACTATTTGTCCCGTTTTATAAAAATCTAAATTTGAGAGACATTTCATGCTAAAAAGATGTATTGTTTTGTGTGTGTTCCATTATTTGTAGAACAGTGAATAAGCATGCAGTTTCTTTACGGAATCGCAACAACAATTTAAAGTTCCTGCATCTTGACACAAACTCAAAAGAAGAATCTAGAGTTGTGTGTCTCACATGTGGGGTAAGGTTTTTGGGGCGATTTATAAACAGCTGACGAAGAAAAAAAACTGCTCACAAGAAGATTGGTTCATCTGCTAAATACTTCTGGCATTACTCAACGTCATTGTAGGACTAACATGAAGGGTTGATCAGAAAGGATTAGAAATGCTATGTAAGTCATACTGAGATTATAATAATGAATATCTTTTGACCACGGGAGATCATTTATTGGTTATTTGATTTATGTGATTTATCCTTTAATAAATAATAATAATAATATATTAATAACAATAATTTTATAATTAGGTCTAACCAATTTTACAGAGTAGGAGGGGGGTTGGGGTAAATTGATCCCCTTCAGATGTCCCGTTTTTCGGTCAAAATATTATGGTTGCCCTGAACAAATTATGGCACAGTGGTGCCAGGTTCGATCCTGGTGCAAGCAAATTACACAGTGGTCATGTAAATCCAGTCCAGATTATCCCATCTGAGCATGAAGTGGACTTAAAAACAAACTACCAAAATTTCAAATTAATGAGCAAGTTCAATTTTGTCATATCAGTCTTTGTACTTACATGCATTCTCATTCCATCATCCACAGGGTATGATCCAAGTAAGGCTTTGTCATCATCAAGAGCACACACCAGATGGTCTTCCTTGTTGTAGATTTCGAGTTTCATTGTTGAAGCTCCTCCACCAGTGATGAGCTCCAACTTCCCCTGCAAAAACATGCATGCATAAAATGGGTTTGTCACAATGTTACACCAAGACTTAGTACTGCCACACATTTTTCCACCCACATAGTTGAGTCAATTTAAAACAAATCCAGATAACTCCCAACACATACGTAAAGACTAGAGGCTATTTGTCTATAACCGTTACCTTGTCATATCCTTTTCATGTATGGATCGAGTAGGATTCTGTTCTTCCTTAAACCTGATCATTGATCTTGAATTATCATATACAGTGAGTGTAAAAAGTGTTTGGACACCATTGATGGTACGTAAACAGGGGACCTGCTCAGGGTTGTGGGGTGCAGGTAGGCGAGTGAAATGAAAACCACATTGTTCTACCTCATATACTTGTTTATCTGATACAACAGGAAAATACAAAATATAAAAAAGAAACCATCTATAAACAATAATAACGAAAATATCACATATTTTGAACACAAAAAGTCTTTGGACACTTCGTCCCCTCTATGAAATGCAACTTGCCGACCCCGGCAGCACTTATACAACCCCATACTACGAGTGAACCACCACCGTGTTTGGCAGTTGGGATTAAGTTTCGTGGCTTCAACTCTGTATTTCTTTGCCACCATAACATACGCCTACAATCCGATCCAAATAAGTTGAATTTGCTTTCGTCCGAAAAAATGACCTTGTTCCAGAAGTCTGCATCGTAATTGCAGTGGTATAGGGCAAATTCGAGGTGCTTCTTTCTGTTCATTGCACTAACCCAAAATTTCTTCCTTGCCACGCGTTCATGGTAGGCATTTCGTCAGCATAATTTACGAACTCTACTGGAGGAAACTTGCTTACCTCGGTCTTGAAGGCTTGCAGCCAACGTTGGAGCACTAGTTTTGGGGTCCTTTTTGACAGTTCGCAAAATAAACCGTTCGTCTTACACAAAAATGACTCTTGGTTGTCCACACCTGGGCTTATTTTCTACTGTTTTTCTTTCGCCAAAGCGATCTATGAACATGTGCACTGTTGATTTAGGAATTCCGGACAAGTGTGATATTTCCCTTAACGATTTGCACTGGTTGTGTATGTAGCCGGATAACTTGCCGACGTTCACAAACGGTGAACTCTCTCCTTCCAAGATCCATGTTGCACTATCATGTTCAATGAGGCGGAGCTACTGCCGGTATTGAGACTTAAGAACTGACAGCTGTGAGCCCAGAGGTTGAATGGGTCAGTGGTACGTGTATGGCAGTCCAGGTGTATTGATCGTGTTTCACAGAGGTCCTTTTTAATGTTTTTACTAAGTGTCCAAAGACTTTCTGTGCCCATAATTTTTGTCATTTTTGTTATAATTCTTCATGGAATGTTTATGTTTTGATATTTTTATTTCGTTGTGCCAAAAAAGAAAGAATTTCAGGTAGAACCATTGCACTTTTATCCCGCTCACCTACCATCATCCACAATGCCAAGAGGATCCATTATTAATGTAACTACAGCAGTGTCCAAACACTTTTTACACTCACTGTATGTGGGATAGGACAAATACACCTCAAATTTAGTCGTTCTGGAGAATTGAAAAGAGACATTGCTACTAGCCCATTACAACCATCTTCACCATTTCACACCTTCACCTCTCATCTATTTCCCTATACTCCTCTTGCAAAGCAGTGAATGACTTGCTACCTTGGCATTCCTTTATTGCTTCCATATTTCCTACAGACTGCCCCTTTTCTGTACAAAACTGACATTCTACAAATGCATGGGAAACAAAATAGTGGTGGCTCCGAACATAAGTTTCTCATAGCAATATTTTTAGGAAGGAATGCATGTATGTATCTGCAATTAATGGACATTCGGCTGTATCCCTGAGCATCTTGTGGTCTCCAGAATCGATGCTACACTTGTGTAGGAGTAGGTGGAAGCAAGCAATATCTACATGAAGTGTGCTCTTGCAGCAAGTGCTCAAGTCATGAAGGCAAGTAGATGCTCGGTTTTGGTGTTTTGTTTCTGGATGGAACTGCAAGACCATTTTCTACCTCACTCAAAGATTATGAGAATTCATCGAAATTCTATCAATATCTACACCTGAATATGAACCTTGGTTCAGTGTCATGAATACATATCAATAAATAAATTTTGGTTATACCCTGAATTGTTGTTGTATATTGTTTTTCATGCAACATGAGCGCCAATCACCATTTTAAACATTTGATTTAAAAGTTATCCAAAGACAAAAATGGTTATCGGAGGGTGATTGTAAGGGGGGTTTCCAGACTTTACTACTTTCATTTGAATTATTTATATCCTATTTTTTTGGGGGGGGGCTGATGGGGCTACATACGCCAGTGACAACAATAACTGAAGAGGTTTCAACACTGATAATGACAACCAAGTACCTAAAACCTGAGAGTTACTTTCCAGTTAAAACACACTTTTGTAACAGTTATCTATGACCATATTTATTAGATGACTGCAAGGCAGCCCAACATTGTTGCGATTAGGAGGACTTCCCCCTCCCCAATTTTTGCAATACTTTTGCTCCTGCAGTGTGGCCTCTTAATGCCAAGCATTATCTAACAAGAGAAAGTAAATTGTCCTTGCCCTCCCAGTTTTGGCACCCAATCGCTGCAATTTTTTTTTTTACACGAAGTACTTTATGTTGTTTTGTGTTTACGATTGTTTCATTTTCTAACGAAAAAACACATGACAAGAATGATCAAGATTTTTGTCCTCGAGGTTACAGACACACTAACTCAGGGCAGACAGAACCTTCTTCCTAACACATCTTGCTTTCACACTACAGATGGGCAAAAATATTCGGATCCAAGAAAATTTAAAATCTCATTTCGGAAATTTTATTACCAAATTTCTGAGGTAATCCGAATTTCGGAGAGAGAGAGAGAGAAAAATATTTATATCAATTTTTTAAGTAGAATTTATTAACAAAGCTGGCAACGTGTTGTATTTTAAGTTTTGTCTCCTTCATTTAATGATCATGTACTCCGTAGTAAAAAAAATCCGGTATTGGCCATCCCTAGTTTACACATCTTGCAAGAACGCTGTTATCATCACTGACCTGCTCATGTGTAACTGGAATTATCAATGTAAGAACGGCACCTTATTTCAGTCTCTTCTTTGGTGTAATTTCCTAGTAATTCGGATTGTAAAACCCATTCCTAATATTCCATTAAATAAAATTAGCAACCTGAAATGTCCTTTCGATAGCCTTTGCTCTGCCAATTCTTCGGAACTTTTCATAGGACGGAAATAGGCTATATGGTAGAAAATTTTAGTATTTTTCATTTCCTTGAGATAGTATGGACATGCGCTCACAGGACAGTGAGACATTATCACCACTCGGACACTATAATATGAATAGTATAAAAAAACCAACAACCTGGAAATACATGAATACAAGAGCAAGGAAAGAACACAGAAACATGTTTCCCTTGCTAAAACTAACAAATACCAAACTTTCCCCAGCGATCTTTCATCCCTATGACGTCACAGTTTTACAACTTCAACTTGCCAAAAAGGGGTCTTATGACAAAACTTTCTGAGGCAAGTGGCAAACAACATTGATGGACCTTGGTTTTACCTATGTATTAGGTATACTTAGAATTGGACATTAATTGCTCAAATCTAATTTTGATATTGAATGCAACACAAACACAACGCCATCTTTAAGTTAAACTCTAAATAAAATTACATTAGTCAGATGAATGCACAAGATAATAGAGACTCACTGCAGGTTCTATGGCTTGCCAGTTGGCTTGTCAAGGGCACTGTGAATACTTAGACTTGATCTAATTTCTTGCAAATTTTTCTGCATGAAAATGCACTGGGGGTCTAAGGAAAAGAAAATCAGGTTTAAAACTTGTAAGCGATATCTCTAATCAGTTAAGGTTAGGTTTGTGGCATTGAACCGAACCAGCTTTCACATTCGGCTATAAATATTGCTAGATTTTGGATTGGATTCACAAGATCTTTCAGTGAGATGGGATTGTTTGATTGATTGATTTGGTTTATTTTACATCACATCTGCCACTTTTGGCTCATCACGAAGATGAGGAGGAGTGATGATATGATGAAGGAACACTCACAAATAACACCCATCCCAGGCTGTGATTCGAACCAGGGACCTCTGGCATCTTAGCATGCTATGCTAGCCACTCTGCCATGGAAGCCGGAGGGGTGGGAATGTGTTTTGGATTTTTCTTGTAGATGCAAAAACATTTAACAGTGATGCGCACATAGTTTTGCTTACATTCAAGTTCACCTTTTCACATACATGAGGAATTGATGTCACCCTAAAACACATGCATGTATCTGTATTTAATAATACTACACACGAAAAGAAACCTTGACCGTCTCTTCATATTGTCCACCAAAGATTGAAAAAAATGAAATAACTTTCGAGTGTATGGTTTTTCCTTGCTTGCTCTGAGATCTGAAGGATTTCGGTTTTGTACATGAAATGAACGATACTGTAGTACTTTCAGTGCTTGAAGAGCATCATTAGGTAGAGCTAATTACCGTATTTGCCAATTTATAAGACACACTTTCTTTCCTTTAAAAATAGGCTTGAAAAACAGGGTGCATCTTATATCTTGTTGAAAATATACCTATATACGAGGGAGAATCAAATGAAACAGCAAAAGTGCCATTAAAAATCTCTTTCTTTCTTTCTAGGCGTTTGGAAATTTCCAGACACAGTCCTTGACGTCTTTCCAAGCTGGTAGTACGAATCAGTGCCGGTAGGTGGGGTTGGATGTGAGTAACACCTGATTCAAGATGGCAGTACCACTACGCAGTTGCCCCAAGCAGGAACAGCATGGAGTTATTCGATTTTTACGGAGTGAAGGTGTGAAACCAGTTGATATTCATCAGAGAATGCAGATGAAGTATGGGGATGCCTGTCTGTCACAGCGGCAAGTCTATGATTGTTGCAAGAAATTCGCAGAAGGTACGACATTATTGACTGATGCTCCCCGTCAGGGTCAGGCTCAGCAAGTTGTGACAGAGGAGTCCATAGCCGCAGCAGATCAGCTTATTCAGGAAAACCAATGTGTCACCCTGGCTGAAATGGCTTCCTTGCTGAATATGAGCTTCAGTTCAGTACAACACATAGTGCAAGTCGAACTCCGCTACAGAAAAGTGTCCACCAGGTGGGTTCCTCGACAGCTGATGCAGGCACTGAAGGTCCGTCGGGTTGACGCATGTCAAGAGCTGCTGAGGCATTATGAAGAGGAGGGTGAGGATTTTCTAGCTCACATTGTCACCAGGGATGAAAGTTGGGTGCACCATTTTCAACCGGAGACAAAACGTGCAAGCAAAGAATGGCGACATTCGTCTTCGTCAAAACCAAAGAAGTTTCGCAGCCAGCCAGCAGAAGGGAAAGTCACGTTCACTTTATTCTGGGATAAGAAAGGTCCTATTCTGGAACACTACATGACCCCACGTACGACAGTGACTAGTGCCACCTACACCGACCTTCTCAAGAACCATTTGAGGACAGCGATACGCAGAAAGGGAAGGGGATTGCTGAGTGCAGGTGTTTTGCTTCAACATGATAACGACCATCCTCATTATGTTCATGCAACCATGAAAACCATCGATGACCTACGCTTCAAGTGCCTACCACATCCGCCATACTCACCAGATTTGGTACCATCTGATTTCCACATCTTTGGTCCATTAAAGGAGCACCTTGGAGGGCAGAGGTTCAAGTCTGAGGAAGACGTCCAATCGTTGGTACACGAGTGGCTACACAGTCAATCGAAAGAATTTTTCTCACACGGTATCAAAGCACTACCTATCCAATGGCGTAAGAGCATTGAACTGGGAGGGGACTATGTAGAAAAATAATGTACAATGAAACATTATCCCTGAATTAAAATAGTGAAAAAAAATTAATTGCAGTTTTCATTTGATTCTCCCTCGTATTACTTTATATTAGAAATACTGTAAATTAAATATTAATACAGTGATAAAGTTTTTTCCTCAATAGTAGTTATATAATGTAATTACAAAACATAGTACTTTGTGTACATTTTCTGTTGTTTTCCCATGCACGGGATGAAAATTTGCATCTTTCCATGCCATGGTGTTCTCTACTTCTGTCACTTCAAGAGGGCATTGGAGGCCTCTCAATCCTTTTACATGTGTTTCGAGGCCTACACATGCCTATTCACCTATCCCAGTGTAAGGACGGCAGGTGGTTGCAGGGCGATTGCCATCACCTCCAAGGTTGCTAACCTCGCATCATGTTAGAATTTTACACGCATGTTAAAAGGAGAGTATTCTTGTCTTGCGAGCCATTCACTTGTATTTAATGAATCATGTAAAATAATAACAGTCAACTCTGTGGTGCAGTGGGCAGTGTCAAGCCAGGGGTCTCTTCTTTGAACCCTGGTCAAGGCATGTATGTATCATTGTGTTTGTCCCATTCATCCTCATCGTCTCAAAAAGGTAGAAAAGCACCTTGTGTATGTGTATTTGTACATTCTTGATCATTGTGAGTTTGGGTTACATCCACTTACGTATTATACTTTACGCATTTTGGAACGACTTAAGATGACCGGACTCCTCTTCGATTTTCTTCATATTTGCATACTCACTAACTGAGGTCTCCTAATCACGAATCTGAAGTTAAAAGTTGTCGGAAACGTCTAGAAATTGCAAAATAAGCAAAAATAAGGCATTAGTTTTCGGAATAGAAACAGTCGATTTTCACGAATTTTTTTGTTTCACAAGGAAATATATATCCTGATACTACCACGACACCAAATTTTAACTATGTTTGCCTAACCTAACCACATGTGAATTGTTCGTGGGGCTAGTGCCAATGGTTCATGGGGATAGTGTCAATGGTTTGCAATTTCTAGATCCTGATACTACCACGACACCAAATATTAACTGTCTGCCTAACCTAACCACCCATCAATTATTTTGCAATTATTCGACAAATTTTAACTTCAGATTCGTCATTAGGAGGCCTCAATTAGTAAGTATGTCAAATATGAAGAAAATTGGAGAGGGGTCCGGTCATCTTAAGTCATACCCCATCTTTATGCAAGACACCATTTTCTCATGCAAATCAACACTCCATAAAATGGGTCTCACTTATTGCACAACACTTGAGCAACGTTGGTAGGAAGACCGTTGTGCGGAAAGGAAGACTTCTTCATATCAGAGTATGGAGAATCATAGCGGTAATTGACAAGGTTATTTTGCAATTTCTAGACGTTACCGCCAATTTTTAACAGCAGATTCGTGATTACGAGGCCAAAATTAGTGAGTACGCCGAATTTGAAAGCAATTGGAGAAACTTCCGGTATTGTAAATTTATACCCATTTCTGATTGAGATTGAATATAAAGTTTACATCATGCACTCTTATTACGTTAACTTCCTCAATGTTGTGTTCTGTTGCAGGTAACACTTTACTATAGGTGAGACGGATTTCTTCAAATATACAGGAGAAAGTACTTACGCAAATCATTTTCTGTAGCGTTGTTGAAGTTAGGGAATGTCGTTTTGATCCATTTTAATGCGAATGCATGTGGTTTTCTACGAAAATCTCTTTCCGACGTGCTATTGCTGCTGCCGCGATTTGCTTTCTGCACGAGAGCACAATGTTCCTTGTGTTAGACGACATAAACCCCGTAGTCAGTGTTTCAACCCATGCCGTGTTTTCGCTATAAGATGACGTGTCGAGGATGCGTCGTGAAGTTGTCGCCGGGTGTGGAAGATGCCGTGGAATTTGTAATTCAACATAGAATCTTGAAGAAAGAAGTGGAATGCAGGACGTGGAAAGTTAAAATTAAAAGAATTCCGTGCATTTTCTTTCATCGAGAAAAAACGATGTTTTCCGTATATGCAAAATTGAACGAAAGGAGTGCTAATGGAACCTAACCTAACCTAGTAGGCACACCCCGTCCCCGTGATGGTTCGTGGGGCTATCATGAATTTTTGGGCTACCCGTGGATGGTTTTTGGGTCTAACGTCAATGGTTTAATAATTACTCTTTCTGTCAAAAATTTAACTTTTTTCGTGAAAAAAATTTCGTGGTGATTTTATTTTTTTTAAAAAAAATTAGGTATTTTTCGGCGAACAAGGTTGTAACACTGCATGCACACTCCAAATCGACAATATACTGGCACAACGCGCGATGAGCGGGTAAGCTATCGCCATATTGTGTGTGGAAATAAGGAAGAACAGTAAGTACTCGTCAATGTAAGAAATGGACATTATTTTCGTTAGAAATTCATTATTTCACCTAAAGAAATGTTCCGCAATGCAGAATAGTACGTTAGCAATGTAAAAAAGTGCGAAATAAATTATTTATAGGTGTCTTACCTATAGTAAAGTAGTACCCTGTACAATGAAATGCAGTTTCTCTTTGCGCAGAAAAAAGTACACACAAATGTATATATATATTTATTTTATCTGTCTTTCGAATAATACCCTTACCTTTAGCTGTCCTATTGTTATGCCTTTCTGAAACCTTTTCTCAACGCCAATCGTTTTGTTGGCAGATGTACTTGTTATGAAGACGCTAACGAAATCGGAAGTAACAACACGGTACGGATCTGCCATGGTTTGATTACCTGAATTTTACAGTTCGTATATTTATAAACTAAATTGCATTGCACAATAGCTCTCTGTTTACAGAAGAGAATGCCAGACTTCTATTATTGTAACACTATGTTCACTCAATGGAGGAATTGTGTCCTCTTATTTCGCGTTATCGTCAACCTTCAAGAACTTGTTTGCATCACAGACTAAACAATTCCACAGAATATTTTAATTTTACTGCACACTTTGTTTTTTTACAGCGCTGCAGTTTTCTTCAAGTAGGATCCACATAGTTCTTCTTCTTCTTTTAACTGTCCCTGTCAGTATTATACTGTCGACATTTGTTTTAGTGTTTTTCTTCTAAAATTCATAGTTAGTTTTTATTAAGAGATTAAGAACAGGACATGTGCGTACACCAGCACAGTTTATTGTCAGCCCCAGTACATAATACGACCACCTACGGAAAATCATATACCACCATAACTGCCACTAAAGAATAGAATTCTCTCCCAACCTCCCTAACATCCATCAACAGCCATAAGCTATTCAAAAAGAATCTCAAACAGTATCTACTGGCAAGGCAGTGAAATACTTAATCACGAGCAACTTTTCATTCATAAAAATACTCACTGTAACATTTAGCAACTGTGTGCATATAAATCATATAATTTAAGGCCGAGTCTTCATTATTATTATTATATTATTCATTGTTCCAAATTAATGAATATGTATATGTACTAAATACAGTGGCGCAACCACAGGGGGGCATTGCCCCCACCAACCTTGGACGAAAATGAGTTCTAGGGGTGCAAAGGGGGGAAGGGAATATTGAAGGCCAAGTGTACCTGCAGGGGACAATACCGCCCACAACTACAAATTTTATGCAAATGAAAATACTTTTCGTAAAATTTTCTTGATCGCTTCGCTCGCAATGCCTTTTCTTGGTCTTATCAAGTTCAGAACCCGTATATGCCCGTAGTTAGGGGACGGTGGGAGTCGGCCCTGGGCACCGAACGATCTAAATGAAAATAAGTTGTAAAGTTGATTGATTAATTTACGCACAGAAATGCTAATCGGGACTGGACCTACAGTTTAAAGTGGGATTCGAACCATTGTGCCATGTGCCTCCACCGGGTATTGAACTCGGGACCCCTTGATCACAAGGCGATGATGTTACAACTAACCATCGGGGAGGCACAAAAGTTGTAAAAGAGAGAATGCATTGGCGTCCCGTGAAATTATTTGCACCCTATTAAATCAACATTGATTTCAGCATGCAAAAAAATTGGATCCAAAAATTTTCTTGCTCGCTTCGCTCAAAATATATAATTGTTCTCTGTAATGCATTGCAATTTACCAGATAAGGAAATAGCACTTGTCTTAATTGATTTTGTTTTAAATGCATGAATAATTGTTTTGAGGAAAGGGAGCGTGCACATTTGAGAGACAATTTATGTAATTTTTGCTGTTGGTTTATTGTGAAATGAATGAATTGGTTGTGTAATGTATTTAAATAATATATGTTGTATATAATATGTATTAAAGAAACGTTGAATACGTACAGTTAGAACAGGTCTTTGATAAATTTTCTCAGTATGATATGAAAATTCTGTTAGGTGACTGTAATGCACAGATTGGCAAAGAAGAGACATTTAAACCCACGATTGGTAAAGAAAGTCTTCATGAATTAAGTAATGATAATGGTATAAGATTGATTACTTTTGCAACCTCAAAGAATTTAATTGTGAAAAGTACCACTTTTAAACATAAATATATCCATAAATATACCTGGTCTTCTCCAGATGGTAAAACTCATAATCAGATAGATCATATTCTCATTGATAAGAGAAGGCATACTAGTATAATTGACGTTCGTACACATAGAGGTGCTGACTGTGCCAGTGACCATTATTTAGTAACTGCTAAATTAAGAGAAAGACTCGCAGTGATAAATCATAAGCAACAAAATCTAAAAGTTATAAAATTTAATACAGGAAAATTTGCTGATGAAAGAATTAAGAAAGATTACCAAATTAAACTGTCA
Organism: Lepisma saccharinum; assembly: GCF_977018435.1. Taxonomy (NCBI): domain Eukaryota; kingdom Metazoa; phylum Arthropoda; class Insecta; order Zygentoma; family Lepismatidae; genus Lepisma; species Lepisma saccharinum. The sequence continues at coordinate 69,015,939 of NC_139231.1, forward strand.
AATAGATTTGATGTTTTGCAGGATTTAAATGATGATGAAAATATAAATGAAACAGACGTAAATAAGAATTGGGAGCACATACGTAATGCAATAGAATCAGCAGCTAAAGAAAGTATAGGATACCATAAACCGAGAAAAAGTAAGCCATGGTTTGATAATGAATGTCATAATCTAATAGAAATAAGAAATCAGGCTAGACTTAGGTGGTTAAATAACTCTGATGATACAAATCTAAACAATTATAATAGAATAAAGCGAGAAGTTAACCGCACGTTTAGAAGTAAAAAAAGAGATTACTTGAAAAGCAAAATTAACGAAATTGAAACAAACAGCAAATATAAGAATATCAGAGATTTATATAAAGGTGTAAATGAGTTTAGATAGGGGTGGCAACCTAAAGTAAACTTGATAAAAGATAAAGACGGTGATTTTCTAGCTGATCCAGGTGATATTCTAAATAGATGGAAGAACTACTTTAATGGCCTTTTAAATGTTCATGTTGGAGATAAATCAGAAGTAAATGAAGTCCACACAGCAGAACCTTTAGTTCCAGAACCTAACTTGACTGAAGTTAAAGATGCTATTAAAAGGCTAAAGAATAACAAAGCACCTGGCATTGATTTAATACCAGCTGAGTTAATTAAATATGGTGGAAATTCATTAATATGTCAAATTCATAAATTAATTTGTTTAATATGGAATAAAGAAGAAATCCCTCAACAGTGGAAAGAATCCATAATTGTTCCTGTGTTTAAAAAAGGTGATAAAATGAACTGCAATAATTACCGTGGAGTTTCTCTACTCTCAACAACATATAAAATATTGTCTAACATTCTTTTAACAAGACTAACCCCATATGCTAATGAAATTATAGGTGATTATCAATGTGGATTTAAACGTAACAGATCAACTACAGATCAAATTTTTCACATCAGACAGACACTTGAAAAAAGTGGGAATATAATCAAAATGTCCATCAGCTTTTCATTGATTTCAAAAAAGCATATGATTCGGTCAAAAGAGATAAATTATATAATATTTTAGTAGAGTTTGGAATACCTAAGAAGCTTGTTAGTATGATAAAAATATGCACAGGCCCGTAGCTAGAGGGGGGGCAGGGGGGCAACTGCCCCCCCTGATAGCATGCTTTGCCCCTCCTGTGAAAAATACAAAAAATAGATTTTACCTTAAGGGGGTTCTAAAGCCATGCTAAAGCATAGACCCAAATTTCTAATGATAGCCATACAACTAATATAGATTCGGTAAGGAAGAAATTTTCCTACATAAAAGATTGTTTTATTCACTAGAACATGTGAACCTTATAATTTTGTTACGATTGAAGGGATTTAAGTAAATAACAGAAAATATAAGGTCTCCTTCATGTTCAAACTGCTGCGTACAGATGGCGCTGAAGTGGTAGTTTTGTTAATACCGGTGCATTTTTTTAAAGTTGCCTGTCTATTAAGGATGATTTTTACGAAACGGTCTTCACATGTTTCTTGTCTCAAGTATTAGGAGCACTGTGTGTAAATTTAACTCAGTTTGTGCGTCCATAAACTAGTTCTTATATTAATAATTTTTGAAGTGGCGTTTCATCCTCAAGTTATTTATATCAAACGCTGTTGCCAAGTTTACATTCCGTATGTTATTACAATGCGTTGATTGTCATGTTTGAATGAGTGTGTGTGGAAAATGGGGAAAGTGAGACAAAAGTATGGAAGTAAAAGACACCCATTTCGCTCTAGAAAAGCATGGGCCCAAAGAATACGTCGTGAACGTGAAAGCAAGAAAGAACTAAAAGGTAAGTCTTGTTTATATTTAATTGCTTGCTCGTATCTGTTCCAGATATCAAGTGTGCTACAAATTCAGTATGCATAATACAGATGGACATTTCTCACACAGTATACATATTTGTTATTATGTTTCTTTACACATTTTTTTTCAATCAAAATGAACGTATTGTCTGCATGCAAGGTGTAAAAGATACATACACAAGAAAAAAACGTTCACAGTTTTCCTTGTGAGTGAAGTTTTGAAATTCACAATTCATACGATTTCTGTTCGCTTGTTTCGTACAAACAGAACGCGAGGTCAAGGACAATTGTTGATTATTTGAGGTACACGGATATCTGCTAGCAAACTCTTAGTAGCCAGTCACTTTACGAATTCACTTTGCCCTTGCACCATCTTCAATACCGGAGTTCCATTATTTGTGACTAATAATAAATCGATTATTCTTTTGTCCATACAATGTGATATAGTAATTCTTTGAACAAGTTAACATTCATTGGTTAGGTTGCTCATGATCCACTATTACATTACGATAGATTTGGCTAAAATAAGCTGGTTAGGTTAGCACTGGTCAGATTGAGTAACTTCTCCACAACGCCCTACATATTACAGTTTACTTCGAGCTTCGAATGAATACAAAAACCGTATTCCTGTAACGATTTTAACTCCAACCTCCTCTCATAACTTTCAACTAATCGTGGCCCATTTCCTCCTAATGGTAATACTTTATATATTTAACATGAATAAATTTGTAAAATTCGACTGAAACCAAGAAACTTTGATGTCAATAGCTTACATGGCTGATAATGTGCATAACAGTAACCAGATTTTAAGCGTTCTGCGTTATGTGCAAGGGCAATTCAACAGTAGACAGGATAGAATTTACAATAAATATATCTCTCTCATGTACAAATGTTTTCTTCGTTTGTGAAGAAAAAAAATGTTTTGTGTTAAACAAAATGCATACTACACCAGTAATTAGTCAAGAATAAGAGCACGATCACGTTACAAATGTAGTTGTATTTGTTTTGTATAACTCGTACAATTCATTATTGCTTTGTTCCAAACTGAAAAGATTTATTGATATATGATATATAATTGTGTGAATCATATTGCAATGATTCACAAAACAAGGTCTGAAGATCAATACAAATAATAAATAGCTGTGAGGATGATACATTTCTCTGCCAACATGCAAAATGATACTCCCTCTGCCCCATACATATATTCCGGTATGCCAACTTTTTATTTATGTTCTTTTCGATACTTGATCGGCCAATTTATACTGATCCTTGAGTAATAACGTTGTATGACTCATTCCCGTGTTTCATTTTTTTCTTCTGTATACACAAGTGTCACAGTTTGAATATCGGACAAGTATTTTGTGACAACAAACAAAAGTGTACCGGACAATAATTATGGAACGGAGGGAGTATGTTATAGGTCTACTAACTGTTACATAAACACATATTGTATACTTGAGGGAGGTTGTAAAATTACCCTAAATGGCGTACCTTCCAATTTACATTTTTCTCATTTTGTGAACCTAAATCATTTATTTTTCATTGTATTATTTTATATATATGCTAAACTGTAGGATAGCAAAACTATGAACATTTACGTATCTAGGATATCCTTCTACAGTCTAAGCATTTCACAGCATATTTCTACTATAGAAAGGTTAGGCTACATGTACACTGCCCTCCAGAAATTAAGCAACAACAAGAAAATGTGAGATAAAAGAGAAAACAGTTGGAGAAAAGAGAAGAAGAGTGGTGGGCACGCTGAAAGAAAACAACGAATGCGTTAGGGAAAACAGGTGAGTCATAAAGTGCGATCATCGTGCCCTCGCACGGATTTCTGGCGTACCAGGTATTGGAGTCGAAGACGCGCGTTCACGGAAGAGGTGTGTGTCTCTATCTGGAGAGTGCAGAGGTGAGTCAAGTGTGCAGAAAGGGTCGAATATGGCAACCAGGCATCATTTGGCTGATGAATTACGGTGGCGTGCCATCGGTAGACTAGAAGCAGGGCAGGGTCAGGACGAAGTGGCCAGATGGCTCAATGTCGATCGTTCAGTTGTCAGTAGGTTATGGAACAAGTTCCAGAGAACGCAAAATGCATCGCGGAGTTTCAGTGGAGGTCGACCGCGTGTGACATCGGTCAGGGATGACCGATATATCCGTTTGACAAGTCGGCGTAACAGGTCCGCAACAGCTACCCAAGTGCGTGCAGCGGCTATTGCTGCCACAGGACGGCCTATGTCAACGAGCACAGTACGCAGACGGCTACGCGAGGGTGGGTTGTATGCCAGGAGACCAGTGTTGTGTATACCACTCACCCAGCGTCAGAAGACAGCCCGCTTACGTTGGGCACGAGAACATGTGAACTGGACACTGGACCAGTGGCAGTCCGTTCTCTTCACTGACGAGTCCAGATTCTCACTGGACAGTGATTCGCGACGCCGATTGGTCTGGAGAGAGGCAGGAACTCGTTTCCATCCCTCCAATATTGTTGAAAAGGACAGATATGGTGGTGGAGGTGTGCTTGTATGGAGTGGCATTTCTATTGGTGGACGTACTGACCTCTATATCCTCCCACGTGGCACCATGACAGGTCAGCGCTATAGGGATGAGGTCCTTGCACGTTATGTGGAACTATTCGCACGAGAACGAGGTCCGGGCTTCATTCTGCAGGACGATAATGCCCGTCCCCATAGGGCAGGACTAGTCGATCAGTTCTTAGACGAACACCATATTCAACGCATGGTGTGGCCATCCCGTTCCCCGGACCCTCACCCCATTGAACACATGAGGGATGCTCTGGGGAGACGTCTCGCTGGTCTTGTGCCCCCTCCACAAACACTCCAAGACCTTCAAATGTCTCTCTCCCAACAATGGACCTTCATACCCAATGAGTTGGTGGACAACCTTATTGGCAGCATGCGGCGGCGTTGTGAGGCGTGCATTGCTGCGCGCGGTGATCATATCCCTTATTAGTGTCAGATAATGGTCACTTTCCGTCTCCAACGTTTACCACCTGTGATGCTCCATGCGTACATTTCATTTCTTTTGACCACGAGTGTACCTTGTTTTGTGTTTCTTCTGTTCTGTAAGGCGTGGGACACTTGTTTCTTCCGTTACAAATAAAATATGTACACCCTCCGGCCTTGTGTTTGATTCTAATGGATGATCACCATTTGTTGCTTAATTTATGGAGAGCAGTGTATTTAATGTTTTGAATATGCTCCAAATTGTAGGCTTTTCATGAAGAGAAAAAATTACAACAATAAATTTAAATATCCCAAATTAATCATAAAAATAGCTAATATGTTCCGGCCTCCCCGATGGCGCAGTGGTAGCGTCGTCGCCTTGTAATCAAGGGGTCCCGGGTTCGATACCCGGTGGAAGCACATAGTGGTTCGAATCCCACTTTAAACTGTAGGCCCAGTCCCGATTAGCCTTACTGTGCATAAAGTAAACTCAAAATCAAACTACCCAAACATTAGTCTAGCTCGTTTAGTGATTTTGAGTTGATAGTTTATCCTTATTGTGCAAGTGCAGCTACATATCCAAATCAGGTGGATAAACCTAATGGTGAGAAGTAGGTGTTTGTGTTCTTTGTAGTGAAAAAATGGAATAGAATGACCCGTCCCTCATATTCGCTGCCACTGATGAAAGTGAAGAGAAACAATTATAGAAATAAAAACATCATTCCTTCCTCCTGACTAGAATCATATCTGATTTACAAGATCTGCCAATGTTCTATACACTATTGGATCATTAAAAAAGTGGCGTCTGCAAAATGGGATGTAAGCTGCCTAAAATGCAATTTGCTTTTCTGAAGAAGAAAATATTTAACTTATTCTGTAGGGTTACAGCAACTTATATTCGTAAAAAAAATAATGTAACAAATAACTAGCTTTATTTAGTGATGACTACAGTGCAGAGAACATCTAAAGTTGCACTGTCCAGTGTAATAATTCTCATTCTCAGAATACAGCAGATTCCGGAGGAGTTTCAAACACTGAGAAAGAGGGCGAGAAAAAGAGTGGGAGTGGGAGAAAAAGAAATAATGCGTACCAGAGCTAGAATAGAAAAACTTCAGCCGATACGTAAAGCAATTGGCCATAAAGGGGCACTAATATCGAGGATTATGATAAATTTCAATGAAGATAAGTTATTGTTGAATAGTTTACATTCACCTAACAACTTACAGATCCACCCATCCAAAAAACACACGCGCACGCAAAACATCACAACTGTTAGAAAATTACCAAGGGCATTGCATCTCACTGACCAAATTAATGGTTGTGCTTTAGAATTTTGTCTGTCATAAAATTGATGTAAAAAAGCAGTTGTTGAAATTTGTTGTTGACGATTTGCTAATTATGAATTTGATTTTCTATTTCAGGCAGTTATTATTGGAGCCGAAACACAGTCCTTGCTGTTTGTTGGCTTGAGAAATAAAGTGTGTCTGATATGTCGCGCTATTGATGAAGAAAAAATGAAACCAAGAATCCACATATGTTTTAAAAACTGGCAAGGGCCATCTATTGCCATGGAAGCAGACATCATAGCGGATGGCCTAAATTATATTGAAGAAGTCCACCGCTTGCGCTGCACAAGACTGATTGGTGACGGTGATGCAAGCACGATGACCAAAGTGCGTGAATGTGTATCGTATGGTTCGCGTATACTAAAAATTGAATGTGCCAATCATGCTGTCAGAAGATTTAGTCGTGCTCTGGACAAAATTTCTTCTGCTAGCAAACGTTTTCCAGGCCCTTTAGGTGTCAAATCGAGGAAATCTTTGAAAAAACGATCGTCACGACTTGCTGTTGGAGTTCGAGCAGTGATTAAATCCAGTGCAATAAAGAACATGAAAGAAATTACGGAGACTAGACTTCAGAATTTCAGAAAACAATTGAGGAATGTCATTTGTCATGTGTTTGGCCGTCATTGCAAATACATTATTGTGGAATGCTACCAACAATCCGGCCGAAAGCTACATGAGTCAGTTTGCGAAAGCTGTAGGAGGTAAAAGGGTGGATTTTTCTAGAGCTGGAAGTATTCAACGTAGAGCTTGTGTAGCTGCATTGGCATACCAAACTCGAGGCCAAGGGTGGCATGATGCCAAGGAATATAGAGATTAGGTAAAGCCATCCGAAGATTGCCGATCTTGCACGAACGCGTGACGTCACCGGAGAAGCAGTGAGCTCGGCTGAAGCAGACGGCCCCTAGCATTTATATGGGAGATTCAGAGAGCGAAAGTATATTATTACTTTTAGGAGGGGGAAAATAATAATTGTCATCCTCCAAGATGGTATTGAGGCATCCTTTTAATGATTAGTAACATAATTGAAAACGCGCAACTTTTAAAATGGGGCAAAGTACATGTGAAAAAATGTATTTTGAAAATCCATATTCCTGAAACTTTCCGACCGATGCGCTACAAAGAAAGTTGCGTGTTCTCCTTTAGAATTTCGTCATTTTACAAATCGTAATATAATTTTAACAAAAACGTGGCATGCTAAAGAAGAATTAAAGAGTTTAAAAAATAATTGATTAATAGACTTAGTTTATTTTACATCGCTATCTGTCACATATGGCTAATCGCAAAGATGAGGATGCGTGATGATATGATGAAATTGAAGAAAGGAAAGTAGACCCATGCCCGGGCGGGGATTCGAACCTGGGGGCCCTTGGCATCGTAAAGCGTTGTGCTAACCACTTCGCCACGGAGGTCAGCATTACAAGGAAATAAACAGAAATTGGCATCTATGTTTTAATATGCGAGAAACATTTGCGAGGAGGTTATTGAAGTAACAAATAATTATTACAAGACGTTGTGATGAAAATTATTAATATATCTGAAATTTCGAGAGTTGACCTTGCAGTCTCTAAATGTACTTTTAGGGTTACGCAAAACCTTTACTCAAAATTGATAGTGTAAATTTATAAGCTATTAAAATTTCAAACTTATTCCTGTTCGAAAAGAGAAACTGCCAAGTCAAATTAATATTTCGTAGAAATACATATATTTGTCTTTCATGAGGCCAAGAGAGTATTTGGAGGGGACGCTGGCTTGGGAAGGCTATAGCCCCGGATCTCGATCTGCAAAGGGGCTTCCAGTGGGAAAACATTCCTATGAAATAGTCCAGAAGAAGGGGCGAAATGATTTTTTTTAAATGGCTCAAGAATCAAAGATATAAGTGGATATTTGACAAGCTTAGTCTAAAACTTACAACTGTAGTCGTACGTGTGTGTTTGGTGGGGGGTGGCTACGTCAGGTAACACAGTGGAATATGATTCACAATAAATAATTAAAATAAATATGTGGGAACAATAGAAATTAAAATGTGCTATAGCTAGTGACAGCGCAGTAGTAAAGATGGAGGGGTAAATCATATTTTCCCGGGGCAATCATGTTTATTATTCCGTTACATACGACACAAAAATGCATATTTTGGCTAAAAGAGCATTCATTCATTTATTTATTTTTGTCGTTTTACTGGGGGCAGATAAGAGAGAAAGAGAGAGAAATTGTCGAACGAGAATAGGGGGGCGTTCCTGCCTCCCCCCCTGTAGTGTGGTCACTGCCTATAGCTATGCTGGAGAAGAATGCACCAATTAATACACTATTAAATAAAACAGATACTTTTAAAACTTTTAATCAAATTATTTGTGAACTATGATTTAAATTTAGAGAGAGCACATTTAATTTGGATGAGTTAACTTCTGAAGCCTGCCATTTCCGAGCCTTCTCTGAACTGCACTGCCCTTTGAGCCCTAGCTGCTGCGTTCAGGAACGAGCTGAATACTAATTAAAACAAATATGTGACAAATATATATATAAAAAACAACGTGTTGATGCTATTGACGGCGCCTAAGAAAAGACAGAAGAAGAAGAACGTGGAGAGTGCAGTGATATTTTACGGAAAGCAGCAGGCACGTATCCAGGAATTCTTTTCGGGGCGGCGGCTGAACACCATTTTTTAAAGGGGTATCACAATTGTATGTTTAAGGCCAGTGGTGGCAATTGAGTTCCAAAATGTGTGGGGGGGGGGGGGGGTGGACAAAGAAACAAGCATTAAGAGGCCATAGTGTGATAGTGTGGAGGCAAAAGAATGGGGAGCAACTATCTCCTAAATCGTCGCCACTGTTTAAGGCTGTCATTTTAATCAGAATGTGAAATCGGGACATTTTCTACCACTCAACTCCTCTGTTTCCATGCATTAATATTGTGTGCCGGAACCATCTCAGTATGTATGTTTGTCCATTTCTTCTCATCAGGCATCAAAACATCTATGTACCAGAAGTGTTTTTACGAAGGTATTACACATGCACGGAATGCACAATCCACTCGACAACGCGAGATTCAAACTGTGTGCAGGGAACTGGAATCAGACAGTTCACGAATATTCTCTCTCATTCGAGCCTGAACACCACTAATGTGTCTTGTCCTCCCATGTTTGCAGCTCTTATAAAAGCCGAAACCCACCAAATTGTTCATATTCATGCCTAAGCACTCGCAAGTGTCAAAAATTGTCTGTTGAGTGTGTGTCGAACCCAGTAGCCTTAAACAAAAGTATTTTTTATGCCATGAAATTCTCGGACTGCATACACAAAATTTGGTCCTGGCACAATCAAACCAAAATTACAATGAATCCGAATCGCCCTACCTGCGGAGCTACCTTTGTTGTGCAGCTTCCAAATGCTGACCAGTCTCTTCTACATAGTGTTCAAGTTCGCTACGACAACACCGAAAGCGTAAGAAAAGTTTACGTGCAATATTATCAACAACAGGGTTATAGAACATTCTCCGTCTTGGCTTGATAAGTATTTCTCTCCTAAAATTATCGTCACATTATTCAAGAAGACAAAAACCTAATTTTATCTAGTGTAAAATGAAAACTTTCCTGGTGGGTGGGGGGGGGGGAGTCCACGAGTTACGATTCCCACCTTGGATACGCGCTATAAACAATAACAGGGTCCGTAGAACATTCTCCGTCTTGCCTCGATAATTATTTATCTCCTTAAATTATCGTCACATTATTGAAGAAGACAAAAACGTAATTTTATCTCGTGTAAACTGAAAAATTTCCTGGGGGAGGGGGCTCGAGACACCTGATGCCCACCTTGGATACGCACTATTAACAATAACAGGGTTATAGAACATTCTCCGTCTTGTCTCGATAATTATTCCTCTCCTTAAATTATCGTCACATTATTCAAGAAGTCAAAAACCTAATTTTATCAGTGTAAACTGAAAAATTTCCTTGGGGAGCGGGGGGGGGGGGCTCGAACCACCTGATCCCTACCTTTGATACGCGTTATTAACAATAACAGGCTTATAGAACATTCTCCGTCTTGCCTAGATAATTACCTCTCTCAAATTATCACCATATTATTCAAGAAGCCAAAAACCTAATTTTATCTAGCGTAAACTGAAAATTTTCTCAAGGGGGGCTTGAGCCCCCTGATTCCCACCTTGGATACGAGCTGTTACCAGTAACAGGGTTATAGAATGTTCTCCGTCTTGCCTCGATAAATATTTCTCTCCTTAAATGAACGTCACATTTTTTTATTTGACACCACAAGAAACAAAAAATCTCATTTTATCTAGTGTAAACCGAAAACTTTCGGGGGGGGCTTGAGCCCCCTAAGCCCCCCCTTGGATACGTGCCTGGGAAGCAGTCACGTTTATTACACCCTTACATTTACATACAATATTATAAAGTTCTGCTTTTAGATCTCGCACAATGCCTTTTTCACAAAAATGGGCAATCTCGCATTTTTTTATATCAATCAAGCTGTGATATTTTAGTTTTCTTCCATTAGTTTTCTGATAATAGTTTTCACAGCTTTCCATAGCATTTAGGCATTATTTCAGTTGACAAGAACAAAATAATCTTATTTCAAAACATAGAGCAAAAAGAAATCCAACGCGCTTAAGTTAAAACTCCCTTACATTGGAAGCCTGGAGAGAACAAAACAGGGGTTCCTTCGTTAACACGATTTCTTGAAAACCATTTTACACATTTGAATCAACTTTGTGATAAATTGATTAGAAAGGATGAATCTTAACAGTAAAAGTTGTAACTTTTCCCTTGCTACTATATTTTAGAAGATATTCGTTGTCAAATTTCTCAATATTTGCATAAGGAATCAGCCTTTTCCGTGCCGAGTGTTTCGATGGTGACGTCATGCATCCACGAACAACTGCGCATACGATCTGCGCCGCCGAACGAGCACCCCCTGGCATGATGCTGTACACAGAGAACTCTCAGCGGCGCGATTCACGAACTGTTAGTAGTCCGATATGTAGTCTAATATGTAGCCACGTCAGGCTTGTGGTCAAATTTGTAGTCATTTCCTGAATTTGCGATTCTTGAAACTGTCTACAGCGGTCTACAGGCTACAGTCGATTACATATCGGGCCACAGTTGTAGACAGTTCTTGTAGGACCCTTTTTAACCCTCCTAGAGTGGGCTACAGCGAACTACATTCGTCATATTCTGTGTTTGTGTATGACATCCAACTTCAAAGAAGAAAATAGAGCTACCAAAATGGCCCATAATCTGTGTTTTCACGTTTTCTAAAAGCAGAAGGAAAAGACAGTGGGCATTTGCGTGTACTTAAAACACATCTTAGAGATATAGGAAATCCTTTTTCTGTTTCGAAAATATCTTCATAGTAATTTGTCACTGAACAGGAGGTGCCGGATTGATCAAAATTGTGGAACCTCATTTTCCCAACAAAAGGATTGTTTCTCTCAACCTCCTGTAATCCAAGTTAGTAATAATAATAATTACCCATATCTTGCACTAATTTATATGAAAATACACTTCCACGAGCAGTTTAAGTTTGGTAGGCATAATTTGTTAGCATCTCTTTGCAGGCATTCCTGCTCGTGCACATTTCAAAACATAATTTATCTTTTAATTAATACTTTGTGCAACTTTTAACTGTGCTAATTAGTTTCTCCAAGTTTCTAACTTACTCCCACAATCATTTCCAGTTTTGTAAACATTTCCTAATACTCCTATAAAATTTGTGAAAAATCATGAAACATTCGGAACTGTTACCTAGGATTTCCTGCGATTTAAAAACAGCAAATTTCATTTTCTACAGACCATAAATAATAACCACTCATTTTGAATCTTATGCATCCCATAAGCCATGCCAAAATCGTAATTATACGAAAGTCAAGCCCCAACAGTACGCAGTTTAGTTTTGTATGAACGTGCTTGCAGGCAGACGGATGAAAAGCAGGAGCACAAACTTAAGTGAAAAAAAATGTGCATAGGTTATCGATGGCTGTAACAGGACAAAAGTAAACGGAACAGTACAAATAGTGAAAACATTTCTGAAAAGAAATGAAAACTCTTGATAGGCTACTTAAGGTTGCTAAATCATACAAACGCATGCATCGAAAATGTTCACAGTACACACACCACTTATCATAGCACCCAATATTTTTGCCAGTTATGTACAATCGTTGTGATGATGTTTTTATTATTGTTATTTATCCATGCCATTCCATTCGCCTTCTCAATTGCCAGCGATGTGGTTAGCACATCATGCTATCATGCTAGGGGTCCCGGGTTCGAATCCTGGCCTGGGCATGGCTGTTTCTGAGTGTCCATTCATCATATCATCCCTCATTCCCATCTTCGCAAATTAGCCAAAAGTGTCTCAAAAGCGAAGTAAAATAAAGCAAATCAAATCAAATCAACCTAACCATCTCAATTGTTAACATGGGCTTCAATGAAGTCCCATGAGAGCTATTTTTCTTCTTTGTGCAGTGCTCAAGATTTGTGTGAAATATAGTTTTACATAAATTTATTAAGCATTTACTTAATTTATAAATCAAATTCACAGCACAATAATTATGCATTTATTATGAAATAATTTTTATAATGATCATGCATTAATACTAATTGTTGAAACGTATGTCATTTAAAAATTAGATGTGGATAAAAATTGTACTTTACAGCAGGTTTAATTTACACATTGTATACTTGGGACATAGTGTAGATAGAGCACGTTGTATACTTAGGGCATAGTGTAGATAGAGCACGTATTATCTGCTAGAACGAAACAGTACACTGTACTGACACAAACACGTGTAAACATTTAGTTTGTTGTGACAATTATGTGTTCATTACCATGTGCAAACTACATATATATTTTTTTAATTTTCTCAGGTTCCAAGTTCATTCTGGCTTCCCTGGGATCCAGACTCAGGAGCATTAATGCAAGGCACGGTATGGGATTTGTGCTTGGGAAGTGTATTGTACATAAAACTTCTCAGTTCAAATCCTGTATCAGCCAGCATAAAACATCTTTCGATGCATATAAAATATTAGGGATATCACTATTATAAACAAGAAGCACTATATTTCCTCTATTGGCAACCCCTCAGCACATTCATGTTTAATTATGTAACACTACTTATTTTTTAACGGTTAAAAAATTGTGGTAGCAATTATTGTAAAACAACATAACTTTCAAAATAGTTAATACATGAGAGGAAATTGCATTAGAACATGATTTATTTAAAATTAATTTGTTGCACCAGAGCATTCTAGTGTAAATAGGTAAAGAGGTTAGGGTAACAGTTCGTTATATCGGAGACACATTAAAATTGGATATTTTGTGTTTCGCATGGTTCGTACTTACCAATTGTGTATTGTGAAACATAGTTCAAGGTGCCATTATGCTTTTTACACAAAAACAAACCCAATTTTTCACATAGAGAGTAGTTTTTGTTATTCCTTTTTTCGCTTCCGTAACACACAATATGGTGGGCAGAAGTTGACTACTGTTGTATGTATGCAGTGTTTCCAACCTTCTTTACCGAAAAATACCTACTATCGTGTTCGTCACGTGTGCAAATTGTACATTTTGCACGGGTAGCTGACGGATAGCCCCACGAACCATTTCTGATAAGGTTAGGTTAGGTTAGGCAAGCATAGTTAAAAAAAGGGGGGTTGGAAACTGACAGGGGGTTATGTCATCAAACGTATGTAGCATCCAGTTCACGTAGCGAAAACAATGGCACTTGTGCGTTGGTGAGATGTTTCTCTTGAAAAATACATGATTTCCCGGTCAAATAGATTCCAGGATCAAAGAAAATATCTCGACGAACGTTGTAAGTAGTTTCTTCTGTAAAAATGAAGAAATGTGTCTCCGATATAACGAACTGTTATCGAGGTTAGCAAAGTTTGCTATGATGCCAGGAGTTAAGGGTTCAAATCCTTCCCAGGACATGGATGTTATTGTGAGTGTCCTTTCGTCAATTTAAACATGTCATTATTCCTCATCCCCATCTTCATGATTAGCCAAAAGTAGCAGAAGACCAATGCAATAAATAAATCAATAAATAGGTTAAAAAAATATGTGAACAGAGCATTTTTATTTTAAATCTATAATCCCATATGCTTGGTTCTTTCATTATTGTGTGATTTTGGGTATGACTTGAGATGACCGGACCCCTCTCCGATTTTCTTCACTAATTGAGGCCTCCTAATCACGAATCTGAAGTTAAAATTTGTTGGTCACGTCTAGAAATTGCGAACCATTGACACTAGCCTCACGAACCATTGGCACGTGGTTAGGTTAGGCAAACATAGTTAAAATTTGGTGTCGTGGTAGTATCAGGATCTAGAAATTGGAAATAATTGCGAACCATTGGCACGTGGTTAGGTTAGTTCAGTTAGGTTAGGCAAACATAGTTAAAATTTGGTGTCGTGGTAGTATCAGGAATATAGGCTATATATTTGTTTGTGAAACAAAAAAATTCTCGAAAATTGACAAGTTTCCATTCCGAAAACTAACGCCTTGTTTTTGCATATTTTGCAATTTATAGACGTTTCCGACAAATTTTAACTTCAGATTCGTGATTAGGAGGCCTCAATTAGTGAGTATGCCAAATGTGAAGAAAATCTGAGAGGGGTCCGGTCATCTCAAGTCGTTCCGTGATTTCTAATCCAAATTGTTACAAATGTCAACATTTCTTTTTTGTTATCAACAGGAATGCAAGGTATATTCTGGAGTGTATCAAATTGTGATGTGTGTAACTTTTAAGAATTTCTTGACATTCTCATTGAATGAAATTTCTGTAAATTTGAGGTGTAAGCAAATGTGATGTGAGTGGTTGTTTTATACATAGATAATACATGAGCAGCTAACAGCAGCTTGGTGTTACATGCTAAAAACACCAAACCTACTAGCATATGCATCTGATAGCAAAAACAAACATCTGAAAAGGTTAGGCTGGTTAAGTTTGATTTATTTCTGATCTCAGATGCAGGTGTGAGTAGGTTAGGTATGTCAGGGTTTGGTGCTTTTACCATACTCCAAGTTGCTTTCACTAGCTGCTTATAGATAATGCAAATGTATGTTTTTTTTTTTTTGCCAGGTGGTGGCAGTACTAGTCCATCTTCTTGGCAACAAACAATGAATGACTGACTGCTGAGAATTCCATACAGTATAACATGGGACATGAAAATAGTCCTTAAAGAAAAAAGAAGTAACATGTAGGCCTATCTTTTATGTTTCCTCAGTATGTGCATTCAGTCAGAAATCAAATTCATATGTACAAATGTAGCATGTAACATGACAATATTTTATTCATCAATTAAAAATTTGGCCAAGTTCAAGGCATGAACAATTTTTAAGCACAAAAACATTCAAAAGTGTGTTCTAATAATTACTGACATTTGTAATCCGTGAACCTTGAACTTAATTTTCACTAGTGATTCCAATTGTTCAGATTCTACTTTACTAGGTTCGATACTCAGTGGAGGTACATAGTGGCCCGATTAGCTGGGAATTTCTATTTACAACTGTTATCAATTGTACTCTACTGTTTTCTTGGAAATCGACTGAAACTGAATGGTTTTCTACCAAACACCTACAGTAGATCTAATGTACAGCCAAGAGAAAAAATAATAGTAGGCAAATAGTTCATTGATCTTTTCATTCCACGTCATATGTTGCTTTAAAGAATGGAATTCTGTTGAAGTGAAGCACATATTGTCCTCCACTTTTTTTACATTTTCATTTAAATTTCACATTGTGTAGAACAGACCAAATGAAAACTGTTATGGACAACTCGCCTACCATTTCTTTAACATATTGGCTGTAAATATAAATTGTCATTCCTCATGATAAACGATTTGTTTTCATATCTGCTTGAAAATCTAAACACAGTAGATGTTTCAAAACAACTGTTGATGTACTGAAAACAGTACAGAAGAGAGACTAAAAGTGTAAATAATTTCTTTAGTATTATTTTTAATGTGTATGTAATGTGCTTAGCATAAGATGATGCCTGCTCAGCAGGGCTATTTGTGCATAAAGTTGAGTAAAGAGAAACAGTTCGTACGAAACTGGCAACGTTAATCTTAATGGGTTTGAACAGGTTAAGAAAACGTAGACGTTCCTGCTACGAACGACTAACTTAAGAAAATGTAATGACAAACAACTAAAAAAATTTGACATTTGTAAAAAGAAGAAAATGGGAGTTTTCACGAGATATTCAATGGGTGGATAATTTAATGGTTTCTTACTCCCTGCATTATAGATGATAATGGCAAAGCATGAAAAATCAGCTGCCTTTACATATTGCATCATTCAATTGCAACACATAAGAAAAATAGTATTCCTTAGTTCTGCCGCATATGTTTTAACAGTGACATACAGTAGAAGGTAAGGTAAAACATAGCATCTGTTATTAAATTTCGTGTATTTACACACAATTGCTTTAATTCAACGAGTATTTTCACTTTATACAAATTACTTTACGGTTACGCGTACATTACGATTACTTCGCAGTTTTAACAAACTAAACTAGTTTTCTATGCATTCTGCGTAAACACACAACTCTCGGAATCTCGAAGTACGACATGCATCGATAATATCAAGGAAATAGCACAACAATCGATAAAAATATCGATTATTTCCATAGATATTGCTTAGTTTCGCCAAGTTCACCACTTTCCTTGTAGCCGTGCGCTGTAGACAATTAAAGATGTAGTCGATTCTTAGTAGACGGTTTCGTGAATCGCACTTTACTACATCTTTTACTACTAAAAACTACTAAGCCAAGCGTCAGGTTAACCTTGCAGCAGGTTTTATGTATCAATCCGCGCGAGAACTGAGCTCAGAATCTTCCGTGCCAGTCTTTCCTCAACCGCCGAGCTGCTTACATCGGAGACACTGAGAAAATCTACAGTGTTGCCAACCGCACAACACATCAAAACCCGCATGCATGTCAAGTGGATTGTATTTTTGCTTCTCTTTGTCTCCTGAAACATAACATTTTAAAAGTACTTTCTGCGCATATATTATTTAATAAATGTGTCATTAATATAAGAGCGAAACAACTTCTAAACATGAGAGCATGTGTGTATATTTCGAGCACGCAAAAATAAAAATAAACAAAGATAAAAGTAAACAACGATAGGCCCCTCTTGAATTTATTGAATTAAACAAATTATTGTTTTTGGTTTAGAAAGAAATAGATTTATGAAAAACTTGGTTGCTTCGTTCGCAATACATCCGTTACTGTAAGACACACGCACTTCAAGTTGTACCACCAAAAAAGCATGATTTGTTATTGGTGATATATACAATCAGGTGCATTGTCTGTCGCTATTACTCTGGTTTCAATTTATGAATCACTTCACTAAACCAGGATTCAAATCTTGGTCTGTCTATTTGTTGCTGATAATCACCCTTCCCTTTCTTTGCGCGGAACAGTAAATATGCGCCTTCAACAAAGCTTTCATTGCCGCCAGTGGGTGAAACAATAAGCCTCCCCCTTCCCCTCATCGTCGGTTTCTTCAGCCCTGGCGGTGGTTTTGCATGGTGGTATCCTTCCATGGTTTATTCCCCCTTCCCCCACTCACCGAGTTGAAGGACGTCTCGTCCAAATAATAAACATGTTTCTTCTCACTGCGATATATTTTAATACCGCGGAGATTCTTTTGTCGTCAAACAACAAACAATCGTTTCCTCTTGCTAAACTCAAACCGCAAATCATTCAACACCCGTGATACAATTCGTGTGCACATTGACGGCAAATCACCTCACGCCCTGTTTTACTTTGATCTTGTTGCCGCAAGGAGGATTATGCATTTAAAACAACTTGCTTGACTTTGAAGAACATTTCCTTTCGGATGAAGCCCAAAATAACATTCGGGTAAAACCGCGCGCTGAACAGGAGACTCAGCCATTCTCGCCGCTCTACAATAAACATAGGGTTAAAATAGTGGGAGGTGCAACACTGGTATCAGCGATTTCACGCGCTCTGCAACGCATTCAGTCTCGCTCGACTCGCTCTAAAGTTTCAATGTCTCTTCAACGCAATACAGATTCGAGTTGGCGAATCTGCGGTTCTAAGTTCGTCTGCACAGTGATTGCAACCAATTAAGTCCATACCTGCTAATCAATGTATTATTTTGTCTGTATATTACAAATTAAATAACTGTTTTCTTGCAAGTATGCAGTTGTGTCGGAATAGAACCCGTCTCAGTGGAACTATATTCTTGCGCGCACGTTTGGATCTACATATGCTAAAACCTGCTGCAAGGTTGACCTGACGCAGGGCTTACTTCGTTGTAGACTCGATTTTGTAGTCATTTTCGTGAATCGCCCTGCAGGTGTCAGTCCCCCTTCTTCTGTAACGTCATTTATTAGGAGGCGGGAACTACGCAGCGAGAAAAGAAGATGCCGTAGAACACAATTTGGTCAAGTTTCAGAACAACGCAAGTATAGTAAACAAATTCCTGCTGGCGGCGATAATCATTATGAAACTAACCCAAGAGTTCCAGATCTTTCAAAAGAAATATTTGACGATCTAGCTGAAATATATGTAAAAAGATTGAGTGTATCAACAGCAGATGAGCTTGAAGTACTAACACGTGGCCAAGCCAATAGCGAGAGATGGCGTGAAGAAAGAAGTAAAAGAATACCATCTTCTTTGTTCAAAGACGTTGCTTCACGAAGACCAACAACACGTACTTCTTGTTTGGAAAAAAAGAATAACGAATCTCCATGAAAATAGCAGCTGTGCCCTTTCACTAGTTTATGGAAGGGATAATGAACCAGAAGCTTGTAGGCAATATGCAAGTTTCCACCCAAATTATAATGTGCAGCAATGTGGATTATTTGTACATATTATTTGCACCCCTTTTTATGTACTAGTCCAGATGGTTTGGTGAACAGTGACGGCTTATTGGAGATAAAATGTCCATACAATGCCCGAGAATGTATAAGACTTGTTGACGTTGCTAGAAGTAGCAATATCGGGTTTAAAGTAAACGAAAACGGCAAGTTGTACCTTAGAAAAGAACACCGCTATTATTATCAAATACAAGGACAGTTGGAAATAACAGAAAGAGACTGGTGTGATTTGTTTGTATGGTCCCCGAACAATACCTAGACAATAAGAATTCTTCGGAATAAACCATTTTGGGAAAATCTTTATCCCAAACTCTACAATTTCTATTACGAGTCAGTGCTACCTGAACTGGTGGATTCACGAGCAGTAAGGGGTATGCCCCTTAGAGAACCTGATCATGTGTTAAAGGCTATAGAAGATAAGAGAAAAATGTAAAATAGGCTTTTCAATTACAAAAACTTTGAGTATCATAAATTAAATATATAATTTTGGTAGTGCTGTGCTGTAAAAAGTTATGTATGTACTGAGTATGTGGATTTTTAGTTAGTTAAAATTGTAATGGACAAGACTATCATGTTAGGCTTTATTTTTTTTAGGTTAAATATATTCACGTTTATTTTTTCTAGCGATCTGAGTATATATAGCATGTTTTGTTTAACACATACAAATGTAATAATTGTTTAGTGCATTTATTCATATCTATCATGTAGGCCTATATGCTTATAAAGCTCCGAATTGCTTGCCCATGTATTCATTATTCTTGTTTGCTTGACGGTACCTGCTGAGAATCTATGTGTGTGTATTACATGTTACGATGTTCCTTTGTCACAGTTCATATAAGAAGGATTTCTTTACTATATCTCATATATTGTATTTTCATTGCTAAATATTTCTTACGTTCTGTAAAACATTCTGATTTATTCTTGATTTCAGGCATCTTAGAAAGAGTTGAAATTAATGATTAATTTTTGGGCCATATTTAAATAATTTTACACCTATTTATGATTTATGCCACTTAATAATCTCACATGTATTTTGATAATTACTTTTTGATACTGCATTCTAAACGTAGTTATTAAAATGTAATTCCATACGAGTATATTTTTTAAAGGACCCAATTAGGGCAGAACGTCAAATTTCCTTGTCGAAATTATGGCTTTATGATCCAATATTCATTGTGCAGCAGATTTATCGCCTTTAAATTCCCACCAGAATTGAAATCCAGACTGGGGAAGCTGGGAAATCTTATTTTATTAGTTGTTTGTTCACATATAGAAGATATTTTTCAACCCTTTGTGTAAAACCATTGCTGTTTTATACAAACTTGCCAATGTCAGATCGTCATAACGTTACTAAACAACACCAATGCTTTCTGTAACTTGGACTGTAAAGACGACGCTACTCAAGTCAGCAATTTGCCGCAGTAAATATATGTACATGCCTGCCTGATAAGTATATCTGAGAAATTGTGTGAGTACGTACTTTTGGAACCCACTATAAGGTACAACCTACGTATTTACACGGATGGTACTAAAACCTCACAATCTGTTTTCAAGCAATAATGCAGTACAAAATGACTTCGTACATGGATTCATGCTTTGACTACAATTGACTAACGCAATATTTGAGGAGGCTGTTTTTTGGTACAGTTACGTTCTTCGTTTCTATGTGCCACAAATATTGCCATCTTCACATGTATAATCATTAGAGTCATTTCACTATTATTTTTTATGTAATCCATTGCATTTTGTTCCGTCTTTTCCATAATTGCTTGTTGCAAAATTTTGTGAGAACGAATAATTTAATATGTGCTTTACATTTGCTTTCGAACAAATACAAGCAACACTGTCAGGAAAATCTCAAATATTTGCTTTGACGCATCAATTGCAAATTTAATGTATGTTGCAAATTACTGCAACTTCATCAATTCCAAATGTTATTATGTTACATACATATATTTAATATTTCAATGTCATTTTACAACGGTGAAATAAATAACTCTTCTGTTTAGGATGTATTTAGACGACTGCAATCAAATATTTAGCACATTGTTTTCTTCCAATATCCCTCGTTTCAGTTCTCTTAACTTAAGAAATAAAAAAGCAAACGTGACGTCATTTATTGACAGTAAATGTTGCTTCATTATGGTTTATTGACCAACCTGTATGTAGCTACTTGGATTATAATGCGAAGATCTGGCAACATGGCCCTCGGTTGCCATGGCAAACGGTGCTGCCATCTGTTATCGAAAAATTACCACAAAATTGCCTTTTGTACGGCCTTAAATTCTCACTTATCTTTACAATTATATCCTGTATTACTCTAGCAACATAACGAAGACACTTATTGATTTTGTAATTTATTAGGGTGTATGGGATTCCGCATAATGTCGTATCAGGATTGGGAGGAAATATTCCCTTCCAGATTCAGACTTCGGGAAATGATTTAGCAATTTTCAGTGTCTAGAATTGTTGCGACATTTTTAGTAGTCTTGTATTAAAGGTGCCTAATGTGTTCGGAAGTTTTTCTTGGGTGTGTTGACATGAAGTTTGAACTGCTTAAATTTTTGTTTCCCAAGTCTACCTTTTGGTAATAATGATTCATGTGGTAGAGAGAGGAAGTGGATATTTAATTTTTGTTGCTTTGCGTTGCTTTTCTGCCACATGTACCTAATCGTGACAATGAGT
This sequence comes from Lepisma saccharinum, assembly GCF_977018435.1. NCBI lineage: Eukaryota > Metazoa > Arthropoda > Insecta > Zygentoma > Lepismatidae > Lepisma > Lepisma saccharinum. The sequence continues at coordinate 69,037,610 of NC_139231.1, forward strand.
GATGACGTGAAATTGATGAAGAGACATTCATAAACAGTGCCGCAACCACAGGGGGGCAGGGGGCATTATCCCCCCCCCCACCCGAACTTGAACGGAAGTCCATTCTAGGGGAAGCAAACATTGTAGTAAAAAAACAAGACTAGGAGAATCTAAGAATAACAGGACAATTGAATACTCATGATGGAATTAGTTTTCACGTGTTCCTTGCATTTTTCTTCCACACGGCCAAGGGCACTTGAAAGGGGAACAGATGGGAAATTGCCCCCCCTCGATTTCAAATTTTATACAAATAAAAATACATTTCGTAAAATTTTCTTATAGTTGAAATTCAGAGCCATAGCTATGGGGCGGCGGGAGTGGCCCTGGGAGCCCAACAATCTATATGAAAAAAATAAATAAATGAAGAGAATGCCATGGCGCCCCGTAAAATTATTTGCGCCCTATTAAAACAATTACTTTCTACGTGCGTCCATTTCGATCTTCAGCCGAGAGATCGGGAGATGCGTGGCAGGCGGCGCTGATGGAAATGCCGACATTTGCGGCCTGTAATGCCCGCTTATTTTTATGGACATATGCAGACATTTATATAAATATTGCAAAACGAGCACTAACCTGTGTTATAAGAGTTGTTCAAAGTGATGTCCACCTACATTCACACATTCCTGGCATCGTTTGATGAAATTTTGATACACACGCAAAAGTTCTTCTTCCGTAATTCTTCCAAGTACTGCCCTTATATTGTCTTTTAGTTCGTCGGTGCTATGAGGGTTATTTCGGTAGACTCTATATTTTAAGGTTCCCCACAAATAAGTCACATACGGTAAGATGTGACGAACGTGAAGGCCATAAACCTCTAGACATTATTCTGTCATCAAACACCTCCCTTATAGCGTCCAAAGAATCAGCGGCGGTATGGGATGTGGCCGAATCTTGTTGAAAATACCCATATTGTCTCTCATTATCTGATAACAACTGAAAAAACGGCGCGAGTATTTGCGTGCGGTACCTCTCTGAATTTATTGCGTCTTCAAAAAATATAGGCCCTATTATTCTTTTTGCACTTACAGCACACCACACATCAATTTTTGCACCATGTCACTGAACTTCGTGTATTATTTGGAGATTTTCAGTGCTCCAGTATCTATTGTTCTGTGAACAAACATGACCACGCAAGTGAAACCATGCCTCATCCGAAAAAAATGTTAACTGTGGATCAACAATACCATCTACAATATTCTGCAAAACCCAATTACAGAAATTTACTCTAGCCTGAAACTTTCGTGCCTGTAGCTAAAGTCCTTCTGGGTCGCGCCGAGAACTTATCAGCCCCCCCCCCCTCCCTCGTAACGTTAACCTTGCGGCTGGCATTCCAATCGTCTCATTGACACAACACACATACACACTGCAATAACACAAACAAGTAACGGCAAGTAACCAAGAATAACACTCTTGCGTCTAGTCGCGAAGGAACAAAAAACTCGACCTCGGAGATTTTGGATTGCAAGGAAGTCCGTGAATAGTAAGAAACCGCGATGAATCCACAACTGACATGTAGTGTCGGGTTTTCTTCGATCACCTTTGGTCCTGGGTTCGATACCCAGTGGAGGCACTTTAAACTATAAGTCCAGTCCCGATTAGCCTTACTGTGCATAAAGTGGACTTAAAACACCAAATCAACCAACCAACCAAATCTTGAATCAACTTTGAATGTCTTTTAATAATTAATGTTGTCACTACCGACCACAATTAGAATAATTTGCCCGTACTACAGATGATATCTTGTGGTCCTGAAAATATTCGTGATGTTTTAAAACCATCCACATTCAACACTTTTCCCCAGTTCTTAAGACTGGTTAAAACTTAGGTTAATTTCGGCTATTACAGGACATAAATGAATGAGAAATCACCTATGCCCAGGTCGGCCCTCGAATCTTGGACGAAACAAATTAATATTTGTTAATCAAGTTGGTATTATAAGCAGGAAAGTGATATCATGCAGAATACACCACTTTGAAAAGGTGAAAATCATCATACTCTTATAAATTAACTCTCTTATTATTCGATATTTAATTAACTTCAGTTGGGGGGCCGGGGGGGGGGGCGAAGTGTCTGACATGGGGCGTTTCCCTGCCCACCTCTGGCGTCGTCACTGCTTCCAACCCTCTAATAACTTCGCTGCTGATAGCCTCACCTTCGAAATGGAAGCTTGTGTGTCGGCGAATAATACAAAGAACTTGTGTTCACTGTCCCTCTTTCATTCAAAGTCTGCCGTTTTCCTTTTCAGCTTTTCCTGCAAAACTCCCTGTCAGCAAGCAAAACAAATTACAGAATTTTTATTGCCCCTCCCTTGCATTAACTTTCATTCCTACTTTAGGCCTGGATTTATGGCACTTACCCGCTACTGCAGGTCAACCTCGCCCTATGTTTGGTGTTTGCCCCCTGAAGCAACGGTGTCCATTGTTCAAAGCGAAACCTCTGTCAGTGGGGAACGGCGAAAAATAGTCTCGGAATACACCCTGGTCGTAAACAGACTCCCGCCACCCTGACATTGGTGTCAGCTTCCCTCTGAAGTTTGATAAAACTACTTTGTGAAATTTGTTTAGTAACGATTGAAAATGTAGACAGTAGATACAACATGTATTTTGCTCATAAACTTGGAACGCTAAATTTACAGAATAAAAAGAACAGCTACAACATTCCTTCATCTGATTTACAGAAAGGCTAATCGGGACTGGACCCACAGTTTAAAGTGGGATTCAAATCACAATGTGCCTTCACCGGGTATCGAACCCGGGACCCCTTGATTACAAGGCGACGACGCTACCATCGGGCAGTCCGCTCATAGAACAAAGTTTCCTTCTACGACGATTATACAGAACTTAGTGCACTTCCTTCATTTGAAATCTATTCTACAGTATATCAGCCTCAGTATTTCGTTATTACAATCCAAGGAATAGTATTCTCCTTAAATAAGAAGTAAAGAAATAAAAAAAAGCATTGGAAATAATCTTCAAACGGACGTAAAAAATCGAATCCAACCACCTGTAGAATGCCTGAGGGAAACAACAAGAATTTTCTCAACAAAGACATATCCGAAATTTCCATAACATTCTAATAATTTCGCAACCCGTACAAATAATCATGTGGTAAAATCTTGTCGTGGTTCCCTGTAAACACTAAAATCACCAAATTACTTCTTTCCATATTTCCCGTATTTTCTCCTCCTCTTTAGCTCTCAGCTGTTCGGAGTGGGATAATGCAAGATTATTTGTCCCTAATTATCTCCTTCTCTTAGTCTTGCTAATATCTTGGACTCCTTAATAACTTTCCCAACAACTCCTTATCAATTTGTACTGCCATGTTTCCCACAATGTTTTTCCTACTTCCTAATAACATTCACTTCTGTACACCCTTTGATGTAAAAATTAAATAATAATAATAAACCATATCCGTCGGTCCGTTTATCTTTCCAACCTATAGAGCTGAGACTATTTTTACAAGATAAACCTCGGACGCAGACATTCCACGATCTTTTGGCCCCTCCTTCCACCTTCTCTACCTGCCCTTTTACTAGATGTTATTCAGAATTGTATTAGTATCTGGAGTACTATCGTAACATAAAGTTATTAACCTGGAATAAATTGAAAAACAAAAATGGGGAGTAATGCTGTGTTTTGAAAGAGTATTGAAAATAAGTTTAGGTATTCATTCATTACTCTCTCTAGAATAGTCTTCTTTTTACTTAATACACGCTTATCAACGTTTCTAATTGAAATACTTTATTCCAAGCAAACAAGTATTTGCAACTGATTAAAAATTTTGCTTTTATTTTTTCGAGACATTCGAGACGAGACGAGACTTTTCAAAAGCCGTCCCGTCCCGTGAGCAACACTAGGCACAACCAAATCATCATTCAAAACTTTGATTTTCAGTTGATCTGTGCAGCTTATTTCTTTTTTAATAAATCGCGCCAATGCCCAGCCCGATACTGCCAAAATATTCACTTTAGAGAGAGAGACCTTCGATCTCTTCGTCTTTCGACCCGAACTACTCGTAGCACTACCGTACACTGAGGTTCCGGAAGTTCCGCTATCGTCAATGTCTTTAGCTTTGGGACCGAACTGGAACTAGTTGTAGACTTCGTTACTTTACGGTATTTAGTCCATTTCATTTTCGAATCACTAGATCTTATAAAGCAACCAATGGACACTGACTGATCACTAATCGACGGAATGAATTGTCATACTTACCTCTGAAGTCTCCACCTATTCTGTTGTACAGATCAACCGGGAAATTGAAGCCGCGTATTAATATCCTCATTATATTCTAGAACGTTCCGCAGGTAAAACGATTCGTAAATATTGCCAGTAGTTCGACTCCTTCTCTTATTCAAGAACGTTCCCTCTCGCGATTTCCAGAGATTAAAAAATTACAATGAATCCGAATCGCCCTACCTGTGGCGCTATCTTTGTTGTGCAGCTTCCAAATGCTGATAAGTCTCTACATAGTGTTCAAGTTCGCTACGACAACACCGAAAGCGTAAGAAAAGTTTACGTGCAATATTATCAACAACAGGGTTATAGAACATTCTCCGTCTTGCCTTATAAGTATTTCTCTCCTAAAATTATCGTCACATTATTGAAGAAGACAAAAACCTAATTTTATCTCGTGTAAACTGAAAAATTTCCTGGGGAAGGGGGCTCGAGACACCTGATTACCACCTTGCATACGCACTATTAACAATAACAGGGTTATAGAACATTCTCCGTCTTGCCTAGATAATTATCTCTCTCAAATTATCTCCATATTATTCAAGAAGCCAAAAACCTCATTTTATCTAGCGTGAACTGAAAATTTTCTGAAGTGGGGCTTGAGCCCCCTGATTCCCACCTTGGATACGAGCTGTTACCAATAACAGGGTTATAGAATATTCTCCGTCTTGCCTAGATAATTATTTCTCTCCTTAAATTAACGTCACATTATTTTATTTGACACCACAAGAAACAAAAAATCTCATTTTATCTAGTGTAAACCGAAAACTTTCGGGAGGGAGGGCTCGAGCCCCCTAAGCCCCCCCTTGGATACGTGCCTGGGAAGCAGTCACTTTTATTACACCCTTACATTTACATACAATATTAAAAAGTTCTGCTTTTATATCTCGCACAATGCCTTTTTCACAAAAATGGGCAATTCCGCATTTTTTATATCAATCAAGCTGTGATATTTTAGATTTCTTCCGATAGTTTTCTGATAATAGTTCTCACAGCTTTCCATAGCATTTAGACATGATTTCAGTTGACAAGAACAAAATAATCTTATTTCAAAACATACAGCAAAAAGAAATCCAATGCGCTTAAGTTAAAACTCCCTTACATTGGAAGCCTAGAGAGAACAAAACAGGGGTTCCTTCGTAACACGATTTCTTGAAAACCATTTTACCCATTTGAATCAACTTTATGATAATTTGATTAGAAAGGATGAATCTTAACAGTAAAAGTTGTAACTTTTCCCCTGCTACTATATTTTAGAAGATATTCGTTGTCAAATATCTCAATATTTGCATAAGGAACCAGCCTTTTCCGTACCGAGCGTTTCGACGATGACGTAATACATCCACGGACAACTGCGCATACGATCTGCGCCGCCGAACGAGCACCCCCTGGAGGGTGTGCGGAAGATGCGGAAGATGGGGAAGAGATGAAAGACGTTGGTTGGGTCCCTCGGACGGTTTACTTTCTTTTGTTTGGAACACGGCCACTGAAATGGAGATGTTCGGTTTCTTTTCGTCAAACACAGGGTGCTGGGTTTAGCACCATTGTTACAAAAGTATCTGTGACGTTTACGCCGTAAACAACGCGCGCCACTGCAGCAGGGGGCTTTTATTGTGACCCTTTGCTTGGCGACTATAGGTTATTCACAACCTATCTCGTTCCCTTCCCTTCTGGAAAATGAATGTTGACATAAAAGTACCTATTCAGACATATGAGTTGATTTCAGTTACAGTAATTTACATGCATTATTATAATAGGAACGTGATAATTTCAAACTCAAGTGGTGTTTTCTGAGAGGGCAACGCTAACGGGTTAATATGCCTCGTTTACCAGCCTGATAACAAAATACATTGTTTCCCCCTCGCTGGAAAAATCTGCGGACGTTCCCTTGCCCCAGTTCGCACGCCTATGCCGCCACCCCCAAAAACGTCGTTCATCCGCTACTATTAGATCATTGGATTGTGTAGCAAATCTTCTGGTTTCCCAAGGAACAATCCCCGATCTTTTCAAGTCTGACCTGGCAACACTGCCCCGAATACCGACAACGGCAGGGAAAATGCGCGAACGCTTTTGACGGAAGGTTTTTTCCTTGTGGTCGAACTATAGTATGATGGGTAGTGCCAACGTGATCAAGAAATCGAAAAATTTTCGCTAGCATATGTTATAGAAATCTAATGAAAGAGGTAATTTTAATGGAGCTTTGTTTACTAAAATTGCAGACAAAAATTCAGAGTTCCTAAGATTGGTTTATTTTACTTCGCATTTGTACTACTTTTGGCTAATCGCGAAGATAAGGATGAGTGAACACTCATAAAGACTACCCATGCCCAGGCCGGGATTCGAACCCGTGATCCCTGGCGTCGTAGCATGCTGTGCACGGAGGTCGGCCAGAGTTTCTAGGAAATAAATGCGACTATTAAAATTTCGATTTTAATTTTTTTGATATTTTTAAATAGAATTGATGTTTAAATCTGGCGTGGGACAGCCAAGTTCTTTAACTTTTAATTTAATATCGCATAGTACCTTGGAAAACGGTGTATGTAATAATGCTATAATCTGACTCATCTTTACTAACTACCCTTCCTTTCACACACCATCGGACACTTTCACTTCACTAAAAAGAAAAACACTGAACAATTAGATACACCGAGTCGAACACGGTATTCTCGCCTTGCTTTGTTTATAATTTGCAACCCCAGCACGGCAGACGGTACATCAACAATCGGTGTTACTAACAACTGAAATATGATTATCTGCTAAATGAACTGTAGATCTACAATTTTTAGAAGTCAATGCAAGAAATTGAATTATATCTCCAAGTGAATTATACTGATAGATTTTCCATGTTCCTGAAGTTACCCCCACCACATTTTGCTACTTGTTTTACTCGCAGTATGGCCTCTTAATGCTGCCAAAAAAAGTAAACTGTGCTTGCCCCCAAGTTTTGGCACCCGATAGCTGTTACTGCAAACATTCAGATACATTTGTCAGTTGTAATAACCTTATAAGCCAAGAAAAGTGATCATTAACCCCCAACTTTCAGTAAAAAATTCATATGATGAAAATAATACAGAGGTTGATTCATTTATATTGAGCCGAATTCGAATGTGCCACCTACCTAGGAAATGCCGTGTTTCCACCACCGGTTGTGTTCGATCTGCAGGCCACCACTATTGACTATTTCCCGGCATCGGAGTTTCCATTGCAGGAGACTGCGTTGCAGCTGGACCGTGGGTATTGCATCCCACTCCTCGTTACAGGCTTTCCACAGGCAGGAGATGGTGCGGACTCGACGATGGGACAGGCGCCGCTTTAGGAGTCCGAAAGCACAATAGTCCATTGGACTGGCATCTGGACTGTTGACAGGGATGTCAGAGAAGGGAATTGCAGAAATTCCAGTTTCCTGTTCCACTTCCACCGATCACCCGCTAGATGACGTTCGTAGAGCCTCTTGCAGTTCCTTTTTCGCTCAGCCACATGACACGGTTTCAGGGCGTGCACACTGCTCTTGTGAATGACTTTGAGGCCTGCGATGTGCGGCATTTGCTGGCCATTGCACGCTGTTTGGGGGGATTTTTGGAGGTCGCCATACGCCGAACAACATGCAATAGCGGCAGGGTCCTCTTCACGGGAGGCCGGTTTCTAGTAGGGATGGCCAAACGGATCCGGATCCGAAAAATCCGGATCCATTCGGATCCGGATCCAAAAGTTACGGATCTGGATCCGGATCCGAAAATTCCGGATCCGGATCCGGGTCTGAAAGTTCCGGATCTGGATCCGGATCCGAAAGTTCCGGATCTGAAAGTTTCGGATCTGGATCCGGATCCGAAAGTTCCGGATCTGGATCCGGATCCGAAAATTCCGGATCCGGAACCGGGTCCGAAAATTCCGGATTTTTTGGATCCGGATCCGAGAGTTTCGTATCTCAATCCCATTACAATATTACCACACCTTAAACGGTATTATGATCTTGTTTCAAGTGTTGTTCCTAAAACACTTTGCTACGCATCGGCTGACACACACGTGCACAAAAATAATCTTACTTGTTTAACATAAAATGTCAGAGGTGATTTTGTAAATGCCATTGAAACGAATATGCATTCATTCGAATGTATTGGAAATTGAAACACGCATAAATATGAGACATTCCATTCCAGAATGAAACCTTTAACACATATAACAAAATAGAAATGTTATACAAAAATTATGCAATTGTTCTACACTTACAGTTTTACAAATTAAAATAAAACATTATAATATATGCAGTGTTATATAATTACAAAGTGTAAGACTAACAAGGGAGGTTATCTAAGTGTCCCCCTCCGATTTCCATGAAACTTGGCAGGCGTATAGTGGGGCCCAAACGAAGAAATACGTTTTTTTTTGTTTTAGCTAAAAAACGGTTTTAGGGGCAAAACCCCCTCAAATGTCAAGATGAGGACAAATTGAAGTGAGTGATCTGACCCCTGTGTCCCCCTCCGATTTCCATGATGCTTGGCAGGTGTTTATATAAACGGGCCCAAATGAAGAAATACGTTTTTTTTTTTTGTTTCGGCTAAAAAAACTGTTTTAGGAGGCAACCCCCCCTCAAATGTCAATATGAGGACAAATTTAAGTGTGCATTTGACCTATGTGTCCCTCTCCGATTTCCATGAAACTTGGCAGGTGTATAGTGGGGCCCATGGAAGAAATACGTGTTTTTTTTTGTTTCAGCTAAAAACGGTTTTACAGGGCAAAACTCACTCAATTGTCAAGATGAGGACAAATTGAAGTGCGGATCTGACCCCTGTGTCCCCCTTCGATTTCCATGAAACTTGGCAGGTGTGTGTATAAACAGACCCAAATGAAGAAATACGTGTTTTTTTTTGTTTCGGCTAAAAATCTGTTCTAGGGGGCAACCTCCCCTGAAATGTCAAGATGAGGACAAATTGAAGTGGGGATCTGACCCCTGTGTTCCCTTCCGATTTCCATGAAACGTGTTAGGTGTATAGAGGGGCCCAAAGGAAGAAATACGTGTTTTTTTTTTGTTTCGGCTAAAAAAACTGTTTTAGGGGGCAAAACCAGCCTCAAATATCAAGATGGGTACAAATTGACGTGTCGATCATCTGACCCCTGTGTCCCCCTCCGATTTCCATGGAATTTGACAGGTGTATAGAGAGGCCCTATGCCCCCTGTTTCTTCCTATGCCATATTTACGTGGTTTCGGGGTCAGATCCTCACTTCAATTTCTCCTCATCTTGACAATTGAAGGGGGGGGGGCTCTATACACCTGCCAAGTTTCATGGAAATCGGAGGGGGAGACTTAGACCTCCCTTGTAAGTGTATTAATTAATTACAAATCGCGCACGCGCGTACACACACTATATATATATATGTGTATGTATGTATATTATATATATATATGTGTATGTATGTATATTATATATATATGTGTATGTATGTATATTATATATATATGTATATTAGCAGGTATATTACCGGATCCGGATCCGAAAGTTTTGGATCCGGATCTGAAAGTTTTGGATCCGGATCCGAAAATTCTGGATCCGGATCCGAAAATTCTGGATCCGGATCCGAAAGTTCTGGATCCGGATCCGATAGTACCGGATCCGGATCTGAAAATTCCGGATCCGAAAAATTTTAGATCCGGAACCAACCGGATCCGGATTTCGGATCCGCGAGGATCCGGATCTGGCCATCCCTATTTCTAGCTGCTCGCGCAGGTGTGGTGGGCCCAAGACTCTGTGCCGCATATTTCCATATAATACGAATCACAGTGGCACGACCTACACGAAAATTACACACTTTACACATTTCTACGATGCGCGACGCCGTGAACTTACTGTCGGAAAGGGCAACAATGTACCTCTCCCAGAATCTGTTCAGTTTCGGCGGCATCAGACTACGCCCGACCACACTGCTCTACTGCGTGACTAACGAGATACTGTTACTTGCCTCGGGGCAATCTCACGGCGATGCGTTGCGCTTGCATGGTACAGTGGCACATTGAATTCGGCTCAATATAAATGAATCAGCCTCTGTATGATCAGGAACATGGATTTAAATTACAAAAGTAATTTAACCCTTCAACATTGTCTACCATCACAATTTCTATCAGTGTCCCATAATATATAACGTGGAGTAGGTATGTGCCTTGTATTTTTGCACTTGAAGAACAAAATGTGACGTAACAAATTCACATTTATTTCACTACATTGACAAGAAGGACAAAATGTGATTAGAGTGTATGGCTGCGCGCACACAAACACTTGCTTGAAATAACTGTGTCCATCGGAGACAAAGAAGTGGAACAAGATGCGAGAATAGATTTGAAAAGGAAGAGGGAAGACACCAAACGCACATACACCAGGCCCGTAACCAGGAATTCTTTGCAGGGGGGGCAAAGTCAATCCTAGAGGGGGCAAATTTTTAATACATTGCGTCACATTGGCAAATATAGCTGGGTACACAGAGGCATTTGCCCCGTCCCCAAAAGAGATAAGTAACAGAAAAGGGATGATATTTTGAAACTCAACGAATATAAAAAAAACTTCGAGCAACATTAAATAGCAATATTTCGATATGACCTTTCCAGACTGCTAAAGAATATAAAGTTTAACATAAATAGGCTAATAGGGACTGTATCTACTTGATATTTACAGGTCGATAATGTTAATAGGCGATTAATATGTACCAACAGATTTGGGCCTATCTGCAGAACTGATTAAGGGAGCCATTTATAAATCATGCTTCATAATGATTCCCTCTAGTTTCCAGTATGAATGATTTTTACGCACAAGGGAATCTAACGACAATCCAACAACACTATTCTGTTGTGTTATGCAAGAAAAATCGAATTAATTAAATAATAATGGTTACATATTATCTACACTTGATGAATTGTGTAAAAATTTGTAATATAGTTTTTTGTACATGTACATGAAAACATGGGTCCCTTAGTCCACCACGGAATCTATTTCCTTCAAAGGGGAGTCTCTTGCATCACTACAGACAATGTTTGTCTACTGGTTACGTTAACCATTTTGCAAAATATTGTGTGAATTGTATTACATCATAGTTGAAATGCATGTTTTGACACATGACAAACAAATTGGAATCCCTTGATTGATCAATGAGTTCTTGGATTACAGTGTAATCATTAATATTTCATATTAAGTTTCATAGAAATAAATTGTTTTAATAGGGCGCAAATAATTTTACAGGACGCCATGGCATAGATCGTTTGGCTCTCAGGGCCGACTCTCGCCGCCTCATAGCTATGGCTCCGAGCTTGGACTATAAGAACAAAAGGGAATGCGAGCGAAGCGAGCAAGAACATTTTACGAAAGGTATTTTTTTATATAAAATTTGAAATCGGGGGGGGGGGGGCAATTGCCCCTCTGTCCCCCTTGAAGGTGCCTTTTGCCGTCTGGAAGAAAAATGCAAGAAACACGTAAAAACTAATTCCATCATGAGTATCCAATTGTCCTGCTATTCTTATATTCTCCTAGGCTTGTTATTTTACTTCAATGTTTGCTTCCCCTAGAATGGATTTCGGTCCAAGGTAGGGGGGGGGGGACATTTCCCTCTGCCCCCTGTGGTTGCGGCACTGTTTATGAGTGTATCTTCATCAATTTCACGTCATCACTCATTGTTGCGATTAGCTACGTGGCAGAAAAGCAAAGGAAAGTAACAAAAATCAAATATCCACTCCCTCCTCTCTCTACCACATGAATAACTATTATCAAAAGGTAGACTTGGGAAACAAAAAAAATTAAGCAGTTCCAAGTTCATAGCAACACATCCAAGAAAAACTTCCGAACACATTAGGCGCTTTTAATATAAGACTACTCAAAATGTCACAACTGTTCTAGATACTGAAAATTGCGAAATCATTTCCCGAAGTTTGAATCTGGGAGGGAATTTTCCCCCAATCCTGATACGACATTATACGGAATCCCACACACCCTAATAATGATTGATTGTTTGATTGATTTGGTGTTTTAAGTCCACTTTATGCACAGTAAGGCTAATCGGGCCTGGACCTACAGTTTTAAAGTGGGATCCGAACCACTATGTGCCTCCACCGGGTATCGAACCCGGGACCCCTTGATTACAAGGCGACAACGCTACCACTGTGCCATCGGGGAGGCCTATATACACCCTAATAAATCACAAAATCAATAAGTGTCTTTATGTTGCTAGAGTAACACATGATATAATTGTAAAGATTAGTGAGAATTCTAGGTAGGAATGTGTACTGCACTTTTCACAGGGGGGGCAAGGCAGGCTCTCAGGGGAGGCAACTGCCCCCCCTGCCCCCCCCTAGCTACGGACCTGACATACACATACATGTGATGTGTTGTGCATGGCAGTTAAGAGAAACATTTGAAGAATGGAACGAGAGAAAGTGAAAGGGAGAAAGATGTAACAACTGAGAAAGAAAGATAGAAGAAGGCATTAGGGAGTAAAGGATGAAAAGGAAAGGGAACTCAGGAGTGTAAGAGAGAAGGGGATACATATGCATGCATGTCGTACATATGTGTGTCTTATATATATATATACGGAACGAGTTTACAATTCCGGACCACTCTCCAATTTCTATGAAATTTCGCCTACTCACTAATTGTGAACTCCTAATCATGAATAATGTAATAATTGGCGGTCGAGTATGGAAATCGAGAAAAAAACGAAATAAACTATGTTTTCTTAACGTAACGTAATCCTACCATAAGAACAGTAGCTCAACGGAACACGCCATTTTTCCCGAATGGGTGTCACTTATCGCACAACACTTTAGCAACATAGTGTTCTGCCGTCACGGGAGAGAGCTTTTTCATGTTAGGCCCTTTCTAAAATAGGTATAATGAAGACGTAAATACCCGGCTTCTATTTCCCGGTTGATCAGTAGCTACAACAGAATCTGTTAGTAATTAGAAAATGGAGAGGACTAGTGAGACAATTTCCCGTAAACTACCGAAGTCTACTTCTAGTTCGTGTCCAAAGTTGAAGATATGTCGTCTGTGGAACTCTAGGAGCCTCAGTGTAGTGCTAGTTCGGGACATGAGCCGAAGAGATCGAAGGTCTAAAGTGAATATTTCAGGAGTACCGGATATTGGGGCGGTTTATTAAGACATAAATAAGTTGCACAGATCAACTGTAATTTTATTTGTGCCCGGGCCAAATTTCGTGTATGCAGTCCGAGACTTTCATGGGATAAAAATGACTTTTATTTAAGCCAACTGGGTTCGACACACACTCAAACACTTAACCACTACAAAGGGACAGCCGAAAATTATATGAATGTCGAGAAGAGAAAGCAGGAAGATGTTGCATATGTAGACATTTTAGCGGAATTTTCAGGCTCTGCCAGTACCCGAACCAGGGTTTCTGGCATGTCGTGCCGTTGCTCTACTGGCATACCCAGGATTTTCGAAGGGGGGCGGGGGGGTTACGTATACTTTTTTTCGGTAGTCAGTCTTCATTTTGCCATCTTTCTCTGCCTTTGACGTTCATTTTTTTTTTAGAAATTCTGGGCCAAAGGAGGGTTATGACCCTCATCACGCCACTGGAGATAAATGAGTGAGCATTTTATCATTGGAAGTCGAAACATTAGATGTGTTGGGATCGGAAGGGTTTTCACTGTGCATTAATTGTTTCTCGATCCAGCTGTGTTCGAGAAGACTTCCTTTGTTTCGTGCCGATATATGACAAGACTGCGGAAACTGTGACGGACAATTTTGAACACTTGCGAGTGCTTAGGCCTGAATATGAACAATTTGGTAGGTTTCAGCTTTTATAAGAACTGCATACATGGGAAGACAAGACACATTAGTGGTGTTCAGGCTCGAATCAGGGAGAAATATTCGAGAACTGTGTGCATCCAGTTCACAGCCCACAGTTTGAATCTCGCATCGTCGAGTGGATTGTCCATCCATTGTGTAACAGCTTCGTGAAGACACGAAGACACTCAAAGATACCAAATATGTTTTGATGCCTAATGAGAAGAAACGGACAAACACGTGATAAAAATGGCAGCCTTAAACGGTGGCTACTATTTAGGGGACAGTTGCTCCCCATTTTTTTGCCTCCGCACTATGGCCTCTTAATGCTAGGCCTTGTCTACCAAGAGAAAGTAAACTTTCCTTGCCCCCCCCCCCTTTCCCCGTTTTGCCACCAAAAGGGCACCACTGGCCTTAAATATACACCTGTGAGGTTCTATCTATACCCCTTAAAAATATATTGTCCCCCCTCCCCCCGAAAGGAATTTCTGGATACGTGCCTATGTTGACTATACACTTCATTTTGTATTACAGTACTTTCTACTTTTGATTGGAGACTTTATACTCTGTCCCAACTATCTCGGCTGCAGCAAGGCTGCACATAGCGGCAGAGAATGGGGGGGGTCGAGTGGGCAGAGCGCAGCAGTACACGATGCTGCGAAAGCTGGTAACTAGAGCAGCTTTCCGCCGTTCCGCGCAATCCCGTTCCCTCTCACGTGTTCATTGGTAGAGCCGTCTCGCGTCACTACTTGCGCAGAGACTTGCCTTCGTTCGCTTGCACCAGAGAAGTTCTTTTCTTGTGTATGGAGCGACCGTTCAAAACGCAACGCACCGTGCTTTCATTGTTGAAATGCCATTTGCATTATTATTTTCCGCACCCTATATTAGTAAAATGAAATTAAAGATAAAACACATTTTCAATTTTTTCAATTATAAACATTGTTGAAAAATGCTTAAAAGTAGTAATGTTAATTTTTCCACGAGGCCGTAAATTTCAGTTTCCTAATGTATTTTTCTTGCAGAATTACAATTGATACAAAAAAGTGTTCCATTTTCTCAGGATGACGATAAGACCAAATAATCTTTGCTTATTGTCAATTGTGAATATTCGTCTGAAGAAGACCCTGTTAGAGGGTGGAAACGTTACGTTTTTATGTATATTTTTTTATACTATAAAAGCTTTCCTTCGTCAACATTTCAATGACATGGAAACAAGGCTTAACAGTGTTACAATGGAAATTAAAGCTCAAATTACTATACTTTAAGAAAATTATTTATTTGAAAACCTTAAATTGATGTCTTAAGCCCGCACAGAAAGGCTAATCAGGACTGGACCTACCGTTTAAAGTGGGATCCGAACCACTGTGCAATGCGCCTCCACCATGTATCGAACCTCTTGAGTAGCTACAAGGCGACGACTTTACCACTACGCCATCGGGGAGGCCTTTATTTGAGAACCGGGAATAAAGGTAAACGAGCAACAGAGTGATTGATTGTTCGTTTCAAAATACTTAAGTACAATTTTACACACGTTGCCTCTGCACAATGTCCAAAGTCCTGTTTCACAGTTCTTCACGAATTATACTGGTATGTTCAGCAGCTGTCTTTGGAAGTAACTGTAACATTTTCGAGTAACATTAACTGTAAACTACTTACTTTATGAAATTAGTACCTGAAATTCAGTTATTTTTCCACCTAACTAGTAACTAAGTTCAAAGTTAGTTATACACTCCTGTTCACATAAAGTGTCACTCTTCATAGGGTCGAACAGTTGAAGTATGTACCAATTGATGTGAACTGAAGTGTACAATTACTATTTTTTCGCATAGAAAGGAATTTTCTTCTGTTCCATTTTTACAATTTGTTCAATCATATCCTCGCCTGAAAGATTGGATGAAATAGTGATTATTGAAATCGTGAGACCATGAGAACAATCTTATTTATTGCCAAGAACTAGAATTTATCTATTCCAAGTGTATTTTAATTAGAATAATTTCGACATATATAATCTCCAACAATCCTCATTGATACCACAGTTCAACAGTAATTCTGAATAATATATTGATTGCTCAACAAAAATACAATAAAATATTATTTTTTCATCTTTAAGTAAAAGATGTGGATTTTATTGCCTCTGTATTTACATATAAAATATATTAACTTAGTTATAATTATATGGTTGATTGATTTAGTTTATTTTACTACGCTTTTCTGTCATTTTTGTCTAATCGCAAAGATGAGAACGAGTGATAAATGATGAAACTTATGAAGGATCACATACAAAGCACACCCATGCCGGGATTCGAACCAGAGACTCCTAGCGTCGTAACGCACTGTTCTAACCACTCCAATACGGACACCAGCAGTTATAATTGAAGACTAAAATTGGTAAACGCTGTAAGTGCCACAATAATTCAAACACCGTTCTCCAGGTTAAACTGTGAAATGTGCCATGCTTTATAATGTGGTAAATGTGAAATGTGGCTGGTAGACCTCTAAGTAGTTCAAAGGGCGTGTAAAGAGGTCACTAGTGTGCACGTTCGTACGGGATGATGTGCGGAACGATGCGATTTCCCAACACTTTCGCTTTTGGCACCTACTTATGAAACTTAATGCTAAGTTGTTGGTGGTCATCTATGATGAAATGAATAGTGCGCTTGCATTTCATGTTCTGAACCATGTCTTACAAGATATAACTAATCTAGAATAAAGTAATTGTAATAGTAACTAAATTAGATACGTTTTAAAGCTACAGTAATTATAACTGAATTAATTTCTCAAGTGATTAACTTTGAATTACTTTTGAAAAGTAACTTTCCACACACTGTCGATATCTTAGATAAGATACTCAGATAAGAATTGTGAGAAGTTTTCTAAGATACAATATGGTAATAATTACCATTAGAATAAAATTCAAATCATTCAAAAATCATTGCATGAAGGGACTACTAAAATTATATATTCGGGATATACGTATAAATTCACATTAACATTTTTCTTTCAATGTAACTTCATTCTCCTTCTTGCCCATCCTGCAACATTATGTGGTTCTCTCATAGATGCGTATGCTTCTTGCTGTCTTGAAATCATCATTCCATTCAGAAAGCAATGAATATCCTAAGATTTTGGGCAAATACCCTTCAAAATTGGAACTAGCAAAAATTTCAAGGAATGTGTGCTATAACTTGACAGACAAGACAAACAAGTTATACCATTCGCATTATTTTCAGTTTCTGAAATATACCGTTCCCAATTCCTGGCTACTTGCAACCAGATATTAAGAAGGCTTGCAATATCATTTTTTGAGTATATTTTGGACTCTTGATATCTTGTAAACCATCACCATCCAACCATGTAATGTGCAAATTGTGTACGGTTCAAACAATCCACACAGACGATTTTTATTCCATAGAAGCATATCCACAAACTTCCACGGTATTGGGTTGCCATTGTTAGTCAAATCTGTTGACCTTTTTACAAATTTCAAGGTATTCTTAGAAGACACATCAAATAGATTCTCAAATGTTCATCTGCAAAAGGAGCAAATAAAAATATTGTCAATATGGTGTATGAGACTATGGACTTAACAAAGATGAAAAAAATCATTTTCATTACATTGTTACAACCACAGACAAGTTGAGTTAATAATAAAATGAAAACAACTTAGAGATGTTGTGTAAGTGGATGTGAATATAATTGATCTAAACTGCACCATAATGGTTAACGAAGTGGTCCTTTTATAACAGAATTATGCAAGGCTTGATTCACGGTATCAGATCACTTCAGTGACTCAGATCTATCTTTACAGTGCATGTTAAATATGACCATAGGCATGCGCAGACCCTCTGATTAGGGGGTGGGCAAAAGCCTTGAAAGTTCAGTCGGGAAAGAAAACTTCACTTTATCTAACTGTTTTAGTTCTATTGCATTGATGGGTATATGTGTACGTGTGTGTATATGACATATTCTTTATATACATTACATAATCAATTCATTCCACCCATAACAAACCAATAGCAAAAATGTTATAAATTGTCTTTGAAATATGCGCGCTCCTTTTCCTGCAAACCAAGCTGTTACAGGAGCTACTGTCTGATGTACTTAATTATTCTCACACTGTCTCTGGTAATTTACAATGCACTACAGAAAATAAATTGCGAGCGAAGCGAGCAAGAAAATTTCACGATCCAAATTTTTGCAAAGTGAAAACTGTATTGATTTAATATGGCGCAAAAAAAATCACGGGATGCCAGGGCGTTCTCTTTTACAATTCTTCTCATTCAGATTGTTCAGCGTCCAGGGACATCTCCCGCCATCCCCTAGCTATGACTATGAACTTGACAAGACTGTAAGAAAAGCAGATATTGCGAGCAACAAAATTTTACGAAATGTATTTTTGTTTGTATATAAAATTTGAAGTCTAGGGGCAATTGCCCTTCTGTGACACCCTACAAGTGCTCCAGGCCGTCTGGAAAAAATGATGATAGAAAGACGTGAAAACTAATTCCATTTTGAGTATCCTATTGTCCTGCTACTCTTAATTTCAGCTAGTTTCACTTTCTCTTACTTCAATGTTTGCCCTCCTAGAATTGATTTCCGTCCAAGGTTGGGATAAGGCAATGTCCCTCTGCCCCCTTGTGGTTGCGCCACTGCAACCCCTTCCCCGTAGTTGCTTTGAATTTTCATCGGCTTGAAATACTTCATTTTCTCGAATAATATCGTTTAATAAGTCATAAGATTCATCTACACTAAATTTTTAGTTGGAAATATAATAATGTAGGGGCATGGAACGTCTAGAAGGGGGGCAAGAATTACCACACCTCCCTCTTCGAAAACGAATATCTACCTAAAAGTATATATTTCACACGTATAATTTGATTTCAGTCATAGTAATTTACATGAATTATTATGTAATGGAGGGACGCAAGTATGCGATAATTTCAAATTCAAGTGGTGTTTTTGAGAGGGCAGCACTATTATCGGGGTAATATGCCCCACGGAAAAATATCTTGCTTGTCCCTATGTGGAAAAAATCTGCGAACGTCCGTGAGCCCCCCTTGCCTCCCCCCCGTGCGCACTCCTATGAATATGACTTGGACTTCAGTAGGTTATTGAATCAAATATTCGTAACATAATGTGGATAAATTATGATTTCTCTGAAAATCAATCAATCTTACCCACAAATAAATGATTGGCCTTGCACTTGTAAAATATGCGAACTTCTAATATTTACTAATCTATACTAATTTGTAAATTCTCAGTAAACACGCAAACTATTGTTTGGTAGACTGTTAGGACTTTACTTTTTTAGCTGTTAGGGTGTACTTTTACACTTTAAATACATAACTTATTGGAAATGCTGCACTACCATTACAAGGCGTTCAAAATTATGAAAGGACGAGAAAACCGAAATGTTTTATACAGCTTACGAAACCGGTTTTCTGATCTGATTCTGTGAAATAAGATAACAGAACGTTGTCCAGAACTTGCACAAAATTCGGGGATCTCACATTAAATCTATTCCAATCCAACCTAACAGCTTAACCTACTTAATGCATTTAACATTTGCGAGCTTTATGAACTGTGTTCAAGTTTCAAAAACATAAAAGAGAAAAATCGTGTTCAAAACAGGTTAGAAACGACTCGTTCCAACCTTGTACAAGGGCAAAGTGAAACTATAATGAACGACTGATTTGTAATACAAATTCCGATGTACGTACATTTGAATAGCACCAGTGAAATACGAAAATAACCTCCCAGGAACGATAGTAGAGCATTTTGTGCAATATCGATTTAATGCCAGAATATAATCTATATCAAGGTATTTCATGCTCTAGTAATAATCACAAAACTGTAATATCTGCATTATGCCTAATTTTATATAACATTCTCTTCTGATTTTACAATTGCAAAGAATTATGAACTTTGTTTGTAAGGAAAAATGCGTGCTGCGTTGTAAAGGTTGAGACGTTGAAGCGATATTCTCACAGAAATTATATCGGAAGGTATTTCCTCAACATATAAATAAATCATACATTCTGCATCACTCTTGCATATTGCAAACGTTTTGCTTTTGATGGATTACCTTTCAGTTTTTTCCAATGTTTCCTTCTTCCAACATGTACTGGATTCGTTTTTCTCTGGTAACTTGGTTTAACTTTCACGATTTCGACGCACTTGTATTGATCATATCGTTAGAAAACACGGCGTGAAATATCGGCAACAGTGTTGACTAAAATCTGCACCACGGAGTATATTGCGACGAAACGCCACTTCAAAATTTTTAATGATAAGAACTACTCTCTGAAGGTAATAAATGTTTTAATTTTTTCACATAGTATTTCAGATGCTTGCGGGAAGAAAATGTGATCTTTGTTTCACCACGAAATCTTCCATACTAGTCATAAAAGAAAAAAATGCACCGGTATTGACAAAACTACCACTTCAGCGCCATCTGTACGCAGAAGTTTGAACATGACGGAGACCTTTTATTTTCTGTTATTTAGTTATATACCTTCAATCGTAACAAAATTATAAGGCTCACATTTTTTAGTGAATAAAACAATCTTTTATATAGGAAAATTTCTTCCTTACCGAATCTATATTAGTTGTACGATTATATTTTCAAATTTGGGCCTATGCTTTAACATGGCTTTAGAACCCCCTTAACACACAGGATTTCCCATGAACTGTAGAAGAAATTGGCCAACTTCTTGACAGTTCAGATCAGAGATGTCCAGTCTCCGGAGGCCAGGCCTCGGCCTCCAGAAGCCTTGCGAGGTTGAGGCCGTGTGAGGCCGGAGGCCGACCTTCAACTCAGTGGTTCGACTACACCTCTTATTTAAGAACGTTTCCTTTCCCGCTTTCCAAAGAATAAATAATACAAAGAATCGTCCTACTCATGGCACGCTTTGTTGTGCAGCTTCCAAACGATGACAAATCTTTACACAAAGATCGCGCTCATTTCGACAACAACAATGAAAACGCAAAAAAAGTTTACGTGCAATATTGTCAATAAAAGGGTTATAGAACATTCTCCGTCTTGCCTCGATAATTACTCTCCTTAAATTATCGTCACATTATTCAAGAAGCCAAAAAACGAATTTATCCAGTGTAAACTGATAACATTACCTGCGGGGACTCAGCCCCCTGATCTCCACCTTGCATGCATACGTGCTATGATCAATAATATGGTTATGGAACATTCTCTATCTTGCCCCGATAATTATTTATCTCCTTAAATTATCGTCGCATCTTTCAAGAAACCAAAAACCTAATTTTATCTAGTGTAAGCTGAAAGATTTCCCTTGGAAGGGGCTCGACCCCCCTGATCTCCATCTTGGATACATGCTATTATCAATAACAGGGTTATAGAACATTTTCTGTCTTGCCTAGATAATTATTACTCTCCTTAAATTATCGTCACATTATTCAAGAAGGCAAAAACCTACTTTATATAGTGTAAACTGAAACACTTCCTGAGGGGGGGGCTTGAACCCCCTTATCCCCACATTGGACACGTGCTATTATCAATTACAGGGTTATACACAATTTTACCTTGCCTCGATAATTATTTCTCTCCTTAAATTTTCGTCACATTATTTTATTTCACACACACAAGAAACCAAAAAGCCTCATTTTATCTAGTGTAAACCGAAAACTGTCGGGGGGGGGGGGGGCTCTAGCCCCCTGAGCCCCCTTGGATACGTGCCTGAGTAAACGCAGCATTTGCTTCAAACGTATTCACAAAATGTTTTCAACTATTTCAATTACTGTCCTCACTTGGTCCGTTTCGTGTTTGAATTAACTACACTTACTATTGTATTTTCTTCTCTGCGTTCTGAATATTAAAACAAATACTTAATATAAAACAACGGATTTTATATTAATATTTCGACTATTACTACCTTCCACTGATGATATATTGCTTATTTCTGTAAGAAGAACATATAACTAAAAATCTCAAGATTATCAATTTCCCTGATTTACTACTATTTTCTTTAATTCACTAACTCACCTCTAACCAATATGGCGTCATCTCACATCGAGTACCCTAATCGACCTACCTGTATGTATCTACCTTGGTTATATTTACGCGGAGATCTGGAAACATAGCCCTCGGTTGTCATGGCAAACGGTGCTGCCATCTGTTATCGAAAAATTACCACAAAATTGCCTTTAGTACGGCCTTAATGTAATCATAAATCGTCGTCATGAATAGGTAATTTAACTTCAGAGGAAGAAAACTGAGGTAATTACTAATAAAAACAATTACAAAACAAATTTGATCTTAAAGCCCTGGATTTGCGCTACATATACCATCACGTGGACCATAGGCGTGCGCACAGGGGGGCAAGGGGATGGGCAAATGCCCCCCTAATCATGAACGTCCGCAGATTTTTTTCACGAAGAGACAAGCAAGGTATTTTTCCATGGGACATATTACCCCGATAATAGTGTTGCCCCCTCAAAAGACACCTCTTGAATTTGAAATTATCGCATTCCTGCATCCTCATTATATTAATTAATGTAAATTATCATGAGCGAAATCAAATTATACATGTTAAAACGTACTTTTTGGTTGACATTCGTTTTCTAAGGGGTAGATGTGGCAATCCTTACCCAAACGCCAAACGATCTAAATGAAAAAAATTGTGAAAGAGAATAATATGGCGCTCCATAAATTTTTTTCGCCATATTAAATCAATATTGTTTTCATTTTGCAAAAATTTGGATCTGAAAATTTATTGCTCGCTTCGTTCGCAATTTGTTTTCTGTAGTGCATTTTAAATTACCAAGGAGAGAAGTACTGCTGCTGAAAGGTTTTCTCTTAAGTGCATGAACAATTGTTTGGAGGAAAAGGAACGTGCACATTTGAGAGACAATTTATATGATTTTTACTGTTGGTATATGTGTGTGTTGTATATATATGTATGTATGTATATGTGTGTGGGGAGGAGGGGTGTATATATAAACACACCCATCAATGCAATAAAATTTAAACAAGTGAGATGATATTACATTTTTCTTTCCCGCCTGAACTATCATCAAGGCTTTTGCCCCCTAATCAGAGGGTCTGCGCACGCCTATGACGGGGACTGACACTTTACTTAGGTGTAGACATGCTTCGTACAATTTGATGATATCGCGATTACGTAATGAATGTGCAGCCACTTAACTGAATCCCCCAAAAATTCCCATTTTATTACTAAATTCTAAATTAGCATAATATCACATAATTTACCTAATAATATGCGCCGCTTTGGTGGACTTTGTGGATTGTTTCGTTGTTTTTTTTTAAAATTAATGTTGCATTAATCAACATCAGGTTAATCGCGGCAGGCAAAGTGGAGGGAAAATGACAATTAAGCAGAACGAGGGACCCTTGGTTCCCGATTAATGAAACTTTGTCTACATGCAACTGAGTCGCTGCGTGAAATAGTTGAAAATGTCATTTATTAATTTTTTAATTTTGCTTATTTTATATTGCTTTTCTAGCACTTGCGTCAACAAAGGCGATGAGGATGAATAATGAAGCTATGAAATGGATGATAGGACATGATGATCCATGCCTTACACAAAATTCTAAGTTAGGACTAATGAATATCGATTCGTCTTATCATTTGTCAAGTAGTTGTTTTTAACACCAATCTTTCTCGAGGGCTTCTGGGTTGACAGCATGTGTGTTGCGCGATGATGATTCGATGAAAACCACAATTTCAGTGAACTTTCTTGACAATGAACTCGAATATCAGTAAAGAGAACAACATTTCCTTACGAGTAGCTGTTGTTAAGAAACCAATTCCTGAAACTTTTTCTGGTGGTCTCACGGCACCCAGCTGTTGTTTGTTATGGTTATGGCTGGGCCTGGAGGTATGACTCACGCTGCTGTCAATACTCAATCGTTCCCAAGAATCCAGGCCCGCCAGGCAAACCTAAGCGACAATTTTGTTATTTTGGTTGCATAGACAACAGGCTTTAAGATGTTACGATATCGTAAGTCTCGTGGCCCAAGAACTACTTTCTCTGACTGTACATATATGTAGGCCTATATGGTATATTAATAGTTTGTTAGTTTTTAATGGTTTGATACAAAAAAAAATCTTAAGTTTTGCCCCCCCCCCCCCGAACTGATCAACCTAGTTACGTCCCTGATTTTTGCCTTTTAACATTTTAAATAATTTTGATTAATCAAATCAAATAATTGTTAAAGGGACAAACAGCGGGGCGGAGGAAGAGTGCCAATAAATAAGTGCCAATTTTAAAAATTTACTGCCGGTATGCTTTATCTACCAGTATGCCATACCGGCCCAATTCAATCACTGCGTGCCAGGTTTCTGGACACCAGTGTCCGCTCGCTCAACAGAGCTGTTCCAGTAGCCCAGAGCTTGTAAACATCCTGAAGAGGAAGTCTCAAAGAGTTGTTGAGCTGGGCGAGAAGGTGGAAGAATTGCATCCAGAGCATCAATGAAGATCTTGCCATCATTCAGTTCAATCTTCCACCCCTTGACTCATGTATCCTGTCAGACTCCAGCACGTTGTCTCCATGCAATCCTGATTCTGGTGAATTTAGCAAACTTAGTCAAAGTTACCATGCATTTCTTGTTGATTACCAAAGCGCTCAACTAAAAGCTTTGGGCTCATTAAATAATATATTGTTGCTGTGCACAATGGGCTCAATAGAAAATTCTAAAAACAAATGAATAAAGACCGAATTTAACACACAGGCGTACAATTTATTCACAACTCACAATACAATAATAAAGCTATTATAATACAATAATATAATACAATGAAACATGAAATAGTCTTTATATAAAGACATAATTGAATGTCCGAATTCTTCCGAAGAAGAATTCGAAAATCATAATCACAGAAGAGCATAAATAACATGTATGGTGGTGGTCGGCGGATGAATAACAACACGAAAATATGGACGGGGTTGGGTAGGGGGATGGGAAACACTGCTGTTATTTGTCATGTACATTTCCTTCCTTACATTTACGTAGCTTAGTTTCACACGAGTGTGTGTTGTCCCCCATTGTTTTCAAACTTCGCTTCTTATTTTTAAGCAACTGATTTAGTTACATCGTTGCAGTAGTAACTCAGTGACCCTAACTCGTGTTGGAAAATAGCTCAGTTATTGTAATTTTTTTTAAATAAAATATTCTAAGAAATGGATTTAAAAAACTAAAACTCTTGAAGTACGTTAGTCTTTTACTTCGTGTCAAGGTAGAATTCATAGAGGTGTATTTTGTTCTAATAATAACGTCAGAACTATGGTTTCGTGCAAATCTGTGAAAACCTCCAACCACATGAAAACTCCCAAAGAGAAAAAGAGCACTTGGAAAAATTGACGATCATAGTCAATTTTATTGTCAATAAGTCTTTCTTCATTCAAACATTAAAAATATTTTCGTATTAGAAATGATAAGAATTGAGAATTCTTTACAAACCGAAAATTTAAATCTAAAAAGAAGTGTAAAGTTCTAATGCTACGAAGCACAAAAATCAAAGTTGAATACATTCAGATTGCAGATATGTATCTGTTACTTGGTGTCTTGTGGAACTTTCGACAGTATTTGTTTCTGAAGTAGATTGGAGGTGGTTTTTTAATTACCAAAAAGCGATAGTTCACAAAAACAAGGAGGAAAAAATTATTTATCTACACAATATAATTGCAGTATGCTGTACATACTTCAAGTATATCGAAAAGTATGTCTATGCATTTTGCATATTCATGCTTCGTCAGCTTCCTTGATTGCATGAATTGTATTGTGATATTCTTATTAATTTATACCTCGAAACAATGAAATGCAATAATTATTAAAATATATCAATCTTTATCTAGACATAAGTGAATTTTCATTCATATTACTGCTTTTCATTGTTGATATATTACACGGAATTTCGTGAAGACAGCTGGTGCATGTCAACCCACATTTATTCGACGTCATTTCTCATAAGCCCTCGTTTACCACTCCAGATGAACCTACCTGTATGTATTCTAACTTGGCTAAAGCAGCTGTTAATTTTGTTATACGAGTTACAGCTGAACTGAGTTACAGTTACTCATCGTACTGCAGTACGGTTATTGTAAGAAGTTACGCATTAGTTCGAAACGCTGCCGTCCCCTCACCCAATGCGAGAAAAATAAAGAGATTCTTGTCAGTCAACAATTGAAGCCAATTGGCCTTCGAACGGCACGCTGTAGCATTCCACAGGGAACCTTGCTTTCTCGTAGCCCTTGCACGACGCTGTAACAAAAGCTAAAACACTCGCCCTGCGGAGAAGGCAACAGGATGTGACTGATGGGTGTTGTAAACATCAAGGAATATTGACAACCTGCGGGTGAAACATGAAATGCCACCTTATGCTGGCTGGCCTTTGGATGAGAGTTAGGGGCGTGCGTGCACTGGTGTCGTGTCCTCTGGACTGGGGGAATCGTCTCGTCTTGATTTCACCCTGACGACGCTCCGCCGTGGGGTACCGTCGTCCAGCTGCTGCGTGTAGTTGGGTCCTATTGCCCCTGGTGTCTGTAGACGCATCTTTTCCGGATCTGACGTCATCTCGTCAGATCGCATCAAGAAGAACAGACCAAGATTCAGCTGCGGGATGTCGTAGAACACTGTCAGTGTTAGCATCATGAAGGTGAGTCCCACCAGCAGATACACTGTTGAAGAAATGAACAATCATGTTAATCAAACACAGTTTATGATTCTCATACTAAATTTTTCATCAAGACAAGATTAAATATATCAAGAATTCATTCGACATTTATTTTCACAGCTTAACACTAGAAGCGCCGATGGTTACTTGTTGCCACAGCACTGACTTTTTGAAAAACCTCAACACAGTGTGATGCCGCTCTGACATTTCATAATATCTACCCTTCAAAATGTACCTGTGAATGACTTGATTCGCTAGAATCGCCAACGGCAACTTTTGTTGCCAACCAGAGAAATGGCTGCATTGGATACAAGAAAATGTCTGGCTCTTACTAGTCACCTACTATCCGAAGAGTTCATCTTTCAACATCATGTGTTCTCGTGCCCCTTGCTTTTCACAGTGCTACAATAAAGGCAAGCAGGAGGTGTGAAGGATGGGTCACTGGCACTGCATTATCAAAATCGGCCACAATAGACGTGACGAAATCAGCACCATACTCTGGCCGCATGCACTCCCAGGGTTGACGCCAAGTACCCTTTGAGACTTGGAGAGCCGCAGAGCAGTTTTCTTTTATTATTATTATTATTATTATTATTATTATTATTATTATTATTATTATTATTTTAGCAGAGATGTGTTCGGTTAAACACTCACGCGGAGCCTCCCACGTGGTAGCTGACCGACTGACCACAACTCATCTCGTGCACAGAATTCTGCAGTAAATATCACTTTATCAAGACATGGATGCAAATATAGTAGAACCAAGAGCAAATACTAACTTTGTCAAGTCAAGAAAAATTGTATCAAATTGTTGCACGAGGTGGCAACAAAACGTTCGGAATGAGAGAAAGATCATGTAATGTATGTGCAACTGAAGAAAGGAAATCTTACATTTGGGTCGTTTCCGCACCTGGGGATAAACGCGAAGAAGCGTGATACCTATCACATCACCTCACAGATCGGGAATGTGTAGAGGAGCTCCCTTCACACAACAAGCAATTTGTTGAGTAATGTATATTTTCCAGTAGTCATGCATCACTGTTTCTACATTGCTGTCATTATCAAGATCATCGGCTGCTTACTATGGTGCGTTCATGAGTGTCGTGTGAGGTGTTTTCTTGCGAGAATGATCGCTTATTTGCGACACAGGCAAATTGATTCGTCTGCTGTGCATTTATTGAATGTGCCGTGTGAGGTGTCGTTTGTGTTGATAACATGTGTAAACATATCGTAACTGAAGAATGGTTCTATCTTGTCGAAGCCATCTGTGCTTACGCAAGCGTGACTGCTGTACAGAATAAAAGCGTCCGGAAACTTTCGGTAGCGTTTATTTTTGGTGCAGGTTGAAGCAATGGGGAATTTACGATTTCATTTCGCCTGGGAGACTAGGATTCTATCACGTGAGGACAGTTTGTGGGACGTTTTATGCAAGGTTATTAGAAGTATTGGGGTTGGGTCAATGGATTGTTTCTTGTGATGACGTAATGACGGTAGAAGGTGAATTTAGCCATGAAACAAATACGAAATCTATTAGCCAGTATATTATATATATATATATATAAAATTGCTCGTTCCGTACCCTTTATTGACCCGCATGAATGTATCAGACTTCTTTCACTTCATTTTTTTCACAGACTCGCGTAGAGATTACAAAGCACTCAGTAACAAGGCAGCCTCTGTGTATATATTTGTGCTCCCTTCGTCAGCTGCTAGGCATCTGGTTCCTTCCCTCTGAAATTCAGCAGCTGCTAGCTTTTCGAAACACAAATTTGTTCGTTTATGAGATCTTTATCTTTGGAACCTTACACGCATGGCCTGATATTGCTATCTACATTCTATTATGGGAAAATGTTTTACCGCGAAGAGAAGTGGAACTATTCACAAGTGGAGGTAATGAGAGCTGGAACTCTCCTACATAACCGAATAGTTAACGTTGGTTGGCCTTTGGTGTGATTGGTCCCATGTTCTATTCCCGGTGAGGAGATTCTTGAAGGCAATAGTAACGGACTCCAGCCTTAATAGCCAGAAAACAGCGCTGCCCGTCCGTCACCCAAGGAAACAAGTAGCTTGGCAGCCCATTGGTCTCCAGGGCTGTTGTGCCATGAAATTCAATTCAGTGCAACCTTTCTTTTATATATTTGTTTTCTGATATTACGGTATGAAACTATGAATGCAATAAAATGAAAATAACTGTACAGAATTTAAATAAGTAATAAACTCAAAGTTGTGTTCATTTTTTTGAGAAATAGGTTTAAAAATTACTGGTATCAGCGATTCCAACATTTCCATTAGAACAACAAATTTCAATCTATGATGAAGTCTTACTACCGATTTTAACCCAATGCTGGGCCTTAGCATTTAATAAATTTTCAGTGGCAAATGATAAATAGGGATTATGCAGAGGCAGTACAAGACGGGATTTGTCGTTCTTTGTCTAATCTCGAATTGCTATTGGACTTGAGCTCCTCCGAAATACCTCGGACCCTCCCCCCTCAACATATTAAATATTGCTTGAAACATTTTCTTATTTTGCGAAGTCTAAAGGAACAACTACAATGAAATCCTATAGTACGTACGTGTGCCAAAAAAAAATAAGAAAAAAAGGAAACCCTAAGATGAAATACGTCAATCTATGTAAAACTGACCGTGTATCAACTTCGACGCAATTCACATCTAAAAGTCATTCCAACATGTGCCTGCGTTTGATCACGTGTATTACATACAAAAGAATACTGAAAAAATCTCTGATCTGTAACTTTGACGATGTTTCTTTCTTTGCTCTTTCAAGGACATTGGTGACTTGGGAAGAAGATTTTTTTATGTATTGAAACTCTTCAAGTTCATAGCTATGAAGGGTTGAAGCAGAACATTCCTGAAAAGCATTACGTCAGTACACAATAAGCTTTTGTTGTTACCAAACAAACACAAAAGTTGAGTTATTGCAGTTTTGCAGATTACGACCTATTCTCTCGCTTCAAATTACTCGAAAGGTGTCTCGTGATGGCGTCTTTAAGTCGCCAATGCGCTCACAATCTCGCTTCACTCTTCAAGTTGTGGATGAAATTAAAACTGTACATATCTTCTAGTTTTAGATTAATACGATGTATAAAATAAGTGATTCCGGACTCGTTGAACTTAAACTTTAATCGCCAATAGCATAAAAATATAATACCTCATTTATAAACTAAATCTTAATACTTTAATTTATGGGATGCAATATACAGAACATGCCTAAAATTTGCTTCTACTCAAACCTGAAGCAATTTCTAGAGTAGCCAAATGGAGGAAGAGACCATGAAAATGGAATTTTCTACTTTGGCGAAGAAGGATGCTACTTGTTAATGGACTCTTAATTTACATATAGGCTAAGCATGAGTGATTGGTTGATTGATTGATTGATTGATTTTACTTCGCTTTTATGCCACTCGTGGTTAAACGCGAAGATGAGGATAAGTGATGATGAACGCGTACAAGAAATTGATGAAGGGACATTCACAAACAACCATGCCCAGGCCGGGATTCGAACACGGAACCCCTGGCATCTCATGCTATATAAGCATGAGATTAACACATGGTACATTTTAATCGTGCTGTGATTATGTAGTTTTTGTATGGAAACAACACTTAAATTCGACTAACAATTGGAGAAAAGCTATCAAAATAATCCGGAAACTCGTAACATCAGCTTACGCAAACACACCATTGTGTGGTGTTTTTCAATTTCAGTTAGAAAGTAGTGAAAATATCATATTATTATTATTATATAGAAATGATTGCTAAGGATAACACATTGTCTGGAAATAATTGGCAAGAAGGCAATGTAATATTGTCCGATATAGTTCTGTACTAATGTTTAACATATTTCAGTCAGTAAATTTGTTTTTAATTTTATGTCCATGTCAAGAGAATCTCTAGGAACGCTGCTACTCAACCTTAGTTTCATTTATATAACATGCATTGTATCAGAAACGATCCGAAAATAATTTTCTGTGAAATTTTTACATCAAGGCGTGGAATATTTCTTCATGCCTTTGCACTATTGTTTTCTTCTTGCATTCCTTCCCTACTGTAGAATGTAGTGTTCCTCATAACATTTCTCTCGAACCCATTTGACACAGAACCAACACAGCAGTGTCTGCTATCGAGCTCAGCAGTTGATATGACAGAGGTAAGCCATTGAGATGAAAGCAGCTGTTATTTATGACAGTCACCTTCTGAAGCAAATTGAGCGGTAATAGAGACCATAACGCGATAGCGGTAGTTTCTGTGATGATTCATCTATTGGTTGTTGAGTCGGAAGTATGGTTTCCATCTGTGTGCCATTAAGTGCCTGCCCCTTTTCCTTATTAACTACAAGCAGAGATATTATAGTAGTGTATTTCACAAGGGAATATTTGTAAAGAAAACGTAATGTAACAGGTACCTATACGAATTTTTAATGTAACGACATTTTAAGGGAGTGTAAATTTTGTGCCAAACTGACCACAGTAGTTGTATTTACGGTACTACTGGCGCGAGAAAGTACGAGCCTCTCTCCAGCAGCTTTGCTACACTTAAAACTTGTTCAACATGGTTACATGAGCTTTTTGTTCAAGCGTGGAGCTCTTATAATTCAAGATTTTTGTAAAAAATGCCCTCGGGAATTTTTCAGAAAGTACGAGCTCATCAGATTGATTTGTGCATACTTACAAAATTTGCATCAGCCAGATTTTTGTTTATAAACTTGTCAAAAAGTGATATTTTTTTGGCCACACCAGAAATTAAGCTTATACACATACATATTTACTTCAGGTTTAAGTTCAATTGGATACTATTCAATTTGCTTATCCAATATTAAAACAATGCAATATGCAGAGCCTACCTCTAGAATTGGTCCGTGTTTGCATGTTTCTTCCCCCTCTGCGTCAGTGTGTGGAATTCCCGAGACGGTAGTATTGATTTTTTTCCTCAGCGCTAGTATTTACAGAAATTCCCGATTATTGCATCAGCCAGTTATGTGAGACTGACTGAGGGGAACAGACGTGTTGATACAGTGCTTCTCATACTTACTGGTTTAAATTCATATTGAACAATATAAAATCTGTTATTTGTTGTAATCCACTCATATTTAGAGTCAAGCTTATATTTGTCCCAGCCTGTTATACATAACAAGGTCATTGCCATTCTATACATGCATGTTCGTGCAGGCATTTGCGCTGGGTCAGTGTGAATGATTTTCCACTTGTAAGCTATTGGCTTTACAACCTGTCATAAGATTAATATTAATAATATTAATCCATAGAGATTACATTTAAAACCCAGGAAATTTTATATAAATACCAAAGCCAAAAATATTAAGTGTATACACACCTACACACATACGCACACATACAAATCACAGTGCTGAACCCAACTGATATTTTTTATTCAGTATAAAGTTTTGAATTGAAACCCAGGAAATTGTATATAATAAACAACAGTAAAAATGCCGAATCAAAAATATTGCGACCAATGCAATAAAAATATATCCAGCTCTAATTGGGCCAAGCATCAAAAAATTTGTAATCCAGACAAATACAAAACTCCCACAAAAATTTGCCCCAAATGCAATAGAAAATATAACATGGAATATTTCACATATAAACATAAAGATACTTGCTCTGCATTGCCCTCTCAACCATCTACATCTGGTCTGAAAAGAAGGCACGAAGCACCTCTTAATGCCAGAGCTGCAAAACAGCCACGCTATGAACCCATCCGTAGCAGTTTTAACGGCCAATTAAGGGATCACCGGTTTGTATCAGAGCCAAGATGTGGCATTGAGAATTTCTTGAACAGTAAAAATTCTGATCTGCAGGCAATTCTTAATGCACAAAATGGATCTTATAAGCTCTCCCTCAAATTGTTTGTACAATATAAGAAACCAGACGGCACAAAATTTACACACCCCCACATAACAGAAACTGTCCCGGTATATTCAAATGCAAATTTAGACACAATAATAAGCAGGCTGATAGATCAATTGAATATCAAACACTCTGAATTTGCGGCAAAAGAGTCCGGATGGAGCCTATGCGGTTCATCACACAAGCTCTATGTTAATATTTCTGAATTCACTCCATTACAAGGATCTACATATGTGCCATTACCTGCCAATATCAAAAACAAACAAGCCGTGGTCAATATAAAAAACGCCGACCAGAAATGCTTTTTGTGGTGTATATTAGCTGCTTTGTATCCAGTTTCAAGGGATCCTCAGAGAATAACTTATTACAAACAGCATGAACATGATTTTGACGATGTAATGGAAGGTTTAGAATATCCAATATCAGTTCAGAATATTGATAAATTTGAAAAAAGGGCCAAGCACATCAATGGCAAACAATTATCTATTAATGTATTTATTTGTTCCACTGGCAATTGCCCGATAGCACCTCTCAGAATCAGTACAATTGATGATGAATCTGCAATTCCGATTGATCTGCTCTTAATTGAAGGGGATGATACATACCATTACACTCTAATACATAATCTTGAAGCTTTAGTGAGAACACAACTAGACAAAACTCATAAAATATTTAAGTTGTGCAGAAGATGTTTAACTGTATTTGATGGTCAAAAAATGGTAAAAGGGGTTCGTGAAGAGAGTGCAGAAATTGCAAAAAATAAGTTAATTGAGCATCTGAAATACTGTGGCAACCATAAACCTGTTCATATGGTGATGCCCAATCCAAGTGAAAATTGCAAATTCAAAAAGTATGAAGCCTTGTTGGAACACCCAATATATATTGTCTGGGATTCTGAATCGAATCTCAAATCTCTTGCATTCTGTAGCCCAGATCCAGAAGAATCTTCAATTACACCGTACCAGCAACATGAACCTTCCAGCTTTTGTTGTGTGGTTATACGGGATGGTGTTGTTATTAAAGAATATTCATACATAGGAGAAGATGCCATCAAAGAATTTGCATATATAATAGAAAATGTGTGCCGTGACTTAGCATCTAACATCTTATTAATATCAAAACCCATGTTGCCTTTAACAGAGGAACAGATTGAGGATTTCAACAATGCAGAAAAATGCCCGGTATGTGATTCTGAATTTTCAGATACAAATATCAAGGTTCATCACCATTCTCATACAGATGGTAAATTCTTAATGGCCCTGTGTAATAGCTGTAATATTAAGATCAAGAGACCAAGATTTATCCCCATATTTTGCCATGGAGCATCCAATTATGATTTCCATCATCTGATCAGATACGAGGGGTTTGACAAGCAGAATTTAAATATTTTAGCTGAAAATGATGAAAAATATATATCTATTAGCAAGATAATTAAAGTTCATGGTGTTCCTTTTCACATAAGATTTCTTGATTCTTACAGATTTTTACCTGCTAGCCTGGCTACACTGGCCACTCAATTATCTGATGATCAATTCAAAATCACACGTGCAATGTTTCCAAATCAGGACCTGAAATTAATTAGGCGGAAGGGTGTATATCCATATGACTATGTCACAGATTTTTCTAAATTTGATGAGTGTTCCCTGCCACCACAAGAAGCATTTTACAGCAAAATCAGAGGATCTGGAATCACTGATGAAGATTATCACCATGCCAAATTGATGTGGAAGAGTTTAAAATGCAAGACATTTCGTGATTATCACATGGCATATTTGAAACTTGATGTGACCATCTCAGCTGATATAATACAGACATTCAGAAAATCTTCCATGCAAAATTATGGACTGGACCCAGTGTATTTTTACAGTGCCCCGGGCCTAGCATGGGCCGCAACGTTTTTCAACACCAAAAAGCAATTGGATCTGATCCAAGATCAAGATATGTATCTGTTTATGGAGAAATGTATAAGAGGAGGGATGGTGCAATGTTCCCAGAGATATGCCAGAGCAAATAACAAGCATATGCCTGATTATGATCCAGCGCGGCCATCAAATTATATACTTTATGTGGATGCAAACAACCTCTATGGTCACGCCATGATGCAAAAACTGCCATATGCAGAGCTTGAATGGGTTGAAGATTTCAATATTGAAGATCTTCAGAATTTTGATGACAGTGACTGTGGCCTCATCTTAGAGGTTGATCTGGCAATTCCTGATGATTTGCACAATAAATTTTCTGATTTGTCCCCAATTCCCGAGGTTCAGTGCTCACCTGGCTCTAAACAGAAGAAGCTCATGATGACTCTGGAGCCGAAACAGGGATATGTCATATATTATAAAAACCTCCAGTTCCTGATGAAACATGGTGTTCAAGTAACCAAAGTTGGAAAAGTCTTAAGGTTCAGGCACTCAGAATGGCTGAAACCCTACATTGACACAAACACGGAGCTTCGAACATCTGCAAAGAGCCAATTTGATAAGAGCTTGTTTAAATTGATGGTGAATTCAGTGTATGGCAAAACAATTGAAAATGTCAGAAAACATACCGATGTTAAAATAATTACTGACCCCAGCCGGAGCAAAAAATTGGTTGCAAAGCCCAACTTCAATTACAGAAGAATTTATGATGAGCACATGGCACTTTTCAACATGATGAAAACAAAGATCAAGTTTGATAAACCTATTTATGTAGGGGCTGTGATATTGGA
The DNA here is from genome assembly GCF_977018435.1 of Lepisma saccharinum. Taxonomy (NCBI): domain Eukaryota; kingdom Metazoa; phylum Arthropoda; class Insecta; order Zygentoma; family Lepismatidae; genus Lepisma; species Lepisma saccharinum. Next base: position 69,072,927 of record NC_139231.1, read on the forward strand.
ATCGTCCAAATTACATATGTTAATATTGTATTATGATGTGCTGAAACCTTTTTATGGTGATCGTGTAAAATTATTGTACATGGACACGGATAGTTTTATTCTTGATATTCAAACAGAAGATGTTTATCAAGATATGTCACAGCCTGAATTGTTTCAATACTTTGATACCAGTGAACATACATTAGTTCAACCCCACAACAAAAAGGTGCCTGGCAAGTTAAAAGATGAGACACTTGGTGATGTTATTGTGGAATTTGCTGGGTTAAGTGCCAAGATGTACAGTTTTAAAACATGTAGTGCGGTTGTCAAAAAAGCCAAGGGTATTGGCAGAGTGACTGTTGAAAAAGATCTCCAATTTGAAGATTATAAAAATTGCATCAAATCACAGAATTCAATCAGAACATCAGAAAATAGAATTCAGAGTGAGAATCACTTGCTGACTAGCAATATTGTAAGAAAAGTGGCCCTGGACCCACATGATGACAAGAGATGCATTTTATCATGTGGCATACATACTTTACCTTGGGGGCATTGTGATTTGAAAAGTGGGAAACAATGCCCAATTACAGAGCATGATTTGAAATAAATAAACATGCCTATGAACTTATTTGGGTTCAAAAAACAGGCTATTATGGACCTGCCGACACCACAACCCTCTCCTGATATGCTGTCTAAACTGAGTGGCTTGTTAATTATTCATCTGAACAGCATACTTACAGATGATGATGATGAAACAGGCAAAACATTGTACATATTTAACAATAATTTAAATCATTACCAATTACCTGTGGGTGGGCAATTACAATTTATTACAACCCCTGAGGGTGATGTCAAGATTTCAGTAGGGAGAAATATTTATAGAATTAAGCACTCAAACATGGTTTCTGGCACTGTATATACTGTTTCTGCTGGTGACTGCTTATATATTGAGGTCCCTGGATCTTATGACAAGCTTATACCCTTTTTTATAGAATTAAGAATCAGATACTCTATAATAAATAACCATTAAAAGAAAATGCCTAATGATATATTTGGCCATACAAGACATGAAGATCACAGTGATGAGATTCTGATGCTTGATGTCAGAGTCAAGAAATTAAGAAGTGATTTACAAGCTTTACAAACCACACTCAATGCCAGTCTTCAACTAGAAATTACAAATTTACAATCACAATGCATGGACCCTCTTCTTAAAATTGATTCCGAACTCAAACTGCTGCTTCAGAAATATACTGATCTGGCAACATTAGATAATTTTCAAAGTTTAGAAGAAGCTGTAGCAGCTCTTCAAGCCAAATTTAAGACCCAGGCTAACAACTCCGAGCAATTGAAACAACAATTGGAAGAGCAAATAAATGATGTCCAGACACAGCTCCAAACAATTGTCAAAAGCATAAAATCACAAGAAGATTTTGATCTAGTGATTTCCACTCTAAAAGAACAGATTCAGTCACTCCAGATACCTAATCTAGACCCTCTGCACAATGCCATAGCCGAGGTTAAAGAAAAAATTGAGACACTTGAAAATTTTATGAACAATTTGCCATCTTCTGATGCTTTGAATGCAATAACTCGGAGTGTAGCAAATATTAAGCTGCAACTTGAAACATATGAAGATTTTGGAAAAATTCAAAGTACCATAACCCATCTTGAAGGTATCATAGCAGCAGTGCAAAGTGATTTGGCAAATGTACAAGAAACTCGCCTGCCTGGGATTGTAGATACCCTTGTTAGTGTCCAGCAACAAATCACAAAGCTTGAAAACCTCAACACTGAATCTGAACTATCTCATTTTCATCACTTGATCGATGATATCCAAACAAAACTTGAAATTTTACAACAATCAACACCCACTCAGGCAGATATAGCCCTGCTCCAAAATGCTATGCAAAATGTGGCTGATGCTTCTGAATTAAACAATGTAAAATTGGCACTTGAATTTTTACAAAATACAGTATCAAATCTTCCTACATCACAGGAACTTAAAAATATTAAGAGGGCAGTGAATAGGATATTGAAATCAGAAGATATCAAGAATATCCAGACAGAGATCAAACATCTCACTCAGACAGTGGCTACTCTACCAACCAATCAACATATTAATGAACTGCATGCCCTGTTTGAGGATATCAGAAGACAGGTCCATGATCTTACTGCTCAAAATTCAAAATTGGCAGTTGTTGAAAATTTGCAACAAATTGTAGCTAATATCAAGCAACAGCTAGGGACCATGGAATCCAATCAAGCAAATGCTCTGTCTGTTTTTGCCACCCAGCTTCAAGAGATTGTGCAACAATACAAGAAACTTATTGTGGACATAAAAATCAAGCCAGGCCACGATGATGTTGTTAGGACCATCAATGAGCACCTTGAATCTGTAACAAGCAGATTGCTTACAGCAGAAAAGGAAATAACAGGCATAATCGAGAATCCAAAACATACAGTAATTCTTGAATTGTACAGCATCCCCAACAAAGAATATGATTCACCATTTACACCAGGCGGCAAAATATATATGCTGTCCCCTGCACAATTTTATTACCAATTTTTTGTTGGGGGCACATTGAGACCAATCAAGATCAAATATTGGCATCAGCCACAGGCACACCACTACCCTACCTTATCAATAACAAATGCTGATAACAAAGTGAAAATCACCAGTGTAGAGTTAGAGGATTTTACAGACCCCAATACATTAGAAACAGCCTATACTGAAGATGATGGCTCTTTGGAATTTAAAATACAAATAGGGGACAAATTATATTTAGAAAATCCTGTAGTATCAGCTGCTGAACACCCTATAGTTGCAATATTCTTGTTTACATATTATGTCTAGACAAATTATTGTTGATGAATTACACAGACAAGCCAGACATAATTATAAGAGACTCCCAGTAGTCACAAAGGGCATAGATGATTTATGGCAGAGCGACTTGATTGAAATGGCAACTGGGCAGTTGAAAAACTTAGACAAAATCAACAAGGGCTACAAGTATCTACTCACTGTGATAGATACATTTTCAAAATTTGCCTGGGCTATGCCACTCAAATCCAAGACTGGAAAATGTGTTACAGAAGCCATCAGGACAATCATCAATCATTCAGGAAGATCCCCGCGCTATTTGCAAACAGATAATGGCAAAGAATTTTATAATTCAGTGTTTCAACAATTTATTAAAAGCCAGGCAATAAAACATTACTCGAGTTACAGTGATCTCAAGGCCTCAATTGTAGAGAGATTCAACAGAACCCTAAAAAATCTTATGTATAAACAATTTACACTCCAAGGTAATTATAAATGGCTTAATATTCTTCCAGAACTTCTACATAAATATAACTCGGTCCATTCCACAATCAACATGAAACCCTCTGAAGTAACTTCATCTGATGAGCAAAAATTGATCAGGACTGTTTATTATCCTAGATACCAGCCAACAACAAGAAAAGCCAAATACAGGGTGGGTGATCAAGTAAGAATCAGCAAATATAAGCACTTATTCAAAAGAGGCTTTACAAGAAACTGGAGTACTGAATTATTTACAGTGGTTCAAGTTAAACCTGGGACCCTTAACACATATATAATAAAAGATCACCGAGGAGAAATTCTCACAGGCAGGTTCTATGAACAAGAGCTCAGCAAAACTAAACAGCCTGACACATACCTCATAGAAAAAATCATCCGCAGGAAGGGCAACAAGTTACTTGTTAAATGGCTGGGTCATCCGGAAAACAGCTGGATCGATGCAGACAAAATAATAATATGAGCACCTGGGATGTTATAAAAAGGCTGCCAGAACCTGAACAACAGAATAAGAGAAATGGCAACTTGCTGCCTGATAATATTAGGTGTCTTATTGTTGGGCCATCTGCTTGTGGTAAAACTACACTAATGGTTGATAATTTTTTATTGGCCCCCAACTGGTTAGACTGGAAAAACAGGCACTTGTATGTCTTCTCTAAGAGCTTGGAACAATTAAAATATCAGCAGCTGATGAAGCTATATGATGGATTGGATATAGCCACTTTTGTACCAGATGTTAAGCCACTTGATGAATGTCTTGATAACTCTGTTGTTGTGTTTGATGACGTTATACTGGATAATCAAAACAAGGTTAGGAATTTCTTTACACAGGGCCGACACAAAAACATTGATTGCTTCTACCTGGCACAGACTTTTTCTAAAATACCGAAGCAGCTGATCCGAGACAACAGCAATTTTATATGTGTGTTTCATCAAGATCATACCAACCTGAAACACATACATGATGAATATGTAGGTGGGGACTTGAGCTACAATGATTTTTCTAAATTTTGCAGCAGGTGCTGGAACCAGGACAGTTATGGGTTTGTCACAATTGATATGACAAGAACACCTAATACTGGAAAATACAGAAATAAAATCAACGATTTTCTAGACGTTGAAACATATATAAATAACCATGAAACGACCAGTCATTGATGATCTTAAGTTAAGAGATTATCTTGTAAAAAGATTTAAGGGATGGAAATCAGAGAACCGAGGAATTTATGAAAAACACAAGCAAACAGAACAGCCTGTAATTGATGCTATTAATAATTTAGGTAAGAATATCAAAACTGTTACAGAGCAAAATCAAGATTTGATTACAGAGCTTGTACCTGTAGCTGCTAGGAACATATTAGATTATCCATTCACCCCACTTTCCAGTATTCATACACCTAGTCCTATTGCTCCTCGAAGAATTGAAGCTACTCAGGATCCTATTGAATTGGGTCTTCTTGCTCAAAAATATTTGAGCACACCTAAAGACAACAAAGATGAGGTCTTTGGCTTATATGCCGACACAGAGCTTGACGGCAGCATCATTCATAGAATTGGCAATTTCAGAGTAACTTTTATGGGGGATGATATAATTGTTTATTCAGAATCTCGTCTCGGAGAAAAAGGTGCTTTTGTTAAGTACACCGGCACACCTGGATTATGGGAACTGATGACTAGGAAAAGGCCTGGCAGCTATACAGATCAAGATTATGAGGATTACAAAGAAATATTAATAAAATCAGATGCTCTATACCAGAACAATGATCCCACACAAAAAAGAGTCAAGTCTAGCAGTGGGGCAAAATACAATAATTTAATCAAGCCCATATGGTCACAGATCAAGACTGGCAGTGGAATCAAACAATACAACACCCTGCCTAAAGAATTTGTGTGGGTTGATGATGTCAGGAAACTTGTAGATAGGTTGCTGGTGATAGCTGGGGAGGAAAATGCTGGGAACCACAATTTTTACAATGAAAAGGTTGGAATTATGGACATGATAAGCACAAAATTGTCTAATTTTATAGTGAATGACCCTAAGGGGATTGGATATCTCATAAAAATTATTAATACTCTACCACCTAAATTTTGGAATGTTTCTGAGGGTCGGGGGTTGGTTAATGACATTATAAACAAGCTGCCATTTGAACTACATATTCCAGGCTATCAGTATTGTGGTCCAGGCACAAAATTGGACCATAGATTAAACAGAGGGGACCCTGGTGTTAATCCCCTAGATGCTGCTTGTAGAGACCATGACATAGCATACAACACACATACCGACCTTGACAAGAGACATGTTGCAGACAAGAAATTAGAAGAGGCTGCATTTGGTAGATTTGTAAGCAAAGATGCTTCTTTGAGTGAGAGAATATCAGCATTGGGAACCACCATAGCTATGAGCACCAAACAAAAACTGGGGTGGGGGTTGTGAACATGTATATAATAAACCTACAATGAAGGCCAAGGGTGTTATGTATCAAATACCTTATGCAGGTCTTAAATCTCTTAAAACTATTGACAGTCTTTTGACCAAAAAGCAGCGCAAGAAAAAAAATTCTTGTATTGCCAAGGGACATGGTATGAAATTGTTGCTTAGCACCCCCCAATTAAAAAAATTACAGCAATCAAGAAAAAAATTGCATACAGGGGGTTTCATATTTACTATCCCTGCCATCTTAGCAGCTCTCGGGGCTGTTGGGAGCTTGGCTGGGGGATCAGCTGCCATAGCAAAAACAGTAATAGATGCCAAGAAAAATAGGGCAGAATTAGATGAGCAGAGGCGCCATAACCTGGCCATGGAGAAAAAAGGCAAAGGTGTTAAGAGAGCCATGAATAAGTTTAAAAAAAACAAGAGCCGCTTACAAACCAAGATATTGAAGCTTTAATCAAGCCACTGGGCATCAAAAATTTTAGAGGTGTGTACATGTCTGATTCTTTACCAGAACAACCACTCAACAAAGAGTGTGGCATTGTTAATTTGGATGAGTACAAAAATCAAGGCACTCACTGGATCTGTTATCTTAAATATTTAAAAAATGAGGCATTTGTGTTTGATTCATTTGGAGGTGTTCCACCTGAAAATTTAGTAAAATATCTAAATTCACCTAATCTTTATTACAATAATGCCCGTGTTCAAAACTTCAAAGATGTTAATTGCGGACATTTGTGTTTATCTGTTCTTAGATATATGTCTCAAATAAATAAACCATCAATTGAAAATTTTCAAAAAGCCTTGTGGTATCTGAAACATCATGGGGGTATTCCATCTCACCAGCCAAAATTCAATATTGAAACTCAAATTGCATGATGACATAGTGTATCCCAAAACAATAGCTCTCAGAGCATTTTACGGCATGTACCTAATCCCCAATATTACACACCACAACAATACAATTGCAGTAGGGGATCAAAAAATTGTCATCACTCCAGGGCAATATAATCTGTCCACTCTAAATGCTCACTTACCCAGAGGTATAGTGTTAAGTCAAAATTCTGTCACTCACAGAGTAGAGATTGTATCTGCTACAGAAACGGTGCATCTGGGTACTATAGGAGAGCTGTTAGGCTTTGAGAACAACACAAAACTTGAACCGGCCATCAAACACACTGCTATGAATATACCTAAATTCTTGGCCATAGAGACTCTGAACATTCACTGTAATGTGGCTGAGGGTATGATCACCAAATCAAATGGCATAGGCACTCACAAACAAACTGGCATCATTGCAACATTTAAACCTAATTCTGAATTCATGGAGCCAATCATCTACAATCCATCCCCAACATTATATTTTCCTGTGTGCCATAATAGAATAGATTACATTGAGTTGATGGTCACTAATGAAAAAGAAGAATTAGTTGATTTTGCTGGAGCCACAACAACTGCTATCATAGAGATTAACATTTAAATAAAAATACATACAATGGAAAATATTGAGAGTTATGAGCTACAATCATTCCCTCCAAACAGGAGGACATTTGCAAATTTAAATCAACCCAACACGGAAATCGAGGTTGATCTTGATGTAGGGGATGGCTTTATACACCCCCACAGAGCAGATCTATACATTAAATTTGATGTTGTAAAGCTGGATGGAACAGATTATCCGGCAAATTCAAACATAAGATTGGTGGATAATTTTGTGCCCCATCTGTTCTCTGAAATTGAGATCAGAAAACATGGCGTTGTTATAAACAGAATAGATTATCCCGGCATTACCTCCACAGCTTTGGCCACACTAAAATTATCCAAAACCGAGGCTTCTTACTACAAAATAGGTGGTTTTGAAGCTGGTGAGAAAATATTATCTAAAAATCACACAGTGCTGTTTCCTATGCGCCTGTTGCCAGGATTCTTCTCGGATTACAAAGATATTATGTGGAAGGGTGGTTTAAGAATTACATTTAGAAGAGCTGCAAATGATAATAATGCTTTGATGAGGTACAGCACATTAAACTCTACGGGGGAAGCTCTGCCTAATACCTTACCAGATGCAGGCAAATGCATTATTCAGACTATGGAGCTAAGAATTCCAGTTGTTGAATATGAAGCCAGTTATGCTCTTAAATACAAAGCAGATATCCTAAAAAATCCCCAGATTCCTCTGCAATTTTACACATATCAATGCGTACAGAAGCCTGCATCTGGTACTTATTATGAATTTGATGCTACAAATTCATTCTCCAGTATTCAATTTGACATGCCTGATTATGTAGTGGTACTGTTTCAGACTGGGAGACACAATAATCAGGAAAAAAATTCAAGTAGATTTGATAACTGCAACATCAAAAATATATATCTTAAAAATGGCAGAAATGAGGTTTTTCCCAGAGAAAATTATAATTTAGACATGTCTAAGGATGATTTTCTCAAATTATATGAAGCTTTTTCTTCCTTCAAGCGCGTCACTACTGGCAGTATTGATATGTACTATTCACCAGATGAATTCAAGACACAGAGACCCATGTTTGTCATCAACACTTCAAAAAGGAAACAAGTTGTGGTTAATGACAGGACAAACATTAAAATTATCTGTGAATTCCACGAGGCATTACCCGATGACACCATTTGTAGCGTTATTCTCATAGGGGAAAAATCATATGTTTATGATGTAAGAAATGAGAGAGTCACAGAGCAGTTTTAGAGACCCGATTCAAACACAGAAGCCCCTTGATTACAAAGCAATAATACCAACACTTTGCTGTCAGAGAGGCCCCAGACACTCTACCAGCTTTGAAACCTCAACTGTATTATCAGCTAGCAGTTAATATCTTATGCATGGGCAGTTGTATTTCAATCTTTTATCAAGACTTAAACCCGAAGCCTTTGATTACAATGCCACAATATTAATACGTCTCCAAATAGAATATGCCCACATTTTACTGGGTTCTGAGACCTTAATGCAGACAAAATTGGATTTTGAACTGCCATAATATTTTCTAAGTCTTTGCCTAGGCTCATATTATCAGAATAGAATTGCTTTCAGCATGAGGGGGGTACAGTTCATTGCCACTGTGTGAAAATATGTTTTTATCTCAATAATCTTTGTTACACTTTTACATGTTGCAGACATGTTACACTTTTCCCCCTGTCGCACAGAAAGATTAATGGCCTCTTCAGTGAATCGTACAGAAAAATCATTAATGTTCCCTTCTAGCATGTAGATTTTATCTCTTGCGTGCCGGCAAGACATGCAAACAACTAATTATATTTGCCCGCTTTTCCCCCTATTGTATGGCTGAGCGAGTGGTCCCCAATAGAGAATAATTTTGCTCTGTTGAACAACACTTTTTACCAGGTTTAAGATCTGGGAGTTGTATATCAACTAGGAATAATTATTCTCAAAATCTCACGTGTAGAGTGCCACACATATTTCAATCTATCAGAACTCGAACCCAAAGCCCCTTGTTTACAAAACAACAATATTAACATTTTGCCATCAGATTTTATGAGGACTCAAACCCGAACCTTTTGATTACAAGGCAATGCACCACACTCCACTCGGTCTCAGAACCCAATAGATATCAATTCAAGATTCCTGGGATTTTGACAGAAAAACATACTATAAGCTTAATTTCTGGTGTAGCCATAAATTGACAAGTTTATAGACAAAAATCTGGCTGATGCAAATTTTGTAAGTATGCACAAATCAATCTGATGAGCTCGTACTTTCTGAAAAATTCCCGAGGGCATTTTTTACAAAAATCTTGAATTATAAGAGCTCCACGCTTGAACAAAAAGCTCATGTAACCATGTTGAACAAGTTTTAAGTGTAGCAAAGCTGCTGGAGAGAGGCTCGTACTTTCTCGCGCCAGTAGTACCGTAAATACAACTACTGACCACATGCCTTTGCTTAAAATATCAAGAGTGAACGTGTCTTCCTCAGTTGATGTCTATGGCGGAGTGGTTATACAACTCTCTCTCTCACTCGTGCGTGCGTGTTTATGTCCCTATCTCTCAACAACGCACAGACGTCCTCAGTTCTTTCAATAACTCGGCTTTGCTACCATCTTCCATATTAATAGTCACAAAAAATCTGAAGTCTTTGTTCACAATCAGGACTAATCGATTGAGTTAAAGAGCGAAAGGTCTTAGTTTAGCACTCTACAAATCTCATAATATTAGTTTTTAAAAAATCTGAAAATATTCCATGTTATGTTGGCAATTCTTTACAAATATAACTGTAATTATTCAGAAGTGCATTGCATGTTAAATAAATGTGTTTATTCAAATTTTGGAGCATCCCCGATGGCGCAGTGGTAGGGTCGACGCCTTGTAATCAATGGGTCCCGGGTTCGTTACCCGGTGGAGGTACATAGTGGTGCAGATTTCACTTTAAGCTGTAAGTCTATTACCGATTAGCCTTTCTGTGCATAAAGTGGACTTAAAACACTAAACCAATCAATAAAAATCAATCCAAAACATAAATTTATTCAAACGTAAGTTTGTTTTTTGTTATAAAACCTAACACGAGAGTTATCGCGTGACAACCAAAGGCGCCACCGATCGCAGGTTAGGGAGTTAGGAGTGGGGGAACTCCTGCTTTTCTTCAATTATTTCAATTTCCATACATTCGACCGAGGAACCCCTCATCTGATGTGTCACTCGCTGCACTCATTTTATCACTTAATGTGTAGGAAACACAATCGGGTTTGTTTTCCACCTGAATGGTTTCATATTGAGCAGGAAGAGGTGGGAGCAAATTTATCGTATTTATTTTAATGATACAATTGTCTACATTTAGGACCAAGGAAATCCCCAACCCTACACCCAGAGATAATTTGATATTATATTACTGCAGCATTTTAGCCATTATTATCTATAAAACATAATCCAAGTTGATTGGCACCATTTAGTTAAGTTGCTTAGTATAAATAGTTGTATGTTGCAATTTGCCTACTTGGTAATTTTGGGATGGCGATGAATACAAGTAGCGGTAAGTACCTCATTATTGCGAAAACTGTTACGATTACGAAAAGGTATAGAACAAAACAATCTTCATTTTATCTACTTGAACATTGACTTAAACATTTACCGTATCTGCAACGGTTAATGAAATATAGGCAAAGGATAAAATTGCAACCATTTTGCAATATGACGGTTGTAGCACAGCTTTGATTCTGAGAGAAGTTTTAGTAGGCTCATTAGGAAGGCAAGTACAATATGTCTGCCAAAATCCTTGCTTGTTCAAATTTTTAAAATTTTTGGCGCAGTTTGACTTCATTTTACTACACTATTAAGCAGATAGTACGTGGTTTACTTCAACTGAATTTCCATCATTCTATGTTCAGAGTATACAAATAAATCTGAAACAGAATTGTCACATTTAGCTTCAATTTCAATTCTTAAAGAAAATATTTAAGGGCTAAAAAAGTAATTGTAAAAATAAACTGTCAAGAATTGCTTACAAAGACTGACCCAAGTAATAAATGTAAAGGAACATACCTGTAGTGCAGACCTTATAGATTGGCCTGTAGGGCTGGTGCGGAGAGTCCCCTGGTATGTAGTCGCCCAAACCAATCGTTGTGAGGGATATAAAGCAGTAATAAAGCGAGTCGAGAAAATCCCAGCCTGGCTCGAGGGTGGCAAAGATGCCGGCAGGAACCATGAAGAAGAGTGAGACCAGCAGCGCCACGACGAGGAAAAGGTGAAGTACTCTGATGTTGAACGGCTGGTAGAGGTGGCCCAGGCGAGAGTTCAGGAACTGTAGTAGAAGGGTAGCAGGCACCATCAGTCTCTCCACCAACGCCGTCAGCAGCACGAGCGTCAGCGGGATCCCCAACATCGCGTACACCATGCAGAAGATCTTGCCCCCTTTCGATAGCGGAGTCACGTGGCCATACCCTGTGTAGACAAATTGGATAGTGTAAGGCGGGCTTTAGACTTCGAAGAATCTTATGACTAGGGTTAGAACTTTTATGATATAAAATTATCAAAATATACGAAATACAGCTTATTCCATTGAGTCATGGAATGAACTATTTATGTAACAATCAAAAATCAGAAGAAAAATAAATTATGAAATTTGAAATGATGTAGGCCTAATTATTTTATAAAATAAAATCTTCATTAGCATATATTGTTTTACATTTTTCTTGTGATAAGTAACGTTCCCCACTGTTATCATGTTTGTGAAACATCGAGTTCGTATTATATAACAATAAGTTGATTTCTAATACTAATTGAATTTTAAGGGTTCTTGTGTTTGGTACTTTTATTTGTCCTATTCCAATAATTTCAATTTGAAATAAAACTTGAAACACGGTTTGCAGTCTGGTTCAGTTAGAGACAACAATTTTTGCAAAAAATTGCCCTTAAGTACACTGTAAGTATCAAATAATATGTCTAGACCTTGTGTCGACGACAATTCATTAAAGGATTTCCGTATTCTTATAATTGGACAATTTCTGTGCATATCCAATCTAGGGAATGACGTGAAAAATGGAGTTCGTTCCAGGCTGTAAATTCATCACATGAATTTATCTTTTCTAATAGTTCTGAGCACAACGAGTCTTTGTTATTATCTTCTGTAAAAATATTACACCACTTCAACGTTTAAAGTCTAAAGTGACTACTTAAATTGATATAATTCTTATTGTGATATACAATATTACTTTTGATACACAGCCATTTCGCCATTCGCATTTACACGTTTTCCACCGCATCCTGTCAAATCTTGTATGTTGGGGATTTCAAAGTGAGTTGCAACATTTTAGTAAGTGTTGCATATTTTTTACTTAAAGTTGAAACTGAGAAATTATGCAAAAAATATTCTGATTAAACCCATAAGTGATCTTCTTCTTGTAATCGTTTGACAATGGCTATTAAATAAGTCCGTGACATTGTTTACTAGATTAACTATTACATCATCTATGTTATAGTCATACCAGACAATTTTCTTCTTATTACTAAATTATATAATCACACTTACATATATTCAAAATCATTCCGGTTTGTTTATACCGGTCTACAAAGTTATTCAAGTCAGTCTGTAGCTGGATACAATTGGCTTCTGACCTAATCGGGTAATACAATTTTCTGTCATCGGTGTACTTAAAACTTTAGATTTTTTGTATTTTTGGAGGCATGTTGTTAACAAACAATACGGGCCTAAGTTGGAGCCTTGAGACACTCCAGATGATACCTTTTTATTCAGTAGATGAAAAACAGTTCAGTGCAACTGTTTGGGTTCGTCTCGATATATAACAAATTAAAAGTTCTAGCAACCGATCGCATACTCCCATTGAACGTTACCTTTGTATAAGAATGGCGTTCAATTTATCGAAAGCTTTACTTATATCTGTGTAACATGTCGGCGATATCTTGTGCTATTACAGCAAAATTTGTAACCGTAGATCTCCTGCCTACAAAACCATGCCCTTGAGCCACAACTACCTCTTTCAAATTCAATCTGTGGTGTTCAAACATAAGTGACTCTGATGCTTTAGAACAGATAGACGAAAGGATTTGGGACGATAATTACAAACATTATGTTGAATCATACTTAATGAAAATAGTGATGAATAATTTTCGTCCACCTAGCATTTTGATTGTCTGTAGACGAAACTATAATAAATCATATTGTTTTAATTGTTTATTATTTAAATTTAAAAATTAAGTATTTATTAATACATTATACGCGTAGTATACATGTTGGGAGCTTTATTGTTACTATTATCATATTTCTATATGAGTCATGATGTATGTAACTGATGATCGGAGCATATAACACTCTTAATTACTTACCGATTGTCGTAACGACTGTTCCAGAAAAGAAAAGTGATTGTCCAAAGCTCCAGTTTGGTTCTCCAGAAGCATTGTTGGCCGCTGAGACCCCTCGATTGTTGGCTCGGATTACTTCTCTAATAAATTCTTCCAGCTCCCCATCTGAAAATGAAATAAGAAGATATATAGGGATAAGAATTAACAACCTTAACTGCATTAAAGTTGTTTGATTTTCCCCTCACATTGCTGAAAATTTAGAGAACAAAGCAACTTGCGTATATTCAAGCAATTGCATATTTTTAATGTAAAAATGTTAGTTTAATTTAAAACTCCTAAGGTGAAATCCTAACAATATATTCGTCAGGGTAGTTGAGAAAGTTGTAAATATTTTCCTTCAAATTGACCGCATTTTGCTTCCTGATTATGAACTTCTTTATACAGAAATGTAGAAAAAGATGGAAAAAGCTTATCTTTTAACTATTGGTCAACTTGAAACAGAAAAATACCTGGAAGAACCACTTTAACATTAAAATCACTTCTGATGTTATAGGGAGCATTGCTGAAGTAGAACTTCAGGTACATTCTTTACTTATTTACTGCTTACTTTATCAGAGGTTACTGTTACTAATAGATCGAAACTTAACACACTGTACGTACAACGTGACACTGATATATAATTATTAACACACACAATTGTACTTGCACTCTTGTTATTTAGCGTTGCTTTTCTACCACTTTTGACGACGATGAGCATAACATTGATGAAGGAACACTCACAATTACTAACCATGCCGAGGAAGGGAGGAAAGGACTCGAACCCGGGAACTTCGGTGGCAAGATGAAAAGTGGACCACTTAACGCGCTCTGCCACTTTGCAAATTGTCCATCACCATGTTTATTCTTTTCGTTGTGCGCAATGAGAGCTTCAAGAATTGAAACAAAACTCCAAGCAAAATGCTGAGAAAAATTAATGAAAATAGTCATGAACAAATTTGCCGAGCAACACTTGTGCATCCCACTGTACAGCTGTTGTCAACTGCTTCGTTGATGGATTGATCCAATTCTTAAACGTCACATTACGTAAAATAATATGGCAATGTGCAATTTATGCCCTTTCTCTGCAGCCGAACAGAACAGTTCAATCTACTATCTTCTTCTTGCACAAAACTACTAATTAAAAATCTTTGCTCCGTTAATACTCGTTGACCCTTCTCTACTATGTCCTGTCCCATTTATCTCTTACCACGCTTGCGATACCTGATGTCATTATCTGGGCTCACGTGACAAGCATATCACAGGTCATGTTCCGTAGTCCAGAGAAAAACCAGTCTGGGTATCTCAGATAAATATGTCGGCAAACGGAAAGTAAATTACTCTTCTATTAGTATGCAGGAAAGCAGACATACGGTGCAAGTGCTGCATTGTAAAAGCAGAAGACAAGAGACGAACAACCACGGAAATTTCCGCGTTTCTTACAAGTTCTTACAGGAAAACATATGTTCTAGAGATTAAGTATTCCTGTCAGAATCACATGACTTTCTCATTAGTAATTAACGAAAAGAAGCAAAGAAGACAGGCTGACGAAAACACCGTGGGTGACGCTGGAGTTTTAAGCAGCTTACACGAGTTGCATTAATGTGGCAGGTGAAGAAACCTAGACTTAACTTACATATACGTATTATTAAAGAGACATTCTCTCATGCACTTGCAGGCTACGTATCTGCAGTAACAACTAGGTTGGCGCTAGTTAACCAATTTAGAAATTTCATATTTCTAATAAACTTTCCATAATTAAAAAAAAATACTAACATGAGACGTTCGTAAGAAGACGATGCCCCTTTCCCCAAAAGAGGGTTAAAAACGACAGCTTATTTTCTAGATAATTCTACAATCGAAACACAAAAATATAATCACAGAGTATTATTTTTATTACTATCTACTATTTGATATTAAAAATAGTACATATAAAACAGCTGTATTTTACAGTGTAACCACTAAAATAAAAATATAATTTTTGGCATTCTGAAAACTCTTATAACCCTGGTTCGTGGAGTTTACACAAACTTTTTGGAGCTAACTTATTTTCCTCTTTATTTAGTCTGCTGCAGTACCAATTAACTGAACTTTATTTGTGTTATCGAAGCTCTTTGCTTTTCTTATAATTTAAAATGAACTATATCAATTCCAAGCGAGGTCGATTGATCGGTTCGTCTCCCCCTCCCCCTCCCGTCCGCTCCTCGCAATGCACAGACTAGGGATGGCCAGATCCGGATCCTAAGGATCCGGATCCTAAAATTTTTCGGATCCGGATCCAGAACTTTCGGATCCGGTTCCACAACTTTCGGATCCGGATCCGGTACTTTTGGATCCGGATCCGTTTTGCCATCCCAACATGCGCTTCTTTGGAAAGTAAGAATGTGTTTATAACATATTGTTACCTGCTAATATACATGGTGATTGGTAATTCGACCTATTTTTGGAAAGGGGTAATACTAGAACACATTTGCAACAAATTTGACCCTATGCACCGGGGGTCGGAAATCAATGGGTTTCGAGTTATTGCAGTTTGTAGATTTTCGTGACATATTCCGACTTGCGACTAAAAACTACTGATTCTGAAAAAAAACTACTACACCCTGAGCATATAATCGACATGTTGCTAACAACTGACGAATGAGTGACTACTGGGGAAAAAAATCATGCCCAAAATTCCCATACCCACAGAAAGAAACAGTCATTGGTGTTAACGTCATGAAGAAATTTGGAAATTATCGTTTAAATCGAAGAGGATTACTCAAAAAATTGGTAAGACACTTGGCGTATAAATTACGGAAAAAACTTCCTCGTTTCATAAGCTCTCCAAAAAGATAAAAATGTTGTCAACTGACACACGGGTTGGGGGAAAAATCTGAATAAAAAGCGGAGTAGGCGCGTTGTAGACCTCTTTGTAAAGTGAAAAGAAGTTGTAGTTTGTGAGAAATAAAGGAACGAAAATGAGTGAAATAATAATGTTATTTACCATTCACATGATTCCAGGTTGTCAGAATTAACTGTTACAAAAACTACAAATCCTGCGGCGTACTTCAGACACAATCACTCGCGTTGACACTCTGTCTCTTATGTCTCAATTCTCTCTCTCAACTCTTCTTGGGAATCCACTGGTGTACTGTAGACTAACTATTTCATGTGACAACAAATGTAAAAGTCGCATGCTATTGAGGAGGGAGATCCTGTCAGAAGGATGGATTTTTGTCGATTTTTACTACATACCGACACTGAAGACCCCCATCACCTGACAAGAATTCTGTGAACGGACGAATCCAAATTCGACCGCGATGGTATTACGAATTTTCATAATGCGCATTTTTGGGTCCCTAAGGGTCTAAGAAAATATAAAGAAAATGCTCACCAGAGAAAATTATCACTAAATGTGTGGATGGGAATCATCCACAATCATGTGATCGGGCCATTTTTTCTGCCACAAAACCTAAACGGCATTACCTACGAAAACATCCTAACGGAAGAATTGACGACGCTGCTGGAGGATGTGACGCTCGCCACAAGAAGGGGTACCTATTATTAACCAACATGATGGCTGCCCAGCCCACTCTTTACGGGGTGTACGACAGTGGCTGGACGACAATTATCCCATGTTATGGATTGGTCGAGGCGGCCCGGTTCCCTGACCGGCGAGGAGTTCGGATTTAACGCCATGCGACTTTTACATTTGGGGTCACAGTACACCAATGGATTCCCAAGAAGAGTTGCGAGAGAGAATTGAGACATAAGAGACAGAGTGTCAACGCGAGTGATTGTGTCTGAAGTACGCCGCAGGATTTGTAGTTTTTGTAACAGTTTGTAATTAATTAATACACTTACAAGGGAGGTGTAAGTCTCCCCCTCCGATTTCCATGAAACTTGGCAGGTGTATGGAGGGGCCCAAAGGAAGAAATACGTGTTTTTGTGTTTCAGCTAAAAAAAAAAAAACTGATTTAGGGGGAACCCCCCCTAAAATATCAAGATGAGGAGAAATTGAAGTGGGGATCCGACCCCGAAACCACGTAAATATGGCATAGGAAGAAGCAGGGGGCATAGGACCTCTCTATACACCTGCCAAATTTCATGGAAATCGGAGGGGGACACAAGGGTCAGATCCTTACTTCAATTTGTCCTCATCTTGACATTTGAGGGAATTTTGCCCCCTAAAACAGCTTTTAGCTGAAACAGAAAAACACGTATTTCTTCCTTTGGGCCCCTCTATACACCTGCCACGTTTCATGGGAATCGGAGGGGAACACAGGGGTCAAATGCCCACTTAAATTTGTCCTCATCTTGACATTTGAGGGGGGGTTTTGCACCCTAAAACAGTTTTCTAGCCGAAGAAAAAAAACACGTATTTCTTTCTTTGGGCCCGTTTATACACACACCTGCCAAGTATCATGGAAATCGGAGGGGGAAACAGGGGTCAGATCCTCACTTCAATCTGTCCTCATCTTGACATTTGAGGGGGTTTTGCCCCCTAAAACAGTTTTTTAGCTGAAACAAAAAAAAACACGTATTTCTTCCATTGGGCCCCACTATACACCTGCCAAGTTTCATGGAAATCGGAGGGGGACACTTAGATAACCTCCCTTGTTAGTCTTACACTTTGTAATTATATAACACTGCATATATTATAATGTTTATTTTAATTTGTAAAACTGTAACTGTAGAAAAATTGTATAATTTTTTTATAACATTTCTATCTTGTTATATGTGTTAAAGGTTTCATCCTGGAATGGAATTTCTCACATTTATGTGTGTTTCCATTTTCAATACATTCGAATTAATACATATTCGTTTCAATGGCATTTGAAAAATCACCTCTGACACTTTATGTTAAACAAGTAAGATTATTTTTGTGCACGAGTGTGTTAGCCGATGCGTAGCAAAGTATTTTAGGAACAACACTTGAAAAAGAATATTGTAGGACTAACTAATGAAAAATTTCTTTGTAATCGAAGATCATAATACCTTTTAAAGTGTGGTAATATTATAATGGGATTGAGACGAAACTCTCGGATCCGGATTTTCGGATCCGGATCCAGAACCGATACTTTCGAACCCGGATCCGGATCCGGAATTTTCGGATCCGGATCCAGATCCGTAACTTTTGGATCCGGATCCGGATCCGTTTGGCCATCCCTAGCACAGACCTCCGTCTGTGTCGCAATGTCCATGTTAGTGACCGTACTGAAAATGTGGCGAAGCGTAAGAACATACCGTTAGGTCTGATGGCCTGATGGATAATTTACATCCACATGCGCAGGTGTTCGTTCGGTGAGAGTTTAGTACGTTCCATCTTATTATTTTGTAGTTCTGTTCACCACGAAAGAAAAATAGACTTACGTCTATTTGTGCTAATTATGGCACACAATCAGTTTCTCTGTTCTAAGAGAATTATTTCTTTCTTTGCAAACTGCATTGAATAGCATTATTCTCGCTTGTCTCTTGCGGTCCGGATTGATTTATAAAAAGCGTGCAGCAGGCCAGTCTGCAAAAATCTAAAAATCCAAGTAAAACACGACTTTTGAAGCGTTATCATGCCGAAGTGTAAAAGAACAAACACAAAGGAACGATATAAGTAGTTTATGGTCGCACGCTTTCACTCTGTACTGAAAGAACGCAAGAGACTCGCCAACGTCCTCGCTCTGAAGTCGTAAAATAGCACAGTTATGCTAGCGGCGCGTCAAGAGCAAACAGCTGTACCTACTTGTCATCTTCCTGCTCCTAAGTCATGTCATATTTCGATAAAATAAGCGAAATTGATTCTGCATGGATGCCACATGCTTGAAGTCATGTGCATATTGTATGTGTGTGGGGAGAGGGGGTATTCACTCTGCAGGAATTATTTGATCTGGTAACATTATTTCTAAAATCTTGCCTTTTAGGTAAAATAACTTAAAATTTCCTGCTTCAGGGTGTGCATCGAAACGAGATCACGCTTGGCAAAGTGAAGGACAAGTCTCTGTCCCGTCTCGAAATACAGTATATTTTATAAGCAACATATACAGTATGTCAACGCACAAACTTTCGCAATTACCGATCTTTGTTAGCAACGTTGGTACGAATCCTAGAAAAGTGTATAGATCTTATTCTGCACATACGCAGGTTACGATAAAATGTATATACAATACATACTTATAAATAATTAGCTTTACGTGGGTGTATGTGTTTGGCATGTCTGTATAAGTGGTATACATATTTTAAAATATCGAACTCTCTCTTGTGTAGGCGACATTCTGACTTTCGCGACTGCAGCGCCGCCGCAGCATTTCTCAATCCGTTCACCTCGTATTCAACTCCCACAAAATAAAATCCTGGGTAACTACACTACTACTTGTAGCATAATTCCAAATATTGACTTGTAGTGAAATACAAAAGTAACAGGTAAATTGACAACCACCATGTTCATTATTTTTGTTTTACGCAATGCAACGTTCAAGAAATTAAACAAAATGACGCAAACGAAGTAGTTAATCTCTGAACCAGCATCAGTAACGATTGAATGAGAGAATGTAAAAGTAAAATTCACGAAAATTTCAATAACTTCCTTCGATGCACCTACCTATATATCGTGCGTCCATTTCGATCTTCAGCCGAGAGATCGGGAGAAGCGTGGCGGGCGGCGCTGACGGAGATGCCGACATTTGCGGCCTGTAATGCCCGCTTATTTTTATAGAAATATGCAGACATTTATATAAATATTGCAAAACGAGCACTAACCTGTGTAATACCACGCAAAAGTTCTTCTGTAATTCATCACACAAATAAATACGCTTTAGAAACGATGTTAAGAGCCACAGATAAAGCATTTTGATCATAGTTTTGACCAGTAACGTCCTGCTTAAGTTTATATCCTTGAAAGAGTTTTGTGGCCATGGGAATCGTTTGGAGGTTTCGAATGTGCAACACTGTATCAAGATTACGCTGCAGACGAAACCGTTAAAAGTGAATGGTTTTCGTGAGCTTCCTTGCAATCCGAAATATCCGAGCTAGAGTTTTTTTTGTTCCTTCGCGACTAGATGAAGACAGTTGTGAATATAGTGGCGACCAATGTAAACCAAGAGCGTGTTAATTTCGTACTGTGCGCAAGAGTGTTATTCTTGGTTACTTGCAGTTACTTGTTTGTGTTATTTCAGTGTGTATGTGTATTGTGTCAGTGAGACGATTGGAATGCCAGCCGTAAGGTTCACGTTAGAACAAAGATTTTTTTATGTATGACACGTACGTGAAAACAGACTCGTGTCGAGACGTGTGTAGGCAATTTGTACAGAAATTCCCAGGCGTTTCAACTCCACACAGAGATACGGTTAGACATCTTGTCCTTAAATTACGAGAAACTGGATCGTTAAATTTTAAAACACCTAAGCAAAACCGACGGATTCTAACCGAAGCAAAACTCGATAAAATTGGTGCAGTGTTAGAACGTTCTCCAAACAAACCTCTACGCCGTGTTTCACAAGAGGTGGGCGTGTCAAAATCATCGGCACATACAGCCACTAAGCTACTAAAATTAAAACTGTACTCTTATAACACAGATTAGTGCTCGTTTTGCAATATTTATATAAATGTCTGCATATGTCTATAAAAATAAGCGGGCATTACAGGCCGCAAATGTCGACATCTCCGTCAGCGCCGCCCGCCACGCTTCTCCCGACCTCTCGGTGAAGATCGAAATGGACGCACGGTATTATCATCTACCAGGGTTTATAATGTGAAATCTATACCTCTCCCACAAATACCACTCTGATTAGCCTATAAAGATGAAAGGTTTCAAAGATCTTGTAGGAAGATTATTGATGTGAAACAATGTACTACAATTGTATGAGTGAGCAATAGTGTTAAAGTTTTGTTTTGAAATGGTTAACACCTGTAACATTCAGATATTCAGTCTAGTTCAAATGTCTACTATACATGTCCATTTCCTACATGTTCCCAATGCCTTAAGTTATAATTCTATGAGCGTTCTTAGATCTGAAAAGCAAGAAAAAAGAATTATACACGTTGGTCTCCCCACAATCTTCATAGATACAGTGGATCTATTTTTAAAACTTACATCCTATGATCTTTTGCCATCCTTGCAAAAAACGGGCTATCTATAGGCTATCCTCGGAACACAGGTCAAGAGACCGATCATTTGTTGGCAACTTGCGACATCGCAGACGATAACAGCAGGGCAGTAAATGACCGTATTTGCTCCCCGCACTCTTAATTAGTGAATGAATGAAACAAGTAATAAATGCTGGGACCGTGAATAATTATATTATGCACCAGATAAGCGTCTTGTGCTTCTGTTTCGATAAACCTGGCTTACCGCCTCTGAAACATTGGGTTATTTGTACAATACATGGTGAACCAATTGATCAGAAGAAACTAGGTCAAGTGCATGTCTACTGCTTTACTTTTAAGAGTAAATATCTTCATTCCTTTGCATATAGTCCAAAACGTTTGCCTTGTTCAACGACGATGGTACCCAAATTTTATCAGATGACAACTGATTAGTGAACTGATAAACAGTGATATTAATTTCGAACTTGTGAAATTCGACATCACATTTCGCTGGCTGCTCGGCGTACAGTTAGAATAGTTAGAAATCAGTGCAGTTTTATAGAAGTTTTTATATCTTACCTAAAACATCACTCAACGAATATAAAAGGGGCAGGGCAGCAGAAAGGTTGAAATTAAATCATCGTTTTCTTTTACTATTTCTTTTTATAAAGTTCTTTGAACGTGAAGTCTTGCATTACTATTTCTGCCATCGTCGTTCAGTAAGAGGCGACTTCCAACTTACAGCTGCGTAAGGTGGTTCCTTCCCTGCCAGAAGCTGTTTTTTTCACGGCTCAGAGTAAGTCACAGCTTCGCATTCAGCCACTCTAGAACTTCTACCTCATTCCAATAACTATATTGTAACAAGGATGGAAGTTTAATAAACATCCTTCTCTGAAGGGTGGATGCTTATTAAATTTTCAAAATTTAAAAGTTGCACCCACCGAGCCTTCATCAGTTTATCCACCGTGGTGGAGTGCTTGGTTAAGTTCACTACGAGGTCCACGGACCTACGTTCGAATCATGGGTAAGCCACGGGCTTGTCATTACGTTTATTTCTTCAGCCATTTGAAAAAATCCACCATGAATCTTCATCGTTACGATTAACATAGAGAAAGTAAACAACTGGCATAAAATAAAGAATTCAGATAGCTTTGGCTGGTAGGAAAGCACACATGTATTCTGCGAGTCATGGATTCAAATCTCCTGACAGGCCATCTTCCGTAGTTTATCCTTTCAGGCATTTTATTAGAGTACCAGGATGATACCTTTAACTGGGACCACGTACTTGCCTTCTACGAGTATTCCTCGATCGTTTCTTTCTTCAGCCATATCCTTGCCACGCTTGAAACGTTACATGTGCTTGATGTTCAATCTGACAAAACATTTCTAACATCACACGCAGATATAACCTATGTAAATATTCATTGTTGAACATCTATCAACAAGAAAAACTAATTTAAACTCATGCATCATATTTGTGACTCCCGTTTGCAGATCCATGTACCTTGAGGGTAAGGAGGGGGAGAAGGGAACTACCTTCCTTTATAAGTTTATCATCACTAGCTAAACAGTTTTATTTGGAAGAAAACAAAATAAAAAATAAGGTGTTGGCGTAGCCGGTGTTGTCAAGATCGACCGCTAGGTCATTCAAGCGCCACCGTCGCTGGCACGCAGCGCAAAACGTGAATTGACTTGAAGATATTCTCAGTCTGAGAACTTCGATCGGTTTCAAGGGTAAACGTTATTAGGGAATCACGTTCCGTAGTCCTTGGCACAGACGAATTTGAGCTAAAACTTTTGAGTTTCAAACTACAAGAAACGTTTCAAAGACAACGCTACTTTACTAATGAAATAATGGGCAAAGACGTACGTGATAGTGATACTGATACGGGCTTGATTTCTATGGTCAGGGCCGGATTAAGACGAAATTGGGCCTGATGCTTGAAATCTTCGGTGAAAAATAAACACAACGACGTTATAGTTAAGTCACAGCGCAAAGAATAATAGTAACTGTATAATAAGTAACGCTGTGTCTAGGCGTCCGAAATTGGGCCTCCAAATTTCATTCTAAGATTTTTTTTTCAAGTTAATATTGCAAAAGAAAACTGTTCAGCTTTCGGAAAATTCTCGTCTGTTTTCAGCTGAGCAAATTTCAGAAATGGCCCTAATGCTGCAGCATCAATAGCACCCATCTTAATCGGGCCCTTTCCATGGTCACAGTAATCCTCAGGACACTAAACATTTCCGTCAGTAAAGGTAGAGCAATAGAACTCTTTTGGCCTCGGGAATACTTTAGAAAGCTCACTGCCCAAAATCTGTTATGCTTAAAAAGTTACGAAGTATTAAGCATACTTTCAACCAGTGATTTATTTGGAAAATGTCTGGGTGATGGGATTTTAGTAACATTCTTAGAAGCATCTGGACTTCATATATACCCACAGCACCCCTCCCCCAAGAGATGAAAATATGCAACCAGGAAGGAGTTTGCAGTAGGGGGAATTTCCCTTATCACTACAATTACCACTCTACAATGATTTTCTCGCTACATACAATTTGGAAACGTTACATTTCCAAGTAACCGATGAAGAAAAGGAATGTATAGGTTCATCCACTTGAATTCACCGTGTTCAACTTATATCTTAGAATATACAATTATATGTAAGCATACTTCTAGAATGCTACGTTTAAATTAGTTTTTCTCACTTAGCATCGCTTTTTCTGCCAGTTTTGGCTAATCGCGACGATGAGGATACAATTGAATGAAGGGATACTCACAAAGCCCTCCTTCCCACAAACAAGGCGCCTGACGTCATCTTGTTATATCTCATAGTAGTGTTGCGTAGCAACGGGGGGCAACCATGAATTGGGCGTGATTGATCACAAACACTTGAAATAAATCCTGTTGAAGGGAATCAATAAATAATTACATCCCGTCCGTCGAAGCCTTTAAAATAGAGAAACTCTCGTTGCATGGCAACTGGAGAACTAAACCACTTGTCTCCCGTCTTCAATTCACCGGATGAGACAAAAGGCTTCTCTGCGGAAGCTCAAGGTATGAAATGAACAGTAGCGGTTCGTTCTCGTCCCACTAGGAGGCGTAAAAGTGGTCGAATGGGATGGTCTGAATGTAACTCACTTCTTTCAGGATAGATTTCAGGAATGCGTGAAGTTGAGTGAGGGAACAATTACGTCATTCCGTGTTGAAAGAAAAGTAATTATGAAGCTCTTCGAGGATCCCAAAACAAATATATTTTTTCCTTTGACAATTATAAGCTAAGTACAGAAGACTGACATGCTTCCTCTGTACCTTCCGAAATGACAATTCTTCCCTTTCTTTTAGCCCGTCACGAAAGCGTAATGGTTACATTGGCCACTATTAATCAAGAGGTTCCGGGTTCGATACCCAGAGAGCCGGCGCCCGTGGCGGAGTGGTTAGCACATCGCACATTAGCACATCAATAAAAAAAAAATCGATACCCAGAGGAAGCACACAGTGGTTCGGATCCCACTTTAAACTGTAGGTCGTCTCGATTAGCTTATCTGTGCATAAAATGGACTTAAACAAGAACTCAAACTAGCAACCAGCCTTTTTAAATGGCAAGACGAAACAAGAAAACATAACAATCGAGGTAAATATAAAACTCAGCACATAAGTCTGATGAAGTTAGTTGCAAACATATTAATTACATGACCTGACAAGAAGCAACTCCTTGTCTGTCTACACAATTAAGAAAAAAAATCTACATTTTCGATGCCTTTGAAATAATTTCGCAGTCAGATGATTAATATTATGTTATTATATGTGCAAATTTAACCAACTACATCTACTAATTCAATTACGTTCATTCATGAACTGCATTTTATTCCGATTTCTCTGTTCTAATAATAAAACAATAACTCGTTGCATGAATATTGAGTGACCTTTATAATACATGTTCATTTCGCAATTTACTATTTTTCAGGTGGGTTACATGTGACGTCAGGATTTGGACAGCCAATTTTGTTTGTCGTGTGCAAGGAAATATCGTGAAATAACGCGAGCTTCTGTTTGAACAACCGAATACTGCACAACGTACCATCGTAAACGAGGTTCAAATCTCCCGCCCGCCTGCTTGAATTTTGTATGTTTACAAGAACTGGCCTCCATCATGGCTCTCTATATATATGATTTTGAGTCTTTTATTCTACAAATTTCTTTGCAGAGTTTTGTGTAAATCGAGCGAATGATCATGCATTTCCTTATGTCCAAAAACCCGTGCACACTCATCATCAATGCCAGTACATTTCATCTGTGTGTATGCATTTAGCTTGGGAGAAGAAAGCCTGAAATCGATCGTCTTTTGTTGAAGAAAATTGAATGGGAAGCCTTTCCTATTTCATGACAAGACGGCGGGAAAGGAAGCAACGTCGTTTGCTTCTTTTGGGAAGAAAACAATGAGGGAGGCAACTTATAGTACCGAGAGCAAAAACTCCGTTATTTCCTTTGGTGCCACCATGAAATAGTTAGGCAAGACTTCATATTCATGTTCCTTGAACCAGTACACCACCTCAGCCGTTCTAGAGTCATTTATCCATCGGTGCACACAAAACCAACTTCAAGGTGAGATTTATAGAGCTGGGAAAGTAGTTTCGTGGAAGTTAACGAGGTCCTCTTCACATAAATACGTCCTAATCAAATAAGCTAAAATTGACGAGCACAAAATAGTCGACAGGGCACACCTTCAAACAAATTCCAGAATATTGGAACTATACAACCAACTGAACTTAATTATCAGTGAGAAGTACTTTGCGTAAATAATGTAAATTCCTTATATTGCGGTGGAAAACTCCGGGTATTGTACTCGCCGCAAACAAGATAACAGTTGTAGTTCAATTTTCTTCCGGTCTCAACCTGGAAGCAAACAAATTACCCGTTTGCTCAGACTTATCTCCGAGTTGCTTTCAGGAAATGGATAACAGTGAAATAAGGTGCTTTAGAAAGTTGCTGGAACTGTTACACAGAAACTGGCAACACTTTCGATATTTACTTTGGATATTATCACCATCGTTGTCGTCGTCGTCATTATTTATTATTGTTGATCATTCCATGCTTAACCAAACTCTTAGAGCAGTAACTTGTAAGAAATTAACTAATGTATATGTAACTGCCATTGTATATAAACATAATAAGTGAATTCGAACCCAGGATTAACACATTTGCCCTATTCTGATCTAAAGTAAATTTTAGGTAAAATGCAGGCTCCGGCAGGATTTATACTCGGGCCTCTGAGTTACAGATCCAGCCCAGGTTTTGTCCGATTTCTCGCTTCCGATCTTTTACTTGCGTGAGAATTATAAAGCCTGTATTTTTCACTTACATTTATTTCTACATAGCACATCCCCGAACAGAGTACATATACATTAAGTGATTGTGTTTGGAAACTCGTGTGAAAGTTTAGCTCTAAAGGGATGAGATCATACAGAATATTCCAATGAATGAGTTTTTTAAATAAAATATTTAGGTTGAGAGAGAATAGGATGTATCTCTCGTAGATCAACAGTGAACGATGGATGATATTCAGCGAAAATCTTCCACCGGGAAACCACGTCCCGCCGCCATATTTCCGGCAAACAGATCAGATCCTGCGTTGAAAACAAGACATGTAAGCATTTGCCGAAGAGGTTCAAGGCATGATTGGCATGGCATATGAGAAATGTGTATTTCTTATCTTTTCCGAATCCCTATAGAAACCGTGTAAAGTGGTGAAATGCAAATTTTATTGCTGTAAGATTGCTTCTCATAAGCTTTCCTTAACACAGGTGAATCTGTTTTCCGGATTCCCCCCCCCCATAGAATACACTGCGTGATGACGTCAAGTTTAATATCATCCTTTAAGAGTTAAAAGGTATTCCATAACTAACTGCAATTAGCACATACATTTTTTGACGGCTTGAAAACAAACGTGACGTTAGAAAATGTAGAACTTTAGATTATTTCGTTATCTGTAATTGTGATACATTCCAAACAATCCACAAGACAATGTTCTTAATGTCACACTTCAATGAATAATCTATTTGACGTAAATATTAGCTGATTCAGCGTAACGTACGTATATAAATAGTAGAGATAAGCTGAGTAAATAATTTTTATGTATCATTTTAAATTTATTTACTGGTTGTAGATATTCTTCAGCACAGCTGAATTACATTCGAAAAAGTTTCTCCAAGAACAGTAGTGAAATTCTTAGAGATGCGTCCATTACACACAGTGTGTTCGTGAACTTTCGGTATATTAGTTCGTGACATTTTCCAACTCTGCACTACTTTGAGAGAACTAGCAATTTTCCCCATAAGCGTGTTAATTTATTCCCTTACAGATCCACCTGGCCGAGGTAAGACAATTCAGTCCATTTAGTTTTGTATTTACTTTTAAATAGTAAGTACGGACTTGATGTGGTTCTTATAGAAATGTTAGCAATACAAATATTTTAATTAAATATTAATTTTACAAGGCAGCAATATTTTAATCGAGCGCCGCATCGTTTACTCATTTTCAAATTCTGTGCCAATTTCGGTTCAGCGCTAGCTTGTCTTGTCCCCTACCCACCCACACCCCAAACACGGTCCTGGAATAAAACCTGAATATTCATAACCTTAAGGTTGAATTCAAGCACGAAGAGAAACATTGGTAGCAGCAAGATCAGCATTTCTTTTTTTAAAAAAATACCACACGTTTTCAAACCTCTGCGATGTTCCGAGTCGTTCATGTTGGTTCAAGTTTCATCCTTACGTCTAGCTTCCTCCATTTCCTCTTTCCCCGCGGAGACACATAGTGGTTCGGATCACACTTTAAACTGTGCGCCCAGCCCCGAATTAGCCTTTCTGTGCATAAAGCGGTCTCAAAAACAAACTCAAACTCTTCTTTCCCCTTTAATAAGTTTCCGCGAGTTCATCAACACCCTTAACACCAACCTTCATTCTTACTTAAACTTTCGCAATCCTTCCTCCTGCCGCCTCCGTTGCCGAAGGTATTGAGCGATTAACAAACAATCTCCACAGGATATTAATTCGAGCCCTGACCTTTGAATGAGTGCTCTTTCACCAATTTCATCATCCATCCATCCATTCCTCGCTATTTACGTACAATAGAAAAAAGCGAAGCAAAATATGAAAAATGCAATAAATACAAAATACCATCTTCCTCCTTACAATTTCCTCAATATAAATATCCGTTTTTCTTCCGATTCTGAACCATATTACACGGGTAAATCCCAGGTAAGAAATGAATGTTCGTGAACATCCAGAAGACCAGCATGATCGTGCCGTGCTAAGCACTTTTCATGGTGGATAAATTACATGAAATACTCTATAACAGCAACTGATTTGGCCAAGAAACACTTAAGGGGACATCTATTTACAACCATGAATGCACAAATGTATTCAAATTGCAGTCTTGAACAGTCCGTACACGATTCAATTGTCACTGAAACAGAGCATTCCAACCAACCAAATCGACACTTGACAGGTCTTGAACAATGCTCTTATTGGAAATGTTGATAGTTCTGAAATTGCACGACATACGATCAAAGTAAAATTTGACGATTACCGAAAGGGAGACATTGTGTACGCAAGAAAGAAAATAGGTTGGTCCTGAGATAATAATTTTCTTTCAAAGGAATATGTAGACTACATAAAACACTCGAAAGAAGTGTAATGTATTTTCTCGGCATTATATATGTAATTCGAGACGCCAGAGAAACTGATCATAATGATTAATGACACAAAATAATTTGACAATATATCATTTCAAGAGATATATGGGTAGCCAAGTTGTTTCTCAATTCTCTTACCCAAAATGCAAGTAATGATCAACAACACAAAAATATTATATCTTACGGTTGGTTGTCGAATCAAATTTATCATCACCTCAGTCGCTACTGCAAAAATTATTCTTTGCTACAGAACGGCGATTAAAACATTACAGACACGAATGTACCATCGCTTCTCCTTTTCTTTCTTGCAAGTCAGCCCACGTCCTTTTACACGTTCCGCTTTGCTTTCTCTTCATGACAGAATGGAAATTCTGTGCCTCTGTGCGTTTCTGATATAATCAATTTCAATAACGCGTGCTTTGATTGGTCGGTCAGTCTGTCTCGAAGGACTATTTCCACTGGCTTCTAATAAGAATTCTTAAGCGTTAACCACGAATTCGAGGAGAAACATGACGTCTACCTTGACGTCACTTCCTGTAAGTGTGGAATTCAATGTGTTGTTCGCGTTTATTTGATCGTGTAAGGACAGCTTAATATGTCCTTCATTGGTAAATATTGAATAGATACGAAGGGGAATGATACCATTTGGAGGAAGGGGGGAGGAGGAAAAGTGCAAATGGCTGGATTGGATGAACCACATTTTATCGTGAATTGTTGTTTACCCTTCAACCCAATTGGTGTCCTCTGTAAATAAACTGATTTCTGCACAGAAATTAGGTTTCATTCGCTTAATTCTGCGTGGTGTATGTGTTTTTCCCGTTGTGCGAGTTGATTCGGACTTCGCCGGTGAAGGTGTTGTTGTCAACTGTCAACAAACTTATAACAGGGATGGATGGATGGAGGGAGGGAGGGGGAGAGAGCGAGAAGTATAAAATGGAATGAGTCAACTTCGGAAAAGTAAGAAAAAAGAAATGGAATAACTTCTTTGGTGCATATTGACTGAAGTTTAAGCTTGGTCAAAGCAAGGTTCACTCAAAAGCTCTAGCCGTCAGAATCGAAATGACATAATGTTTTACTTTTATCATGTCATGTTGCTCTCATCTCGTAAATTACATTTATCCGCTTTTCCGTTACAGAAAAATAGGCAGTTACAGAATCACAAACAGGGCATGATTTTGCGCTCACCTTTTTCAATATCAAACAACTCCCTGCTTCCACGAAGCGATTTCCTCTTCCGCCCGTAATTCGCATTCTGAACACACTAGTGAACATAGAATCAGTGCTTTAAAGCATTTTCTAGTGTTCTGTCTTGCCTTGAAACACTGCGATTCTAAATAAAAGTTTTCAATTGTGAAATATTAAGTGGATGTGTCTTTTCCATTTTGTTGTAACTTTGAATATTAATTATGCATGTTCTTTCTGCAAGTTATGGTTGTGAAATTACACTTTTAAAAGCATTACTAAATGTTGCCGCTATCTATGTTTTCGTGACATAATTATTGTGCTGAGTTTAGGATGCAACTCTTTAATGTGGCGTGGAATAATGATTTATATCACTGTATAAGAGAGAGAGAGAGAGAGAGAGAGAAAGAAAGAAAGACAGAGAGAGAGAGAGAGAGAGGGAGACAGAGAGAGGGAGACTGACTGATTGATCTGGTTTATTCTCCTTGGCTTTTCTGTTACTTTTGGCTAATCGCGGAGGTGAGGATGACTCATGAAATGACAATCGCAAAGAACATCCATGTCAGGCTGGGATTCGAACCCGGGTAACCTGACGCAGTAGCGTTCTGTGCTAATGCTAACTATTCCGCCATGGAGAAAAAGAGAGAGGGAGGAGAAGAGAGAGAGAGAGAGAGAGAGAGCACATTCGAACACGAATATGGCATAATACGAATTTCATCACATTTTTCCTTTAATACGTTAATATGCAGTGAAAATGTAACATTATTATTTGCGCAGGTCTAACCACCATCCTATTTAATGCTAGAAATATGTCTATTCTCTGTGATTTTCTTAATTATCCACTAGGCAACTATTTATTTTGCCATACAATTTTTGGACCAGATAGCAAAGATCGACGTTTGTATAAGTCGTGTATGATTCAAAGATGAATGCACCACATTAATAACAATATCAGATGTATTTTACACTACATCTGATATTTATCATACTTCAAGGTGAATTTTTCAGTCCAGAAAAGATTTTTCTTTATTTTCTATTGATTATTTCTTACACAATAAAGGTAGGTAAGATAGGTAAAGTTCCCCGTGCATATAGCACCGTTAGGGGATGGGGGTAGGGCTCCACACATTCTCGATATAAACCATTTTGGAGGTGATGTAATCAGCAGCACTCTCCGGCCCCAGGTACCCATTGATTTGAGGTTGGGTGACCGCTTAACGTGGCCGAAAAAACTTCCGACCTTGTATCACCCACCCTGGGAACCCGGGTCTCCCGCGTGGCTGTCAGACACCCTACCGACTAGGCCACCGCGGCTCTGCTTACGCAATAAAAAATGCTAAGAATTACCAACATTACGGGGAGACCCGGTTTACAAACTTACAAGAAACAGGAGCTTTGGATGCTTTAAAAATCACAATCATTATTTGAGGAGCAACCAAAGTTGCTTAGGGAGTTAGATCTATATTTGATGACCTTCTTATATTGTTTAACAGAATACGTTCTGATGTATTCATTTTCGACTTGATTTGAAGACACTTTTTTACAAACTTAGAAGAAACAGGAGCTTAGGATGCCTTAAAATAATATTAATGATAATAATAAGAATCATTACCACGGACGCCCAAACGTCTTGTACCTTTTCTTCCATCATTCTCTAATCTTGTATAGATCAGATTAAAGTTTTAAATACACGGCAATAAACAAATCAACCAAACAAATTGCGTAAATTATATCGAATTGCATTTTACTTTATTTCACGTATCCCGCTTGTTAAGTATGATAAACGTTATTATTGCTTTGATATCTTATGCCTTAGCCTTAAAACAAGAAACCATAATCTTCTCGTGAATACATACATTAATAGTATCGTATATTTGTATTCTTTATAGAAATATTGCTCTTTTCATTCCTAATAAAATTGACTGCAATGTAGTATCACCGGGGCGTAATTTCTTATCAGTCAGCCTGCCTAATTGATCCACCTGTTATTCACTCCCCTTGGCGTAAACCAAGGCGGTCAATTTTTACAGTCGACGTGCCGAGTTACAGGATAATTACCGCTTAAGGAAGTAATTTACTGTACCTGACACACAGGGATGCCGCTCCAGAAATCGATGCCTGTGGTACAAAAGGTTGCTTCGCACGAATTGTTCACTGGGTGCCTCCAACGCGGCGAAAACGATGCCGCCCGTCAGGAGGTAAACGGTGTAAAAAACCAGGTACAACAGAAGGAGCAGCGTGCTCCGCCGACAACCGAGCACCGTCCTCACATGAGCGCGCTTCCTTTCGTCTAGAAACATAGCGAAGCTTGTGTCACCTCGTCATCACACAGCACTGCTTTAAAAACGGAGGGGAACAACGCTATATACCTCGCGATGTTGCCAGGAGGGGAGCGGCTAGGTTTATCAGCGCTTGTGCAGGAGGGAGAGCGGGGAGGAGGGGAAGGATGTTACGAATGACAAACTTATCAAAACACTGCAGATAGAGTGCAGGTTAATGAATGAACGAAGCGTATTGCCAGATGCAAGAAGAGAACAAGTTGCTCTGAGCTCCATCGAAGGTCGAAAACAAGTTAGCCGGGCCTGTGGCTTTGAAGTACAGTGTTCTCTTTCGTAAGGACCGAATCTAATGTGTAACATTTAGATCTATTACTTCCAAAGAATTACAATCATGATTAAATATATCTGTCAGTGGCCTCAGTGGCAATTGTGAATCTGTGCCGCGTCGTTGCATACTTACAGCGTGCCGCACCGTCTAGACGAGGTGTCGCCTAGCGATGGCCAGATCCGGATCCTGCCGGATCCGAAATCCGGATCCTTAGGATCCGGATCCTAAAATTTTTCGGATCCGGATCTAGAACTTTCGGATCCGGATCCAAACGGAAGAAACATACATACATAAACGGGTTCAAAAGAAGAAATACGTGTTTTTTTTTGTTTCGAGTAAAAAACGGTTTTAGGGGGCAAACTCCCCTCAAATATCAAAATGAGGACAAATTTAAGTAGGTATTTGACCCCTGTTCCCCCCTCCGATGTCCATGAAACTTGGCAGGTGTATAGAGGGGCCCAAATGAAGAAATACGTGTTTTTTGTTTCGGCTAAAAAAAAAGTTTTAGGGGGCAACCCCCCCCTGAAATGTAAAAATGAGGACAAATTTAAGTGGGAATTTGACCCCTGTGTCCCCCTTCGATTTCCATGAAATTTGGCAGGTTTAGAGGCGCCCTATGCCCCCTGTTTCTTCCTATGCCATATTTACGTGTTTTCGGGGTCAGATCCCCACTTCAATTTCTCCTCATCTTAACATTTGAGGGGGGGTTGCCCCCTAAAACTATTTTTTAGCTGAAACACAAAAACAAAAAACACGTATTTCTTCCTTTGGGCCCCTACATATACCTACCAAGTTTCATGGAAATCGGAAGGGGACACAGGGGTCAAATGCCCACTTAAATTTGTCCTCATCTTGACATTTGAGGGGGGTTGCCCCCTAGAACAGTTTTCTATCCGAAACAATAAAACACGTATTTCTTCCTTTGGGCCCCTCTATACACCTGCCAAGTTTCATGGAAATCGGAGGGGGACACAGGGGTCAAATGCCCACATAAATTTGTCCTTATCTTGACATTTGAAGGGGGTTGCCCCTAGAACAGTTTTTTAGCCGAAACAAAAAACACGTATTTCTTCCTTTGGGCTCCTCTATACACCTGCGAAGTTTCATGGAAATCGGAGGGGGACACTTAGATAACCTCCCTTGTTAGTCTTACACTTTCTAATTATATAACACTCCATACATTATAATGTTTTAATTTAATTCTTAAAACTGTAACTGTAGAACAATTGTATAATTTTTGTATAACATTTCTATTTTGTTAAATGTGTTAAAGGTTTCATCCTGGAATGAAATGTCTCACATTTATGTGTGTTTCCATTTTCAATAGATTCGAATGAATACATATTCGTTTCAATAGCATTTACAAAATCACCTCTGACATTTTATGTTAAACAAGTAAAATTATTTTTGTGCACGAGTGTGTTAGCCGATGCGTAGCAAATTTTTTTAGGAATAACACTTGAAAAAATTCTTGTAGGACTAACTAATGCAAAATTTCTTTGTATTCGAAGATCATAATACCTTTAAGGTGTGGTAATATTATAATGGGATTGAGATACGAAACTCTCGGATCCGGAACTTTCGGATCCGGATCCAGACCCGAAACTTTTGGACCCGGATCCGTTTGGCCATCCCTAGTGTCGACAAGGAAAACGTTACCAAGAAAATTTTCTCAGCTTAATATCCTACACAATGTGAAATTCTGTCGGCATTGAACCGCGAAATCTTGCCTAAAAAATAATATGTTTTCTTTTAGCATAAGTAAAAGACAAGTTACGAAACACAAATGTAAAATAAACTGAAAACAATATTTTTTCCTTTCTTTTAAGATGCCATAAATTCATCTGAATTTTTTTGAGGTGGTAGATCGGGTTAAAATGTACATTTTTTGTTAGGCCAGCGGCACACCGGATCCGACACGACGAGTCATTTTTGTTGCAAACCGAGTCGGGGAACGTTTAACATGGGGCTCCTATGAGGCGCCGCACACCGGACGAAACATTTGACTCGAGTCACGTTGCGACAGTTTGTGACAGAACAGTGAAGGTCCCGGGAATTTGGTCTCGGAGGAGCACGATGCGACAAAACGCTCTGCACATGTGCGAATCCTTTCTTCTCAGCACACCACCTGCATGTGACTCATTACTGTATTGTTTGACAGCACATATTATATGTAAGTTTGACATTGCGGTCAAGATTAAAAATAGAGCTTGATCCAGAACTAATCGTTCTTGTGCAAGCAAAGCCTCCGCCGTGCGATTATTCATCGACTGAGCACAATAATAAGGACAACATTGATGAGCTATGGAATGAAGTGGCACAGGAGATGAATTACATTACAATTACATTACTTGAAAAAAATAGGCTTATTAGAAATGAACTTGTAATGTACAAAACACATCGTAAATTGTACAAGAAAAACAATCTTCAGGCCAGTTTGATATTTATTGCTCGAATAACTATGTGGTTGCAGTACACGAATTAAACTTTTCCTTTTCTGGTGGGGACCTGGTGAGCCGGAATGCACCGGAACTCCATTCTGGCAAAACTTTGTTCCTGCTGCGACATTGGACATCCATTTTATTTATTTAATGCACAATACAAAAGTCCATTCTTAGTTACATTAATTCTTGTAAAGAATAGATGAAAGGGATAAAAGAAAATTAATTTACTAAATTTGTCTCCTGTCGGTGGAAATGTAGAAAAAAAAAATAATGTGAGTGTACATGTATACTTGATCATATATATACCGCAATAACACATAATAACAACAAACCAACTTGTACCGAAAATTTTCTTTCCAGGAAAAAAGCACTGATAACAATAATTAATATTTGTTTCGTTTCGTCAGAAGCAAAGTGAGTCGTCGTGTCGTTTTGTGTCCCGTCCAGAAGCGCAACCACGAATTTTTGTCTGGGGGGCGGGAAGTACCAGGATAAACGTTCCAATAATAATAATAATAACTGAATAATAATAATAATGTTAACAAAATATTGTTAATAATAATGTTATTATAACATTATTATTATTATTATTGATTTGCTTTATTTTACTTCGCTTCTTGTGCCACTTTTGGCTAATTTGCGAAGATGGGGATGAATGAAGGTATGATGAAAATTATGAATGGATACTAGCAAACATCCATGCCCAAGCCGGGATTCGAACCCAGGACCAACATTATTATTACTATACTGCAGGAGGCCTTAGAAAGATCGTTTCGCGGGCTAACAGCAGACGTCGCTCGCACACTATTGCCGATACTCTCGTGTCGTCTGCTCCTCAGCCGAACAAACAGGCTGAGGTATCAAGAGGCAGAGGTCACTCATCCTTCCAGAAGGGTGCAGCGAGCTACCTGTGGCAACCGGGCTCGCTCATTCGCGTACCTGATTTGTTCTCGCAGACACACCCCAATATTGTCGTCTCCTGCAAGCCCGCGAAGCGATCTTTCTAAGGCCTCATGGAGTATATTAGTAGTGGTAGTATCAAAGACGTTATTATCCTCGTAAATTACGCAAAAATGGGGTAGACGTTTGTGCTAAAGCATTTGCGTTTGAACAAACGATTTGAATTTTTGTTTAACACGTTCAATTGCACATTAATAATTGAAAACAAGCACATAAAGCACATAAACTATTTTTGAAAGTCAGAAAATCCTTGATAAATGCATTCCAAATATAATTATTTTTTAAATTATCATAACTTTCATACACGATATATGTTCCACATAGTATATATGCAACATGGAGTGACGTAGACACTAAATTGTGTACATATTCAAAGTTTCTTTAATACATATTATATACAGCATATATTATTTAAATACATTAGCCAAACAATTCATCCATTTCACAATAAACCAACAGCAAAAATTATCTGAAATGTGCACGCTCCCTTTCCTCCAAACAATTGTTCATGCACTTAAGACAAAATCAATTAAGACAAGTCTTATTTCTCTGCCTGGTGATTTACAATGCATCAGAGTCAGTGGCGTCGCGTGCTGTTCACATACGGGTGTTCACAATAAAATTTTTATACTCATTGGAGATTTACTACTCTCCCTTGTAACTTCATCTTCAATATTGAACAAGTAAGAATAACAGTTCAACTTATTTTCAACAATTTGCCCCCAAAATCACGCTATATCTGAAGTAATACAATAGTTTTTATTCAATTAACACCCTTTTAATTACGCTATTTACAATTAGTGATGGCTAGTGCAAACTAATTCGTATAACATGCAATCTCAGGTATGTACAACGCAAGATTATCAAACTTCGCAATCTACTTTCTATTACAGCGACCATATGTTAACCAACGACATTCATTCAGCATTGAAAGCACATGCATCGTAAGCGGGACAGAGAGGAGGACGCGTCCAGTCCAGAAAAAAAAATGTATATAGTATAAGATATTTGGGTATTGTACAGAATGTCCCCTCGCCCCGCCCACAATAACTCGGTTGTGATGCTTGTGATTGAAGTATCAGTCAATGTGACATGGCTTGTATTCCTTCTTTCCTAGTGTTTCGTATTTTTCCTCCTAGCCATGGTTCAGAGATTGATTTTCGACCATTTAAAGAAAGGATTCCCAAACTTGTTTGCTTCACGGCTCCCTTAGTTTTTTCAAAGACTTTACCGCGGCACCCAGAATGTAGCCCTCTCTAACACTTGCAACGCTCAGTTACTTGTAAGATTGCTTGTCTTAAGTTAAAAATTAAACACGTATTTCAAATTCAGAAACATTTTATATGTAAAAAAAAGTACTAAATAAGCAGATATTTGAAACATTCATAGCATTGACTAACGATTCAATGAAAATATCGGAACATTTCGTTGCGCCCCTGTAAGCTAATCACGGTGCCCCAGGGCGCCGCGGCACACACTTTGGGAACCACCGATTTAAAGCGTATAGTAACATCTGTTCGTCGTTTGTCATTAACATATTTACTCGTCGTCGCCTTGTAATCGAGGGGATCCGGTTCGAAACCTGGTGGAGGCACACAGTGGTTCGGATCCCACTTAAAACTGTAGGTCCAGTCCCGATTAGCCTTACTGTGCATAAAGTGGACTTAAAGCACCAAATCAATCAATCAAATATATTTACTATCCTTGATCTTATACATTGCACAAAACGAATCGTTCCAATCCAGATGCAGTCTCTTTTTAAGCGAGTCGCATGTGCAAATGGTAACAAACGCCCAGGATGTGTCCTGTGTTTGTCCATGAATTCTCACCTCCAAACAATAAACAAGGAAAACAAAATTGTGCGTTCACAACGTTGCACCCACATAACCAATTGTACTTCGTGTACCAGTAATTTTTTAATGTTCTTTTAATAACGCATTTGGGAGTACTTACCTCTTGTACAATGTAGAGGTCGGTTGGTGAGGGCCCATCCTTTTTACTTGAGTTCGTTCTGCTTTGCTCAATCGCGAAAATGACTTTTCTTTCAAACCCCTAACAGTATTCATAGTGTACAAAACACAACACAACACTACACTACACACACACACGCACGTCTGAAAGCCAGTGCACATAAATTCACCCAACCGCTTGTCAATAGATATCTTGCTCTCGACATCGACACTAACCGCCTTTTACCCGTTGCTGCCAAAGAGCATGTGCTTTTTTGTTGCCCCGAAAAACTAACGGTACTTGATCTTTACAAAACAAACGTGCTCCCTTGCAGTCCTTCCACAGCAGCAGTGTTGCCAACAACTGAAACGCAGGAGTTTCTAAATCTTCAACATGCGCTAATTAAAAATCGCTGAATCAAATTTGCTGGTGAAAAATACAAAATGTATTTTTAAAAAATGCTGTGCGGAACAACTTACACCAGGTTTATTGAATGTATGTGCGTTCATATGCACATTAAAAATGCATTTAATTTCAATTGTGATAATCTAAATGCATATATTATTTCAACTTTCTAACTTCAAAAAAGAAAATATATGTGTAGCAAAAATACAGCTCTAGTTTTCTGAAAGTTATATTTTGTTCTTTACAATAAGCATATTCTAATAACGTAGAGAATAGTAAAAATGATTTACTAATATCAATTGATAACTTTTTTTGGTAACAACTATTTAGTCCATACGACCCCATACTATTCTGAGTATAGTTACCAGAAAAATGTGCGTTGAATTGATGTAAATGTAGTCGGCACTTTCCTTTGCAATTTAAGTTGGTGAGAGTTATTTCCTTGGCTTGAAAAACGTCGATTACTAAAGGAAGTTGCAGTCTGAATTGCCCTTAGACGCACATGCGCAAATCATACTTAATATCTTTCAAAGTTTATAACTCCTGCAGACTAGTTTCTAAAGAAAAGTCGCTCGTCACTATTCCGTAAATTTTAGCGGCCACTGGAATTTAAAATCCTCCAGGTTTAGCGACTTCTCACTAAAGATTGCAACTATGTAGCGCCGATCTTTTCGAGTCCTCCTGGACGTGCCTTGTACGTATATGCTGCGCCCTGGTGCCGAATGTAAGAAGTATTGCCGCTTGGATCAGGGTTCGCACCACAATGTTCGCACAGGGCTGTGAACATTTTCGGTGTATAGTGACCAACAGCCCCTTAGCTGCCAGTTCACAACACACAACACAGCCATTGTGTTCATCGCAACCGTGGAACACAATGGGAGTCAGTGTTACCAACTATCTAAAAAAGTTATCAGACGTGAAAGACGTCGTATCAGACTAAATTGTGTGCGTATACTCGAACATCAAAAAAGTATTATTTCGAAGAAATATATGTGTGTGCATTTAATATGTACGTAATTTAGAACATATACATGAGTGTTCACGTGCTCATGCGAACATTACAGGCGACGCGCCTGATCAGAGTGAACAAGAGCAACATGCGAGCGAAGGGAGCAAGAACATTTTTGGATCCATTTTTCTTGCAGACTGAAATCAATATTAATTTAATAGGGCGCAAATAATTTCACGGAACACCATGGCATTATATCATTTACAACTTTTGTGCCTCACCGATGGTGTAGTGGTAACATCGTCGCCTTGTGATCAAGGGGTCCCGGGTTCGATACCCGGTGGAGGCACATAGTGGTTTGGAACTCACTTTCAAGCTATAGGCCCAGTCTCAATTAGCCTTTCTGTGCATAAAGTACACTTTGAAAAAAAAACCACAAATCAATCAATCAATTTAATATTTTTTTTTCATTTAGATCGTTCGCACCCACGGCAGTTTCCCGCCGTCCCCTAGCTACGTTTCTGAACTTTGTAAGACTAAGAATGAAAATTTTGCGAAAAGTATTTTTATTTGCATAAAATTTGAAGTTCTGGACGGTAATTGCCCCCTGCAGGTACACTTTGTTGTCAATGCTTGACCCCCTTGTCCCCCCTCGATCTCATTTCCGACCAAGGTGGGGGGAAATGCCTCCCCCTGCCCCCCTGTGGTTGCGTCACTGGTCCCGTCGTGTTGCGTTGCGTCGCGTCGTGAGTCGTCGTGTCAGATCTGGTGTGCGGCTGGCTTAATACACATTTCACATGTAGATTTTCGTATCAGTTTTAGATGCGATGAAAGCTTATCTATCCTGTACATACGAGGGTCACTATTTATGTTTTGAGCCTAACAATGAAAAAACAGGAATTT
The DNA here is from genome assembly GCF_977018435.1 of Lepisma saccharinum. Classification (NCBI taxonomy): domain Eukaryota; kingdom Metazoa; phylum Arthropoda; class Insecta; order Zygentoma; family Lepismatidae; genus Lepisma; species Lepisma saccharinum. Next base: position 69,113,638 of record NC_139231.1, read on the forward strand.
GGCACTGAAAACTGCTTTATTGTTTTTCGAAGTATTCTCCTTTATGGTCAATACACTTTTGCATTCGTTCGAAACATTTGTCAAAGCAGTTTTTCCAATCTTCTTGAGACACCTCCATAATATGTTTTTTGAACGCTTCAACGGCGTCTTCCGCCGACGAAAATCGTTGTCCACGCAATTTATTCTTGACATTCGGGAACAAGAAGAAGTCATTGGGTGCCAAATCAGGACTGTACGGCGGATGACCATCAATTCGATTTTTTGACTGTTCATAAAGTCGGTTGTTAGACGATGTGTGTGACAGCTGGCATTGTCTTGATGAAGAATGATCCGACGGCTTTTGTTTGTTTTCCGTATTTGACCGAAGACCTCTGGCAAACAAATTGTTGTGTACCATTCAGAGTTGACCGTTCTACGTTCCTCTAAAGGCACAGTTGCCACATGACCAGTTTTCCCGAAAAAACAGGCGACCATTTGTTTCGATGTGCTTCGAGCGCGAACAACTTTTGTTGTATTGGGTTCATCTTGAAACACCCATACAGTCGACTGCTGTTTACGTTCCAGCTCATATGCATATATCCATGATTCGTCACCTGTTACAATCTTATATACGTCTTTTGAAGCACCACGATTGTATTTATTGAGCATTTGTTTGCACCAATTGACGCGAGCGTCTTTTTGAGTTTTTGTCAAATTGTGTGGGATCCAACGAGAACATACCTTTCTCACAGCTAAATGATCATGTAATATTTTATATATGCTGGTGGAACTAATGCCTATGATTGCCTCAATCTCACAGTATGTCACATGACGATCTTGCAGTATTAGGTTTTGAACAGCATCAATGTTTTCTTGAACAACAACTGATTTTGGACGACCTTCGCGAATCTCGTCGGTGAGCGAATGGCGGCCACGATTAAATTTGTTATACCAGCGTTTCACAGTGGCAAAGGATGGGGCTTCATCGCCAAATGTGGAAGTAAGTTGATCGATGCACTCTTGTCTTGATAATCCACGTCGAAAATCGTAAAAAAATCATCGCACGAAAATGTTCACGAGTTAATTCCATTTTATTGTTGTCGCGCAATCTCCAAGGCAACATAAACAACACAAATGAAGCTATTGACAAAACATTTGAAGTACGTTATGGTCAATAATGCCAGACGATTCCCTGCAAACGTCAAATCGCGCCTAACTTCAATCATTGTTGCCAAGGCTCAAAATATAAATAGTGACCTTCGTATACAACACGTAAAATTTATGATGCTTTCTTGTAAGCGTGGCAGGGACTCCACTTAGTGTGTTATTATTGACACGTGCAGCTACCAACGATATTTAAGTAATACCTGAACAGTAAAAATTAGAGAGAGTAAAGCGTTTAGAGAAGTTTTGGAAGAAAGTTGTTTATTCGAAAACGAATTTGTTCATTTTCACATTGAATGTAATGAATTTATACTTTGTTAATTTCCCATCGATACGTAACTTCATAAAGAAACTACGTAAAATTATGTAAGAGGAGTAAATTTGTTTATCATTATCCAGAACCAGATGAAAGCGATCAGTGTTCCGCAACTGGTGTGCAGCGAACTTTTACCTATTGTAATAAATTAAATGTAAATTATGAAGCGAGACTCGCATTGTCGACGATTCTCCACGCATCGGCAACGTGTGTTCAGCAAGGCAGGAACCACATTCAAGGCTATTTATTAGTAGAAATAGTGTAGACATGTGTGTTTTGTTTCTTTCGTACAGCGTTTCGGATTCAAAAAATGTTAATAACTTCTGTTTGAATAGTAATAATACCGGACGTAACGTTGCATGTTAGTGTATGAGAATAATAGTAACATCGACAATGATAACTTAACTCATTATATTATGACTTATTCTTACGCTCCTAATCTCATAAACGTAAGCTTTTGAGGTGATTAACATTTTGATGTGCTGTGTTGTCATATTTATTGTGTACAATGTGTACAATGTCAATGAGCTATAAAAATATACTGGCGAAATCCGGACATCGACTGTCTTTTGTTGAGGTAAATTGAATGCAAAGGTTGCTTACCTTTTTGTGCTAGCGATTGGTACCGTCCAAAGACGGATCATTTTCAACCTACAGCTTCGTATACAGATAGTTAGGCCCAACTTCTCAATTTGTTTCAGCCATGAATCTGCTTGCGCCATTCTGGTTCATATGGTGCACGTATTGAAATCCATACACTTGTAATATTGCCTCGCTGACGTCCTATCTTTCGACTAAGTTCAGTAAAGGAATATAGCCGAAATACCCGACAAAAATTAGAATTCAAAGGGAAAACGAATTGCCTTGAAATATTGAGAGTAAATGCAGGATGTAGTCAGAGAACTTCACGTTTCCTTATTCTAGTACGCAATTCAATGAAAAAATTGTTTCAGTTTTCAAAATGCCAAAAGTGAGATTTTTATAACAGAGATTACACAAATGTAACTTCATGATTACAATTTTTCCAAAACTTTCTACGGTTTTTCTTGTTCAAAGTGTATAAATTTAATAACAAAACAGAATAACTATGCATTTTAGTTTATTAACGGCATAAAGTGTGAAAAAAATACACAGGTGTGCTGGACAATCACGCATGTGATGGATCAAGTAGTGGAATCTCCACAAGGATATAATATTAATAAATCGGAAATAAACATATAGTTTATCAGTAGTTTTAATAATAAATGAATTCCTACTTTCCAATATATATATATATATATATATATATATATATATATATATATATATATATGAATGGCTTATTGCAGAAAGGGACCTGAGTCACATTTTTGAGGTATCGGAGTTAATTTTTTCATCTCCACTGTGTCTAGCAGCATACTGCAGGTGGGTGCATTGAGGGTTGCAAAATTAACTATTCATTATGTTGAATATTTGAGCCAACAACGGCACATTTCTTTCTTACACTATTAATATTATACGATTTTTCAATGTTTTTCTCAGAATTGTGCAAACGTGACTCAGGTCCCTTTCTGCAATAAGCCATTCATATATATATATATGGGCAACCCCCCCATCAAAAATTTCTAACGACGCCAACGATTGTGGACAATATGAAGCAGTAAGAGTCTTCAAAACGTACAAACTCACCAGACAACATAGCAGAAGCTATTTTTTAAGAACTTGCAGTATATTAGTTTCTGGCTCGTTCATAAATTTAAGATAGACTGTAGAAGGCACAATTTTCTTCTTACCTCAAAGCCTCAAATTTGCTGTCGCTCAGTTTCAGCACAAAGAAGCACTGTGTCTGTGCAATAGATAAAATAACCACATGCAATTAATGTGAATAAAAGATTCAAAAATATTATGTACATATTTCGAAAGCGCGAGGCCCCTTGAAGTGCGAGGCCCTGTGCGGTGGCACACGTCGCACACCCCTAACGGCGGCCCTGTTGGCCTGTCTTGAACAAGCTTTGTTAGTTTCAAATTACAAAGTTTGTGGTTGCTATGATCAAAGCAAGTAAAAATTAAGCAAGTCATTAGTAGTCTTCAGTTTCATTGGTAAATTTTCAAGAAGCTTACTATAAGTTGATTGGTAATAACAATTTGGTATTTAATGTAGTCGATAAAACTTGCGTGCATCTTTCATGTTTTCTTTATTTTCATTATTAAATCTCATTCCGCACATCATTACCATTTCTGGACGATTAATTCTGGCGCCATATAAAAAAAAAAACACTGCACATGCGTTACCAACTGACCGAGTTGGTACACATGTAACATGACGTGTCGCTTTAGTAGGAAAGGTTGCATTTATTTCTGAATGTTGGTTTTCAAGTTACACGTGTTGTGTGTCGCTTCTGACTGAAAGTTCCATAAGATTCTTTTAATGGTTTAGCAGCATCACAACAGGTATCTCTGTCTTGTCATCTTTTCTTCAGCGATCGAATATATACCTAATACGAGTGAATCTTATAGCTGTAAGAAAAATGAGGGAGGACATTCTGATGTACTGAAAGAAGAAAAGTAGAAATGATAAAAAATAGTGTTATCTCCAACGCTATAAATGAAACATGGTAGTGACTCTCACTTTGTAGTAGTTTGATGACAAAAAATCAGAAATTCCCTGTGCTCCAACTGGAAATAGTTTCGCGGCTCGACGTTAGTGCAAATATGTATACTTCATTACATCGAATAAGCTAGAATTGAATAGTCTTATTCATGGTGTGAAATAATTGAAGACTTGTGGGGGGGGAGGACGAGCTTAATCTACACACAACTATATATAGCTATATGGAAGGCTTGTGTTGCTGCAGCCATAAACCTTCGGGTTTAAGAAGGCTAGAGAGTTAGTTTGTTATATAAATTATTATGATATGGATGTTTATAATGTTATTAAATATAAAAGTAAATTAATTACTAAATATTAAAAAAACTTTATTAAATACACATTCATTACTTTTATATATATCATAGATATTTGTAAAGTAGCAAACTAATTCCTTTACTAACAAGTTAAAGATGTCAATAAATTACGAAATAATTTTATTATGTATAAGCTTTTGTTTAGTTTTGCCCTCTATTAATATAAAACTTTTAGAATATATAATTATATTTGACTTGCATTCTTCTTTTAATTTTCTTGTGCGCATATTATTATTAGTGTAAAGTAGATTTGATAATTTTCTCTTCAAAGAGAGAGAGAGAGAGAGAGAGAGAGAGAGAGAGAGAGAGAGAGAGAGAAAGCATTTTGCACTCACAACCACAGTATTTTGTGTGTGTTTTCGATATTATCCTTAGTAAAGTACATAAGAAGTCAAAACTAATTGCTTATATTTTGTTGTTATAACAAAAATTCTCCCCCCGGTAAATTTTTGGTGGAGGGATTTTTAAGGTCAAGATTGTTGGTGGGGGGAAATCCCCCATTTCCACCCCCCCCCCACCCAGGATTTCGAACCCTGGTCTTATTACCTCTGTTTTTTGTTTATAACGTCAGCTTTCTTACAGGAATTGGGTTAAGGTAAGATAAAAGGCATTACTTCACCATTGTCCTATCTTGGAGATGACAACGACAAGTCACTTTTGATTAATATTTCAATTTCTAATAATTTGAAAGTACTTTCAAGCAATTGTTTAGTGAATGACAAAATAAGCTTCGAAACACACTCTCCATACTTTCGCCATACATATTAAAACCTGGAAATTAATTTCGCCATGATGATACTTGCGTTACTTCCATGAATATCCATAAACCACAAATAGCCAGAATAGAGGAATGTTATTACAGGATTACAATTGATCGAGAGTCTGTATGGCATGGATTCCTACTTCACGTCATCACCACCAGGGGATCTGCATTCGGAGTGACCCCGACGCCAGCGACATCTGCACGCAAGAGTCACTTGGGCTGACGGAGTGCGATGTTCGATTTCTTGACGAGCTTCATGAACGAACGAGATAATAAAACTGCAGCTTGTTTTCATGGTGCGCTGCACTATATTCACGGGCGTCGAAAGCGTGGAGGAGGGGAAGAGGCCGCATCTCTCTCAATATTCCAGAAACTCGCGTTTGGGTGGGAGGAAATACCATGAAACATCATCCTATTTTTATAGTCAGCATTTTTTAACATACGAGGTGCCTGGGTCATCTTTTTCCTGTAACTTTCCAAAAATTAAAAAAATTAAAGTAATTTAAAATGTGACGCTCTGTAAATCAAATGGCAGAGGCCACAGGCTCAACTTCATCTTGAAAGTTGGTGAAGGTATTTTTTTCGAACAAGAAAGGTATTTAAAATTAAATGTAAACAAATTATCCGCTTTACAATGCTGAATAAAACACATGCGGAATTCGGAAATGAAGAAATTGCAAGACGGTAGATGGTTTCAGTACATTTAAAGCATATTTATTAAAAAATATTTTATATATGAATCTCTCGCTCTCTCTCACACACACACATTCACCCACCCCCCACCCCCCACACATTGTAAAATATGATGATCGTTGTGGTATGTAGTTCCAATTCAGTGTTATGAAACCTCCACTTACTTGATACTCATATTTTCTTGATCCAAATGTTTTCTTATATTTTATTAAAAAAAAAAATCACAGTTCTGCAAAACTGTTGCAGTCATTCTGAAGATGTGCTGTTAGACCGTTTAGTGATTACTTTGATGCTTTTGGTAATGTCGAGAAACTTCTAGTTAGGAAGACCGTATCAGACACGTAAACAGAATACCCAGTCGCATGACGTAAACCTTCATTTTCTTAATTCCAAAACGCCCTTGTGTTGTTGCCTATTTGCATCTATTACCAGGGATTATCTGAGACACCAGCTGTCTCGATGCTTTACTCATTTTTCAGTAAACAACACACTCCTTTGCACATCCTTTTCTCACGTGCTGAGCACGTGATAAGCTCCTGTCATTTACGATAGTAACATCCCCATTTGTGTAAGTAGCAATCTGTTAATTAAGTTTCAAAGGAAGTAACACGTCTTACTCGTATATTCATTAACGCTAACTTATTTTCTACGGTTTATATTGGATATACTTGAAGTTCACCTTTAGTAAAGTATTGTTTATTAGGTCGAATTTTTTTTTTTTTTAAGAATACAAAGAATTTTATTTCCTAAACAGTATACAAGATATGGTTACATAGAACGATTATTTTTTTTTTTTTATGTATACGGATAAAAGTAGTCAAGCTACTTTCGGAGGTATGTGCTTATGCCCTGGTACCTGAAAATTAACCCAGGGCGTCAGTTCCGTGAATTTTTTACGGATTCCCCCGCTTTTCTTTGATTCATCCTTGATTTCCATTATTTTTTTTAATTACAATAATTCACTGTGACATTGGCAAGAATGTCCCAGTGTGAAGAACCAAATTTGTTCGGTTTTCCTGAACAAAGTTGGTTTCACATCATTCTACAAGGTAAGAAGATTAAGATAAAGGTTAGAAATAGTAGGAAGTAAATAAGTGTTATTGTTTAACATTAATATTATTTATGATCACAGATACGAAATTACATAAGTGTGTAATTGGGTGGGTAATGTTTTCTTAGGATAAGTTTTATTGTGTGTCGTGTGCATTAGTGTTGATGGATGAGATGAGGAATGGACATTAACACGATTCTATGAATGTTAAGCAGGGTCTATGTTCTAGTATGTTATGTTTGAGATAGTGAGAGTATTATTGGCTTTGAGATGTACGTATTAATAGTAGGAAGAGATATGAAAGAACGAGTGGTACCTGATGCAAGGAGACTTGCGGGAGACCAGCAAGAGTTGGTCGGACTGGGATGAACATCGGTACGACGGTTGGTACCCGGGACATCATCAGGAAGGGAAGAAGTAGGGAGGGATTTCCTGGGAAGTATCGGGTACATTAGTACGTTCGGTAGTGGAAATATAGAGAATTGTCAAGAATCAGTGAGAGAAGTTTGCAGTGTGTTTAGTAACGAGAATAAAGAAGGGGTGTAAGATTACAATTTAAGAAAGAAACGAAAAAGAAGAATCTTGGTTAAATTCGGTTGGTTCCTAGGTCGAGTCCTTGCAGTGTTATCCTTTGCCTTTCTCCGGGGAGACGTAACCTTTTTTCGTTTTGGCGTATCACTGTCTTCTGTATTAGTGTCTCCTTCTTGATGTTCCTGTGGGAGGTTCTGCTTCATTATCCTCTTGGTGATCTTAGTCCTAAGGAGGGATGTCCTGTTGTTGAGTTTGTCGAAGGTGGATTCTTTGTGATCTTCTGGGGGGTATATTACATTCCGGAGGTAGGGGTTGAATGGGGAGGTGAGTGATGCCGGATTTGAAGAGGGAATGTTCCTCTTTCGACACCAGGTTTGTTAAGTCGTTTAGTGACGTAAAGTGCTCGGGATTTCTTATTAACTGGTACGTGTTGAAGTTTGGTAGCTTTTGTCTTAAATCTTCGATTTGTTTGTTTGATATCTGGCAAAAGAAGGCTTTATGTTCCGGTGTGTCCGTCTCGGTTTTACATTTCAGGCATTTATCAGTCTGTCTGAGGTTGTGCTTATTTAGGTGTTGACCGTAGGGACCGTGTCCCGTTAGGAAATGTATGAGACCTCTCGTGGGATGGAAATGGTCCATCGAAAGTCGTTCTTTTATGTTTGGAAGGAAGCTGTGAAGTCTCCTTCCTTGCGTAGCTTGTGTCCATTCCTGTTGCCAGACGCTAAACAAGTGGTTGTAAATTTCTGGTACCGTGGCAGGGCGTATTCCAATTAGTTTATAGATTTCGTCCTCTTGTCCATTTCTAAAGTAATACTTGGATGCTCTAGTTTTAATAACGATTTCAATAGGCTGTAGGCCCGCAATCATGAGAAGAGCCAGGGTTGAGGTTGTTCTGAATGCACCCGTTAGGCGAAGTATCACTTTGCGTTGTGAAGATCTCAATCTGTTTTTAATGTACTGTTTACTGGTTTCCATGGCCCACAGGGGCGAGCCATAGGAAATAATAGAATTATGTATGGTAATGAGATATGTTTTTATGTGTGATAGTGGAAGGTTGTAGTTTGCTGAACTCAATGTGGCTAGACTGTTTATAGTTGTTTCGGCCTGGGTTGTTGCCAGGGCTATGTGTCTGTTAAAAAACATCTTCTCTTGAAGAGTAATGCCAAGGTATTTAGCTTCTCATACTCTTTTTAAATTTCTTTCTCTGAGTTTGATTTGAGGGTTTCTTTGTAACTTCCCCTTAAGGATAATATAATGAGTCTTTTCCGAAGCTATTTTGAGTTTAGCATGATCACACCAATTGGATAGCATATTGATTGCAGTGGATGCTTTATCTTCGATTTCCCTTCTTGAGTTACCGGAAGTGAGCATGATAATGTCATCCGCATAAGCTATGATCTGGTCTATGTCTGGATGGTCTTGTAGTTTCATAAGCGCAGGCTCCAAGTTAATATTCCAAAGCTCGGGTCCCAGAATGGAACCCTGAGGACAACCTTTTGACGTGATCTTACTCATTTGTAGATCCGGATATTTGATGCTAATTTTTCTGTTAGAGAAATAACTTTTCAGAAGTAGGAAGAGTGTACCTGGGCAGTTCATATTTTTAAGTGTTTGAAAAAGGCTGTGCTACCACAAGTTGTCAAATGCCCCGGCGATGTCCACCATGATTCCAACCATGTACTTGTTTGGAGTGTTTTGTGTTGTAGACGATAGCAGGCGTAATGCATCGTCAGTGCATTTACCTTTCGTGAACCCAAATTGTATCCCTGATATGGGTTTGAGCAGGCGAAATTCTTTGAGTCTTTTTAGGATAAGTTTCTCGAAGAGTTTTCCCAAAACGTTGAGAAGGCATATTGGTCTGTATGAATTGACCCTGGTTTCATCTTTATTTGGATGTTTCTTGATGATTATTAAGTTTGCTTCCTTCCAGGTTTCTGGGAATATCTTCTGAACAAGGCACTCATTAAATAGTTGAGTAATGTAAGGCGTAAGTACTGGGGTGATTTCTTGTATTATTTCCACAGGAATTCCGTCTGGTCCCGGGGACTTCTTCATTTTCATGCTGCTTATTTCGTTTTCTACTTCCTGGGTCGAAAATATATAATTTCAAGATAAAGAAATCCAGGTTGGTAGATAACCGTAAGAAGGTGGTTATAGAGCGACCACAAGGCAAAGAACCTTCGGCCAAAAGCCTCCGCGCACCTTCTCCTCCATAGATTCAACTCGGCCCATAAGGAAGCCTGCTCCACTCTACCCCTGCCCTCCATGCGCGAAAACGATGCACAGGAGTCGCGGGTGCCTGTGGTTCCACTATAATTGGAAATTCCTGAGGTGTCAAAATTCATCACTGGATCATTGATTCGATAGGTATAGAAAGATAGGTAGTGTGTGTTGGAAGGACTGAAATCTATATTATTTTGTTTAGGAAAATGGAATATGAAGTTCCTACTGCAAAGAAATATTTAGGCAACAGTTCACATTCACTTTGCTTTGGTCACTCTAGTGTTTCTCATATCTCATTATTTTGGATGTCAAGTCACCTACTTTGCTGAGGATTCTAGAGCAAAGGAAATCCAGATGACCTACTTCTCTTGGCCAACCGAACTGAATTAAAGGTAGAATGGGAATAAAATCGAAGAACACACTTGTTTCTCCTTCCGCTACATGGACGGTCCATGAAGTGGACATACATTTTGTCATTTGACTACAAAGTAAGAACATACTAAGTAAGTAGCCAAGTGTGTAAGTAATTTTGAAGTCATAATCATTTATTTGTTTCCAATCTTCGAGATGGAATTGACAGGAGAGTTCGTAAAAACTGTCAAATACGCTCATCCATATAGACGCAATTTTGTCCAATTATCGCTAGATGATTCGCTACTGGTACTTCCTGTTGAATTCCTTGGGAACTTTCCAGTTGATTATAAAGACGATCGAATGTAGAGGGGCTCTTCGTGACAGGTCCAACATTTAAAAAGGGAATCGGAACCACTACGTGCCTCCACCGGGACAGAACCTGGGACCCTTTGATTAAATGGCACCAATGGGGAGGCCCTCGAACATTTAGTGTTTAAAAGAAAGTTGTTCACTAAATCGTAGGGAAAAGGCAACAAAAAGCTTGACATTTCTTGTACAAATTGCAGCAAAATATTGAACTGAATTGATTAATTTTACTTCACGTTTCTGTCACTTTTCGCTAACTGCGAAGATGAGAATGAATCGTGATAAGATTAAATAGATGAAGGAACAAGTCCCATGGAGGATTGCACCGGTCATGGGTTCAGACCAGACGCCAGAGCCTCGATAGCCTGCAAAATGCAGTCCAGGGTGTACAGGGTGGAAGTGAAATTGACAGACATTTGGGGGTCTTGAGAAAGATCACCACTTACATCTCTGTAGTAAAAAAAATCAAGACGTAAAGAAAAATATAATGACTACTTTGAAATCGATAATTTGCATTATTTTCTTACTGTAAAATACTCTGGAGAAAATTCTCTTAGTTGTCTCCACTACCGTGTCTTCGGAAAGATTTAATGTGAAGCTAAGAGCTGAGTCCCAATTCGGCCTCGAATTTGAACGACTGCCAACCCACCTGTGGCTCGCTCTAGTGGCGAGACTCATTAATACAGATGAACTGAAGATGCGCGATAGAGCGAGGAAGAAAAGGTCCACGCGGAGATGGTAGTGGACAGAAAGAGTCTTCCTTCTTTTTTTTTTGCCTACTTTGTATTCCTAGACATCGTGTTCGGTTTGCAGTTAAGTAACATCTGTCACTTTACCAGCAAGATAGGACGCTGTGGTAAATGATGGATCAAATACATACGTATGAGTGTTCAGGTCCCAGGGTGGTAAAGATTAGAGTGGAGGCAAATTTTTACTATTATCTTTCATATTAATTCTAATGATTGTAGACAAGAAAGCAAGAATACAATGCACCATCATTTTCTTTGTAAAGTAACAGCAGCCTCTTGAAGAGTCATGAATCAAACCGTATATTCCCATATCATTTACAGGCGAGCGCAAGAGCTACAACTGGAATGAACAGTAAAATAACATACCCATAATTCTAAACACTAATCAATCAATCTAAACTCATTTACAAACCCATTCCAACCTGAGGTTTTCCGAATGTTACTTTCTTCAGTGATGATGAATTTTTTTTTATCACACTACATGAACTTTTCACATCTAAACCTATTATTAGCACACATTTAGAACAATTGCGCATTAACTTTTTATTAGTAAGAGAAATGTAAACTTTAAGCACAAAAACTATTGTCCTTATTTTACAATATTAAACAAAGACAAAAGGGCGGAAGAAAGGAAAGATTTCATTCGTTTGTAGTGACATAAGGAAAAAAGATACATTTAACATCTTAGGGTAACCTTCTTATCTTTCACGAACTTTAAACGCGGCGTTTCTATCTTCAACCAATCCGTTTTCTCACCCCACATTTAGACCTTCCAAATTTATCATCTTGGATAAAAAAGAGGAGGAGGAACTGAAGGCAAATAGATAAGAAGACAGACATTGGAAGAATAATGGAATCTTTCTCCAAAAAGAAGGACAGAACAAGTTTTTAGTTTTACACTTAATTGAGAGTCTACTGTGGTCATATATTTAGATAAGTTCGAAATGTAACACGCAGTCATCTCATTGTTTTCACATGAAAAATCAAACACCATCTGTAAAAATGGCTACATAATATCTATTAATATACATTTTAATGTTGTTGACTTACAGCGTTTAGCTTACTAAAGTATTAAGATTTTGTTTGATGAATTTTCCCCGTGTTCCTCTAGTGTGATGCAATTTTCTCAACCAATGATGCCTGTAATTGACCAGCATGTACAGTGGGATCCATGAGTATTACCGTGCAAATTGACCATGACTATTATCATTAATATTTCTCATAAATTCTGTTTTTTTAAGCGATTAATTTTTATTTATGCTTGTGCAGAAGTTGTCAACATCTTGTTTTGAGTTTTCTATTAATTCTTGAAGATCTTATTGGGTCAAATCAGAGGCGTGGCGTGTATGTAGCGGGTGTTACCGCAGGTAACAGCAAAATGTAAAGAATTAAAAAGTTGTTTCAATAAAATGACAACATTGTATTAATTATTTTGTTAATGAACACCGTTGCCGTCGAGTAGATATTGCCTTGGGCATTTTTTCTGCAACCGGCAGAAGCGAAAAGGGAGGCCGTTCCGCTACCCTGAAGAGGCAACAAGGGAGAAGAGGCCGCCAATGCAAGGAAAGAGCGGGTAAGGACTCCGGGGCATAGTGTGAAATGGGGTTATTCATATGCCTGTTAAGGGGCCCTGTTGCCGTTCATACCTACCGGATCAGCCAGTGTTGTCACATCGGATTGGCAGAAAAGAGCTAAATCCCGCTTAAAATAGGAATACAATTTCTGTGAAGCAACTAGAGGTAGACTGCAGAGGAGCGAAGAATGGATTGAACTACAACTGAGACCAGTTAGGTAATAGACGAAAATATGGTTCCTTGGTGTGATTCGTGATTTGGACAAACCTTGCTCCAAAATACTAAGTTGGCAACAGTAGTACGTACAGCTGGGCTTTCCTTCCACAAAGGAGCGAAGTTCTGTCGTCTGCCCAGTGCTCACCACACAAACGTCAAACTTACCCGAGAAAAGTGTGGTTCTTCTTCTTCCCCTTCGCACCTCATTGGAAAGAAACAGAGACAGATGGAGAATTGACAAGGGTCTACCACTATTCCTTGGATTTTTGTGATAACTGTCTCATGAGTGGTAGTTCTTTCTAGGAGTGTTTGTGGCTAAATCACTGTGTTCATTGCAAAACAAGAACGAAATTAACAAATATATAGCTCGAAGACATGTTTTCTTTACTGGGGGAGGGGGAGGGTGATAACGTCTAGCAGGCATAATTGTCGTACTGATAGCCGGTAACACTTTTGAAAAAGTCACGCCACGCAACTGGGTCAAATAAAGTGCATGAACATGGTGATGGACAATTTGCACGGTAATACTCATGGATCCCACTGTACACATCTGCCTGGAATAAATTCAATAAGGTACTTGTATGCTGGGCGTAAACAGCCACATGTAAAGCTGTATAAATAATAAAATTGTGTTGAGTTGAATAAGAAACTTCTATTTGAGTATACGCCACTAACGTCCGATAGATCAGTGCGGAAGTTACTAAAGTTCAAATCATCAACCCTGAGACCTTCTGTAAACAAAACCACGTGCATGCACAAAGCATTGCAAACTCAGAAGTAAAATAATCCACACGAAAATCCAGCGTTGTTACAGGATTCATTACGTAAGGTAAAACAACGGCCAATTTGTAGTATGGGACACGCTGCCGCAAATGACGTCTCACTTTAAACCCAATGCTCTTTCTTTTGTACTTATTGCTTCACCTTTATGGTTAACTCTTTGCACCAGTAATCATTTCCCATAAATTTGGCTTCTTTCTTGCATGCGAATTGAATATATTTTTACATCATCAATATTGATGATGATGATCAAAACAAGACAAAGAAAGTTCGTAAATTTATTGCGTTTGGAAACTTTGACAAGCATCCTAATAACGATTTTTGTTCCGCCAAATATAGTGCACTTTGTAAAATAACTTGGTGACATGGCGAGGCAAGGTAAGTGTGAACATTTTGTAGGAATATGCATTGTAACTTTCAATGAGCTTAGAGATTTGTGTACATAATGATATTTTATAACATTGGTTATTTTCTAAAAATAATCATGTGAACACCAAGGAAGTAGTGCCACTTTCAACATGGCGAGTTCTATGCGTGCTGGAAGGTCTCAGTGTTCAGTGATACATCGAATCGGTGAGACGGTTTGTTTACAGAAGGTCTCAGGGTTGGTGATTTACACTATAGTGCCGACAAATGGGTGGTTCAGTTTGAACAAGTCGTTAGTAGCAGGGGGTGACCACCAGTGTGGGAATCATTGAAGATTGGTTGGGGGGAAGAAGAAGAATTATTTATAATGTTATTAAATATAAAAGTAAATTATTAAATATTTAATAACATATTTAAAAACATATTTAAAAACATATTAATAAATACATATAAAGTAATTAATTTGTTACTTTTATTTATTTATTTATTTATTATCCTGCGCACAACAGGCATCTGCCCTTTTACAGTGTACAGTAAATGTGTTACATAGGATTTATACACATCAAAATAATATTTATACACATTTCAGATATAAAAAAAATACATATAGGGGTTATATATATCGTCCTTAAACATTACCGTGGATAAAAAAAATGAATCAAACCTTATACAATTACATTCATATATGTATGGGTATATATATACACATAAAGAAGGTAACAATAATAATAATAGTAATAATAATAATAATAAAAATTAAAAAATTAAGCAAGAATGTTGTCCATTAAATACCGTTTATACTCAGAAAATTTAGCATATATGTCCAAGTGTATGCCCCTCTCTAACCATTCATTATACAAGCTACACATTCTTCGCAGGGGATCCATTTCTGCGGATTTTGTACGGGTGCGGGAAATTGCAAAGAGATATTTGTAAAGTAGCAAAGTAATTCGGGTAACTATCCGATATCGCCCGAACAGATTTCTTCAAATTTACAGGAGAAACTACTTACTGAAATCAGTTTCTGTAGCATTGTCGAAGTTCTTCGAGGTATTTTCTTTCGCGGAAACTGAAAACTGCAGAACAAGAAATAATCACTTGTTACGTAAGGAACTTGCATCTTCTGTAACATTAGGCCGTTGTTTCCATTATGTACGTGCAGATTGAGCGAGCGTCGAAAGTCACGTGGTCTCGCCAGTGTTTCCAAACGTGCCTTTTTTTTACGAGAAGTTTTTTTAAAAAATTAACAATGCTTACCTAACCTAACCCAACCTAACCTAACCTTTCCGGAAATGGTCCGTGGGGCTATCGTGAATGGTTTTTGGGGCTATCCGTCAATGGTTTGTGATGACATAATGATCACGAAAGTAGGTATTTTTCGATTAAGAAGATTGAAACACTGCATACCCACTCCAAATCGACAAAACACAAGCACGACGCGCAATGATCCATGACGAGTGCACGCCATATTATCTGTTACCCAAGCATAACAAGGAAGACAAATAATGACTCGTAATATGAAAAGTTGACACTATTTTATGGAAAAGGCACCTTAAAAAATCTTCCGTAATGCAGAATAGGTAAGTATCAATGCTAAAATTAAGGAAATAAACGAGTGACAGGTGTTCGGGCCTTATCGGATAAGTACCATAATTCGTTTACTAAGTGGTTAAAGATATCAATTAATTACAACATACTTGGAATAATTTTATTATGTATAAGTTTGTTAAGTTTTTACTTTCTATTAATATAACTAAATTAGATTTCATAGCTATATTTGTCTTGCATTCTTGTTTTACTTTTATTGTATGCATATTTTTATTGTGTAGATCTCTTAGTGATCTCTTGAGAGGGGGAGAGAGATACAGAGAAAGCATGCAACATTGACAACCACACTACTATGTGTGTGTGGTGATGTTATCCTTATTAAAGTATATTTGAAATCAAAACCAATTTGTTATCTTTTGTTGTTATAACAAAAAATCTCCGCCAAGGACATGTTTGGTGGGGGGATTTTTTAGAACAAAATTGTTTGTGGGGGGAAATCCACCCAGGATTTCGCACCTTGGTGGCTACCATCTGCCATGCTGTGTTATCTAAATACTTCTACAATTCCAGTCAATTTGAGTAAATATTGTGAAACCATCAGCACTCGGTCAATGATGCCAAAAATAAATTTGTGTTTGAGGATTTTACTAAAACGTATCTTTTTGAGTAACAATTACCCCCTTCAAATTTTCAAGCACGTTGCACGGCAAGATTTTCAGTAAGGCCTTAATGAAATCTAATAACAACGTTTCATTATCTCAGAATCCTTGTATCGCCGGAGGTCTTCAACGTGCGTCTTTTCCTACATTTTAAGCCTCTGGAGCTTGCAGCTCTTATTGATAGCCTCCAGCCATCTTCCAAGTTGCTGAGAGGCGAAATTCCCCAATTTCCTCAAAGATACCTTATTGAATTCCCTGTTACCGCCAGGTTGATGCCTTGCTCACCAGATGGTGCGCCACCAATGAGGAAACTTTACTCGGGAAAAGGTCACTTCTGAGTTCAGACATGGTGGCTCCGTATGTTCTTCTGTGCTACATACATGCGTGGTCAGAGGAGGGACAAAGGGACACTGTACGAATTAAGCTTTTTGCTTTGGGGGGATAACCACTCAGTGGCGTATTTGCGACTTCATTTCGGGAGGTATGTTACCAGTCAGTTATTGTCTGGCGGTTCTACTAGTTAAGTACCTTAGAATATTGGTTCTAACCTAGGCCATTAAATTTTATAACAGCATTTCAGCGTAATTTAGAAACACTTAGTAAGGTAAAGTGCCCAAATACAGTCCCCCTAAGCCAAATCTTCAATTCTGAAAATGTGTTTATAAAGTTAAAAATAATACAACTGATTGAAGCAACTCAACTCCATACCTACTAGTGCTGCTGGTGTGATTCTACTAAATAAATCTTTCTTAACCCAAAAAAAAAGGAAATTATCAAAAGAACGCAAATTCTGATTTTTCAAAAAAGGTGTCCTAATTCCGTCCTCACTTTTCCAGTTATTATCTACTCATTTATTTTTATGGGAAATTTGATTAAAACAGTGTTAACATCTCTTGTAATAAATTTATTGAGATGAAAACATGTTTATACATTTTTACACTTAAGTTACATCTTTTTACCCATCCAGACAAAAATCGCAAACAAAGATTTTGACTTTTGTTGAAGATGAACACATCTCGTGCCACCACTGGAAGCACTTTGTCCATTTCTCTCCTAGCTTGTCTTGGGAAAAACGCTTTCCCCAAATAGGACAAATTTTCTTGTTATTAATACTCCCACACACTTTATTCGTTAGTTAGTGTTTGCAGAATAAAATGCCCATACACTGGAAAGCAGTAGCGGCGATTGGGTTGTAAAACTAAGGAGAGGGGGCAAGGACAATTTACTTTTTCTTGATAGATAAGGCTTAGCTTTAAGTGGCAAAAAGTGGG
The DNA here is from genome assembly GCF_977018435.1 of Lepisma saccharinum. Classification (NCBI taxonomy): domain Eukaryota; kingdom Metazoa; phylum Arthropoda; class Insecta; order Zygentoma; family Lepismatidae; genus Lepisma; species Lepisma saccharinum. The sequence continues at coordinate 69,131,184 of NC_139231.1, forward strand.
GTGGGGGGTTAACCTCCCCACTGCACCTTAATGGCGGTCACGGTTGGAAATGAGTAAATATGTGTAGTTGTTTTGAATCTGCTGTACGAAATCAAGTTTATATGTAAAATAGTCTGAACCAAGGTGAGGAGAAATAAAAGAAGGGGAAAGAACATTGGTGCTTAAGGGGTGCCATGGCCCCTCCTAGAAAATGAATGTCAACCCATAATATATATTTCACAAATAACCTATAAGTTCAATTCAATCACAGTAATTTGCGTTATTATAACGATATTATAACGATTAACTAATTTAGTTCTTTAAAAACGCTTTTAATCACATCTAAAAAAGGACCAAAAGTATTGGTTAAAATATTTCGCAACGAATTTTAAAGTTTGCCAAAAGTTTTCCAATATGCTCAAAAGTGTTACACACTTTTCAAAGCTGCAACGAGAACGATTTTAGAAAAATTGGACAATTCAGTACATATTTGAACGCAATGTACCCCAAACGTTATCACAAGTATAACTTGGAAATTGTTAAAAACAACATGCGTTTATTTAACAGTTAAACTATTTGAATTGAACTAACGTCTATTATGTTACATAATACTACTTTAAAATATCGAAATAATAATAAAAAAGTTCTGAACCGTCATCCCACATTTTGTTCAATTCGAATACAGTTGTAAGAGACTCGTACGTAGCGTTAGGAAGTCGGTATTCGCGATGTAGACAGACGAGCAATTTTTGAACGCGCCAGAGTTGCAGCAATTTGGCTGTTTCCAGGGCTTTTCATCAAGTAATTTTTCTGCGATTAGACATCAGGATATATAGTTCTGGCAACAGCGACGCCGTTCACAGGCACGTAGCAGCTTGCTCACGACTCGAATCGTTATTTTTGACCTTGTCTTTAGTCTCTACACGTTGCTAAATTTATCTTGTTGACCGAAAACATACTTCATCGCACAAAGAATTCCTCCACAAACCTATCCAGAACGTGTTTGTACTCACGAAATATAAGTCACAACTTGACGTGAAAAGCAAATACTTTGACCGCAATGTATGACAATAGCAAAACAGAATAAAATTGTACGATTATGTATGTCAGTCTATCTTTGTCGACTGTTGATAACTCAGAAGCTCAGAGTTACAGACAAAATATGATGTACTAAAACATATACTAGCCTTATTGAACATTCCATGTATTCTCTTCTTTTGAACCTAACTATCCAACATGCATAATCTCGACGAGTTTGCTCTATCTCTCAAAACGATCGAAAGTCAATGTCACGGTTCAAATGGTCCGTCAGATGGCAGACCAGCCGAATCTCGACTACTTTGCACTAGAGTACTATACTGGTCCACATTCGCTTGGTCTTACTCATTCGAGATCCCACGGTCCAGCGTTTACAATGGAAACAGCATGGCAGATGGTGGTTACCAAGGGACAGGGGGATTTTCCCCTACCAACAATCTTGTTCTAAGGTCCTTCCACCAAAAATGTCCTGGGGGGGGGAGTTTTTGTTATAACAACAAAAGATAACATTCAAATATACTTTAATAAGGATAACATCAAAACCACACGCACATAGTAGTGTGCTTGCAAATGTTGCATGCTTTCTCTGTATGTCTCTCCCTCTCCCTCTTTCAAGAGATCACTAACAATAAGAGATCTACACCAATAACAATATGCATACAATAAAAGCAAAATCAGAATGCAAGACAAATATAGCTATGAAATCTAATTTAGTTATATTAATAGAAAGTAAAAAAATGTGGTAATAACGTATACACATATATGTAAAATATTCACCATGGCAGTTTCAGCCCATTTTAATATATCACTAAGTATTGGTAAGATAGACTAAACTATATTTTAACATGGAGATTAAGATTATGTTCACTTAAGTTTCAATTTCACTGCGCCTTTCACCTCACGATCCATATTTGAGGACCTACTACCACAGGCAAATTACAGTTATACGAACACTGAGTTCAATTAGTACTCCGGCAGTTTGTTTCTTTGTACAGCATATTTGCAGAAGATGCAATTCAATCTACAGGTGTATCAATATACGCTGTATAAAACACACCTTATTACTAACTTCGTTGACTTTGTACTACTGGGCTTCGAGCGTAAACCGCTCGTTTTCGTGCGCTATCTAGCGTTGTCCGTGCGAACTATTCAAGGGAAAAACCTTCATTCCAGCACTTTAGTTTGCACCGTGATAGAACAATTGAATGTCGCGGTTTAAATGGTCCGTCAGTCTGTTAAACGAATCATAATAATTAATTAATAGTAAAATTCAGTAATTACTAAAATAAATGGGTAAAGATTACTTTGTTTATCGAATCAAAAATTTATAGTAGTCTTTTTTACAGTAAATCACAAGGTTTAGGAGTATATGTTAGCGTGCTTGAAAAATTATTAACGTGCTTGAATGTGGTCGTTGATGTATTTCCATAGAAACCGTAAGCAACAACTCTGTATGTGGCTCTAAGTAGAGCATTCCCTGACATTCGCTACGAGACTCGGCGACAAGCTGCCCGGCGTCAGCGATTGTCTTTCCCGGTGAACGAGGTCCGCGACAGTCATACGCTACAGTATTTTTTTCGCTCTCCCTGCCTTCGCTCTTTTTCCCGTTTTTCTTGACGTTGCAGACTGACGCCAGTATAATCCTCCCTCTGAAGTTGTGTTGTGTCGTGTCCGTGTGTTGAAGATTATGGCTTAATGTTTATATTACAACAAAGGATTTATCTTGTCGAGTGTTACTTCGGAAAGAGGAATTGTGTAGAAGTGCGACGACCTTTTTGCAACGAAATTTCCTGGTGTTCCCGTTCCACATAGGACCACTATATTAAACCACGTAAAAAAGTTTAGACTAACAGGATCAGTTCTGAATAAAAGTGGAAAGAAAAACCCACGTGTAGCTACTTACTGAGAAAAAACTCGATGAGATAGGACAAAGGTTAGAACAGACTCCTCGGAAATCTATCCGCCACCTCTCACAAGAAACGGGCGTTTCAAAAATCCTCTAGGTCCCCTGATTTGTCAGCCTGCGATTCTTATTTATGGGGAAATCTAAAAAAATAAAGTATACAAAGAGAATCCGCACACCATCCGTGAGTTAAAAGAGAGTATTGTACGAGAAATATGGAGAATTACAGTAGACGAACTTGCACGTGTAAATGCCAATTTCCTTCGGAGATACCAGGAATGTGTTGCAGCAGAGGGACATCATTTTCAACACCTTCTCTATTCAAGGTTAGTACACAATATGAAAACTGTAATTTTAATAGCCGACTCTACCGACTGTCGCGAACCTCGTTCGCCGGGGAAGACAAGCGCTGACGCCGGGCCGCTTACCGCCGAGTCTCGTAGCGAATGTCAGGGAATGCTCTGTAGTTAACGTCCCGGTCTCAGATTACATGTACAGTGGGATCCATGAGCATTACCGTACAAATTGTCCATCACCATGTTCGTGCACTTTATTTGACCCAATAAGAGCTTCAAGAATTAAAAGAAAACTCAAAACAAGCTGTTGACAACTTCTGCACCAGAATACATAAAAATCCATTGCTTAAAAACACATAGGATGTAAGAGAAAAATTAATGAAAATAGTCATGGACAATTTGCACGGTAATACTCATGGAGCCCACTGTACCGTACCCGATAGGGTAATTTGTAATCGAGTTTATTCCCTTGATATAAATCTACATGTGACATGAGTTGGTCAGCTTAGAAGTTGATTTCTCAAAAATCAACTTGGTCTCTTGAAAAGACTATATAAGACCATAATACGATATTCGTTCTGTCCTCCCGTGTACCATTTCACAGTAGTCTAACCATCAATAGCGAACAACCAAGGCGACCACGTTACCACTACGCCATCTGGGAGGGCCTCAATTGAAATTGTGTAAATAATTGATACCATCTGATATCTGGAGCCACAAAGCTAAATATCGGCGTAAGCCAAGTACAAAATAGGAAAACTGTTTCAAATAAACCCCTCCTGATGAATCTCTGCAAGGCGTGAGAACAACAATATTACAATACAAATAATTTATAAGCTTCGCGAATAGAAAGGTAATGACAGTATATAATCTCATCCTTGGTATCTGTACAAAATTTTATTTGGCTTGTCATAGTGTGGTCAAAATATTATCCGGTGGGTTTTGAGATCTAATGGTACGTTGGCAGTTGCATGGCATTCAGTTGATACTTCAGTATGGTCTGGACGGATTCCATTAATTCTACAACATACGCAAAAAAGTAATTAGTATGCTGCATGGTACAATATGCACATTTACAAATAATAGTAGGTAAAATTTCCATGATTATTTTCATTCTTTTATACTCTACGTCATGTGTTGTTTTAAGAAATGAAATTCTGTTGATGTGAAGCAGATTTTGTCCTCTGCTTATTGATGTTTTATAATTCAATTTATGGCAATCACATTGTAGAAAATTGACTGAATGAAAATGGTGATTAACAATTCGCCTACTATTACTTTTGACGTTGGGTGTATCTAGTGAGAAACATGTACTGTACCTTGTGCCATTTTTAACGTCTGGTTAAACACAGGAAACCAATGTATGTCTGCTGTGCACATCTTTCATAGTGTAAAAGAATTCGATATTGCAACGATGAAACTTGTAGATCGACTCAAACTAGTCTCCACTGTCTTCTCATTTCCTTCTCTCATCCTCTACGTCTTGTCTCAAACCTGCCGTTCTATCTTCTCCTGTCTTCGATTCCCGACTCTACTGCGCTCTTCTCCTCTCCTCTTCGTGCTTCTCTTTTCCTCTCCACTCCTCTATTCTCGGCTTCTACTTTCCTCTCATCTCATCTCGTCTTTTTCTTCCTCTTGCATCTACTTTCCTCTTCTTTTCTTTTTGTGTAGACTCATCAGCGATGAAATAGTAGTAAATCGATTTTCTTTAAGTAGGGAAACTCTATTTCTTTCATAAAGTATTTTGTCATTTGTGATATTTTTCAGTACATAACATTTTTTATTCCTTTCGTGTATTTGACACATCTATTGCGTATGTGGAAGCCCTGAATTGAGCCTAGCTCTATATGCAACTCACCAACGCCTTTTGTAAGTTGGGTTGCCTAATATAAGATGTCGTTGTCCTGAAACTTTTAGTAAACGCTGTACAGCGTTCCTTTGTCTTCAACAACGAACAAATAAATAGCATTTTGAGATACGATGCTATTCGATTTCTACACCACACCTACTCTCAATGGTCGACAGACTGGATTTAATGGATTTATCTAGAAAGATTCTTAAATAAGAATTGTTGAATGATAACTCTGAATACAAGAAAGAAATGGCGTGTGCTCAGACGCTACTTCGTTCAAACTGATTCTTTAACACGTTCAAGAATAATTTGATCGTGTAGAATGAGGTTTAAGCTGTCTGTACGTCAACGAAAATCAGTTTCATCTAGAAGTTATGTACAGTAGAGTGACATTTACTTGACTTTTGAATGGTGTTTAAGCCATATTCTTGATAGCGAAATGGGCTCAGTAGTGTAGTGCTCAGGATCACTCGAAACTAACTTGTTTCAATACTTATGAGGGTTACCTTAAATGTGTGGTCTCAAATTATTTCACAGTGGGGTAGAACAGGAATGTTTTTAAGGGGTGCGGGGTTGCAAAAGTGAATTTCATGCCCAAATGGCTTCGTTGAAGATTGTAAAAAAATGGAGACTGTATCCACCACATTGGAACTGTAAAAGTAAGTATGAAATACATACCGGTTTGATTCAAATTGCCTCTGTTTGGATTTTTCAATTCTTACCTGTAAAAAAAAAAGAGGAAACAAGTTAAGTAGGATGTTGACTATCGAAGTGCATATCATCTTAGGTATCATATATTATCTTAACGACTTTACAATCATCACATACATATAGGCAATTCATATTTACATAACAAATGACGGGGTGCCACTGAAAGAACCCAAAAGTCAAACTCAATACGCTCGAAACAACGTGGGGTTTACATCTTCAATCAGTTACGCAAATGTTCTGCTTTTGCTGCATCAGGGGCAATCACCTGTGCTACGAGTGCACGTCTGTAAGTAGAGGAAATGATGCAATTTAACATGTTAGCACCAGGAATCTACGAAAAATTCTGCAATGAACATTAAGGCAAAGTGAACGGTTTAGAACCATATATTACCATATCAGATTAGGCGATTAGTGATGAGGGGCATGGGGAGCACCCCTTTCCCATACACACATTTTGTCCCCGCACTATGGTCTCTTGATGCTAAGGCTTGTCTACCAGTGGATTTGACCCAAAATCATCTGCCCGAATTCCATTTTCAATACGCTTCTCTCTAATTGCAGTCAGTAGAAAGTAAACTATCTTTGCCCCACCCCCGCCATGCTCAGTTAAGACATCTAATCGCCGCCACTGTGTGCATACATATTTAAACAAAAACAACTTGTGAGTAACAAACGCCACGTGAACAAAACACTGCATAAAACAATGTATTACATTCTCACCAATATCATAATCCCGCTACGACGCCAGGGGTCTCTGATGATTCGAATCCCGGCCTGGGCATGGATGTTCGTGAGTGTTCATCATATCATCACTCATTCCCATCTTCGCAAATTAGCCAAAATGAGACCCAAAAAGCGAAGTAACATAAAGCAAACCAATCAATCAATCAAACCAATATCATAAGAAATGAACACGTAAATTTAGGGAAACACACGACTCTGCATTAAACTACATATCTCCTCAACCCCCGACTCTAACGGCACGAAACAAAATACAATCTCTAGAGGAAATCATAAGCTATGAATTTGGTTCAGTGACTTTAGGACGTAAATTATATAGTTTCTAACATATTTGCTGTTTTTTTGTGTCAGAAACCAACTTTTACGCTAATTCTAAAAATTAAAGAAAATATTTGGATCTTTGTAATTCAATTAAGATTTATGGTAGCTCTATCAAACAAAAACCATAATTTAGCACATTTTCTGTACTTTCATTTTGGTTATCTTCACTATTAGTGTACAATGCACCGTTTTCGATATATATTTTTTTTTTAACTCTTAAGTTGAATTTTTGCTGCCATTTTCCAAGATGGCGGATTTTCCCCAAACATTTGGAAGCGGATTTTTAATATATTATTCACTATACCATTCCGCACAATCTGTCACAAAAAACATTTGTGTTGCAATTATTTCCGGGTTAGACCTTTTTCCCTTGTTTGTTTCCTCTACTATTACTAGTTCCCATAAGAACCCTCTGTAAGAAGAAAGTGTTTTAGAACGAATCGGTAGGTGGCAGTAGCAAAGACTGCGTTCTATAGGGAAACACAGTCCATATTTTAACAAGAAATAAAGATATCCAAATATCAATACCTAATTCTGAGCACAGGCATAAGTTGAAGAGGATGAGAAATGATGTGGGGTAGAGGAGAGCACTCGCCCCATCCCAATTTTTCAGGTTTACTATATTGTAACAAACCCTCTACAGCGGGATCCATAAGTATTATCTTGCACATTGTCCATGACTATTTTCATTAATTTTTCTCTCACATCCTGTGTGTTTCTAAGCGATTTTTTAAAAGTTTACTGCTGCAGAAGTTGTCAATATTTTGTTTTGAGTTTTCTTGAAGCTCTTATTGGGTTAAATAAAGTGCTCGAACATGGTACATGGACAATTTGCACGGTAATACTCATGGATTCTACTATACGTACGTACAGTCAGTGCTGTAGTCCAAAAATTTTCACAGGGTATACGCTAAGTTTCATGAAACGTTAAACAGAGACCATGTTTCTAATAACTTTGCAATATGTTTGTATTAAACATATGGATGAAATCTAACTTCTACGAAAGTAGACGCTAGGCTATATGCTAAAGAGTAAGATTAACCAGAGCACCGTGTACCCTCGACTACAGCCCTGCGTACAGTAATCAACAGCATCAACAAGAAATCACATTAAATACTAAATAGTATTGGTGGACAGAAAGATACCGATAACCAGTGAACTAATTAATTGATTTGATTATTGAATTTGTTTTATTAAACTTCGATTTTCTGCCACGTTTGGCTAATTGCGAAGATGAAGATGATTGATGGTATAATGAAACTGATGAAAGGTCAATCCTTACATCTCAAGTGAATCAAAACCCATACAGACATGGCATGGAGAAAAAAAAAATTGCTTCTTAAAATATTACAGATAAAAGGAAATCCGAAGTTGAAGGTGTACTGACTGTTGTGAAAAACGTTTCGTAATAAATTTGCTTCTTGATCTGTTTACTGTCAACACAATTCTTATCACTAAGGTAACGTCGTTTGGTGTACCATACGTTGATTGTGATTCAAGGCTGAAGTTCTTGTCTGATGCGGAAGTGCTTCCGTTCCGATTAATCGTATTAGGATCCAATTTCCGGAGAGGCCTTAGAAGCTCGATGCTTTGAAATCTTCAACAGTGAACCAAATAAGTATTCAACCGTGTAGAAGAGTGTCAACTTATAATTTAACATTTTAATGCTACGAATTTCATGGTATACATATTCATACTCGTATTTTGTACAAATCATCACTAAATGCAAATAAATTATCATTTATCGCTAACTGAAAATATCTAAGTTACTAATGAAAGGTTTTTAGCATGCAAGACAAATAATTGACTAACATGTATGTACACGCCTTGACGATTACAACCACACTTAAATGGACCTCACTTATTCGCACACCGTACTGAGCTCCTTCGTCTACTGACGTCGGGGCGGATTGCTTTCGTTTAGGTTAGGTTTAGGGCACTTAGCATAAATACACGGCAATTTTTCGGGGCTTGACCAAAAAGGTATTATTTATGCTAAGAGCCCTATACTCTGTCCCAGTATCTCTGGAGTAGGCGAACGGAAACAAGTCTCTGCGCAAGTAGGGACGCGAGACGGCTCCACCAATGAACACGTGAGAGGAACGGGATTGCGTGGAGAGGGGGAAAGCGACTACAGTTACCAGCCATCCGATCATCGTGTACTGCTTCGCTCTGCCAACTCGATTTCCCTCCTCCTCTGCCGCTTTGCGCGGCATTGCTTCAGAGATAATGGGACAGGGTATAAGCCTAACATGCCTAACCTAACAACGAGAACATTATTGACGTCAGTAGACGAAGGAGCTCAATATGGTGTGCAATGAGTGAGGTCCCATTTTACATGACCTTAAACGAGAAGAGACTCGTCACATTTATGTGATAATGAGTCATCCGGTTTCATGATGTCACCGCGTTATTGAATTTTTCAGTTAATATAGTGTGTTTGTATGGGTATTGGTGGCAGGCATGTGAGGTTTATTGTTCAGTACAATCATTAAAAAACAGTCGCAGAACGTATTCGTCCACACACTGTCATAGAGTCTTCACTGATAAAATCAGTGGAGTGCATTCGTTGCAAATAATACCGTAGAGCCAGAAAAAGGAAGACACTGTAATGGGAATGTTCCATGAAAATTGTGCACTGAAAGATAATATATAAAATACAATAACTGTTAAACTGGATATCAATATGAGGCAGTGGGTAAGTTGTCATTCGTAAGATTTCAAGTTAGCTAACATAAAGGTTTATCTTTGTCACACTATTAAAACGGATATTCTGTGCACTAAAATGAATGTCCCATAATAGATAAGAGATAAGCGAGCTAGCTTTATTGCAGAGAACTTGCTACTTGTATCCAGTTGCAGATGCTATTAATATATAAGCTAATGAACTTACCAGATCAACCTTTGTGTACATGCCTTCCCCCCTCCTCCGCAAGAAGGTCATTTGCTACTTATCATTTGCAAACTTTTCACGCTTTATCCCGACTTATCACTGGCAGTTGTGTAGTTTTACCTGTTGTGTAGAACGCCTGTGGGGTCACAACTGGTTGCATAAAAGATTTATTTTCCATTATTAAGTTTCCAAAAAATATACACGAATTGATTAAAGACATTTTACATTATTATATCAAGACATGTTTCAAAGTTCTTTATAATAGATTTGATTTTCAAGTGTTGATTGACGTACATCTTTCTTTAGGCTTCCGGCTTACAAGTTCTAGATTTTAAAGCAGCAAAGCAGAATATTTTGCGGATTTTTTCAATTCTTGCACCAAAATAAATCTGCTCGGTAATTTCCTGCTAACATATGCATTCGACTTGCTGTCCCAGCCTTCGACAGCGTTATTCGTTCGATGACGTTGTCCACAGTGCAACTGATCGTCGAAGTAATACTACTACGAGTACTACTAATAATAAAACAATAGTTGTAGATTCACAAGGGATGTCTCCATTATGTGGAGCCACCCATCTTCTACTGTACATTGTTTTGGGGCAAATGTGAAAGAGCAACACTCATCTAAATTATCTATCATTCTAACTTCCTCGCCTTCCATATACCGCCATTATCATTCCAAGTTGATTAAAATGGAAATTACATCCTGATATGGTCGTTTAAATTCTCTCTTGCGCGATCGATTGCCACTTTGAAATCTACATTACCCACTTGCAGTAGGTGCCCATTCTTTTAACAATTTGAAGAGGCTTTCGTGCGAACGCTTGGTCTTATCCGGCAATAAAGCGTACATTACAGGAGCAACAGATCTTACACTCTCAGTTCTTCCTTGATACATATCTACGATGTAAAATTTTCATAACACTCATGTATCAAGAAAGCTTCCTCTTTTCGAGATTTCGACAATTTCGAATTCCATTCTTGCTTTGCTTAGCTTGTGAACAACTAGGGAAGCACAAAAGAAACACGAGTATGCACGGGTAGGTTTGACTCACGCTAACTGGTCTGGCTGCGATCAGGACACTGCTGCCCGTTAGTGCTTAAGCGGACTGACGCCATCTCGCACAGTTACCCAGATCACTTGTCTTACCATTTTTTTGCCCTGCTTTCAGGTAGTACTTGCTATGTACGCAAATTCTACAACACCTACCACTTTCAGCGTCGCAGGTGTTATTCCAACCCCTCGCACCTTTCTACTGTACTCCAAGTCCACGAATTTTGCTCATACTTACCCAGGTATATCCCACGTAACTCTGATTCTATCTGTCCCTATCCATGGCAAGATCAATACAATTTTTAGCATTATTTCCTTCAGGTCTATCTCTTACATGCCTTTCCACCTTCATCTTGGTCGTCTTTAAAAAGGTCTAAACACCAGGTTCCCAAGAAATGCAAACATTTCTTTCCTTTCCATGCGTGTCACATCGCCTGCTCATCGAAATCTTCTCCATTTCATTATTTTAATATTAAGACATGACTACACTCAATACGGAAAATACATCGAGGTCATCTTAGTATCTCCCCTATCCATTCGCAAACGATTACAATTATGAACTCGTATATCTTAGTTATATGAACAGTTTTGCACGAGAAAAACGGAGATGTAGATTCATGTGGTCGATGGTGATGCCAACTGGTGGCTAGATCGAGAAATAAAAACCTCGAAATGTAAGTCTTGAACACACGTTTCTGCGGCGACGAGTGTCACTTATACAGCATATGCTCAAACCGAGCTTGAAAGAAAATCCATGCAGAGCTAGATATCTGTCGTGAGGCGAAAGTCCTTTGCCGGAAGGGGATTTCTTGCGTCGAGAGATGAGAGCTCTGCTGTGTCACCATGTAGGTGGCGTCCCGTTCGCGTCCAATAAAAGAGGTAAAGTACGTGATACGCCTTTCGAAGTGCAGTCAATATGATCTGGAAATTCTACGGGCCTGACGGAGACGGGGACATCAAAAAGCTTTCGCAATGATGGAATGGAAGTGCATTTCAAAGTAAATAGGGAAGAAGAAAAAAAAAGAAGCCGGAGGTTTGAGATTGCTTTGAAACAGTTGTTTTCAAACCGTGTTCCGCGAATCTATCAGAGGTGTCCACATACAAAAAGTGGAGAAGTAAGGAATAAAGTGAAATATTATTTGAAATGAGTCGTTGTTGAAAGGGTAAAACTCATTGCAGAAGTTGTCAGCAACCGTAAGATTAGAGTCCGCCCATGCATATGCATAATCACATCACAGAATCAAAACTTTTAGGAGTGGTAAGGAGACCAGACTTGAAAGTGTCGTGGAGATTTCACACCGAAGCGACACGCCACATGCTACACGAGAGTTTCACATCGAAGAGACAAGCTGCAAGCGGCACTTGTTTCTCTGCTCATTTCCCATTAATATACTTGCATTAATCAGTTTATTAGTCACCCAAAAAACTTAACAAGAGATATTGTTATGTGTAGATCACGTTGTAAAATTTGTGCAAGTTATTGAAACTTGGCAGAGGCATATTGTGCGTGAGGTTCAATTGAAACAAAACACTATCGAAACAGTTCAACTCTGAATCAGCAGCAGCATAATTCCTTTCCTTAAAACATATTGGTGAGAAAAAAACAACGTAATTAACGATGGACAATTTGCCTAAGAATACTTACATCACACTATGAGAAAATGTATTCCTTTCTGAAATTCCAATTAGTGAAACAAAAGACCGCAATTTATGATTTCGCATATTGCTTTATGCCGCTAAGAACTTCTGTTCTGAAATCCATGAATATTCGAGCACGTGATTGTGTTTTAACATCTCATATAAAGTTCACACCTCCATTCGACGTCAGATACCGCAACCAATGCGATTACTCCCCTTTGAAAGACAACTATATGTAGACACCTTCATCTAAACATGACGTGATGTCCAAATTGGCTAATAATATATTTTCTGTCAGTATTTAAAATTGGAGTAAATTTCTCTTGCAGTATATTCAGAACGAAAACAACGAACTTAATTTGTTATCTTATCAGATTTTCATGAACAGATGGTTCATTGACGTCATGGATTATGAAACATTTCCAACCGAACGATAATTCAATGTGTGCCGAAACGTGTTTTAAATCATAAGTTCATTGTTCCGTCACAATTCAATGGACAATTACGAACTTTGGTGCAGTTGTATCAGTAATTGTAAACAACATGTTGACTAAAACATCAACTGTGATTAAAAGATAAAAGAAAGAAAAAAGTAGCCATGTCCGTCATTGCGCAATCATACAGCAAATCTTGATTTTCTATCAAATTAGATAATGCAAGAGAGAAATTCTGTGCTTTTAATTATCAGTTATATAAAGGTAGAAATCATTCATATGTCCTAATCAGGTATATTTAACGAACTTAGCTACATGACGTCACAGAGATATTTGAATTTATGAAGAATGATTTTAATATAACAACTGTAACTATTTTTGTATTTAGTCTAATGTTGCTGCACACCAGAGAGTTGTTTATTCATCATTCACTCTGGAATGAGAGAATGCAATGGCAACTTTGATCAATTTGCTTTATTTTCATTTGTGTCCCTAAAAATAACTTGGATCTCCAACTTTTATCTAGTCTAGTGGTTCTCAAACTTCGTGAGACCGCAGCTCTATAAATTCCCTTTTTAAAAGTCGATGTCCCGATCCGAAAAATATTTCTTGATAACATATTTCTATTTTTGTTCAATTTTGTATGTTAATATGTACACTTGAAATTAAATATTAATAAAAACATTATGGCATAATTAAAGAGTAATAAATCGATTATGTCTAGACTTGTTGACAAATATATAATTACTTGTCAACTACTGGAATATAATTAAATTCTGTAGTTTCCTCAGGCCAAGAGCATTAAATTAATTTGGTAAGTACCCATTTTCATTGTCATGTTGCCTTTTTAACAACAAAAAAATCCAATTAATGAGAATAATTACACCACAAAATAGTTGTTAATGAAAATTGTTGCGCAAACTATATGACAGATTTCAAGAGAACCTATTTAATTTGTATACTTATGATCTTGGTAAACAAGTATTGAAGTATGCAAGATTATTGCAATATGCAGATGATATTGTCCTATACAAAAGCAACAAGAATCTATCTGATGATATAAAGAAAACACAACTGGCTTTAAACGAAATATGCACATGGTGTGATAACAATGGTACAGTGGGATCCATGAGTATTACCGTGGAAATTGTCCATGACTATTTTCATTAATTATTCTCTTACATCCTATGTGTTCTTAAGCGATGGATTTTTATGTATGCTGGTGCAGAAGTTGTCAACAGCTTGTTTTGAGCTTTCTTTTAATTCTTGAAGCTCTTATTGGGTCAAATAAAGTGCATAAACATGGTGATGGACAATTTGCACGGTAATACTCATGGATCCCACTGTACAAACATTAACGTAGCAAAATCATCTGTAATTGTGTTCCATAGAAGATGACAATCTTCAGTTATATTAGACATTAATGGATCACACATAAAACAAACTAGGACACACACATTTCTTGGCATTATGTTGGATGATAAATTGAAATGGAAAGCCCAAGTAGAACACATGGAAGAAAAGGCGCTTAAGGCGTTTACCATTATAAAATACCTTACAGTCGAGAAAAAGTTGGGAGCAGATCTTAGACTACTCCACATTGTTCACAAGCAAATGCTAAACTCAGGATTAGAATATGGCTCTTTCTTGATTAACAATAATCTAAATTGGGCATTTGGGAAAATATCTTCAATACAATACTATAGTTTATGATGTAGAATCTTTGGTCTATGGAAAGGAACACCGAAACAGGCTACGTTTGTTGAATTAGGAGAACCACCATTTCATCTACGGGCACAATATCTAGCGAGAAAATTCTTAATGAAAAAGATGTCTTCCATGTCCTGTCCGATAATACCAAAATTATCACTTTTACAATCCTTAATGTCATCAACCCGTACAGCTAAATATAAATTAAATCTTCCGATCGTATTCACAGCATACAAGTCGATTAAGGATTACATACCGAAAGTTATTAGATTTTCAACGTCTCCGGGCTTTACGACAGACTATTTTAAATTAGCAACACTACTTCCCGTTCACTTTCCTCCATATCCAGATAAAGATACACGAACGTCAATGCCAAGTATAGTGAATAAAATATTTATGGAATATGTACACTCTGTAGTGCATGTAGATTTAGTAGAGTTATATATATATATATATATATATATATATATATATATATAGACGCATCAAAGTCTTCAGCTGGTAACACTGGAGTGCAATAATCTAATGGAATAAAAAATCTGCCCATTACCAGCAGAATTTTCAATATTCACAGCGGAAGCGTTTGCTATTCGTCAAGCATTGTTGTATATATACCTAGGTACAGAAGAAAAACCTCAAGAGGGTAGTGATCGCCACTGATTCAGCGTCAGTCTTACACTCCCTGGGGTCGATAACCAGCTGATTACTATGTAGACTGGTACATTGTTAACATAAAATATTTGTATCAAAAACTAACCTACTCAGGTTACAGTATTTATTTTGTATGGACTCCTGGGCATACATCCGTAGAAGGAAACCACATAGCAGACGCATTTGCCAAGAATCAAGTCACCAATCGCTTCGGATTAAATTTTCTGTAAAAGAGCTAGAGTCTCATTCTAAAACAGAATTGTTGAAAAGTTGGCAGAAACAATGGACAATTACAGGGAAGACTAATGGGGAAAAAATACTATTCAATTCAACCATTTATACCTAAGGAACCTAAGATATAAATCTTTCAAGAAATTCTTTAACAAGCCTTCTTAAATGTCGGCTAATTACACCCTAGCGTCTAGTCCCTACAGACTTGTAGGCTAGGAAGATTGTGCAATCCCCAATCTGTCAGTGTGGTGTAACTGAAGGAACACCTGATCATATTATATTTGAATGTCGTCTTAATGTACGCGTGAGTATTTCTTAAGAGATCTAAAAGAAGCAAGATATAATGAGGTATACCCCTTGTCAACAGTGGCGAAGCGTAGAGTTCCTAGCAGGGTAGGCACAGAAGTGCGATAATTTCCATTAGTTGCTTAAATCTGTAAAAAGAAAGGGAGGGGGGGGGGGCTATGTCATGGAGAGTGGTTCAATGTCTCTCCAGACCGCTTCTTTACTTGGCAGTGGCATGACGTTTTCAAAAGTATTGTTACCGGCCATCAGCACGATAATTGTGTCTTAGACGTTCTCCCCCACCCACCAGATGTCATCGATCTAGATTTTTGTTCACTTCTGTTTTTTTATTTGTTTGTATTTTTTCAACCCCTGATTTATGCACACACCTCCAGAAAGAACTACCAATCATGAGACATCGCGAAAATCCAACGAATAGTGCTCGAGCCCTGTTGTCAATTCTTCATCACTTTTTTCTAAATTTATTTATTTATTTTGCAATTGAGGTGAAAAGGGCTAGAAGAACCCCATAATTTTCGGGTTAGTCTGACGTTTGTGCCGTGAGCAGACGACAGAATTCCGCACTTTCAGCGACTGTCAGTTTGGTATGTTCTATTGCTGACAACTTAGTTTTTGTAGCAAGACTTCCTCGCACCGAGGAAAACACCATTGTTATCTGTTGTCTAACTAAAGGAATGGTTGTAGTTAATTCCAGTCTTGGCTTTCTAGATAAATGAATTTCTGACACCTGTATGTGCAAGTAAACATAATTTAAATTTTGAATATTTTCGTCTCATTTGTTCTGATCTATGCTAATCGTGACGATGAGAATGTATGGAGAATGAATTAAAGATGACCAGGAAACATTGACATGACCACAATTAGGTCACCTGGCTTCGTAACGTGTTAGGATGACGACTACGGGGCTTTCAAGAAAAAAACATAAGTAAAGGTGACCTCTCTCATTCAGTGTGTATACTTCGCATCCTAGTTTGTTCTACCCCTTGTGTTAGTAGACACCTTTACATGATAATAGAACATAGGATCCTTGTTTGGGACCCGGCAACACGACAGGTTACTATGTAATATATAAACAGGTTATAATAAATGTAGTTGCTTGAGAGAATAGAATCCCAATTTTAGGCGCAATTTAGTTCTTTTCTGCCAATCCAATGTGACAACACTGGCATGTTCCGCCAGACCTGAAACAGACATGGCCCGCGCAATAACCCCATAACCCTCTTTGTCCTAAACCCAAAAAAAGTCTTCCCTTGCATTGTACTTTATTTGGCCGCCCTCTTCTCTTGTTATCCCTTCAGGGTAAACGAAACTGCCTACCTCTTCGCTTGTGTCGGCTGCATAAAAAAAATATCTGCTTGTAATATTTATTCAACGACAGTGTTAACGCATTAAATAACGTTTCAACAACTTTGAATTTTTAAAAATATTTTGCTGTCACTTGCCACTGCTACTTGCAAAGGAAAATATACTTGAAAACATTTTAGAAATGATTGTTATAAGAAGGAAACATGAAAGACCAAAAGTGGGTCCTACCTTACCGATGATTACTTCTTCACTCAATTAAGAACTCGATTGTTCTTGTTCTTGCATTTCAGTCCAGCACTTCTTGCATAAATCTGATCGCTGCACACGACACCAATCAAAAACAAAGCTCTACCGCCACGAACCTCGCGCTCCGAGCCAAGCGCCAAGCTCCCTTCTAGCGTCGTGAGCAGGAGGCAAGTTTTCCCAGAGGGTGAACGAGAGGGGAATCCCCGTTTACGATAAAAATAAATTATTCTATTCCCAGAGAAAGTAAAACTACTTTGTAAATATAAAGCGTAACTATCATTTTAATTTACGTAATTTGGTATGAAGACTTACTTTACAAATATAAGTTCTTTGGACTTTCTGTTTACGCTACGGTGTTGGGTGAATCGACAAGACCATCAGCACTCTGACCAGAAAACGAAGTCAGAACTACAGTACTCCGTAATTTTCAATTTCACTTACACTTGTCGATGAAAGGAAGGAAAACCTAAGTTTCGTACAAAATATGGAGAATGTACAATGAAATAGAAGTCTCTCTGCACGAACACAGGCTAATGTTTATAAAAAATGCCGGTACACCACAAATTTCCAACCCTGGCGGAAATGCAGTGTTGCTGATATGCTGTTCGTCCTAGTGGGTAACACCGGGAGGCCGGCCTCAGGAGCGCGTTATAAGCATACGTACAGTACTCGTAAGATTAGGCTTCCCGCATATACCACCGTAGGACGGAATGTGAAGAGAAGAGGCCCCAGCAAATGTGCCTCACTCCGTGGAAAGTTCGTATACTGACTGGACAGGGTTAGAATCTTTTTGTAATTATCATAAATGAAAATTCCAAACTTTTCCATTGCATTGCATGTGTTTTGACGAAATAAGTAAATACACATTTAAAAGAGTAATGGCGTGGGTAGGCCCGGCCTCCTGGCCTCATAGGACGCTTCGCCACTGCTTGTCAACACTTTTGAGGAACACGACTAAGAAAATAATATATGTACTTACCAACTATATTGTAAGAGAAAATATTGTATTATAAAATTATGAAATTGTAAAATTAAGAAATGTAAAACAAATGCATAGCTGAAAAGCTACAACCAATATACAGTATGTAACATTGTTATTCGTACACATAGAATTTCCGAGGAAAAAATGTCATATCTACTAGTAAATATAATCATTTTCATATGTACCTGGAAATTAATGTTAATGAAGGTTTCACCAACAAATGTCAATTAAAATGTATGTTCAAAGTGTATAAACAGAGCATATAATTTGTGTGAAAAGAGAAACACACGCTGTTTCATGCAACATTGTTATTCGTACAGGCAAGAGTTTCAATCTTGCTCGCATACAGCCCCACCGCTATTCTGGCGATTTCGTGCAGTTTGCAACTTCGTAACAAGTTTGAACATGCAGGCGTACTCCCCGTCAAGCGGAATGCTGGCGTAGGTATTGTTGTAGGCCTATCGTCTATCTATGAGCGTGTTCGAAATGGGCAAGGTGAAGGAACTTAGTTCCTATCTGAAGGATGATATTATAAATTTGATCCTTAGAGGTTATTAGTTAAGAAAAATTGGACAAACAGTCAATAAATCACACTCCACAGTTCAATACATAGTACATAATACATAGTAAACAAATTTAGAGAGGAAGGTCCAACACAGAATGTGCCGAGAAAACCAAAAGAGAGACGGTTGAATAAACGTGATGAAAGTTTTATTTTAAAAAGAGTGCGAGAAAACCCCCCACTAAGCGTTCCTCAGTTACGACCATTAGTAGAAAATGTTGCTGACAAGATGATGTCCGATCAAACTGTCCGACGTGCCTTGTGTAAGCATGGATATCATGGCAGAATACCACGAAAGAGGCCGTATGTAAATAAGGTGAATCGCAGGAATAGACTTTCATTCGCGAAAGAGCACAAACACAAGGACCAGGAATTTTGGGATAGTGTCATATGGTCAGACGAGTCCAAGATTAATATATACGGGTCAGATGGGATAAATAGGGTCTGGAGAAAATCAAATAAAGACAATGATCACATTAACACAGTTCCAACAGTTAAACACGGTGGTGGGTCATTAATGATTTGGGGCTGTATGTCGTCCAAAGGTGTTGGTACCGTCCAGTTTATTGATGGTATCACGGATGCATATGTCTATTTGGACATATTGAAGAACAATGTAAAGCAGAGTGCCCAAAAAATGGACATGCTGCCTATCCAACAAGACAATGACAGTAAGCATAAGGCGCGAGTTAACATGAATTGGCTAATATGGAATGTTCCCAAACTACTACAAACACCAGCTCAAAGTCCAGACGTAAATCCCATTGAGCATTTATGGGCAATTTTGAAGAGACGAGTCCATAAAGCAGGCGTCAAGTCCAAACAAGAGTTGAAAACTGTTGTGCAAGCCGAGTGGAATAAAATAATCTCTGAAACATATCGGAAACTGGTTAATTCTATGAAGAACAGGTGTCAAGCAGTAATTAAAGCCAAAGGATACGCATCAAAGTATTAGAACTGTCAGTCAATTTGCTCTGAAAATACTTTTTCTTTTATATTATTAAGTGTATGAATAGAAACGTTGTACAAAAAATGGTATGTTTATTTCTCTTTCAGTTTCTTTTAATTTATTATTGTCATTGGTTATACAGAATTTGGGTAAGATTTTATGTTCCTAATGATATTAGTTATTGAATTGTAAAGAAACAATTTCAAAAGAGTGTATTTCCTTTGAGATATTAAAGCATTTTCTTTGAAAATCCGTGTGTACGAATAAGAATGTTACATACTGTATATATATAAAAAAACAACCTATCGCGGTACCGGTGGTTGAAACACTAGTTTAGTTTATGCAGTCTCTACGTGCGAGACGTTGACTATATTCTACTGTGTTGTTCCAATTCATTCTATTGTCGCATAGCTACTGTTCTCATCTGAAGTTACGAGTCAATCACATTGAACTGAACCTCATCAAACATTTTCACTTTAATCATATTTACCATAATGTTAACAATCCTATTAATCATTACTGAATATTAGTATTAAGAAATCATGCATGAATCGTTTAATCGACTGACCTGCCACCTGATGGAGTGTTCGTATCGAGACTTTTTTTCCTTTGCAGAACCATGAACCTCGAGTTTTCCATCCATGGCAAACCGGGCAAACCCTTAATGGTTTTCCAATCTACGCAAAATCAAATTTATGTGCAAGCATGCTTCCTGACATTTGCTGTTGGCAGCAACACACTCCCATTAATCTCCCATTATCCCATAAAATAAATACTTATGACGGGTGTATATATAGGTTCGGAAAAGTCATTTTCTTGTATATTGGAGGCTAATCTACATCCTGAAGATGATGTACGGAATGTGCAATGTGATAGTTTATATACGATCCACAATAGTGTTGAGTTTTTCATGTGGTGGACTATGAGTTAAAATTTAACAATGTCGTTGTAAAGGTGAATCATGACGAAAATATAAGTAAAATTAAAAAATGCGTGATGAGGAACTTAAGAATTACAGTTGAAGTATTTCGAAAAAGAAGCAGGATTATTTGTTATCTGTAAGGGACACACAAACTAAAACATTTTGCATGGCCACGTGGTTAATAGTGTGTAGTTATGTACAGTGTTTTTCTCTGACGGTACGCCGTACTGGGACCTTTTTATAGGGGAGGGAAAGAAGTAATAACATTATATAGGGTCTACCAATTTGAACGTCAGATCTTTAAAATTAGATAGAATGAAAACCACAAGTGATAGTGACATATTTTTTTCTTATTTTGAAGAACAAACAATGGCATTATGTTTTGAACAATATGTCGTTCAAATGTCCTCCTCTGCTTCGGTGGGTGGAATGGATTCTGAATGTCCAATTTTCCAGCACGTCTGCACACATATTGAGCGATATAGCCTCGATGGTTCGTTCGATGTTCGTTTCAGGTCACGAACTGTGTGTGGCTTAGTCTCATAGACCTTAGATTTGACATAACCCCATAGAAAATAATCCAGGGAGGTTAGGTCACATGATCTTCGTGGCCAGTTCACATCACCCTTTCTGAACAGAACTCGTCCGGAAAACTTTTCCTGCAATAATTCCATTGTTTGGCAAGCTGTGTGGCAAGTTGTACCGTCCTGTTGGAAAAACACATTGTTGATGTCAAGATTTGCCAGTTTAGGCCACAAAAACTGCACCACCATATCTCTGTATCGCTCCCCATTGACAGTCACGTGATTTCCATGTTGGTCCTCAAAAAAATAAGGCCCGATCACGCCATTAGCCCAAAAACCACACCACACAGTCACTTTCTTAGGATGAAGGAGTATGTCCAGAATCACTTGCGGATTTTCATCTGCCCAAATCCTACAGTTTTGTATGTTCTGTCGGTCGATTATCTTGACCATAAATTACTCTCAATGCACGAAATGTCTGTCGAACTGAACACGAATTTTGATAAAAAATTCGAATAATTTCTATGCGTTGTTTCATTGTATCTCTACATGATAACTTGCCACAGACTACTGCACACAGAAGTCACAGTTCTATCTCGTCATTCCAGTCAGTGTTGCCACAACACTCTTTCAAAGTTGTGACGTTGAAATTGGCAAACCCTTTATTTTAACGAAATAAATAGCTATGTGTAACTACATGCACACACGATCATTTATGAATATACCACAACATTTTGAATAGTGATGAGCACAATTACAAACCAACTTGAAGAGTACCGGAACATTTCTTCCCAGAAAAAACGAGGGGCTTAGTTAGGTTCAAAACATGTACTTTTGTAGCTGTGGAAAATTTATTTTTCCCAAAATTGTAACTTACTGAAAAATCTGTACTGGCATCACTCCAGCTGTCTTAACAACACGCAATGTAAGGCCCGTCACGAATATCTGGTTGCTGCCTGGTTGCTGGTTTGTCGAGATTCTTCACAAATTGCTTTTAACTGGAATAGTTGAATGTGTCCGAGCATATTCATTATACATTTTTTGAGTATATCCATGACGATGTGTTGTAACGAACCTGAATGTTTAAGGTTTTATATTTGTAAGAAGTTAGGATTTTTAAAAATGTTTGTTACTTCAAATAATGTGCAAGCTGTCACAGACAACTATAGTTAGATTGATACAGTTTTGTTTGGACCTTGTATATATGTTTAGAAATACATCATAATCTGTTCGTGTTGACGTCACTTTCCCATCTCAGCAGAGGAAGTGAACCCGCCTGAATTTTTTCACCGGACGACAGACTGAGCTAAAAATCAGCTGAAGGTTAGGAATCAATAAGAACTTGGAAAGGGGAAGAATTGAAAAATAGTTTTCGGTTTTTCGAGATTTCTACTTGCCAATAAGTTGAAAGTAAGCAATTTATTATGTAACTAGATTTTCGAGATTTGTGAGTAAATTGCCCAACGTTAGTATTGAATGCTCTAGTGTTTTATTTGTAAGT
This sequence comes from Lepisma saccharinum, assembly GCF_977018435.1. Taxonomy (NCBI): domain Eukaryota; kingdom Metazoa; phylum Arthropoda; class Insecta; order Zygentoma; family Lepismatidae; genus Lepisma; species Lepisma saccharinum. Next base: position 69,153,933 of record NC_139231.1, read on the forward strand.
GATTATGAAATATAAGTGATTATAAAACTGCAGTTAACTTTGAAAACCATGTTGTGTTTTCTTTTCTACCCAGCAAGCCCTGATGATTTGCAAAGATTCTCATGTTCCCGACTAAAGCAGTAGCGGACTAACTTTGTGACGACTGGTATCCAACCGAAGGTCGTTGCATAGTTATTTTGGCACACCAACGTGGGGCTGGAGTGCATAGTTATTTTGGTACAATGTTGGGGGCTCGAGTGCAAAATTATTTTAGCAATTCAAACGTGATGCCCGATTTAGTGCATACTGAAAGTGTTCGTCCATAGAATTCACGAAGGTGGTAGTGAAAGTCCTTGGAATTCAAGAAGGTAAAAGTGTGAAGGTATTAACTGGGAAAAGCCATAGACGGTGCATCAGAATGGAGAAAGACGCGACAGAAATGAATCTGCGAAGCAGAGGAAGAGCGACAATGGATGCAGAAACCAATTTTGGATGCTGTGATGATCTTACGAACGACAGGGAATTCTTCCAGTGTTGCCAATGTTTGCAGAGGTTTCTTAGTAGTTGTGATGGGCAGGAAGTAACCTCGGCATCAAATAAAGAGATGCTTGTCAGCACCAGAAACAGAACCAGAACCGAGCGTTCCTACCAAACCCTCATCAGATCACTTGTTACTTGATTGGTTTATGAAAGATAAAGCAGAACGAAACCAGAAAGAAAAGGAGGATGAGGAGCGTAGATGGAAAGGATAGAGGAGGAGAAACATCTCAAGAAAGAGATGGCTCAAAAAGAGAAAGTTCGAAAAAAGGAGATGATGTAGTTTAAACTCATAGTGGAGTCTATAGAAGAAAAGAGAAGGAAAGAGAAAGAGGAGGAAGAAGAAAAGAGACGGAAAGAGAAAGAGGAAGAAGGAGAAAAGAGAAGGAAGAGAGAAAGAGAAAAGAAGACTTAGAAAGGAAGAAAGGAGGATACAGGAAGATATAAAACTAAGGTCAGAGTTACAGGTTCTATTCTCTCAGCACAAACTTGAACAGGTAGAGAGCATCAGAGTAGAGATATAAAAGCTAAGTAATACAGTCACTGAGAAGGTTGACGAAAGGGTAAAGGAAATTGTGCAAGAGCAGCTAGAGTTCTTAACAGTTCGGCAAGGACGGATGGAGAAGGAACAGGAGCAATTGAAGAAGAATATGGAAACCTGTCTTAAAATTGTCCAGTCTGGAAGAGCATCTGAATGTGACCCTCCAGAGAGAGTTCAAGAATTAAAGAGTTCTGTAGAATATATTAATGTAGCACTAAAAACCTTTGGTGGACGAACGGAACTCATGGAAAATATAGTGCAAGAACAGAAAGTCGAAGTAAAGGCAGCTGGAGAAAAGGTTAATTTTCTCCATGAGAAGGCTAAAAAGATGGAAGTATCTCTTCGCCAAAAAATTCAGGAACAGACAGGTACAATTATAAGTAGCGTCAGTGAATTGCAGGAAAAGATCCATAATTAAAGACTAAAATTGGTAAACGCTGTAAGTGCCACAATAATTCAAACACAAGTTTTCCACGTTAAACTGTGAAATGTGCCATGCTTTATAATGTGGTAAACGTGAAATGTGGCTGGTAGCCCTCTAAGTAGTTCAAACAGATTCGACCAGAAACCTCTTCTGATATGCTACCTGATCCAATCCAATCCGAGGACTGAATCCAGAAGCTACTGTCTATGAACCTCCTATTATACTTCCAAACCCATGTTTCCCCGGTAATACCACACCTTCTGATAGATGCAAGAGGCCTAGAGAAAAGGATAGTAATGACGGTTTTTCTCCTCGACGCAGAACAAAGTTTATGATGCCCAGAATGGCTGATATCGCGAACATTCCGAAGTTTAAAGGCAATATCGAAGCGCAATCTGCCGAAAGATATCTGCGTGAGTTAAATGTCAGTTTCGACTTAATGCAAGTACCTGAGTACTATAGATTGGAATTATTACCTAGGATTTTCACCGGAAGGCTGAGCATTGGTTAGCTGGTAATATAGACAGCTTTGTAAATTATGCTGATTTTTGCGCACACTTTAAGGAGGAATTTGCCTCTGAAAAGGCGATGCAAAGACAACTAGCGGCTGTGAGAAACCGGAGGTATTTACGTCTGGTCCACGACAACTTAGAGAGTTTTATCTGGAGTGTCTACGCAGCGTACAGAAACCTAGCTGACAATTTTAATGAGAGTGAAGTTCTTAATTTGATCATTGGACAGTTGCTGTATCGCATTCGGAACCTTTGCCTGGCGCACGCTCCGCGAACTGTGGATGAATTGAAACATTTCTTAAAAGTATTTGATATTTATGATGACCCTGAATGCCTGGAAGAATAATGACGACTTCAAGAATAAAGATGCTGCAGGCAATAAAAGTTTTAAAGTGAGGAATATAGAGACTAATTCAGAATGTCGAGAAGGAAATTACTCACGTCCTCGGAGATTCAATAGAGGATTAGGCAGGAGAGGTTTCAAGCAAAATCAGAACCAAAGGCAGAGAAATTTCTACAGGCCTCGTCCAGAACAAAGGCAAAGTTCTCCAGACAGATGGCGTTACCAAGAACGACGTAGTCCTACTTCGCCTAGACGGTACTCTCCACGACGTAGAGGCAACAATTGTGGTTCTTTCTCACCAAGCCATGACATTGCCTCAGAGCAGGAAGAAGCAGTGGAGACTACTAGAGAGTTTCTGCACAACCAGCGATCCCAATCATGTCAAATAAACGTCGACCTATTCTAAGTGCCTCCGCTTCGTTTAGGCAAGTGAACTCGAAGGGACGTAAAATACAAGGATTATACGTAAGTTTTCTGCTGACCGAAAATGCATTTTCAGGCAGTCAAATGCAAAAGGTTCCGAATGTAAAACTGGTACATTTTCCGGAAGCCTCATGAAGAGAGTGTTAGGTGGTAGACAAGTAGAACTGGAAATCGGTGGTCTGAATTTTAGCATCGATGTTTTCATTTTAAAAGGTTTAGGTCCTGACTTTCTTTGACTGTGCCTTTTCTAAAACCTCCATCAGGCAGAAATAAGTTTTAGGAAGAATGCAGTTAGTGTGTTATTTGTTACCACTCCTGGTCAAATGAAGGGGGATTCTCCAGATATGTGATTAGTGCTGTACATCCGAAAGGTCAAGGATGAGGAGAGTCGCAATGTATAAAACCGGAGACCTCGCAGAGAAGGTCCACATAGTAAATATTTGGATTGATTCCAATAAGCAGGAGTTATCATGTTGCTGGTGTTGAATTTAAGGGGGTTCTAAAGCCATGCTAAAGCATAGACCCAAATTTCTAAGGGTAACCGTACAACTAATATAGATTCGGTAAGGAAGAAATTTTCCGATATAAAAGATTGTTTTATTCACTAGAACATGTGAACCTTATAATTCTGTTACGATTGAAGGGATTTAAGTAAATAACAGAAAATATAAGGTCTCCGTCATGTTCAAACTGCTCCGTACAGATGGCGCTGAAGTGGTAGTTTTGTTAATACCGGTCATTTTGTTTCTTTTATGACTAGTATGGAAGATTTCGTGGTGAAACAAAGATCACATGTTCTTCCCGCAAGCATCTGAAATACTATGTGAAAAAATGAAAACATTTCGTACCTTCAGAGAGTAGTGCCTATCATTAAAACTTTTGAAGTGGCGTTTCGTCGCAATATACTCCGTGGTGCAGATTTTAGCCAACACTGTTGCCGATATTTCACGCCGTGTTTTCTAACGATATGATCAATACAAGTGCGTCGAAATCGTGAAAGTTAAACTAAGTTACCAGAGAATAACGAATCCCAGTAAATGTTGGAAGAAGGAAACATCGGAAAAAAATGAAAGGTAAGTCTTATATTTAAATGCTTGTTGCTTAATCCATCAAAAGTAAAACGTTTGCAATATGCAAGAGTGATGCAGAATGTATGATTTATTTATATGTTGAGGAAATACCTTCCGATATAATTTCTGTGAGAATATCGCTTCAACGTCTCAACCTTTACAACACAGCACGCATTTTTCCTTACAAACGAAGTTCATAATGCTTTGCAATTGTAAAATCAGAAGAGAATGTTATATTAAATTAGGCATAATGCAGATATTACAGTTTTGTGAGTAGTGCAGATTAGAGAGTTCTGAAACCGAAAATGGAGCTCGGTGGAGCTCGGTGGGGCTCGCAGTGTTGCCAACTCCTCACTCGAAAAAAATCACCAAGGTTTTTTTTGGTCTAAGATAACCTAAAGCAAGGAGCTGGCAACCTTGCTTGAGGCTCTTGTAAGGCATAAGCCCTATTTCTCGCAGTGTTGCCAATATTTTACTCGAAAAAATCACCAAGGTTTTTTTTTTGTCTAACCTAGCCTAAAGCAAGGAGCTGGCAATCTTGCTTGAGGCTCGCCTTAATGGTTTGCTCTTGTAAGGCATAAGCTCTATTTTCTTGCAGTGTTGCCAACATTTTACTCGAAAAAAATTACCAAGGTTTTTTTTCTTGGTCTAACCTAGCCTAAAGCAAGGAGCTGGCAATCTTGCTTGAGACTTGCCTTACAGTGCATAAAGCAAGAAGCTGGCAACCTTGCTTGAGGCAGGCCTTACAGTGCATAAAGCAAGGTTGCCAACCTACTGGTACTTTTGCCATGGCTTTTTACAAAAAAGAGAGAGAGAGAGAGAGAGAGAAGAGTTAAACAACAGACAGCTGCCAACACCCACCCTAACCTAACCTAACCTAACCTAACCTACTCTAACCTAACCTAACCTAACCTAACCTACTCTAACCTAACCTACTCTAACCTAACCTAACCTAACCTAACCTAACCTAACCTAAAGCAAGGAGCTGGCAACCTTACTTAAGACTTGCCTTACAGTGCATAAAGCAAGGTTGCCAACCTACCGGTATTTTTGCCATAATTTTTTACAAAAAAAAGAGAGAGAGAGAGAAGAGTTAAACAACCGACAGCTGCCAACACCCACCCTAACCTAACCTAACCTAACCTAACCTAACCTAACCTAACCTAAAGCAAGGAGCTGGCAATCTTACTTAAGACTTGCCTTACAGTGCATAAAGCAAGGTTGCCAACCTACCGGTATTTTTGCCATAATTTTTTACAAAAAAAAGAGAGAGAGAGAAGAGTTAAACAACCGACAGCTGCCAACACCCACCCTAACCTAACCTAACCTAACCTAACCTACTCTAACCTAACCTACTCTAACCTAACCTACTCTAACCCAACCTAACCTAACCTAACCTAACCTAACCTAAAGCAAGGAGCTGGCAACCTTACTTAAGACTTGCCTTACAGTGCATAAAGCAAGGTTGCCAACCTACTGGTATTTTTGCCATAATCTTTTACAAAAAAAAGAGAGAGGAGAGAGAGAGAGAGAGAAGAGTTAAACAACCGACAGCTGCCAACACCCACCCTAACCTAACCTAACCTAACCTAACCAGGTCTAACCTAACCTAACCTAAAGCAAGGAGCTGGCAACCTTACTTAAGACTTGCCTTACAGTGCATAAAGCAAGGTTGCCAACCTACTGGTATTTTTGCCATAATCTTTTACAAAAAAAGAGAGAGGAGAGAGAGAGAGAGAGAGAGAGAAGAGTTAAACAACCGACAGCTGCCAACACCCACCCTAACCTAACCTAACCTAACCTAACCTAACCAGGTCTAACCTAACCTAACCTAAAGCAAGGAGCTGGCAACCTTACTTAAGACTTGTCTTACAGTGCATAAAGCAAGGTTGCCAACCTACTGGTATTTTTGCCATGGCTTTTTACAAAAAAAAAGAGAGAGGAGAGAAAAAAAAAGAGTTAAACAACCGACAGCTGCCAACACCCACCCTAACCTAACCTAACCCACCCTAACCTAACCTAACCTAGCCTAACCTAACCTAACCTAACCTAACCTAACCTAACCTAACCAGGTCTAACCTAACCTAAAGCAAGGAGCTGGCAACCTTACTTAAGACTTGCCTTACAGTGCATAAAGCAAGGTTGCCAACCTACTGGTATTTTTGCCATAACCTTTTACAAAAAAAAGAGAGAGAGAGAGAAGAGTTAAACAACCGACAGCTGCCAACACTCACCTACAGCTTTTTTTCCTTGGTCTAACCTAGCCTAAAGCAAGAAGCTGGCAACTTTGCTTGAGGCTTGTCTTACAGTGCATAAAGCAATTTTTGCCAACCTACATATACTAAACAAGGAGAGCCGGCAACAAACATGCACTGCCGTAAAAGAGAGAGATGGGTGGATGGATGGTAACACAGTATGTGTGTGCGTGTGTGTGTATAATATGTAGTATTATTAACTAGAGAGTGTTGGCAAACCACCTGCAACTAAAAAAATAGAGATGCCAACGTTGCTGTAAGATGAAAAGAGAGAGAGATTTATGGCTGGCAACAGTAATGAGCGAATGTGTTTTATCGTAATTTTCCAACTCCGGCAATGTTTGTATATTGTGACCTTTGTAAACCTCTCTCGGGGGAACGATGTGTCACACACACACACACATACACACGCGTGCGCGTGTATTGTGACGCAAGCAAACAGACAAAATAATAATAATTGTCGTTTTTTAGGATTCCTGGCCCCCATAACCCCGCCAGGAGTGCGTGGTGCCCAACCAAAAAAGTAAAGGTTTTCCCGTACGGCCTTCGAACGTAGAATTGATTGACGTGCGGGCGAATCTCTTCCGGAATGTTTTTCAATTTGTATATTTACCCGTGCATACTATTTATTATTAATTTAGCCGTGTTCTGTTTGGCGACCATTTCGAGCAGTTTGCCCGGCGGTAAAGTCTTATTGTTTTTAAATTTTTTGATTTTTTACGCAAGGCCATAATTTTACGTATGCACGTGACATTAAACGTGTTCTATGAGAAATACATGTGAAGATCAGCTTTTGTGCAGCCGGTGTGGGATTTGTGACGCCGCGATAAACATCAACTTCCGTGCCGGGCAGAACGCCCGTTCCGGCGGCGTGGAATTTGCGTTGAAAGGGGAGAGGCCAGCTGCCATTATGATGCTCGGGTAGAGTGACGTAAAGTTCAATGTCAAAATAATCTCATTCTCTGTTCTGTTTTTGAGTGCCACGTTCATGTGAGGGTACCGTAACCCCCGACCAGCTTGTGGTGGTACTCGAGATGCTGTCGTGGGAAACACAAACATCGCTTGTTCTGCAACACTTCGCTGAAATAGTAATGCAAGAGATGCAAGTTGAGTTGATGCCCTCGAACCTGGTCCGCTCGCAACACGAGTCTGTTTTTCAAAACACACGTCCCTCACAAGCATCGAATCCTGTATGTTGTACTGCAACAGATTGTTTATTTTGTTTTTCTCGTAGAGCGTCTGCACGGTTTCGCCCTCGGATATTATTTTCCCCCCCACCAGGTTGAAGTACAACGAAACGTACTTCAGCGTGTATGAGGAGAGGTTCCCGAAAAGGTAACGCACCACTTCGATGCCGTCCAATTCGAGTTTCGGACGACCAGAAAATCAGAGGCAATATTGATACGGCCTAGTGAGTTGGCAATATTAGTAGACCCAAATGGAGAGTTCTACGACCGAAAGTGAGGCTCGGTGAGGCCCGCCTTAATGGTTTGCTCTTGTAAGGTATAAGTCTTATTTTCTCGCAGTGTTGCCAACATCTTACTCGAAAAAATCACCAAGGTTTCTCTCCATGTTCCACTACGAGTATCAAATTTGCTGCTGTGGGGAACGCGTATCCGCTTTTCTTCTTCACCACGTCGAATTCAAGGTAAAGGTCTGCTCTGTGAGGATGAACGAACCTGCCCCCCTATGTCCACGTCGTATTCGATCTCTCTGTTTGTTTTGTTCAAATTTCCGAACATAGGTTCTATTCATATTTTTACTCACGTATAGGCGTACATGATGAATCAGCAAACATATTTTTTCTAAGTCTTGCTGTTTCCAAGATAACCCTATTTCCGGTCGCTATTTTCGATTTCCGAGCATAGGTTCTATTCATACTTTTACTCATGTATAGGCGTACATGATGAATCAGCAAACATATTTTTTCTAAGTCTTGCCGTTTCCAAGATAACCCTATTTCCGGTCGCTATTTTCGATTTCCGAGCATAGGTTCTATTCATACTTTTACTCATGTATAGGCGTACATGATGAATCAGCAAACATATTTTTTCTAAGTCTTGCCGTTTCCAAGATAACCCTATTTCCGGTCGCTATTTTCGATTTCCGAGCATAAGTTCTATTCATACTTTTACTCACGTATAGGCGTACATGATGAATCAGCAAACATATTTTTTCTAAGTCTTGCCGTTTCCAAGATAACCCTATTTCCGGTCGCTATTTTCGATTTCCGAGCATAGGTTCTATTCATACTTTTACTCACGTATAGGTGTACGTGATGAATCAGCAAACAGATTTCTCCTAAGTTTTACCGTTTCCTAGATAACCCCACTTCCGGTCGCCATTTTCGATTTCCGAACATAGGTTCTATTCATATTTTACTTACATATAGGCGTACATGACGAATCCGCAAACAGATTTCTCCTAAGTTTTACTGTTTCCAAGATAACCCCACTTCCGGTCGCCATTTTGGATTTCCGAACATAGGTTCTATTCATATTTTACTTACATATAGGCGTACGTGATGAATCCGCAAACAGATTTTTTGCTAAGTCATGAATTGGAGGGTTCTATGACAACCTATATTAATTCTCGTAAGAGAACAGAACGTGTCCTACGGGGCAAGTTAAGGGGCATGGCCAAAGGGGAAGTTTCTTTGCGCGCTCAAGCATGATTTAATTTTATTATATTTTCAGATTGACCACAAAACAAGGTGTTGACAAGCAGTGTATATATATTGTAAGAAGATGTTTCATTATCAACCTCTACTTCTTGCAATACATCCTGGACACAGCGTTGCAGGTTAACAAAGGACCTTTGGTCAGTATATATTTTTTTTCTTAAAACTGTTCGGTTACTCGCTCGTTCCTGACATCATACACAAAAGTTTTCTCCGCGATGAGGATGACGCTACACAGAGTGTCGGCAGGCAAGGCATCGTGGAACTCGCACACAATCTTGATGTTGGTGCGATCGTTAACAACCACCTGCTTTCTTTTAGATGTGTTGATGACGAACATGGGTCTGCGAGCTATGAACTCGTTTGGATTGTAGTACACGTCCACGTTACCGGAAATCACTCGTTTGTAAGCTGTGTACGCCTCGTACAGTTTCAGGTAGTCCTCTTCTGCGATGTTTAGGTTGTAGTTCTCACGTGGGAAAACTTCGTTCCTGCCATTTTTGAGGTAAATGTTCTTAATCTTGCAGTTGTCAAACTGGCTTGAATTTTTCTCCTGATTGTTACCCCTTCCTGTCTGGAAGAGTACGGCTGCAAACTCGGGCATGTCGTACCGAATGTTGTTGAATTGCGTGGTTACGTCAAATTCGAAATGATTGCCGGAAGCAGGTTTTTGCACACACTGGTAGCCATAAAACTGAATGGACACTTGAGGATTCTTCAGGATGTCGGTTTTGTACTTGAGAGCATAGTTTGATTCGTATTCTACCACTGGCACGCGCAGCTCCATGGACCTTATAATACACTTGGCAGCGTCGGGTAGTGTGTTGGGAAGCAAGGTAATCCCGTCCGGGCCCAAAGTGCTGTATCGCATCAGTGCGTCGTTGTCGTTGGCAGCTCTGCGAAAAGTGACGCGCAAACCACCCTTCCACATGATCTCCTTGTAGTCCGAGAAGAAACCGGGCAGCAGACGCATGGGAAACAGTACTGTGTGACTTTGAGTTTTGATTTTTGTACCTGCTTCGAATCCCCCTGCCTGGTAGTATGCTGCATCGGTCTTGGAGAGTTTCAGTGTTCCCACGGCAGTCGAGGTAATCCCGGGGTAGTCAACCCTATCGATGACGGTGCCGTGCTTTCTAACTTCCACCTGCGAGAATAGGTACGGCACAAAATTATCTACGAGTCTTAGGTTTGCGTTGGCAAGAAATGCTTCGCCGTTGTCTCTCTTCACTACATCAAACTTGACGTACAAATCAGCTCTGTGAGGGTGAATGAATCCATCCCCGACGTCCACATCGTATTCTATCTCTCGATTCGCTTCGTTAAGGTTGGCAAACGTGCGACGGTTGGGAGGGAAGGACTGCAACTCGTAACTTTCGATTTGTTCCATGATGGCTATTTATTATATGTTAATCTCCACGACGGCAGTGGCCGCGGCTCCTGCAAAATCAACCACCTCCCCCTTCTTGTTTGTCACTGCTAATTCTATGTTGTCTATGCGATTACGAGATACAGGAAAGTATATCGGTGGGGAGGGTGTGTAGATAATTGGCTCCATGAACTCAGAGTTTGGTTTGAACGTAGCGATAATACCTGTCTGCTTGTGACTCCCTGGGATGCCGTCAGAGGATTTGGTGATCATACCTTGATTATTTTTACAGAACAGTTCGGGTAGGTTGTTATTTATAGACCCCACCCCAATTTTTTTTTTTTTGTTTTGTGTTCATGGCGATGGTCGTACCTAATGCGGCGACCCGTTCGCCCAGCGAGATGTCTCTGCTGACGAGTCTCCCGAAAGCTGCGTGCTCTAACTTTCTGTCAGCATCATGACGTACATCGAGATCGGTATTGGTATTGTAGGCAATATCGTGATCCTTGCATGCAGCATCCAGGGGATTCATACTCTTGTCGCCTCTCTTTAGTCGCTGTTCGAGTTCGGTACCGGGGCCGCGGTACTGGTAACCTGGCAAGTGTATCTTGAAAGGTAGCTTGTTGATGATGTCGTTCACGAGACCTCGACCTTCGGCCACGTTCCAAAATTTTGGAGGTAGGGTGTTGATGATTTTGATGAGGTACCCTATGCCTTTGTCGTCATTCACAATGAAGTTGGCAAGCTTGGAGATAACCGTGTCCACAATTCCTACTTTCTCGTTGCGAAAGTTGCTGTTGCTTGCATTCTCCTCTCCTGCAATAACCAACAATTTGTCTATGAGCTTGCGCACGTCGTCAACCCACACAAACTCTTTGGGCAGGTTGTTGTAGAGTTTGACGCCGCTGCCTGTTTTGACCTGGTTCCATATCGGCTTGATGAGGTTCTTGTATTTTTCGCCGCTGCTAGATTTGACGCGATTCTGCGTAGCGTCGTTGTTTTGGTACAAGGCATCCGTCATGATCAAAATTTTCTTGTAACTTTGGTAATCTTCGTCTGTGTAATCTCTTGGCTGCTTTTTTGGTGATGAGTTCCCACAGTCCAACCGTGCCGGGATACTTGTTCCAGCTGTTTTTCTCACCCAAATTGACTTTCACGTTGTCACCCTCGAACGTGACTTTCGATTTTCCGATTTTCCAAACCACGCCCTCGTTGAGTTCCATGGTTGGGTACAATCCGAAAACCTCGTTTTTCTCGAACTAAACTTAACGGCCTGTTGATCAATCAATTTTCGGAACGTTGTTCTTCTTGCTGGAACAGTGACGATTTTGGATTTGTGACGATCGACATGACGAGGAAACCCAACGACGGAAAATACAGAAACAAAATTAACGACTTTCTAAACGTTGCAACGTTGTGAGAAACGTTTCTCACAACGTTGCAACGTTTAGAAAGTCGTTAATTTTGTTTCTGTATTTTCCGTCGTTGGGTTTCCTCGTCATGTCGATCGTCACAAATCCAAAATCGTCACTGTTCCAGCAAGAAGAACAACGTTCCGAAAATTGATTGATCAACAGGCCGTTAAGTTTAGTTCGAGAAAAACGAGGTTTTCGGATTGTACCCAACCATGGAACTCAACGAGGGCGTGGTTTGGAAAATCGGAAAATCGAAAGTCACGTTCGAGGGTGACAACGTGAAAGTCAATTTGGGTGAGAAAAACAGCTGGAACAAGTATCCCGGCACGGTTGGACTGTGGGAACTCATCACCAAAAAAGCAGCCAAGAGATTACACAGACGAAGATTACCAAAGTTACAAGAAAATTTTGATCATGACGGATGCCTTGTACCAAAACAACGACGCTACGCAGAATCGCGTCAAATCTAGCAGCGGCGAAAAATACAAGAACCTCATCAAGCCGATATGGAACCAGGTCAAAACAGGCAGCGGCGTCAAACTCTACAACAACCTGCCCAAAGAGTTTGTGTGGGTTGACGACGTGCGCAAGCTCATAGACAAATTGTTGGTTATTGCAGGAGAGGAGAATGCAAGCAACAGCAACTTTCGCAACGAGAAAGTAGGAATTGTGGACATGGTTATCTCCAAGCTTGCCAACTTCATTGTGAATGACGACAAAGGCATAGGGTACCTCATCAAAATCATCAACACCCTACCTCCAAAATTTTGGAACGTGGCCGAAGGTCGAGGTCTCGTGAACGACATCATCAACAAGCTACCTTTCAAGATACACTTGCCAGGTTACCAGTACCGCGGCCCCGGTACCGAACTCGAACAGCGACTAAAGAGAGGCGACAAGAGTATGAATCCCCTGGATGCTGCATGCAAGGATCACGATATTGCCTACAATACCAATACCGATCTCGATGTACGTCATGATGCTGACAGAAAGTTAGAGCACGCAGCTTTCGGGAGACTCGTCAGCAGAGACATCTCGCTGGGCGAACGGGTCGCCGCATTAGGTACGACCATCGCCATGAACACAAAACAAAAAAAAAAAAAATTGGGGTGGGGTCTATAAATAACAACCTACCCGAACTGCTCTGTAAAAATAATCAAGGTATGATCACCAAATCCTCTGACGGCATCCCAGGGAGTCACAAGCAGACAGGTATTATCGCTACGTTCAAACCAAACTCTGAGTTCATGGAGCCAATTATCTACACACCCTCCCCACCGATATACTTTCCTGTATCTCGTAATCGCATAGACAACATAGAATTAGCAGTGACAAACAAGAAGGGGGAGGTGGTTGATTTTGCAGGAGCCGCGGCCACTGCCGTCGTGGAGATTAACATATAATAAATAGCCATCATGGAACAAATCGAAAGTTACGAGTTGCAGTCCTTCCCTCCCAACCGTCGCACGTTTGCCAACCTTAACGAAGCGAATCGAGAGATAGAATACGATGTGGACGTCGGGGATGGATTCATTCACCCTCACAGAGCTGATTTGTACGTCAAGTTTGATGTAGTGAAGAGAGACAACGGCGAAGCATTTCTTGCCAACGCAAACCTAAGACTCGTAGATAATTTTGTGCCGTACCTATTCTCGCAGGTGGAAGTTAGAAAGCACGGCACCGTCATCGATAGGGTTGACTACCCCGGGATTACCTCGACTGCCGTGGGAACACTGAAACTCTCCAAGACCGATGCAGCATACTACCAGGCAGGGGGATTCAAAGCAGGTACAAAAATCAAAACTCAAAGTCACACAGTACTGTTTCCCATGCGTCTGCTGCCCGGTTTCTTCTCGGACTACAAGGAGATCATGTGGAAGGGTGGTTTGCGCGTCACTTTTCGCAGAGCTGCCAACGACAACGACGCACTGATGCGATACAGCACTTTGGGCCCGGACGGGATTACCTTGCTTCCCAACACACTACCCGACGCTGCCAAGTGTATTATAAGGTCCATGGAGCTGCGCGTGCCAGTGGTAGAATACGAATCAAACTATGCTCTCAAGTACAAAACCGACATCCTGAAGAATCCTCAAGTGTCCATTCAGTTTTATGGCTACCAGTGTGTGCAAAAACCTGCTTCCGGCAATCATTTCGAATTTGACGTAACCACGCAATTCAACAACATTCGGTACGACATGCCCGAGTTTGCAGCCGTACTCTTCCAGACAGGAAGGGGTAACAATCAGGAGAAAAATTCAAGCCAGTTTGACAACTGCAAGATTAAGAACATTTACCTCAAAAATGGCAGGAACGAAGTTTTCCCACGTGAGAACTACAACCTAAACATCGCAGAAGAGGACTACCTGAAACTGTACGAGGCGTACACAGCTTACAAACGAGTGATTTCCGGTAACGTGGACGTGTACTACAATCCAAACGAGTTCATAGCTCGCAGACCCATGTTCGTCATCAACACATCTAAAAGAAAGCAGGTGGTTGTTAACGATCGCACCAACATCAAGATTGTGTGCGAGTTCCACGATGCCTTGCCTGCCGACACTCTGTGTAGCGTCATCCTCATCGCGGAGAAAACTTTTGTGTATGATGTCAGGAACGAGCGAGTAACCGAACAGTTTTAAGAAAAAAAATATATACTGACCAAAGGTCCTTTGTTAACCTGCAACGCTGTGTCCAGGATGTATTGCAAGAAGTAGAGGTTGATAATGAAACATCTTCTTACAATATATATACACTGCTTGTCAACACCTTGTTTTGTGGTCAATCTGAAAATATAATAAAATTAAATCATGCTTGAGCGCGCAAAGAAACTTCCCCTTTGGCCATGCCCCTTAACTTGCCCCGTAGGACACGTTCTGTTCTCTTACGAGAATTAATATAGGTTGTCATAGAACCCTCCAATTCATGACTTAGCAAAAAATCTGTTTGCGGATTCATCACGTACGCCTATATGTAAGTAAAATATGAATAGAACCTATGTTCGGAAATCCAAAATGGCGACCGGAAGTGGGGTTATCTTGGAAACAGTAAAACTTAGGAGAAATCTGTTTGCGGATTCGTCATGTACGCCTATATGTAAGTAAAATATGAATAGAACCTATGTTCGGAAATCGAAAATGGCGACCGGAAGTGGGGTTATCTAGGAAACGGTAAAACTTAGGAGAAATCTGTTTGCTGATTCATCACGTACACCTATACGTGAGTAAAAGTATGAATAGAACCTATGCTCGGAAATCGAAAATAGCGACCGGAAATAGGGTTATCTTGGAAACGGCAAGACTTAGAAAAAATATGTTTGCTGATTCATCATGTACGCCTATACGTGAGTAAAAGTATGAATAGAACTTATGCTCGGAAATCGAAAATAGCGACCGGAAATAGGGTTATCTTGGAAACGGCAAGACTTAGAAAAAATATGTTTGCTGATTCATCATGTACGCCTATACATGAGTAAAAGTATGAATAGAACCTATGCTCGGAAATCGAAAATAGCGACCGGAAATAGGGTTATCTTGGAAACGGCAAGACTTAGAAAAAATATGTTTGCTGATTCATCATGTACGCCTATACATGAGTAAAAGTATGAATAGAACCTATGCTCGGAAATCGAAAATAGCGACCGGAAATAGGGTTATCTTGGAAACAGCAAGACTTAGAAAAAATATGTTTGCTGATTCATCATGTACGCCTATACGTGAGTAAAAATATGAATAGAACCTATGTTCGGAAATTTGAACAAAACAAACAGAGAGATCGAATACGACGTGGACATAGGGGGGCAGGTTCGTTCATCCTCACAGAGCAGACCTTTACCTTGAATTCGACGTGGTGAAGAAGAAAAGCGGATACGCGTTCCCCACAGCAGCAAATTTGATACTCGTAGTGGAACATGGAGAGAAACCTTGGTGATTTTTTCGAGTAAGATGTTGGCAACACTGCGAGAAAATAAGACTTATACCTTACAAGAGCAAACCATTAAGGCGGGCCTCACCGAGCCTCACTTTCGGTCGTAGAACTCTCCATTTGGGTCTACTAATATTGCCAACTCACTAGGCCGTATCAATATTGCCTCTGATTTTCTGGTCGTCCGAAACTCGAATTGGACGGCATCGAAGTGGTGCGTTACCTTTTCGGGAACCTCTCCTCATACACGCTGAAGTACGTTTCGTTGTACTTCAACCTGGTGGGGGGGAAAATAATATCCGAGGGCGAAACCGTGCAGACGCTCTACGAGAAAAACAAAATAAACAATCTGTTGCAGTACAACATACAGGATTCGATGCTTGTGAGGGACGTGTGTTTTGAAAAACAGACTCGTGTTGCGAGCGGACCAGGTTCGAGGGCATCAACTCAACTTGCATCTCTTGCATTACTATTTCAGCGAAGTGTTGCAGAACAAGCGATGTTTGTGTTTCCCACGACAGCATCTCGAGTACCACCACAAGCTGGTCGGGGGTTACGGTACCCTCACATGAACGTGGCACTCAAAAACAGAACAGAGAATGAGATTATTTTGACATTGAACTTTACGTCACTCTACCCGAGCATCATAATGGCAGCTGGCCTCTCCCCTTTCAACGCAAATTCCACGCCGCCGGAACGGGCGTTCTGCCCGGCACGGAAGTTGATGTTTATCGCGGCGTCACAAATCCCACACCGGCTGCACAAAAGCTGATCTTCACATGTATTTCTCATAGAACACGTTTAATGTCACGTGCATACGTAAAATTATGGCCTTGCGTAAAAAATCAAAAAATTTAAAAACAATAAGACTTTACCGCCGGGCAAACTGCTCGAAATGGTCGCCAAACAGAACACGGCTAAATTAATAATAAATAGTATGCACGGGTAAATATACAAATTGAAAAACATTCCGGAAGAGATTCGCCCGCACGTCAATCAATTCTACGTTCGAAGGCCGTACGGGAAAACCTTTACTTTTTTGGTTGGGCACCACGCACTCCTGGCGGGGTTATGGGGGCCAGGAATCCTAAAAAACGACAATTATTATTATTTTGTCTGTTTGCTTGCGTCACAATACACGCGCACGCGTGTGTATGTGTGTGTGTGTGTGTGACACATCGTTCCCCCGAGAGAGGTTTACAAAGGTCACAATATACAAACATTGCCGGAGTTGGAAAATTACGATAAAACACATTCGCTCATTACTGTTGCCAGCCATAAATCTCTCTCTCTTTTCATCTTACAGCAACGTTGGCATCTCTATTTTTTTAGTTGCAGGTGGTTTGCCAACACTCTCTAGTTAATAATACTACATATTATACACACACACGCACACACATACTGTGTTACCATCCATCCACCCATCTCTCTCTTTTACGGCAGTGCATGTTTGTTGCCGGCTCTCCTTGTTTAGTATATGTAGGTTGGCAAAAATTGCTTTATGCCCTGTAAGACAAGCCTCAAGCAAAGTTGCCAGCTTCTTGCTTTAGGCTAGGTTAGACCAAGGAAAAAAAGCTGTAGGTGAGTGTTGGCAGCTGTCGGTTGTTTAACTCTTCTCTCTCTCTCTCTTTTTTTTGTAAAAGGTTATGGCAAAAATACCAGTAGGTTGGCAACCTTGCTTTATGCACTGTAAGGCAAGTCTTAAGTAAGGTTGCCAGCTCCTTGCTTTAGGTTAGGTTAGACCTGGTTAGGTTAGGTTAGGTTAGGTTAGGTTAGGTTAGGCTAGGTTAGGTTAGGTTAGGGTGGGTTAGGTTAGGTTAGGGTGGGTGTTGGCAGCTGTCGGTTGTTTAACTCTTTTTTTTCTCTCCTCTCTCTTTTTTTTTGTAAAAAGCCATGGCAAAAATACCAGTAGGTTGGCAACCTTGCTTTATGCACTGTAAGACAAGTCTTAAGTAAGGTTGCCAGCTCCTTGCTTTAGGTTAGGTTAGGTTAGACCTGGTTAGGTTAGGTTAGGTTAGGTTAGGTTAGGGTGGGTGTTGGCAGCTGTCGGTTGTTTAACTCTTCTCTCTCCTCTCTCTTTTTTTTTGTAAAAGATTATGGCAAAAATACCAGTAGGTTGGCAACCTTGCTTTATGCACTGTAAGGCAAGTCTTAAGTAAGGTTGCCAGCTCCTTGCTTTAGGTTAGGTTAGGTTAGACCTGGTTACGTTAGGTTAGGTTAGGTTAGGTTAGGTTAGGGTGGGTGTTGGCAGCTGTCGGTTGTTTAACTCTTCTCTCTCTCTCTCTCTCCTCTCTCTTTTTTTTGTAAAAGATTATGGCAAAAATACCAGTAGGTTGGCAACCTTGCTTTATGCACTGTAAGGCAAGTCTTAAGTAAGGTTGCCAGCTCCTTGCTTTAGGTTAGGTTAGGTTAGGTTAGGTTGGGTTAGAGTAGGTTAGGTTAGAGTAGGTTAGGTTAGAGTAGGTTAGGTTAGGTTAGGTTAGGTTAGGGTGGGTGTTGGCAGCTGTCGGTTGTTTAACTCTTCTCTCTCTCTCTCTTTTTTTTTGTAAAAAATTATGGCAAAAATACCGGTAGGTTGGCAACCTTGCTTTATGCACTGTAAGGCAAGTCTTAAGTAAGATTGCCAGCTCCTTGCTTTAGGTTAGGTTAGGTTAGGTTAGGTTAGGTTAGGTTAGGTTAGAGTAGGTTAGGTTAGGTTAGGTTAGGTTAGGGTGGGTGTTGGCAGCTGTCGGTTGTTTAACTCTTCTCTCTCTCTCTCTCTTTTTTTTGTAAAAAATTATGGCAAAAATACCGGTAGGTTGGCAACCTTGCTTTATGCACTGTAAGGCAAGTCTTAAGTAAGGTTGCAGCTCCTTGCTTTAGGTTAGGTTAGGTTAGGTTAGGTTAGGTTAGGTTAGGTTAGAGTAGGTTAGGTTAGGTTAGGTTAGGTTAGGTTAGGGTGGGTGTTGGCAGCTGTCGGTTGTTTAACTCTTCTCTCTCTCTCTCTCTCTCTCTTTTTTGTAAAAAGCCATGGCAAAAGTACCAGTAGGTTGGCAACCTTGCTTTATGCACTGTAAGGCAAGCCTCAAGCAAGGTTGCCAGCTTCTTGCTTTATGCACTGTAAGGCAAGTCTCAAGCAAGAATGCCAGCTCCTTGTTTTAGGCTAGGTTAGACCAAGAAAAAAAACCTTGGTAATTTTTTTCGAGTAAAATGTTGGCAACACTGCAAGAAAATAGAGCTTATGCCTTACAAGAGCAAACCATTAAGGCGAGCCTCAAGCAAGATTGCCAGCTCCTTGCTTTAGGCTAGGTTAGACAAAAAAAAAACCTTGGTGATTTTTTCGAGTAAAATATTGGCAACACTGCGAGAAATAGGGCTTATGCCTTACAAGAGCCTCAAGCAAGGTTGCCAGCTCCTTGCTTTAGGTTATCTTAGACCAAAAAAACCTTGGTGATTTTTTCGAGTGAGGAGTTGGCAACACTGCGAGCCCCACCGAGCTCCACCGAGCTCCATTTTCGGTTTCAGAACTCTCTAATCTGCACTACTTTTGTGATTATTACTAAAGCATGAAATAGCTTGATATAGATTATATTCTGGCATTAAATCGATATTGCACAAAATGCTCTACTATCGTTCTTGGGAGATTATTTTCGTATTTCACTGGTGCTATTCAAATGTACGTACATCGGAATTTGTATTACAAATCAGCCGTTCATTATAGTTTCACTTTGCCCTTGTACAAGGTTGGAACGAGTTGTTTCTGACCTGTTTTGAACAAGCTTTTTCTCTTTTATGTTTTTGAAACTTGAACACAGTTCATAAAGCTCGCAAATGTTAAATGCAATAAGTAGGTTAAGCTGTTAGGTTGGATTGCAATAGATTTATTGTGAGATCCACGAATTTTGTGCAAGTTCTGGACAACGTTCTATTATCTTCTTTCACAGAATCAGGTCAGAAAACCGGTTTTGTAAGCTGTATAAAACATTTGGTTTTCTCTTTCTTTCATAATTTTGAACGCCTTGTAATGGTAGCGCAACATTTCCAATAAGTTCAAGCTTTATGTATTTAAAGTGTAAAAGTACACCCTAACAGCTAAAAGAGTAAAGTCCTAACAGTCTACCAAACAATAGTTTTCGTGTTTACTGAGAATTTACAAATTCGTATAGATTAGTAAATATTAGAAGATCACATATCTTACAAGTGTAAGGCTAATTATTTATTTGTGGGTAAGATTGAGTGATTTTCAGAGAAATCATAATTTGTCCAGATTATGTTACGAATATTTGATTCAATAACCTACTGAAGTCAAAGTCCTATTCATAGGCGTGCGCACGGGGGGGCGGGGGGAAGGGGGGGCTTACGGACGTTCGCAGATTTTTTCCACATAGGGACAAGCAAGATATTTTTCCGTGGGGCATATTACCCCGATAATAGTGCTGCCCCCTCAAAAACACCACTTGAATTTGAAATTATCGCATACTTGCGTCCCTCCATTACATACGTAATAATTAATGTAAATTACTATGACTGAAATCAAATTATACGTGTGAAATATATACTTTTAGGTAGATATTCGTTTTCGAAGAGGGAGGTGTGGTAATCCTTGCCCCCTTCTAGACGTTCCATGCCCCTACATTATTATACTTTCAACTAGAAATTTAGTGTAGAGGAATCTTATGACTTATTAAACGATATTGGTTGCAGTAGCGCAACCACAAGGGGACAGAGGGGCATTGCCTTATCACAACCTTGGACGGAAATCAATTCTAGGAGGGCAAACATTGAATTAAGAGAAAGTAAAACTAGCAGAAATTAAGAGTAGCAGGACAATAGGATACTCAAAATGGAATTAGTTTTCACGTCTTTCTATCATCATTTTTTCCAGACGGCCAGGAGCACTTGTAGGGTGGCACAGAGGGGCAATTGCCCCCTCGACTTCAATATCGGCTTTTCTTACAATCTTGTCAAGTTCATAGTCATAGCTAGGGGACGGCGGGAGTTGTCCCTGGACGCTGAACAATCTGAATGAGAAAAATTGTAAAAGAGAACGCCATGGCGTCCCGTGATTTTTTTTGCGCCATATTAAATCAATACAGTTTTCACTTTGCAAAAATTTGGATCGTGAAATCTTCTTGCTCGCTTCGCTCGCAATTTATTTTCTGTAGTGCATTGTAAATTACCAGACACAGTGTAAGAACAATTAAGTACTTCAGACAGTAGCTCCTGTAATAGCTTGGTTTGGAGGAAAAGGAGCGCGCATATTCCAGAGACAATTTATAACATTTTTGTTATTGGTTTGTTATGAGGCGGATGAATTGATTGTGTAATGTATATAAATAATATGTAATATACACACACACACACATATACCCATCAATGCAATAGAACTAAAACAGTGAGATAAAGTGAAGTTTTTCTTTCCCGACTAAACTTTCAAGGCTTTTGCCCCTCCCCCCTAATCAGAGGATCTTCACACTCCTATGGTACCGTGAATCAAACCTTTTATAATTCTGTTATAAAAGGACCACTTCGATAACCATTATGGTGCAGTTTAGATCAATTATATTCACATCCACTTACACAACGTCTCTAAGTTGTTTTTATTTTATTATTAACTCAACTTGTCTGTGGTTGTAACAATGTAATGAAAATTATTTTTTTCATCTTTGTTAAGTCCATAGTCTCATACACCATATTAACAATATTTTTATTTGCTCCTTTTGCAGATGAACATTTGAGAATCTATTTGATGTGTCTTCTAAGAATACCTTGAAATTTGTAAAAAGGTCAACAGATTTGACTAACAATGGCAACCCAATACCGTGGAAGTTTGTGGATATGCTTCTATGGAATGAAAATCGTCTGTGTGGATTGTTTGAACTGTACACAATTTGCACATGGTTGGATGGTGATGGTTTACAAGATATCAAGAGTCCAAAATATACTCAAGAAATGATGTTGCAAGACTTCTTAATATCTGGTTGCAAGTAGTCAGCAATTGGGAACGGTATATTTGAGAAACTGAAAATAATGGGAATGGTATAACTTGTTTGTTTTGTCTGTCAAGTTGTAGCACACATTCCTTGAAATTTTTGCTAGTTCCAATTTTCAAGGGTATTTGCCCACAATCTTAGGATATTCATTGCTTTCTGAATGGAATGATGATTTCAAAACAACAAAAAGCATACGCATCTATGAGAGAACCACATAATGTTGCAGGATGGGCAAGAAGGAGAATGAAGTTACATTGAAAGAAAAATGTTAATGTGAATTTATACGTATATCCCGAATATATAATTTTAGTAGTCCCTTCATGCAATGATTTTTGAATGATTTGAATTTTATTCTAATGGTAATTATTACCATATTGTATCTTAGAAAACTTCTCACAATTCTTATCTGAGTATCTTATCTAAGATATCGACAGTATGTGGAAAGTTACTTTTCAAAAGTAATTCAAAGTTAATCACTTGAGAAATTAATTCAGTTATAATTACTGTAGCTTTAAAACGTATCTAATTTAGTTACTATTACAATTACTTTATTCTAGATTAGTTATATCTTGTAAGACATGGTTCAGAACATGAAATGCAAGTGCACTATTCATTTCATCACAGATGACCACCAACAACTTAGCATTAAGTTCATATATAATTGAGGACTAAAAGTGGTAAACGTGGTAAGTGCCAAAAGCGAAAGTGTTGGGAAAATCGCATCGTTCCGCACATCAGCCCGTAAGAACGTGCACACTAGTGACCTCTTTACACGCCCTTTGAACTACTTAGAGGGCCTACCAGCCACATTTTACATTTACCACATTATAAAGCATGGCACATTTCACAGTTTAACGTGGAAAACGGTGTTTGAATTATTGTGGCACTTACAGCGTTTACCAATTTTAGTCTTCAATTATAACTGCAGGTGTCCGTGTTGGAGTGGTTAGAACAGCGCGTTACGACGCTAGGAGTCTCTGGTTCGAATCCCGGCATGGGTATGCTTTGTATGTGATCCTTCATAAGTTTCATCATTTATCACTCGTTCTCATCTTTGCGATTAGACAAAAATGGCAGAAAAGCGTAGTAAAATAAACTAAATCAATCAACCATATAATTATAACTAAGTTAATATATTTTATATGTAAATCCACATCTTTTACTTAAAGATGAAAAAATAATATTTTATTGTATTTTTGTTGAGCAAACAATATATTATTCAGAATCACTGTTGAACTGTGGTATACCAATGAGGATTGTTGGAGATTGTTGGAGCCTTATGTCGAAATTATTCTAATTAAAATACACTTGGAATAGATACATTCTGGTTCTTGGCAATAAATAAGATTGTTCTCATGGTCTCACGATTTCAATAATCACTATTTCATCCATTCTTTCAGGCGAGGATATGATTCAACAAATTGTAAAAATGGAACAGAAGAAAATTCCTTTCTATGCAAAAAAAAAAAAAAAATAGTAATTGTACACTTCTGTTCACATCAATTGGTACATACTTCAACTGTTCGACCCTATAAAGAGTGACACTTTATGTGAACAGGAGTGTACAACTAACTTCGAAGTTAGTTACTAGTTCGGTGGAAAAATAACTGAATTTCAGGTACTAATTTCATAAAGTAAGTAGTTTACAGTTAATGTTACTCGAAAATGTTACTGTTACTTCCAAAGACAGCTGCTGAACAAACCAGTATAATTCGTGATGAACTGTGAAACAGGACTTTGGACATTGTGCGGAGGCAACATGTGTAAAATTGTACTTAAGTATTTTGAAACGAACAAATAATCACTCTGCTGCTCGTTTACCTTTATTCCCGGTTTTCAAATAAAGGCCTCCCCGATGGCGTAGTGGTAAAGTCGTCGCCTTGTAGCTACTCAAGAGGTTCGATACATGGTGGAGGCGCATTGCACAGTGGTTCGGATCCCACCTTAAACGGTAGGTCCAGTCCTGATTAGCCTTTCTGTGCGGGCTTAAGACATCAATTTAAGGTTTTCAAATAAATAATTTTCTTAAAGTATAGTAATTTGAGCTTTAATTTCCATTGTAACACTGTTAAGCCTTGTTTCCATGTCATTGAAATGTTGACGAAGGAAAGCTTTTATAGTATAAAAAAATATACATAAAAACGTAACGTTTCCACCCTCTAACAGGGTCTTCTTCAGACGAATATTCACAATTGACAATAAGCAAAGATTATTTGGTCTTATCGTCATCCTGAGAAAATGGAACACTTTTTTGTATCAATTGGAATTCTGCAAGAAAAATACATTAAGAAACTGAAATTTACGGCCTCGTGGAAAAATTAACATTAGTACTTTTAAGCATTTTTCAAAAATGTTTATAATTGAAAAAATTGAAAATGTGTTTTATCTTTAATTTCATTTTACTAATAGAGGGTGCGGAAAATAATATCTTGCAAATAGCATTTCAACAATGAAAGCACGGTGCGTTGAATACGTTCTACCAAAGAATATTTTGAACGGTCGCTCCATACACAAGAAAAGAACTTCGCTGGAGCAAGCGAACGAAAACAAGTCTCTGCGC